>NC_056619.1:8400593-9070593 GCF_018340385.1 Cyprinus carpio | reverse complement strand
CAGAAGATTTTAGCATGGTGATGGATATGACAGTGTTAATGTATTTGGTCTTGGCGGAATAGATCTGCTATGCTGCTGCTGAATTGCTGCTGCTGTTGGTTATTTCTGTAGTTGTAGATTATTGCTGGTGCTGCAAGCAAGTACAGGAACTTGCTACTGCCAATGCATATGGTGATTCAATGCTATGAGTATTTAAGACGTACTGCTGCTGCACAAATAGCATATAAAATAACCCATAACCCATATTTTCTATAAAAATACAATTGTTTGAAATTGTATTATTATTATGATTATTTATTATTTAGGTATGACTGCATGCCCTCTGGGTCTAGCGATGTGCCCAGTGCTACCCCCTGCCAGGGTTGCCAGGTTTTCTCGACAAAACCCACCCAGTCGTGTTTCGAGAGGTGCCCCCTGTTAAAAATTGCATTCCAGGAGTAAAATACACGTTTTTGGCGAGGTCCCCTTGGTAAAATTCACATTCCAGAGACTAAATATCAAGTTATTGATATTCAACCAGCGGACATGAAAAACAACCCGCGGCAACAGTGTTAAAATAGTCCAATTTGGCAACACAGCGCCCCAGCGTTTAGTTGGGAATTTCCAAGGTATGAAGTAAAATTAAACAAAAAGAAAATGAGAGCCGCAGTCACCGGCGCATACACCAGATCTTGTTGGCGATCTACTAAATGCCTTTTTCAAGGTGCTCTTTTGCAGACAAAATGGGAATAACTGAGAAAGGATAAACAACTCAAACTGAATTCGCTTACAAAGTTTTGTGCGCCATTTCAAAGATTGCAACTATGAGTGGCTAACAGCTAGCACTGAGCACAACAAGTTATTTGGCCATGTTTACATTTTAATACGATTAAAGGGACATTAAATGACAAATGCACGGACTTTATTTACTTTAAGTGACAGGTGATTGTGCATGATTCAATACTGGTCAAATAATAAAGCATTGTAATGGAGGTGTACGTGGTGCGTTGATAATACTGTGATGTGGTGTGTGGATGTCCAGCATTTGTACAGTTTTGCTACTGTGGGCGCGTCATCATTTTATAGTGACGTGAATGTTCATAGTGACCCGTGTATTGGTGCATTACTTTTACTGATCCACGTAGGGGAATTTACTCTGCATTTAACCCACCCTAATCTAGCCTACTGTTGAAATTGTTGATGAGCTGTCATTGATGTTGATAGCCTGTGTGCGGCATAATATGCGAATAATATGCATATGGCTGCGTTAGCTGTTACAGAGCTGTGTAAGAGTATGTAGTTTACAGTTGCAGTAACTGAAGGCCCTGAATGAAACCCCAAGGTACGCTAATGCCCGCAGCAGATCTGTACAGGTGGAGCTGGGGAAGGAGGAGGGTTTCAGAGAAATGCACTGCGAACTGCTGTAGTGAATACTAACCAACCACTTAAATGTAAAGCTGCAAGCTCACTGTCTGCATATGCAACATGAACCAATCAGCTTGTGCCAAGTAAATTAATGCTGTGAATGTCATCAGTTACGTTAAGACCCATCAGCCTGTGCCATCTAGAGTTAAATGAAAGAACTAGGTTTTATGCTGCATAATTATTTTGTGAAATTTTGATCTTTTTTTTCCAGGATATTTTGATGAACAATGTTCAAACGAACAGTATTTATTAGAATTTTTTTTTTTTATTATTCCTTGCTAATTTAAAGTACATATTCTTATTATTGACCATAAAACCTTTGAACAATAGTGTATACTGGACTAAAAAAAAAAAATATTTTTTAGGAGACCATTACACACAAATGTATCAAATTAAAAAAAGTGTGTTCTTACTAAGTTTATGTATGTTGATGGGTTCGGTTGGCATCCCTTCTCCTCCGTCACTCAGTGCTCGTATCTGAATGATGTAATCATCATCTGCAGGTAGTGTGAGCTCCACTGAGGTCAGATTTGTTGTTATTGTGTTAATTTCTTTATGCCGGTTCCTTCTGTATGACACTGAGAGAACAAATGAGAGAGGTGCTAACATCCACTTAGATTTATTCAGCACAAGCTATTTTAGTCGATAAATGAAGTAAAATCAAATTATCACACACTGTGGGGAACTGTAGTGTTTATTAGCACACCTGGTGTTTTAGCTATACTGTACAGCACATATTTTGTAGATCTGCAGTATAAATTAGTTTTATTTTTAATTTCCGTTACCACTAAGGTGGGTAATCATCGAACAAGAGAAATAATATAAGCACTTTAATGTAGTTGTTTCCTAAATGCTCACTGGAATAGAACAAGCTAATATGATTATATGAAAATAATGCCTTACAGTTTGGCTTTGAGGTTTACATTGCTGGGAAGCACTTACCTGATAACCAGTAACATCTGACTCCATCTCCAGAGAAATGACAGGTTCCCAATGAACAGTGAGCTTAGAGCCAATCAGATTCCACTCCACGTTCAAAGGTGGCTGCCCGGGTGCTGAGGGGAAACACCACTATTAGTTTCTGTACATATGACGGTATCAGAAAGCCAGGAGAGGTGCCTGGCTGTCTGTTTGTTCATAAATTCATAATGTATTATACTAATGGATAGTTCTAGAACTAGAAAAAGCAGTTCTGGCATTTCAGTTTCAATGTATAACATTATTTTCCTCTGTGGAACACAAAAGGAAATATTTAGTAGAATGTTCACACTGCTATTTTCCAAACACAAACACATATGTTTTGTATGTTATATCCCTAGATTTTTGAGGTCATATCAATATATAGTATGCAAGTTAAAGACTACTTGGGCACTTTTTATGGTCATTGTATTCTTTCGCTGTATGAGAAAGAGCAGCATGAACATTTATTTAAATATCTATTTTTTCCCCCTACGAAGGTTTGAAATGATGACTATGATTAAATGCTGACAGAATCATATAAATTTATAACCAATAATTCTTTAAATCTTTTTTTCTCTTTACTTTTATTCAGCAAGGACACACAACAAAAGTGACAGTAAAAACATTTATAATTTTACAATAATTTCCATGTCAAATAAATGCTTTCTGTTAATGTGACACTGAAAACAGGAGTAATTTTTGATGAAAATTCTGCTTTTCCATCACAGGAATAAACGTATTAAAACACATTAAAATCGAAGAGTTTTATTTTTTCACAATACCTCTGATTTTTACTGTATTTTTCATCAAATAAAGAACCCTTGGTAAAAAATTATGTTAAAAAAAAACAAACTTTAACAGTAATAACAGTAGAGTATATAAAATGACAGGTGTCTTTATCCTATTTAAATATTAAAAAAGGACAATTCTACTTTTTTCACAAAGTGTGAATATTAAAATTAAACAAAAAAAAACAACAACAAAAAAAAACAACAACAACAACAACAACAAAAAAAACAAACAACAACAGTGAATAATAAGTTTTATATATCTGCAGTGGCAATGCCTAAATAAACTTTAACAAGCGGATACTTACGGGACTTCTTGGTGGTCACATTGATGATGGGAGAAAGAGGGCCAGTTCCTGCTGTGTTGAAAGCGCTCACTGTCAGGAAATACTGAGTGTATCCTCTCAGACCGCTGATGTTAACCTTGTTCTGATTGGCAGACACTCTGACTTTGCCCATGGTCTCTGGTTTTGTATCGTCCTCCCAGTACACCACCTGATTTCAAGAGCAATGGAGAGAAAGCACAGCCTGTGGGATCTAAAGCCTCGCGGATATAATGCTACGGTGCCATTATGTTCAGTGCAGGAGAATTATTATACAGGAGTATTTCACTTTTTCCACACAGTGGGTTTGGGGTGACATGGATGAAGAGTTTCACAGAGGAATGTGTAATGTGTTCTCTGTGTCCTTAAAAAGGATGAAGAAAAGCCATTTCGCCCATGCGGCAGAGAGGGCCTCCTATGCATACAGTGAGAACAGGGTACCCTATTCTTATTTTCAAATGGAGTGTTTCCATGGGTACAGAGGGAACTTTGAGGTGCAGCGTGGGAGATGACAGGCTCTGACAGAACCCACGGTGCATTTCAAAACCGGACAGAGAGTCATTTCCATTTAGAAGAAGGGACGCACCTCATAGCCCAACACTCTTTCTGGGGAAGCGCTGAGAATGTGCCAGCTCACTTCAATTTCAGTGGCAGAAATGCTTCTGGCCCACATGCCGTCTGGAACGCCACTGGGCTCTGAGAGGAAAGATAAAAAGAGAAAAAGATGAATACATAAAGACAGAACAGAAGCAAAGAGATGAGAACAAAGGAGAAGAAAAGAGATAAGGAAATATGAGAAAAGAAGAGCCAAAATAAGATGAATAAGAGTAAACTAACAGAGAAGAATAGATGCAATAACATGAGACGATGAGAAGATGAAAATGTGACTGAAAGAATAGAGATAAGAAGAGGATGCAGTAAAGAGAGATATAAATGAGACAAAACTATGAGAAGACATGAGATAAAATTAGAGAAGACAGAAAAGACGAGAGAAGTAGTAGGATGGAACAAGGAGAGAAACTGAAATAAGACATAGAAATTAGACCAAAGAAGACTAGATGAGACGAGAAGAGACAAGAATAGACAAAAGGAGAAAACAAGAAGAACAAGAGAAGAGATGAGATGAAATAAGACAAACAAGAGGAAGAAAGAGGATACAGCTAAGAGACAAACTTTAAAGGGGTGAGATGAGACAAAGAAGAGTGAAAATGATGAGAAAAGACAAAACAGAGAGAAAAGAAGAGATTAGAGAAAATAAAAAGACAAGAAATAAGATGCAAAATGGAGAAGTTGAAATGAGACTGAAAGGAAAGAGAAGAGAACAGAAAAGATGAGAAGAGAAAAAATTAGAAGATGAGAAAAGAGAAGATGAGAGAAAAAAAAAATTATAGAAGGCAAGAGACTAGAGGAGACGAGAAGAGAAGAAATAGGATGCAACAGAGAAAAGACGATACAAAAAACAAGAAACAAGAGATGAGGCAAGAGAAGAAGATGAAATGAGATAAGAGAAGAGATTAGATGAGACAGGATGAGAAAAGACAAGACTATGAAAAGACAAGAAAATGTGGTCAAAGACTGAAAGAGAGTAGACAAGAAGAAAAGAGGATGCGTCAAAGACGGATGTACCAAGACCAAACTCAAAAAGAATAAAATGAGAAGACAGGATAAGAAAAGAGACTAGGATGCAACAAGGAGCGTAGCTGAAACGAGACTGAAAGGAAAGACAAGAAAATAAAAAAAATGAAATGATGAAACAAGATAAAAATTGAAAGACAAGAGACAAGATAAAACAATAATAATAATAATAATAAAAAAACAGGATGAGAAGAGACACAACTACGAGGAGAGAAGACCAAAATGAGACAATACTGAAAGAGAACAGACAATAAGAAAAGACAATGGAAGAATATAAATGACACAAAGCTGAAAGTGAAGAGATGAAAAAAAAGAAGAGTAGAAAAGACGAGATCAGGAGAACGGAAGACAGAAGGAGACAAGAAGAGAAGAAGTAAGATGCAAAAAGGAGAGAGGAAAAGACAAGACAAGACTAGAAGAGAAGAGACAAGATGAGGAAAAAAAGAAAAACAATCATCAATGCACAAATCTGAGGCTGATGAAAAATAATTTAGAAATGACTGTTGCAAAATCTTTTGTCTCTAAAATGATAAATTACTAGCCTTTATTTGAATAGGATAGTTGAGTGACATAAAGGAACATTATCTGTACAGGAATTCAATTAATGCGGTAGCTTCCTGACACACCGCTGTCTGCCCGTCACTCCACGCTGTAATAGCTCATCTCAAACCCATCCTAACTAGCTGAAAGATTCCCACACTGCCGAGCATGAGATTCCAGAGAGAAACCACTTGACATTTACAACACAACATCACGTACAGCCATTATAGTACATGCTTTACTTTGAATTTACTATAAAAAGAAAACTGCATTATGGATTCTTGGACATTTTGCAAAATATCAAATATATGTCCTGTTAAAAAAGGGTAAATTACTGCTAAAAGAACAGAAAACAGCCACCGACAGTGTTGGAAATACCCACAAAATGATATATCATTATATAATCTAAATCTATATCCTACAGTATCCCCTTTACTTGAGCATTCATTATAAAATGAGCCGTGTTCTTTCAGTGCTGCACATAATAAAGTGCTGGTGGTAAAGGAATCAATTCCAGCCTGTTCTTTCAATGTTGTAGGCACCTTACAACAGATGAATAAATACACAGTGAAAAGAAAAATCCATTGAAAACACTGTAAGTGACTGAAAAGGTAAGCTTTTGTTTGCTGCTCGTAATGCGATTGAGAGTCTCACCATTCTCGGCCGAGAACACAATGGTAACAGGGCTGAACGGTCCCTGGCCTTTGGTGTTGTAGGCACCCACTTTGACGCTAAATGGAGAAAAGGGCGGGATGCTCTCGTTCCGGTACACATAACGGGACTGCGATGGTATGGAGGTGACGGCGTGCGTCCAGTTGACCTCCCCCAGCGGCCTGAAAGCAATGATGTAGCCGAAACCATCTCCATTTTGCAGGTCTTCAGGCACAGGCTGGGAGGGAAACAAGAAACTATAGTGATATTAAAACATACAGACCAGATCCAGCCTCAGGTTCACACCCAGCGCCTTTCCAAATCCCACACAGTTTTCACAAAGTGTTGCAACCTCTTGAGAGCGCAAATGAACCGCTTTCTAATATACAACCAAATTTGAATTGAATGCCATTACGGGAGTAAAGGGCCCAGATGGAAAACAGGCTTGGCTTTGACTGAGGTAATAAACACCCCCATTCAATTTCATTTAATTAGCCAAAACTATTACCTCGCACAGAGGGGGTTATAATATAGACAGATGACTTACCTCCCATATTATTACTAGCTCTGACTTGGAGCCACCCCCACCTCCGACATCGGTGGGGGCCGTGTCAGGAACTGCATACAGAAAAACAAAGAAAAAACAGCCATGTTTTCAGTACAGCAGACAGATGCAGCCCCTGCCTTCCTCATTGTGGCTTTTCTTTTTCTTTTACTCAAAGCCTCATTACCAAGAATCAAATGAAACAAGGCTGCGGTCCCTTAGCAACTGCTTTTAAAAGATTCTGTGGGCAGTGTCTCAGTTAACTGGCTTTGTTTCTAGTGAATTTTACCATTTGCCAAGAGTCTCTCAACAATAATGCTCGAAGAATTCGTTCTATAATATACAAAGAGGCACTTGAGCACCAAAATTGTATCACTTTATCATGGGACTTTTGTAGAATATGGGCACTTGAGCATTAGTGGATTCAACCTCAGACAGCACTCCCACAGGCCGCCTACAGTCGCTTACTGACCATCTGATGCAAAACAAAACTGGATTGCGCTTTCTCGATCTGGCAAGCTCTAATCTGATTGGCTGACTAATGTGATGGGCATTTTGTGTACCTTTTAAGGATGAAATTATCACTGTCATGATTAAATCAGATCAAGAGTACGCAGAGCAGTTCTGTCTGTGAAATAGTCTTTACTTAATACTTTTGGAAAGGCAGAAATTCTGATCTAGGAGTAATTTAGCTTCTGACCACTCCTTCGTTAATTGGGTCAAGGAAAATTGCGAACAAAAATGTAAGTTAACAAAAGATGTTTTGATTGTGTGTTTGAATAATGTACATCATCACAATAATTAAACAATTTTAATCAAAGTGTACTGGTAATGAAAATATGAGAAAAAAATAACAAGATATTTACAATGCTTTTTTCCCCAGAAGAAAAATGTAGAAAAAAAACCTAAATATAAAATTAAACTGTTTTTTATTTTTTATTTTATTAAACAGTGGTTTACTGAAAAAAATTGCTCTTAAACAAAATAAATATATAATTTAAATAAATTCAATTGTAATTAAAATTCTCTTAGGGATAAAAATCTACCCCTCAGGTTTCGCTCTCAATTATAGGGAACTCTTTTACATTACTATAAGGTTATAATTACCAACAGGGCCCAAACTTCAATTTAATTATTTTTATTTTAATTATCTATTTATTTTTTTAAATATAATAATCAACACTCAACTTAAAAAATGTTTTATGCAAACATGTAAATTGCACATAATGCAGTTTTAAAATTAACTTCTAAATTATAAAATTTCTATTTGTTGTTTAAATATATTGATTTACACAGTGGCTTTGATCATTTGTTTCATAACAGATTTATTTAAACATACATTAAATAAGTAGGACATCACTTACAGGTAAAGTAAAATATAATGAGTATATAGTCTAAAATTTCATGAAATGCTCTTCTCTAGACTTCATTTCTCTAGCGACCTAATGAGCTGTGGACACTGATGACTTGCCTGAGGTAAATGAAACACTACCTGACATTTAAGTAGTAAAGAAGAAGAGATGATCACGCTCACTTCATAGACTAAAATTAGATCAAATTAAAACTGCTTAAAATTAATGACTATTATATGGCAAAAAGACAATTTAAATAAGACTAGTGCCGTCAAACGATTTATCGCGATTAATTGCATCCAAAATAAAACTTTTTGTTTACATAGTATATGTGTGCATTCTGTGTATATTTATTATGTATATATAAATACACACACACACACACAGTATATATTTTGAAAATATACATGTATTTACATGTATATATTTATATTCATATAATTTATATTATATATAAATATATTTAATATATAAACGTAACATTTTTCTTAAATATATACATGTATGGATGTGTATTTATATATACACAGTACACACACATATACTATATAAACAAAAACTTTTATTTTGGATGTGATTAATTGCGATTAATCATTTGACAGCACTAAATAAGACATTTTCTAATTGACTTTCAGTTAAAAACTGTATATAAATAACACTGTTGGTGACTCACCTGCATCTTCAGTTCTTGTTTTAAGAGAAGCGGGACTCGGTTCCCCCACGCCGACGCTGTTTCTGGCCAGCACTCTGAACTCATACTCCACCCATGCATTCAGATCCACCACCGTTGCCGTCAAGGTGTTCCCATCAATCACCTCCGGGACTGAGAGCAAACAGAAAAGCCAAGGTTTAACCGAAAATACCTGGATTACACAGTGGCGCCATGAAAGTCAACAACAGGAGCCCAATTTTGAGCCAATGTTTACAGTAAGCCAGAAATGTCACAAAACATAAAAAATTGTTCTATTCCACGTCTCTGTCTGGGTGGGATGTTGTTCGAATGAATTCGGATTCGAGTGTCAGAGCAAAAGACCAGATTAAGTCGTTTTGCGTTAGTACTTAAAGGCCCTTATATGTACTCAAAGCGAGCATAAGCTTCTTTCTTAAAAGCACATGAGATGTGCTATGGTAATTTCAGTCTCTCGCTGAATTGATGCTCTGCTTGACTAGCTTTAGCTAATCCTGTATTGTTACCCGTGTTCACCGCTTGCCAGCCCACTGTGAAAGCTGTCTTGGCCTGAATGATATAGCTTGTGATGGGGCTGCCGTTATCCTGGCCGGGCCTCCAAGAAAGCTGAGCTGTGCTGTCTGTGATCTCCTCCACCGTTACACCATCTGGAGCTCCTGGGGGACCTGATTCAATCAGACAATCAACAGTGAATTAGCAATTAGAAATGAAGTTACCTTCACTGACATCTTACCTTGCTCACCCCCTGCCAGGAAGTTCTCCGCTTATCGCCCCACTAAGCTGTGATATAAGACCAGTCTCTAAAAGGTGTTATTACATTTTAAACTGTTGCTTTTGTGGGAACACTAGATCTCTCTGAGAATCATAGGAAAGCTTTTCAGAGGCTTGAGATGTTTTCTTAACAGCTACAGCATGTCTCCTTTGAAAAACTGCAAGCAGGCCTTCCTCTGCACATCTTTAATTGGTTCCTCCAATTATAAATGTGCAGAGCGTTGTCTTCCGTTGTCAAAATCACACTCCTTTTGGGGAAATATAAAGAAATGGAGCATAGTGTTTTGTAGTTTTGTCAGCGCAGGTCATTGTGTCACTCGTAGCGTCAATAATAAGATCAGATTGTGTTCGTTTCTCACCTAAAAGGCATTTGAAGACAAAACATGATGGCAAATTGTGAATTTGTTTCTTTATATTTGGTTTTGGTGGTTTAATGCAATGAGTTTGCATGCAGCTTGGCCAGACTAACATTAACATAATTCATTTTAAACAAAGGATGTGCATAATGTTCAAATGCCAGACACTCCTAGTTTCTGTAAATTACACTGCCGGACGTTTTAGGAGCTGAATGTTCTTCAGGGCTCCCTCTCTTTTTAACCAATGCCTTTTCCAGTTTCTTAATCTTTATCCAGTAAATAATGATTTGTAAGAATACTTCTTACTCACACTTTCTACCTGATAAAATATTCTAGAGCTTGGCAGAACTAGAAAAATGTATATTCATCAAAAAAATGGCCATTGAGTTTTGAGTTTGAATTTATATGACTTTTCTAGATGTAGAAGTTTTGCCTCCCCATCTATCGAGCACAGCAGCTGTGACGTCAAAAACTAGAAGACTAATTAATTCGTCATGGGTTTGCTCAAGATTTTCCTATGGGTTTTTATATTCATAAGTAAAATAAGGTCTGTGGTAAACATAACTTGACAACACTTGTTTTGTTGTACAACATAAAGTGCACACACTCACACCCCAAACATTCTTATGTAGTTACTTATTACATTATTAAAAACACATTTTTAAAAAATAAACTGCTTCAATATTCACATTATCAGTGTGGGTGTTTGTAATGTAGATCGAAACGTCCAAGTATTGTCAATTTTTGTTTACCTCAACACAGACCTTGTTTTACTCATACATTTAAAAAACCCCATTATAAAAACCCATAGGAACCCACAGCAAACTAGTCTTCTGGTTTTTCCAGGTTAATGGCTATAGCATTCTATTAATTTTTTTTTTTTTCAAGACAGTGGGGGTTAATTAAATGAACAAATATCTTGATTTTTTGTTGTTTTAGCTGATTTTAATGCTTGTTATTATTTTTAATCATTTTAAGTCATCTTGAAGCCCTCTTGGAAGTTTGCTGAGGCCCTCTAGTGGACCCCGGCCCCTGTTTGAGATCCATGCAGATCCTTATAAAATGAATTTATTTGGTCACTATACAGCCAGTTTTTACATGCATTCTGTGCTTGCTGAGTGCTAATTTTATTCCCTGCTTCTACACTGTTATAAAGCTTTATTATAGGCTCTGGCAGTAAAAGTTGGCATGTCAATCTAATTTCAATTTAAAGACATTGATCCCGCTAAATCTCATTTGTAACCTTTGATAAACAGCTTTGATACGTTCCTCTAATTACCTCTAATGGAACATGTAATAACAGATCAATTCAACAGACAGATACATTTCCTTGGCAAAGCATTTGAGTGTCCTTCTATCAGGTTTTCCTTCCAAATCCAAACCCTGCATGCCTGGCCGTCGCTCTCTTACCTTTCACGATTAAAATAGCCGCCGCTGATAAACTCTCGACATCCGTGTCAACCACACAGACGTACTTTCCGGCGTGTTTCAGCTGTATATTCCGTATCATCAAATCACCAGATGTACTCTAGAGATATGAACACACACATAAGCATTACTATCCACTCTATCAGCTGGGGTTTTAAAGTGACAGGAAGATGTGTGAGTTGTTTGCTATGTTTGCCGGCAAGTGATTCAGTAAGTGTAGACACCCTGCTGGGTTTGGGAATGAAAATGTGGCCCAACTCCACAGCTAATGGATGACTTTTGGCAAAGGCTGTTCGCTGCTACGTTTGAAACGTCCGTCATGGATAAACATTCCCTCTGGCCAAGCCTTAGGCTCTTTTAGCACTGCACAGAATCCAGCTACCAAACTCACTCGCTAATTGGCTAATTAGAGCTTAATCACATTTAAGAGGTAGTGTGATTGGATTCAGTGTGCCGAAACCCTGAGATACGAAACCGTACAAGTGATGAATACTAAATCCACACGCGACAATTAAGCGCCTTTGTTAATCTAATACAGATGAAGAAAGTTGTTCATTAGAGTTGAGGTGAACTTTAAAAGCACTTTGTCAAGGGAAAAGATGAAGTACTGTGAAAACAGGTAAAGTTATAAAGATATTTCCAATTATATTCATCATGATACATGTAATTAACAAGTAAAAAGAGCATCAGAATCCTCATATAGTATAAAGTTATAATCATAACGAGGACCTTAATTATTAAGTACTTTATGATAAACTAACTTTAATATGAAAATTAGGACTGTCAAATGATTAAAACTTTGAATCATATTAATTGATATGCTGATTAATTGCATGCATCAATATATGCTGAGAAAAGAATCCAAATTAATTCAAAGATCGAAAGCTTTCAACAAACAGACAACTTTGAAAAACTCAAGACTCCAGCATTTTGTTTCACTCCATTGCTCTCCATTTAGATGATTTTTAACATAAGCATTTATGAATGCATTAAATTAACATTCTATAACCAAAGCCCTAATGAGAAATTATGTTTGTGTGACTTGCACTATTTTTCTAAAGTTTGAGGTCTGTAAGATATTATTATTATTATTTTTTTAAATAAAGGAATACTTTCACTTAGCAAGGATACATTCAATTGATCAACAATGAAGACATTTATATTTTTACAAAAGATTTCTATTTCAAACAAATGGTGTTCTATGGAACTTTCTGTTCCTTAAAGGAATTTATTCCTGAAAAAATGCTCCATGATTCCCATTAAAATTGTTTTTAACACAGGAAATGTTTCTGAGCAGCAAATCAGCATATTAGAGTGATTTCTGAAGGATCATGTGACACTGAAGACTGGAGTAATGATGCTGAAAATTCAGCTTTGCATCACATTTTAAAACGTATAATAAAATTTCATAATTTTACTTTATTTTTGAACAAGCAAATGCCGCCTTGGTGAGCATATGGCATAGCATATAATGTATAAAATTAGGTGATCAATTGAAGTTAATGAAAAAATTATCAGGGATTACTTGACAGTTTTCATGTGATATTTCAGTGCAAAAACTCAAAACCAGCATCACCTTTGTGGGTGATTTTATGATGCTACCTGATTTGCATAATTCTCTTAATAAGTCACTAAAACCATGCAGACAGCAGATGCAAATAAATAGCACTATCAGTGGGCGCATTTAATTCTTACTTTATTCACCCATCTGTCAAAAATCCTCCGTTTACTAAAATGGATCCTTTATTGCCATTGTTTATAGACACTGATTCGCCTGGATACTGATATTGCCTGTGCGGCACCGAAGTCTTTGGCACGGACAACTTCACTAATTTAATAAAAAGCGCTTAGATTTGAAATCAATTAAATTACATGAGATAAGATGTATGCTCTTATCTGAGGGGGAGATTGTGGTTGGCAAACAAGAGGTAAATCTGCGATTTCAGCAGTAAGGACATTAGGCTACAAATTTAGTTTCATTATGGAAATGAAATCATCCTAGCTGTGAACTTCATGCTGATAATCCTACAAGACGGGTGGCATCGGAGAATTCATAAGAACTGGAATATAATTACTGATAAGAATCACTGGCTTAAATGAAAATGAGAGCGCTTCTTATGCATGTGTCCCAAATTTTGAAAACCTTCGACATTATTTCTGTTCACATTTATGATAGAATTACATATAAAAGTCAAAAATAATTTTATTTTACTGTTGCTTTCCACAGAAAACAAACTCAATTAATTCTCTAAAATATGCAACCTTATTTGAAAAAGAAGTCATCTTTTTTGATGGCTTTGGGGTGGTGATTAATGAATCTGTTTAAGGATTGCTCAGTTGAGTCGTGCACATCCAATATTGACCAGTCAGACCTCATTAGGGCATTCTCTCAGTCTTTAAAGTCATGACTATTTCTAGTAAGGCGTCATTACATTCCAGAGAAAAGCAATTTGACATGAGATCTGACCATTCAAAAGCCATATGAGGATATTACACTTGAGATCCTTGAAGGCAAAACTTTGATGGATTGATTTTTATTCTGTAAAGAGGAGGGAAAGAGCTCAAAGTGAACGTAGTGGGCTGCTAAGCAGTGGAAGGAACAGCTAAAAACCTCAAAAAGAGAGTGATGAATTGATCCCTGCCAAGTCTTCCACATTTTAACAGTAGGTCTGGCTCAGAGTATAATAGCATTATACAGAAAACTACTGGATCTACTTCTTCAGAAGGTGACATTTGTTAGATATAATGAGTATAATAAATTCATTCATTGTAAGAGCTGTACGGCACCAAGACATTAAAAGTTACACTCAGTATTTTTCCTCATTAGAAAGGTTTTACACAAAGAAATGAATAGTACTTTTTTATAAATCTGTTTAAAATTTGTACTCCCATATATTAAGATGCAAATTCCAGTCATATGATCAGCCAAATAAGTTTTGGTCACACTTTATTTTAAGGTCAGTTTCTCGCTATTAACAAACATTAATGCGACTTTTGCCTCAATAAACTCCTAATTTGCTGCTTATTAATAGTTAGTAAGGTAGTTGTTAAGTTTAGTTATTGGGTAGGATTAGGGATGTAGAACATGGTCATGCAGAATGTGTGCTATATAAGTACTAATAAACAGCCATTATGTTAATAATAGGCAAGCTAATAAGCAACTAGTTAATAAAGAATTGGTCCCTATACTAAACTGTTACCAAAGTTATTTATTTTAATTAAATTGGTTCAACAAATCAACTGTCATATTTGCAATTTCCAACATAAGAAAAAAAATATTGAGTGCACCTTTAACCTTAATGTTGTGTTCAGAGAAGATTTTCTATAACAACCAAAATTTTTTTTTGGGGGGGGGGATTTGGTGCCTTGAAAAAAGTGCTACAAAAATAGCTTGTTAGCTAGCTAAATTTCTTATCCAATTTAGGATGCAATATTTTATCAACTTCTCTTTCAATTAGCACAGTTTTTGTATTTCATTTGAAATTGACTTATCGCAGACCTCATTGATTTAAGCTTATGACCCACAGTTTTTGATTGAACATTGCCAAAATTATTTTTGCACCAACCACAGATCAATGAGGCCTAACATCAATCAGTTCCAAAAAGGAATACAAAAAATGATAACTGAAAGAAAAAGACTCAATACAAGAGTAAGTGATAATACAGCATTATGATAGGTTTACAAGCACTTTTTGACTGGGAAAACCAAATTAGATAATGGATAATAAGCACAGCACAAGGGTGAAGAAGCTGTTTGAAATGCTAGACATTTGTTGAAAATCTTTACACAGTTCTATGACACATTAAACAGTATAGAACAGAATATAGACAGAAAGAATATCCAATAAAACATGACTTACCCCACCCACATGCTCATAATGTTGGTCTAGATTACTGAGGAGCTGCCCATTGAAGGCCCAGGAGAATGAAACATCCAGAGCAGGGTCACAGGAGATCTGGCAAGGCAGAACGATGCTCTCCCCAACAATGATCTCCATGTCCACTGGACCCTGGATGATTTGTGTGGGATCTGCTCCAAATCACACATAAGCTTGATTCATTTAAATGAAGAATAAATGCAAATATATACATACAGTATATATAAATTCTAAACCACAGAATTAAAAGAGCCATATTTTCAACCAGATCTCATAAGAAAAATGTGACATTTATGCAAAACCTGAAATCAGTGCTCCAGGTACAAAAGCCAGACCAACCAACTGTAAGATTTAGAGCAAAAATAAAATATTTGAAAATCGGAAGCAGACAAAGGTAGGAGACTGTGTCCTTATCAATGAATAAACTACTAATCCCATGATGAAGCACTGCGATGTATTTCCACGGACTGCTACAGAGGCATATTAACAGCCTTGGAGCTCACAGTAGGTCTGTCTTGAAAGGTTTATACAATATCACTAAAAACCAATTTCTCTAAGGAGGAAATGAATGGGATTTTTTACTTCTATCCACTAGGTAGGACATTGCAGCTTTATCTACTGTATAAGGAAAAAGGCTTAGTAGTCTCTTGCTCGCTCCCTCCGTTTTTACACACACACAAACACAAAACCATACACAGACTCTCTCTCTCTCCACACACACACACACACACACACACACACACACACACACACACACACACACACACACACACACACACACACACACACAGTAAAAGAAAACAAACAGGGTCAATTGGATTGGACTTTTTTTCTAATGATTAGTTAAAATAAATGTTCTGAAAAAAAAAAAGATAGTGTAACGAACTTCATGAATTTCAAATGATCGAGGAAAATTCAATTTCTATGCAACTGATATGACCCCTTTAATGACATGAATGTTTTTACTTTTTTTTTTTTTTTTAAGTGGCCAGTTGCTTAAAGCAGAATTTCAGATTCATATTAAAATCTGCTGGTGTGGAATCTGCTGTAAAAGACTGCGATGTAGTAATCTCAGCAAAACCCAGAGTGCAAATGCAGCATTCTATATTTTTCTCTCTAAATTGTGTACGCTCAACCTATAACCTACACCCTCACACACTCCATTAGTGTAATCCAGGGTAATTGCAATGCCATAAGCGGAGCGTTAAAACGGGTAATTACAACAACACACAAAAAGCCACTGTATCCCATCCCTGTTGAGTTGAGCTGAGAGAAAAAAAAAAAAAAAAAAACCTGCCAGTTGAAGAGCTGACCTGCTCAACCCATCGCATTACACTAGAGGAGCATGTTAGCCCCAGAAAGCAATCAAACAACTTTCCTTTCAGAATGCATTATAAAAACAGAATGAACTACATGAAACACATCCTCTAATTGGTGGAACACCTTTGTATACTCCTCTGGATGAATCTATTTGTTGCTTTTGTTCCTCTATTGTAAGTCACTTTGGATAAATGGCCCTGCTAAATGCATAAATGTAAATGTTCTGGGGTAACTGGCAGGTCAGGATAGCATATTTAACTAATAATAATAATAATAATAATAATAATAAATAAATGCAATTCATTCTCATTTACTTAACCTTGTGTTTTCCTAAACTTATGTGATTTTCTTTATTCTCTGAAACAAAAATATGACATTTGAAGAACATTTCAGCTGTTTTTTTATTTTATTTTATTATTTTTTTTTTTTATGCAATAGAAATCAATGGGATTGACCCCATTGACTTCCATTGTATGGACGAAAAACAGTAGAGGCATTCTTCAAAATATCTTTCTTTGTGTTTCACAGAAGAACGAATCATTTGCAATGACATGATGTAGAGTAAATGACAGGATTTTCATTTTTGGATTAAGAAGAAACGGTCATGATTTTGATTAATTGCGCAGTCGTATCAAGCACACAATTGCCTGTGAAGCCTCCAGAGTTTGGAGAAAAATCACCACTTCCCACACAACATTCCCACAGATGAACGACAGTCTAAAATAATTTCTATCTGCAGCAAAAGCAAAGAGGAAGCCCATAGCGTAATACTATTACAGTAATCCATACCTGTGACCAGCAGTCTTCCTGTAGTGCTGGCCGCACCAAACTGGTTTCTAGCCAAGCAAGCGTAGTTTCCCCCGTCCATCTTGGTCACATTTGTAATTCTAAGTGTTCCATCAGGGAGTAAAGTTATCCTAAAGGAGAAAAGCACAATCCTCTCAAATCAAATTTAAACTTGGTTAACTCACAATGGAGCTAGATTCCGAGTACAAATGTGTTTTATCTTTCGGGAACAGTAGAAATGTAGTAAGAAGAACATAATGGTGTTTCTATACAATGGCACATAAATCTCTGTACACTGGACAGTCTCCATGGCTCGCATGCAGCTGTCTGAGAGCCAATGAAGCTGAAGAGTGTGCGTTCACACGAAACAGTCAGTCAA
Organism: Cyprinus carpio; assembly: GCF_018340385.1. NCBI lineage: Eukaryota > Metazoa > Chordata > Actinopteri > Cypriniformes > Cyprinidae > Cyprinus > Cyprinus carpio. Next base: position 9,052,790 of record NC_056619.1, on the reverse strand, counting down.
ACGTAAAGGCTGCATTGCTCAATCTACCTCCCCATCATGTGAATTAGACCACCTTCCAACCCGTCATGACTATTTCTACAGTTTAAACATACTCTTAAACAGGCTCTTAAGAAATACAAACCTTATTTTTTCATGCACATGTGAAGTGCCTATAATTTGAAGTGCTTTTGATTTCATTTACAGTAATTGTTATTTACCTGTAACTGCAGTCAATGACTCTTTAACCCTTTACGACTCTGTATAACAAGCCTCTTACACTGTTGCTGGTGTTTTGTCTTGGCTGTGTGGGTATGCAGTTATACTAGTAATGAAAAAATTTGCATTACTGAATTAAAAGAAAAAAAATGTCTTGTAAGCTAATCAATATATTTTAATAGAAAGGGTTGTTATTTATGTTATATATTTATATGTAGGTTCTAATTTAACATTTAGGTATTCACTATCATTCAAAAGTTTGGGATCGGTACAATTTTTTAAAATGTTTTTGAAAAAGTGTTTAATGCTTACGACTGCATTTATTTGATCAAAAATACTTTTTTTCTTAATATTACAATTTAAAAAAGCAATTTCTATTTGAATACATTTCAAAATGTAATTTATTTCAATGACGTAAAGCTGAATTTTCAGCATCATTACTTTCGCATCTTTAGTGTCACACGATCCTTCAGAAATCAATCTAATATGATGATCTGCTGCTCAAGAAACATTTCTTATTATTATAAATGATTGTGCTGCTTTATATTTTTGTGGAAACTTCTATGTTTTTTTTTTTTTTTTTTTTAAATAAAGTTCAAAAGAGCAGCATTTATTTGAAATAGAATCTTTTATGTAACAATGTAAAAGACTGTCACTTTTCATCCATTTTTTTTTGCATCCTTGCTCAGGAAAATTATTAATTTCCGTAAAACATTTTTGAAATCTAAAGGAATTAGCATTATATACACCCAAAAACTGCGTAGTAACATTAATATATACGAAGGCAATGATATTTTGATAAAATATTAGTTTTATCTAGTTTTCTAGCAATGTTGTAGTGTTACAAGCGTTCCCCGTAATGGTAAATTCTTCTATCTTGTAATATATACAAAATTATTCTCAAGCCTTTCTCAGTGTAAAAATGTAATGGCATTAGTGATGGCATATAAATGTATAGCAGTGTTTGATTAATATTAATAATAATAATAATAATAATAATAATAATAATAATAATAATAATAATAATAATAATAATAATAATAATAATAATAAAAGCCTCCAGCCTTGGTTATAAATCAAGAGCTATTCACAATATACCATCATCCACAGTACCAGGCATCAAATGCTGGTAACCCAGTACTGGAATGTTAATTTTGTAATGCACAATTCCCCGGCAATGAGCTTACAGTTAAATTGGACTAGGGACGTCTCACCGAATGCTCTCAAAACAAACAACTGTGGCTTAATGCAAATCTATTGTTTTCCCACAGTAGTTCTGCACCCTTGACAGGATTCTCCCCATATTATTTAATCCAACTTCATTATAAAAAGAGCCACGCTTGCGATCCGCCGTGCTTCCTCAAGTGGCCTCCTACCAGGAATCATTTCATACTTGACAGATTTAACCCAAAATGCCAAGCGACCTCCTGCCGGCCCGGCCTAATGGCCTGCTTCATAATTCATGAGTGTTATGGTCAGTGAGCTACCACAATTGGCAATGCAGCTTCCTTTTGATAACGGTTCAGTTGCAGGCTGTGCACAGATATTGTGAACATAGCAGGGCTGCTGGGGTGAAGCCTTGAATGAATAGATGGTCAGAAAGAAGGAATAAGAGGAATTAAGGACATTGTATCTGTACCTCTCTGAGCTCTGCACCGGTTCGTTGCCTTTCCTCCACATGCTGATGGCTGTGGGAAAAGCCTGTGGCCTGCACTCCATGATGACTGTGCTGCCCGTCTTGGCTTTAAGCAGAGCTCTGAGAGGGCTTCTGGAAAAGTCTGGGGGCGAGGCTGTGGAAAAACACAGGGCCAAGAGAGTCAAACTGCTGCCTCAGGCATGGATACCCTGCGCACATTACTGTTAACGGACAGCAGGGCCGAAAGCAGCATTCTGTTTGTGTGCACTGCTGATGAAGGACCACTTAAGCATTTTCTCTTACAGTTCGATGCAAATTCTGGAGGGACTTCACTTGTACGGAATTATGCAAATCAGGTAAGAAAATTAGTGCTGAATGCAGTTTGCACAGTGCAGCTCCTCATTGTGCGGGTGGTTCTGAGCATTAGGTTGTGCAAGATGCAGTTGACTACCGTAATCTGACCAGTCTTTAAGGCCATCCAAAAAAAAAAAAAATCATACTTTTGGGATACATTTTAAGAGTTTATTTGCAAAAACAGATAACCGTTTTTGCTCAAATAATATTATTATTTTTTTAATTTATTTTTTAATTTTTTATCCTGCATTCCAATTAATATCAATCAGTTGGGTTGTTTTGATTAACTAACAATAACTAAAAAAATACAGCTAACTAATATAAAACACAATAAAAACATGATTTATGAAAATTAATAAAAACAGTTATCTGTTTTTGCAAATAAACTGTTCATATATAAAATATATATAAAATCATACTTTTGGATAGGGCCTAAAATTAACTTTTTGTCACACCTGCCAATGGCCAGTGATGTGATAAAATTTACCGGCCAAATTATTATTATTATTTTTTTTTTTTTTACCAGCCATGAAACTATTTTTGCAAAAACAGGCAGTCATTACTACTACTACAATGACTAAACATATTTACAATGTTTTTAATTTGTCCTTTACTTTACTTACAAGAAAAAAAAAACAACAAACAGATTTATTTATTATTTATATATTTTTGTCCCTAAAAACGTTGAGATTCTTGTTTTGCAAATGGAGCAGGCCATCGTGTTACACCGGTTTCACACATACTCAGTTTGCAGTGAGTATGTGGTGCCTATTTTTTTCCGCATCCATGTTAACAGATTAGAGCAGGGCTATATAATTAGCTTCATTTGAGGGCCGAATTATGAAACTGAAAAATTGAAGCGGGCCAAGGGGGTGGGGGCTGTCCCGATCTCTTTCTGGGGGGACCTATAAAATTAGAAATTAAATTGAAATCGGAAACATTTTTCTGCAATTAATCATGATTAATCGCAAATTTTGTCACAATTTCACATTTAACCTCCAAATTAATGTAGAAACAACATAAAGATAGTATTTTAAATACGTTTAAATGGCCTCTTTTTAATGAAGTATTGATACCAATACTGCTACTGGTGTCTATTTTAAATACATTATCCCTCAATTTTACCTATTAATTATAGCCATTCAACATTACAGTATAATTGAAAGCCATTATTTTTAACATTTAATAGGCTCTGAAATATTAAGTGATTTTAAAACAAGCTTCACCTAAACTATAAGTTGTATATGCATAAACGATACAAATGAATCTTTATTCAAGCTACAAAGGTTAATCAGCGACTAGAGCAATTGAGTGATTCCTCTATTTCTTTTGTTCTTTGATTTACATCATTGACAGACTTCAGCAGGTTTTACTTTAAAATCAGCGCTGCCTCTTTAAAACCTGATGCACATGATGTGGATCTGACACATATCTTCTCCAAACTCTTTACGGTCATTTAAGACTTTATAACTCATTTAAGATGCATATTTTGGCATAATTGTGTGTTTTTGTCCATTGAAGTGCTACTGGTGAGCTGTCTAAATCGGTTCAGCGTCTGTGTACAGCCGAACGAGAAACCTTTCAGCTTACTTCAATGCACCGTTTCTGCGGCGTAACCCCAGGTATGTATCGCCACATTCTCGGGTTATGAAGAATAAAGACGAGAAAAGTTAATCTTCCGAAATGAAGCAACAATATCTTCTCAGGTAAAAGTTATTAGAACCATCACTCTGCTCTGACCTTATGAGCCTGTTTGTATCCTATTATTTGATTCACTCTTGTCGCTTATGACAGAACAGCTAACCAATCACGATGATCTTGTCTTTGGAAAAGATTATTTTATTCACTTTTGTCAGAAACAGCGAACCTCTTTAAAAATGGGCTTTTCTTCTCACTACATTGCATTGTTATATTTCGTAAAAGTTTTACCTGCCAACTGGCGACTGACACTGTTACATATGCTCACCAACGCTGATTTTTACTCGCATTTAACATTTGGCGAATGTTTATTTTAGGTTAGTACAAATATATATTAGAGGTAACAGTTTACAAAATTAGCGGTTTCGGATCGATACAACACAGTGGTATCACGGTTCGGTACGTTTATGATACGGTGGGGGGGGGGGGGTGGTAATTGCTTACATCGCAATGTTGGAAATACTTCTGTTTTAAACGATGAAGGCGAGCCAGTGGATATCACATAAGCAACGTGCAAACAGAAAGTGAAAGTAAAAACGGAATGATGAATTAATGATGGGGACTTTGGCATCTGACGCCGCATATTCTCTCAGAGACGATGAAAGGCTAATCTACTTCAGCATATTATGCTGATACCGGCATATAGCTAACGTCTCGGTTACGTATGGTAACCCTCGTTCCCTGAAGGAAGGAACGGAGACGTCACGTCGGTGACTGACGAACTGGGATATCACTTCGATAGACCAATCTAGTTCGAGTGTAAATTAAACGAGCCAATGCACATTGGCATGTAATTACTGCATCCAGCTGCCGCTGATCACAGCATGAGTATAATAAGGCAGCAGGTGCAATGCATACCAGGTTTTCACTGAGGAGCCGAGCCGGTGACCCAGCTGCTCAGTGGTGGTACAGCAACCGTTGTGACGTGACGTCTCCATTCCCTCCTTCAGGGAACAAGGTTTACCATACGTAATCGAGATGTTCCCTTTCAGTCGGTCACTCTCAATGTCACGTCGGTGACTGACCCTTGCTACCCCTTCTAGTGCGAGCCACCTGCGCCCCTATTTGGTGTAGGCCGGGGCTCAGAACAAGTAGTTCTACTCACCATTGTCAAAGCTCTACCTCACTGGGTGAGACTGGATAACACAGGGAACACGTACCCATTCAACTTGGAACAGGGATGCTGCGGAAAACCCCATCCTTCCCGAAGGAGTTTTTGGAAGCAAATACCGTGGACTATACACATACGAGTACCGCTTAGGTCTCAATATGGGAACCAGCCTTCCACTGTTCTCACGGATTCATTGTGAAGGCCTGGCACTGGACGTTCCGCCGCATCCAGCTGCCGTGGGTGATGGAGGATCGCAACAGGGTCTACAGTACGGACACTCTGGAGCAGTTTTAGCAAGTCGACACTAACTGGGGCCTCTCGGTGCCACTACTCGTTTTAGGTGAGAACACAGGAGGATACTGGCTCTACATGAAGGCTATAGAATCTAGCGAACGTGGTATGGGTCGGGGGGTCGGGGGAACGTGTTGGCTCCCTGAGGGGTTTGCCACCGCTATGATCCTCAAAACCCCCCGTGCCACTGCCAGAACTCGCCTGTCGGCCGCCAGAATGAACCTTAAATCATGGCAGTGGCAACAAAGCTCCGCCTCCCTTGAGGAAACAGAGCCTGGACCGCAGGTCCGAGACAGCCATCTGATGGGAACATGACTCATCCGCGAACGCCACCTCAGCGTGTTTGCCCAGACACATGAGGCAGCGATCGTGACCATCACCCAGCGGCAGGTAACGACTGCATCCAGAAATGCATGGGTGAAACGGCATCTTTAAAAAGACGATCTGTCGTCTTAACAAAGACGCACTCGTTTATTGCTCTTTTATGTGCTGAGGTGCACAGGGGAATGGCCGCTTGCAGCACAACTGGGGGTAGTGCAGCCTGAAGTGCACAACCCACTCGACACAAGAACGACCACCGCTGAAGCGCCCATACTGCCAACACCAAAATCTTCCATGAGCGCGTTGTACTCGTAGTTCACTGAAGACACTTGGATGGAGCAGAACGATGTTGTCGCTCGGCTCCAAAGCGAAAATCTGTTATGCATTGCACCTGCTGCCTTATTACACTCACGCTGTGATCAGCGGCAGCTGGATGCAGTAACTGCATGGCAATGTGCGTTGGCTCGTTTAGTTTACACTTGAAGTAGATTGGTCTATCGAAGTGATATCCCAATTCGTCGGTCACTGACGTGACATTGAGAGTGACTGACTGAAAAGGAACCGTTTTAATTTATTCCCTTAAAGGATTAGTTCACTTTCAAATTGAAATTTCCTTATAATTTACTCAACCCCATGTCATCCAAGATGTTTAAGTCTTTGTTTCTTCAGTTGAAAAGAAATTAAATGTTTTGATGAAAACATTCCAGGATTATACTCCTTATAGTGGACTTCAATGGCTACCAAACGATTGAAGGTCAAAATGACAGTTTCAGTGCAGCTTCAAAGGCTTTACACAATACTAGTCAAATAATAAGAGTCTAATCTAGCAAAACGATCGTCATTTTGTAAATAAAAAAGAAAAAAAAATATATGCTTTATGAACAGAAATGCTCTCCTTGCACTTGTCTGCGATGTGTGTCCACGACTTCACATAATACGTAGTCACATTTAAAAGGGCACGCTTGACGTAGGCAGAAGTACTGACTCAGTCAGTGTTTACAAATGTGGAGAAGGAGGTGTACTGTATGTTCAGAGACACATATTCAAATGTCTTTGTGTCAGTTTATAGTTTAAAATGGTCATGTTGTGTGTGTATCCTGGATGTTTAAATCTTTTGAAACCTAACTTCCGCCTACTTCAAGCGTGACCTTTTCAACGTGATTACGTATTACGTGAAATCGTGGATGAGCATCACAGAGCAGTGCAAAGTGTGCATTTTAGTTATAAAGCATATACTTTTTTATTTATTTTTTCTAGAATATGACCGATCGTTTCGCTATATAAGACCCTTATTCCTCATCTGGTATCGTGTAGAGCCTTTGAAGCTGCACTGAAACTGTAATTTTGACCTTCAACCATTTGGTAGCTGTTGAAGTCCACTATAAGGAGAATAATCATGGAATGTTTTCATCAAAAACCTTTATTTCTTTTTGACTAAAGACGTTAACATCTTGGATGACATGGGGGTAAGTAAAGTATCAGGAAATTTTAATTTGAAAGTGAACTAATCCTTTAATATTTCTCTTGTGGCCCATACATAGTGAAAAAAAAAAAGTATTTCATGTTAAACAGGTTGTTTCTAAAAACTGGTGCTTGAAATAGACTAAAGATTTTTATTGGACAAAGTTAATATTTTAATTACGGGCCTATAATTCATTGTATAATAGACCTGTTTTAAAAGACCTTAAAAAAAAAAAAAATTATTTGAGGAGTAAATAGCCTAATCTTTTGTTATCCTCACAGTGCCTCAGTTATGTGGTAATATTGTGGGGCAAATTAACTGTAAGTTTAATTTAATAATAAATGTAACTTCATAATAATAATACCCTTACGAAAATTAACCATGGTTTTATTGTATGTGCAGTGTAGTAACCATGTTTTTTTGGCATTGATGACCATTTGTATAACCACAGTTTTACTACAAATACCATAGTTAAAATATGGTTAGTGAAGCAAAACCATGGTTAATTTGTGGTTACCATGGTTTAACTATATAGTAACCAAGGTTTTTTGGTTTTATTTGTAGTAAAACCATGGTTAATTTTCGTAAGGGTAGCCCTAATAAAAATAAGAATGTAACAGACAGTATTAATTGGAAACGCCAAATACTCCTAATATTGCCAATAATAGATTTTTGACATTATCTCTGGCTATCGTCGATACAAGATCATCGTGTTTCGATGCAACCCAGTAAGTGGAGGTTATCGCGGGGCCTTTCACAGTGCGTGCCCGTCCGCTGCATCAGTTACGTTGTTTGAAGTGCTTTGTTGACTGCAGTGGTACTGAGAACATTATATTTCACACACTTTAAGCTCTTTTATTTTCCAGATGTAATAGGATTAGTCCAACCAATCATTTGGTTTGTAATGTGTAGCGAACCAAAAGCCTCGTTTAAAAAACTGCCCGTTTAAAAAAAAGTATTTGTCATTGAATCATTCATTCAGGAGATTCCAAATAGTGAAACAGGTCTCTATGAATTGAGACACTGACTCCTTTATTTATTTTTTACATTTTGTTCAAATTAATATATTTTTTAAAGACTTAAGCAATTAACATTTTGTCAAAACCACTAGTAAATTGTTATTTTGTTTAGTTTTCTAATCTTTTTTCTTCAGAATTGTGAGATAATCGTGATCTCCAATTTATATATAAAAAACATTATTCTCAATTTATCCAGAATCGTGCAGCTCTAGTTTACATGTTGTTTATTGCTGCATATAATAGATATATTATATAGATATAGAATAGAAATTTTAATTTCATAAAGCACAAGTTGATTTCAAAATGCTCCTACATTTTTTTTTGCATTGTGTTTTTCCAGTTGAATAAAAGACTATTAAAAACCATACATCTCATCAACCAAGACTCCTCTACAAAAAAAACTAGCTGTGCTTACTAGTCACTCTCACCACTGTCTTTGTAACGGAGGCATATATATATATATATATATATATATATATATATAGGCCTACACACACACACACACACACACACACAGAAAGAAAATAAGTAGAACAGAAAAATAAGAGAAAGCTAGTGTATTTTGCATTAATGTGTCTTCTTAAAGTGGCATTCAATGAATGTTTAACCAAATAACTGACATTTGGTGTATCAGATGACGATGACATGATCAACAGGAAATGAACAAAAAAAAAAATATATATACATATATAAAGCAGTTTAACAAATTAATAAATATTAACTCTTTTCCACATTCATAATAATAAGAAATATTAGATGAGCGACAAATTTTAAATCTAATTTTAATACATTTTAAATCTAACACAGAAAACAAATCTGTTTTACTGTAATACTGATCCAGGATCAATTCAATTAACTTAAACTAAACCCATTAAAAACGTTTTCATTACTTGAAATAAAATAAGTGTTGACTGAAATAATGAAATGAAGAAAAAAGAGACTTATTTAATTACAGCTAATGTCCAAGGCAACATCTCATTTTCATTTAGCTTAACTTCTACTAAATAATTATATAACTCAAATAATTAACTGAAACTGAAATTTTATATGACTAAAAAACTACAGACATACTTAAAAACAACAACAAAAAAAAAATACTAAAATTAACACAAAAGCAGAAAATACAAAAATAAAAGCCAAGTCAAAATATTAATAAAACCTAAAATAGTACCTCAATCATACTGAAATAACACTGGTTTGGTCAAATAAATTCAGCCTTGTTAAGTATAAGCAGTTATTTCTTAAAAAACAACTCTTACTGACCCCAAACGTTCAGAATTATTGTATTTTATTTTTTTCTGTCCTTCTATAAAAAGTTTATTTTTTCTCTCTAAAAAAAACAACAACAACAACGACAACATGAGTCATTTTTGAATAAGCTACCCCTTTAAAAATGTATAGTATAAAACCCTAAACATGTTTAAGGATGACTGATATTACACAGTCAGATGACACCAGTGTTTATACAAGTTGTCCAGCTTTTAAAAGTAGCCCTTATATGAAAGACATTTTCCGATAGCGATGACGCAATGCCAAAAGACCAGCACTAATTGGGTCTAATGTGTCTCCTCTGCCGAGAAGCAGCATTTATCCAATGCTGCGAATGGGAAAGCTGCTTATGCACCGTCATAGCGAACACGCTGTGGCCTAAAGCATTGTTAAATAGCATCTCTATTACCTAATTAGCCCATGGAGGGTTTCTGGCTCCTACATAAACATCATTAGACAAGACCAGTGAAGGAATTGGCTGCAGTCAGAAAGCAGAGGTGTCCTTAATGACCTCAACCCACTTTCCACCATTTCTCTCTCTCTCTCCATCTCTGTATGAGCCGATGACAAAGATCTTTCTCTGGTCTTTGTCACTGTCTACTCTAAGGCTTTTCCACCAGTGAACCCCTCAGTTGTGGCTTTGTCATGTTGTCAACAGAGCGGCCACAGTTCCTCATCTCCCACCAGCCAATCAATAGTGGATTAACATTACTGAAAGTCACAGTGCCACGCCACCCCACTCTAAATATTGCAAAATCGATGTTCTTATGGGAAATGTTGAAAAGAGGGCAGCTCCTTGGTGTGTGAGCCCATTTCAAGAGTTTATTTGCCTGTGAAAACCTCAGTGCACACCAGTGGATGAGAGCTGTGTTCTGATATTCATAATCAGTCACAATGCAGTTTGAAACTTTTTTTTTTTTTTGAAAACTGCACTAGTCACTTCTTTGTAGTGCCAATTAAACCAGTGACTCAGAGCTACATTTAAAAGTACTGACTCAAAGTCTACTCACCATCATTTTTATTTAAGAAAAAAACAAAAAAAAAAAAAAAAAAAACACCTCAAGCACACTGTAAAAGTATGTAAAAAAGCTGCTCTAATCTTAGGTACTCTGTCTACTCTAGTCTTAAAATGGTAACAGACACCTAAATGCTATTATAAGAGTTCTCAAAGTTACTTGTTAAAAGCTTGCAAATTAAGTGTTGATGTGTGTTTACATTCATTTTCCCACAAATGTGTGTGTCTCTATTACAATAGTATGATAAACAACAATAGTATGAAAAAAAAAAATACTGGGAGTTTCATGATGAAATATAAATAAAATAAAAATGGTTATATCAATATTTTTCCAAATGGTAATATTTTTAATATTTCTCTAACTGCTTTACCTACATTAAAATAAATAATCAAAATATTTAGAATAATATATACACAGTAGATGCATTACATCTGCCGGTCTTAATTCACTCTACTCTAGTATTTATTTTAATATTTATTGATATTTCCACAACTCTTTTACCTATTACCCATTAAAAAAAAAAAAAAAAAATCATATAGCATCACATCTACTCATAGGAAACCAACACAAACATTATTATAATGCTATGTATTTACATTACTTTTGTAGAAGCTGGTATCATTTTTTTTTTTAAATATTATTGAATTTAACTGAATTGCCTTCATTTTCATTGCATTTAAAATACAACAATATTTTGTATACTCTCCTAACACAACATACCAGGCATACTAACATAAATAAAAACACAAACAATAAATAGAATTACACTAATGCTTGGTGTATATTGTTCAAATAAATAAATAAATAAAATACATACATACATAAATAGAATGATACTTGTAATAAATTATGACAAATGAGACATTATGTATGTTGATTGAGAGTGTGGATGGCCTTAGGATAAAAACTGTTCATAAATCTGGAAGTCCGTGCTTTGATTGACCTCAAACGTCTTCCTTATTTATGTCATCATTATCATTATTATATTTTGTAAACAAAAAATGTAAAATGTATAATAAAAGTAATGTTTTTTTTCAGCCATTCAAACAGTCTCTTTCATTGTTGATACACCATTATGAAAAAAAAATCATTTATTTATCATATTTATTTAAATCAAATTTATTGCAGGCAACTGAATGGTAGTCAAACAACAACAACAACAACAACAACAACAAAAAACAGCTTCACATTTATTTTTATTTACATCAATTAGTGATTTTAGTTTCTAGAAAGTTTTTAAATGTTATACTACACATGCAAAACTGCAACCTAAAAGCAGTGTAATGAAATGTTGTAGAAATGTTTTGTGTTTGCTGGAATTGTGCTGCAGAGTGAACGAAGGCACACGATAAGTGAAAATGAGAAGGGTACAGGAGGTTCTCTTACCTAACACCACCAATTCAGCGCTAAAATAAATGATTCCGTGTTTGTTTTCAGCGACACACTGATACATGCCAGCATCTGAGAGGTTTACGGAGCTGATTGTCAGGGCTCCGTTCTCTATCTGGATCCTGTCCTGTGAAACAGAGGAACAGCAATGAAAAGAATTTTAAAATAACTGTGCATTCAACTCAAAAAACAGCGGCAGAGTTATAGGCATTATATAATCAAAAAAAACTTTGTCATATACATTTAACACAGCTCCCCTGCTGAGGTTTGACCCAGGCATCTTTGCACTGCCATCCCAGTCTTTTTACGACTACACCATTGCTTGAATTTTACCTCGGCTGCCAGAAGTTCTCCATTCTTCAGCCAGCTGTATGAGGGCTTGGGCTTCCCATTAGCTTTACACTCCCAGAACAATCTCTCTTCGATTGACAAAGCATTGTCTCGCATCGTCTGAACCCACTGAGGCTTTGCTGAAGAGACAAAAGTCAATCATTTTTATCAATTAATTCATTAGTCATTCTTTATGTAAAGTTTTTGAATCCCAAAGATGTTTTTCTGGTCTTTGTGAAGATATTTTTTATGGTCTTTGTTCTCAGTTGTGATCATGTTGTCAACAGAACAGCCACAGTTTCTCATCTCAGTATTTTTCACATTTTATGCTTATCAAGGCTGCATTTATTTGATCATAAATACAGTAAAAACAGTAATATATTGAAATATTATTACAATTTAAAATAACTATGTTCGGTTTGAATATATTTTAAAATGTAATTTATTCCTGTGATGCAAAGCTGAATTTTCAGCATCATTACTCCAGTCTTCAGTGTCACATGATCCCTCAGAAATCATTCTAATATACTGATTTGCTGCTCAAGCATAATTTTTTATTATCAATGTTGAAAACAGTTGGACTGTTTCATGTTTTTGTAGAAACTGTGACTTTTTTCAGGATTTATTTTTTGATGAATAAAAAGATAGAAAGAACAACATTAGAAATATATAATATTATAATATTATTAGAAATAATGTGTGAAATTATAAATGGCTGTCACTTTCATCGGATTAATGTGCGCTTGCTGAATAAAGTAAAAATAAAAACTGTAGTGTGCAATCATCACATTCTTGACTGATAGGTTGACACAGGATATTTTTAAATTCTACACACTAGTTAATAATAGCTATGAAAAAGAAAACAAGAAAAAAATCTATTCTACAACTGCTTTAACTATTAAATTGTTATTTTAAAATAATTTCTTCTCTGCATTTCTCCTCTTTTGAATCTTGCCTCCTTGTTGTTTAATAAACACAGCATTGTGTATTGCAATTATTGTTGGCTCTTTGACAAATTGCTTTGTTCCTCTTTTGTAACTCGCTTTGGATAAAAGCCTCTGTTAAATGCATTAATATAGTACCATGTCTTCCAATCTTAATGAAAACATAATTGTTAAGGGAAGCACTGTTAACATTGATTACTGCTTAGTTATTCCTATACTTATTGTATTTCTAAATTAATTATTTTCTTACGATAAAGACTTACAGTTGAGGGCCATATATACAGCAGGGACTAGAAAATCAGAGAGACTTGGGCTTGTGCTCTAGTAACATGCTAGAAGTTAAAAAAAAACAAAAAAAACAGCAACTGTATAATGATTTTAGGGTTTGGCTTTGCTAAAACATGGCCACTCTTTTATCCGATTAATTGGATGCACAAAATTTCAATAAGCACTTGATCTATCAGTCTTCCTGCCGATTGAAAAGGTGACAGGTTTCCATTCATGTCCCCGATCCTGTCTAGATTCATGATTGAACCGTCAAGCACGGTTCTATAATGTGGCACTCTCCTCATGTTCTGCGTTGTTGATTTCCACCAATCACATAAGATCTGTGTAAGTATGCCTATAGATGAATCATCAATCAACATTCCGGCTAACGCCGCTTGCAGGTTTAGTGGCAACTAAGCACTTAACTGATCGATCGGAGTCACATACTGATTGACTCATCAAGAAAACTGATCAGCTCTGGTTTCACCAGGAATTAATTAAACCCAAACATCTATGAAACACAAGAGCTGACCAACCTCGCAACTGCTATCAGTTCTTCTTTTCTACACTCTGGCATACTGCATTATGCAAGGACGCTTGCACTCTAACAGCGCAGGGAAGAAAAGCTTTCATGTTTTTTTATCGTTTGTGGAGGCCGGGTCTTTTCAGAAGAAGGTTGGAGTTGCACCTGCCTCTCTAACCTTCTCAATAAGTCATACACAAACCTTGGGAACGAACGAATGAACTCGCATTCACAATAACAGCATTTCATCTGGGAACTTAGAAGTGGTGGGTACACAAATGTGAGTGGAAGAAGCACCTTTAAAATCCCAGCTGTCTAATGCAATAGCGCTGTGCTGATTTGCGCTACAGTTTTGTTTGTATTAAAGATTTCCTTGCAAGTAGTTTTCTTATTTGTATTATACAGGTATATGTATTGTATATCCATTTGCATGTATATCCATTTATTTAAATTAATAACAACTCATGTGAAAGATACAGAGTAGCTGTTCTGCTATCAATTATCATGAGAAACGTGCTATTTTTATCTTGCAATTCAATCATTTTTAAGCACACTATGGCTGGTAATTCTGCACAGAGTTAGTGATCTCCACATCATTAGGTTGAGGCCTGTTCTTCATGTTATTGTGTCGATGGAAAATGACAGAGCCAAGGAGGTAATGATTCTCACATGCTTGCTTCTAGTGCCTAATAGTCCTTTGAGTCATGTCTCGCCTCCAAAAATGGGCTCACAAGTGCTTAAAACCCAGATAGACCTGCAATTTGTCCATATTTAAGTGATATCCCTTTGAGCCAGACTTTGGTGTCAGATTTGGAACAGAAGCTTTATCTTATAAAACTTAGGCAAAAATATTGAATACATTGGATAGAGAAATGGCAAAGATAAGAGCTGACCTAATTGCAGTGTCTGAATTGCTAATGATGAGCAGCAATATTAACTAAAATACAATGATAATGAATAACACACCAGAGGTGAAAATGATTATATCCATCTATATCTATCTATAAATGATTTGGCTCTATAAAACTAACTTCTGCCATTTGACACCTTTCTGGATCAACGAAAGTGTCTCAAATTAGCATTTAGCACTGCTGAGTCTTGGCACGATGCAACATCACGCTGCCAAATCCATTATGTGAGCTCGGTTTATTTTGGTCTTTACCATGCGGTTATAGAAACTATACGACAGGGCAGAAAGTAATCAGAAAGCAATTCACTGCAATTGAGAAGTGACTGAACTAGCAGTGTTCCTCATGGTAAACGCTGGCAAGAATTTAAATCATTATGAAAACAATAATATCCATTAAGTGCGTTTTAAATTATTAGCAAGCAGTAATTTCAATGACAGGGAAAACGATATGGCAAAGATGACCAGCTTTTGCAAATCCTACTGATATCCAGTCATTGTGTAACAGTACTTTGAAATAATGACACAAATGCGAACAAAATAAAATCAAACAATTAATAAAACAATCATGTGTATCTACATACAGCGCCAGTTACACAATGTGCAAGTTCTTCAGTTACGGAATGTTCCTGGAAACTCATTACCACACTTTCAGAGCAATTTTTACAGTAGTATTTCTACAATGTCAAAGGAAGATTAAACCATTTATGTGATTAGGTAAATCACAATGCAGTGGAAAACAACTTGGTTTGCATGGATTTCTTTATAAAACTCTGAATACACTGATTTATTGCAAGAAACTGCTGTGACATTTTGCAAAATCTGGGTTATTTTTAAGGCTAAAATTAATCATACCATGTGCACTGAATATAAAGGTACTAGGAGTGAAATAATCATACCATGGAAAGACAGTCGTCCTTGCACTGTGTTCTTTCCCATCTTGTTCTCAGCCACACATTCATAGCCTCCGGCGTCCTCCTGCTGGAAACTGGGAATCTCCAGAACGACGTTTGAGTTCTTCATCTTCACCTTGCTGGGAAACGGCACTCCATTCGCTCTCCTCCACGTTATCTCTGGAACTGGGCTGAATATATGAAAAACTACAGTGAGTAATCTTGCAAAAGAGAAAAATGAAAAAGCTACATAGAGAGAGGAAAAAAAATAGGAAAGAATACACACCGAGAGAGAGAGAAACTGAAAAGATGAAGATAAAGAACAGAAATTTTGTATAATATCATTATATTGTAGATTACTGTCGCTCCTCCTCATATCTCAGCTCTAACATACTAAATGAGTTACATTTCCTCATAAGACACCATCTCATTTCTTTTTGCAAGGAATACGTATATGGCTCATCCACTAATGGGATCAACTGAGAGAAAAATTGCCTCAAGGCAAAAAATAGACTGTTATACAGTATTTCCCAAACAGATTTTGACAAGCATGTTAAAAAGGTGGTGAGAAGTGGTGGAAAAGGGCCAAGTTGAAAAACACATTTAGCTCAGTGACAGAGTACCATTAAGAGTCAGGCTAGCCGTAAAGGAAGGAAGCGAAATCAGTAACTACAAAAGGGTGAGGAATCACACTTACTTCCCCAAAGCAAAACACTCCAGTGTCACAACTGATCCCTTTGCAGCTGGAACCATGTCAGAGAAATGGACCTCTATTTTCGGCTCATATTCACCCATTATGCCTATAAAGTAAAAAAAATATATATATATATATAAACCTTAATTTTCATTCATAATTCATTCACCGATTATGTACAATAGTTGAAAATGCATTATACGATAGATAGACTAAAGAGTGTTAGTAGGTGAACAACTTTTTTTCCCCTAACAACAAGTGGCTTAAAGGCAACAAATTATTCATACCATCATCTGGAGTCTGACACAACGTGGAGAGGTGTGGTGTTTGCTGCAGTTTTTACAGTGTTGGTAAATATTTTATCCAGCCATTGTTTGTGTTTACTTTATGGCAAGGTATATTTAGGACTGTGAAAGAGTTTCTTGAGAGTATGCAGTGTTGTCTACGAAGCTCTGACTTCTATTAAAAAAAAAAAAAAAAAAATTCTGCCTAAAACTAATTTACACTCTTGTTATGTTAAAGAGTGTTTGCATGGTTAACACACTGTCAAGTCGACACCAGAGAAAGTGTTTTCGGTGTTACTTTCAAATGTAAAAAAAATAAATTAGTGTTACATTTAAAGTCTAAATACAAAGAAAGAGATATAAATCAACTATACATCTGCATTATTCAATACATTTATTAAACCATTGGAACCAAGTGCCAACCAATGTTATTATACTTGCATTTCTGTTTTTGTTGATTTTAATACTGTTCTCAAATATACTTTACATTTCGTTTTTGTCTTAGTTTAGCAATGGTTTTGATAGTTACAGTAGTTACTTATCAGACTGTAGCACATTATTTTATTATTAGTAATACTATCATTTTATTAGTATTATTGTTACCCCAACAATGTCAAATATTACTACCAGTCAAAAATTCTTGATTGACTAATATTTAGTTTAAAGTTTAGTTGTTATGCTTTAAATCATATCACACGTGAATGTAACTTCTTAATTATGTGGTAATATTGTATGGTGTACTCCGAGGGTAGGGTTATTAATCAAGAATCAAATTAGTGAAACCTAATATGCACACACACACACACACACACAGTATGTCAGTCTTATAGCAAGTAAAAAAAAAAAAAAAAAAAAAAAATACTAGCCAATGGTGGTAAAATTGTAAAAGTGTGTATACACACACACACACACACACACACACACACACACACACACACACACACACACACACACACACACACACACACACACATTACTGTTAACCCAGCTAGACACATCAATTATCTTATGTTGTTTAAGAACATGTTAACTGTTCAATTTGAGCACTTGAAGTTTTTAACATTACTTGGGCATAGTTGTGTTACGTAATGAAGTTTTAATTGTATTATTTTACTGGATACACTACATTAAAGCTCTTTATTTATTTAATTCATATGTACGTGGTGGGAGATGGAGCTGGTGGGACCTCCTACAGCAAGTGTGCTTTCACAATTCAAACAAACCTGAAGCTTAACTGCATCAACAGGTCAATCAAACCCTTTAGTGCTATGCTATGATTTAGCTTCTGTTTACTAAATTGCCCACTGAGAAAAAAAAAAAAGGATATTTACCATCAGTTCGTAGTACCAGAGGGGTCGGGGAGCTGAGGACTTTGCCTTTAGTGATGCGGTTTACCACCACGCACGTGTAGTTACCCACATCTGAGGGCTCGACTTTGGCGATGTAAAGGTTTCCTGTCTCCTGAGAGACAAAGCGACGATTGTCTTGCTGAACAAAGTAAGGGTACTCATTAAAGACCCATGCAAATGAGAGATCTGGAAAGGAGATGGGGAACAAAGCATATATGATTCAAAACAAATCAACTAGGCTAGCAAAACACTCTTGGGAACTTAAATGAGAAATTCTTTGTAATTTCTCGTATAATCATTAGGGCACTGATAACATTTTTCTTTTCCAATAGCACTTATGAAATCTGACCCAGGTGTATCTAAAATTATCATAGGGTAATTAGAAGCCTAAGTGGTGAAAAACACATCTTTATAAAACACTAAAAAGAATGTCAAGCCAAACAATATTAAAACTTAAAAAAAAAACCTAAAAAAATCTCTTGACAGTTGTCAGGCGTACATTCAAAGATCAAATTGAACTTGAAAAGAACTCACACACTTACTTGAAAGACATTAAATCATTCAAATTTGTTAACAATTTTAGAGGCCACAAGGTGCAAAAAATAAAATAAATAAATAAAAGAATGAATTCATTCAACCGTGTTTGAATCCTATGATCTCTAAAAATGATTTTAGACAAAGCATGCAAGCTCTTCCCATTCAAAAAACATGAAATCTCATGGAGCACACTGATAAGGTCAGAACTCTGGTATTTCACACATGTACAGCATATTTATGCTAGACTAGACTATAAACCTAAAAAGTACACTATAAATGCCTTACCTCCTGCATATGATGGTGTACCACAAAGTAAAACGACCCCCTGGCCTTCTCGCACAGAGACAGCACTTCTCGTTTGAGTTTTTAAATTCAAGTCTAAATGGCATGAAAAAAAAAAATACAGTTAGAAGATACAGCAGTGCTAGACATGAACATGAAAGGAAAATACCTTAGAGATTATTTATTTTATCCCAATGTTAGTCAAGACTTGATCAAGATGCTGTCCCAGCAGGCACCTTGATATCAGTGCTGCCTAGTTAAACTCGCGCTGCGATCAGCAGCAGTTGGATGCAATCATCGCGTGCCAATGTGCATTGGCTCCTTTAGTTTACACTCGAAGTGGATTGGTTTCTCTAAGCGAGATCCCAATTCGTCGGTCATTACCGACGTGACATCGAGACTGACCGACTGAAAGATAACCACAGTTGTTTTTAATAGTAAAACCAATGTTAATAGTAAAACTATGGTTCACAGTTTTTCTAAATCGATTTGACACTTTTCTCCAATGCAATGTACTTGTTCTCAAAACATTTAACACAGCCATCCAAACACAAAATTATCCTGACCAAACAGTTCAATTTTACTGCAAAATGAAGCACTGCAATTTTTTTGAGTAATGCAATTATTAAAATTAAATATTAACATCAAATCTATAGATGTGTTCTCTATTGATTATAAAACACATTCAGGTGTAGATGCACAAATGTGCTTATGAAAATACATGTTTATTGCAATTCTTCAACAGGGAGTTTGGTTTTATATATATTGTGTATATCTAAACAAAATAAAAATTGGTATCCAACACCTGCTATCACCCATAAGAAAAAAAAAAAGATATATATTTTCTATACCACCTTATAGACTTACACACCTTTCTTTACCTCCCGGCCCCAGTTTTTATTTTTATTTATGTTTTATTATTATTATTTTGCATATTCATTCTTGTGCATGATTAACTGAGTAGTTATCAGTTTAGGGCCAATCAAAAATATACCATGTTCATTTGATAGAATGACAAATTACAGAGTTTTGTTTGGACAAATGGTACATACTGTAAATGTTTGTGATTTGTGTAAAACCTTTTTTCAGATATTTTAAAATATTGGTTGGTTGTATTAACTATTGTGAAAACATCTGAGAGTTTTGTGCACATTGTTTTGAGAAAATTATTTGCATTATTTGTAATTTGTATGAAATGAATGAATACGTTCAATCTGTTCAAAGTGTTTAGATCACTGTGTTAACTGTTTAGAGAACAGTGACCTGAGTTTGTAGAAATTTGTCAAATCGACTGAGAAAACACATGCAAATAGAAAAAGCACCAGCAAATTAAGAAAAAATCTTCATCAGTTTGACACAACAAGTGCTGCAAATACTCACAACACAACCTAATACAGAAACATGCTGCAGGTAGCACAGACCACAATGGAGGGAAAACAATGCTTACAAAATTTAACCATGATTTTATTATAGTAAAAGTGTAGTAACCATGCTTTTTTTTTTGGGGGGGGGGGGGGTATATATTGATTGCCATTTGTATAACCACAGTTGTTTTAATAGTAAAACCATGGTTTAATAGTAAGACCATGGCAAATAAATGCTATTTGCTGGTCTGAAAATGCATTAAACAAAACATACATCTATCAAAGCACTTGCCAAGGCAAACCATATTAAAATATATGCTTAAAGGGGTCATATGATGTTGCTAAAAATATACATTATATTTGTATTTGTATTTGGTGTAATCAAATGTGTTTATGGGTAAGGTTCAAAAAACACATTATTTTTTTCCACATAATGTACATTATAGTTTCTCCTCAATGCCCCGCCTTCTGAAACGCGTAGATTTTTACAAAGCTCATCGTTCTGAAAAGCCAACTATCCAGTGCATTGTGTTTGGCCGAATCCAGTCCTTGTGCCCCCCCAGCTCTGCATATTTTGCATGTTTCTCTTTGTCAACACCTAATTCAGATAATCAGCTCGTTAGAAGTGAGCTCTGTGCATAAACTGTGTTCCTTTGACATGGTCCCTACACAGTGTTCATTGCTCCCTACTCCCTGAGCAGGGGAAATCCGTTGAAGTTACCTCACTTCGGAACATTCATTTACGGATTTGCGCTGCGAAACGTCTTCACACACGGACAAGTGTGACATCATATACCTCTGTAAATAAAAACTATTTAAATTCACATCTCGCACACTTCAGTACACTTTGAATGGATTTGAATATACAGTGGTGTGAAAAATTGTTGACCCCTGATTTCTTTTTTTTTGTTTTGCATGTTTGTCACACTTTAATGTTTCAGATCATCAAACAAATTAAAATATTAGTAAAAGATAACACAAGTGAACACAACATGCAGTTTTTAAATGAAGGTTTTTTATTATTAAGGGAAAACAAAATCCAAAACTACATGGCCCTGTGTGAAGAAGTGTTTGCACCCCTAAACCTAATAACTGGTTGGGCCACCCTTAGCAGCAACAACTGCAATCAAGCGTTAGCGATAACTTGCAATGAGTCGGTTACAGCGCTGTGGAGGAATTTTGGTCCACTCATCTATGCAGAATTGTTGTAATTCAGCCACATTGGAGGGTTTTTTCGAACATGAACCCCTAGCCTTTTTAAGGGTCATGCCACATCATCTCAATAGGATTCAGATCAGGACTTTGACTAGGCCACTCCAAAGTCTTTATTTTGTTTTTCTTCAGCCATTCAGAGGTGGACTTGCTGGTGGGTTTTGGATCATTGTCCTGCTGCAGAACCCAAGTTCGCTTCAGCTTGAGGTCACGAACAGATGGCCCGACATTCTCCTTCAGGATTTTTTGGTAAAAAAAGCAGAATTCATGGTTCCATTTATCACAGCAAGTCTTCCAGGTCCTGAAGCAGCAAAACAGCGCCAGACCGTCACACTACCACCACCATATTTTACTGTTGGTATGAGGTCCTTTTTTGAAATGCAGTGTTACTTTTACGCCAGACGTATTGGGACACACAACTTCCAAAAAGTTCAGCTTTTGTCTCGTCAGTCCACAGAGTATTTTCCCAAAAGTCTTGGGGATCATCAAGATGTTTTCTGGCAAAACTGAGACGAGCCTTTATGTTCTTTTTGCTCAGCAGCGGTTTTTGTCTTGGAACTCTGTCATGCAGACCATTTTTTTCCCAGTCTCTTTCTTAAGGTGGAGTCATGCACACTGACCTTAACTGAGGCCTGGAGTTCTTTGGATGTTGTTGTGGGGTCTTTTGTGACCTCTTGGATGAGTTGTCGCTGTGCTCTTGGGGTAATTTTGGTCGGCCAGCCACTCCTGGGAAGGTTCTCCACTGTTCCATGTTTTCTCCATTTGTGAATAATGGCTCTCACTGTGGTTCGCTGGAGTCCCAAAGCTTTAGAAATGGCTTTATAACCTTCTCCAGACTGATAGATCTCAATTATTTACTTTCTCATTTGTTTCTGAATTTCTTTGGATCTCTGCATGATGTCTAGCTTTTGAGGATCTTTTGGTCTACTTCACTTTGTCAGGCAGGTCCTGTTTAAGAGATTTCTTGATTGCAAACAGGTGTGGCAGTAATCAGGCCTGGGTGTGCCTAGAGAAATTGAACTCAGGTGTGATAAACCACAGTTTTAACAGGGTGCAAACACTTCTTCACACAGGGCCATGTAGTTTTGGATTTTGTTTTCCCTTAATAATAAAAACCTTCATTTAAAAACTGCATGTTGTGTTTACTTGTGTTATCTTTGACTAATATTTAAATTTGTCTGATGATCTGAAACATTAAAGTGTGACAAACATGCAAAAAAAATAAGAAATCTGGAACACTTTTTCACACCACTGTACATTTGCTTCAAACTGGAATCGTGGCGGAATATCCTGTGATGTTACACCTTCTTTCTTTTTGTGAACATTTGGGTGGTGTTATACAAATCTTCCCACACTGTGACGTAGACATGTGGTGGCGTGTTTAAATGAGGTGTTTTAGGAGGGCTTGGATGAGTCTTAACTTTTATAAAGAATATCTCTCTGGGTTTGAGACTTTAGTCTTTGCAACTTTACAGATCCTCTGTATGCACCAAGAGCTGTAACACTCCAAAGAGAAAGGACAACTTGAAATCGCATTATATGACCCCTTTAAAGAGCTCTTAATGTAACATGAAACATCCTCATGTTTTGAGCAGCTTGGATTGTGCATTTTTCCTGCACTGCTCACACTGTGACCTCTGCTATTTTTCAGATGTTCTATCCATTAAAATGAATTATTCTGCTGTAAAATGATGTGACTGGGAAGGTTGTCCATGCACAGCACAGAGACCAGATTAATTAATGAAATGAAAAGTCATTGTTGATTACTTTCATTAATGAATATTAGCTGTTTGCTATCTGATGCCAGAAAACATAATTTTTGAGGTTGCATTCAGGAACGGCAGTAGCACAGAAATAACACTTTTTGGACACAGTGACACACCTTTAAAATAATGCAGAAGAACATGCATTACATGCACAGGAAACTTCTAACAGTTTGTATAATCAGTCTGATCTAAAACTAACTCATAACATTTAAACACACATTTTTGGATATATGCTGAAATGTGTATGGACATATACAATATGCATTTTCGGACAGAAAGAGCACTGAAAGTAAAAGTATTTATGTATGCACATTATAAGCATAAAAATTTAAATTAATGTACAAAATAAAATAATAGATAAATGTACAGTGACAATATTTTTTTTTTCAAAATAATATTACATATAGGCCTAAATATTTATTTCCAATTGGTTAAATCAATGTAATGGTATTGAAAATATTTAATTCTCATTAATTACATGCAACAAAATCAACTGACAGACTTAATATTTTATGAATTTTTGTAAACATTAGTACATTTTTAAAGTCATTCATACACATATACAATTCAATATGTTAATAATGTTAGTTTTAGTGTCTATACCAGAGGTGCCCAAATGTTTTACTATGAAGGGCCAAAAAAAAAAAAAATAATTCTTAGTGGCAGGTAAATGTACTGTGAGAATTTTTGTTTAATATAATACTATATATGCTATACAGTATATATACACACATATGCATAGGTTTCTTTTGAGTCAAATTGGTTAAATGTAATGGAAGGTAACATATTTAATGACTGCCATTAATCAAATGCAATTAAATCAACTGATTAATAACTCAATATTTTGAATCCAAAAAGATTTGTAAAAAGTTGTTCATACTGTATGCTTTTAATATAATATAGGGTCCTACCACATTCAAGGCCCAGAAAGGTAGAACAATTGTTGTATAAAGTTGCTATTTTAGTTTTTTTGCGCAACAAAATTATTCTCTTAGATTAATAAAATTAGGGTTGAACCGCTGATGTCACACGGACTATTTTGTCTATGTTCTTGGTACCTTTCTGGACCTTAAACATGGTAAGACCCTTGCTGTCTAAGGAGGATCAGAAAGCTCTCGGATTTCATCAAAAATATCTTAATTTGTGTTCCGAAGAAGAACAAAGGTCTTACGAGTTTGGAACGACATGATTATGAGTAATTAATGACAAAACTGTCATTTTTGGGTGAATTATCCCTTTAATAATGTATTTTTCAGTGTCTATATCAGAGGTACCAAAACGTTTTATTATGAGGAGCCAAAAATTCTAACTTTAAGGCTGTGGCCTGATAGTAAATGCTGCCTTATGTTTAACTATATCATTAAAAAAATAATAAAATAAAATAAATCGATCAATCAAACTCACTTATATTTTCTACATTTCAATGGAAAGACTAAATTAAATTAAATGCGTGCTTGAGTCATAGGTATAATTTAACAATGCAAGCATTTGTTTTAACTGTATTTTCTTGTAGGAGCTATATTTGCATTAGTTGCATTAAGGTGTTGATAAGTCATTTTCTCTCTTCTTTAAGCTAGTCCAATATTGGCAGCATCCACTCTAACACCTGTCACCCTGCATTGAGCGGCTGAAGTGCTAATATAGCATGCTAACGCACAGTCGATGACTCACATGCAAACTGGAGGCTCGCTCTTCTGCTAAGAATTGCTCCCTGTGGGTTGAAGGCAGTGCACTGGTATATTCCTCCATCCTGGGCTCGGTCCAGACTCCTAATGACCAAATTTCCCCCAGATAGCCGCCGACGGGAATCAGTACTGAGATTAATCAATGTGCCATTCAGAGACCACCTACAGGCACACAAACAGACAGATGATAGTGCACACAGCTCAATGTGTTGTGATAACTGCTGATTTTGAGTGATTTTTCATGATAACCTTTGAAATTGATTTTGTTTTGGATGTACAAATGTCATGTGGAATATCAATGAGTCATTACAAAGTGGATTCAGATTGGTATTACACTTCATCCCTGATTCATTTCAATAAGAAATATTTCAAAAGCCTAACAGTCTGATGGCCTATGGAAATGTCGCGAAGAAAAGCAAAATTTTTCTCATTGAGCATCCTGTATCACTTGGAAATGGATCATATTATACAGGTAAAATCATTTGCAAATGGCAATTCATGTTGAGTTTTTATGCTGAAAGATTTCCAGCAGCTCTTTTTGCTGTCCTTTTCATTGTGCGATGATTAGTGCCGGAGAGTCTCATCAATTCCACTTTCTCACACCTCATCTACGCCTCTCATTAAGACCCAAGACTCGAACCCACCAGAGGCCTTAACTACTAGCATGCAATTCAGAGGCCAGCCCGCTAATGTGGACAGATTTTCAAAGGGCGCAAGATCATTTAAGGATCCTAAGGCCTCACTAGTCATTCACTCTGACAGGGCGTCAGCTGGGTTGAACTCCCATAGTTCAACTGTGCGTCTGCACACTCCAGGAACAGATGCTGTGTGCTAATTTACTAGCGTGAGCAGTGGATGCAAATAAGCTAATGGAGGTGTAAATACAAAAACAATCTTATAGAGCTGCGATCAAGGCCCCCTATTGTCCACAACAATATACAAAGGCTCTATGATTGTTCCAGTTGTTCGCGATAAGGATTTTTGTTAACATTTTACCAATTCTCACTATTAACTTGCATTCATTTTACTGGCATATTGGCTGTTATAAATTATACATTTTAGATCATTTTAATCCTACCTCATAACTAAACTTAAAAAGTACCTTACTAACTATTAATGATCAGCAAATTAGGAGTTTGAGACAAAAGCTGTAGTTAATAGTGAGAACTTGAGCATAAAATAAAGTGTGACTGAATTTTTCAGAATGTTTTGCTCAATTTCTATCTGATAACATATTTTATAGTTTAAATGTACAAAAGGGGATTATCTTCAGATTTTTTATTTAATTTTTTTATGCTGGTTGAAAGTCTCTTCACATCCCGATAGCAATCATTAGTTAAGTGGTCTAAATGTATTTATCTGTATTTATATATTCTGTGGAAGGCGTAGGACCAAGAATAACACATGATGTATTGTAGTAATGTTGTCTCTGGTCGTCTGATCTGTGTGTGTATATGCATTCAGGGGGCATGGTTTTGGGACGTTCGCTTTCAGTGCTATCAGGCTAGAGTTAGCATTTTCCAAGATCTCCTACTGCACCTTTAACAAGTAAAAAGTATATTCATTAAAAGGCAGGATGGTCGACGCCAGACCAAGGTGGAGCCGGAGGGATGAGGGAGCCAGGCGGAGCTTGTGGACTGTCGGGTCACGACGGAGAGGAGGGAGCTAGGGTGGAGCCGAGGGGTCAACGGACTGAGCCTCGGAGGCTGGAGGCGGAGGTGAGGGAGAGTCAGACCACGGCGACACTGGAGGATAGCAGTCCCACGGGCCTCGCACCGCATAGATGGTGGGCTGAAGGCGAGCAGAGGGGCTGCCAGATGACAGCGGTGGAGGAGGCAGGAGCGGGTGGGAGGGTGGATATTTTCAAAGAGCAGGCACTGGAGGACACATTCTAGGAGCAAGGACTGGAGGGCACATTCTAGGAGTAGGCACTGGAGGACACATTCTAGGAGCAAGGACTGGAGGGCACATTCTAGGAGCAAGGACTGGAGGACACATTCTAGGAGCAAGGACTGGAGGACACATTCTAGGAGCAGGCACTGGAGGACACATTCTAGGAGCAGGCACTGGAGGACACATTCTAGGAGCAGGCACTGGAGGACACATTCTAGGAGCAAGGACTGGAGGGCACATTCTAGGAGCAAGGACTGGAGGACACATTCTAGGAGCAGGCACTGGAGGACACATTCTAGGAGCAAGGACTGGAGGACACATTCTAGGAGCAAGGACTGGAGGACACATTCTAGGAGCAGGCACTGGAGGACACATTCTAGGAGTAGGCACTGGAGGACACATTCTAGGAGCAGGCACTGGAGGACACATTCTAGGAGCAAGGACTGGAGGACACATTCTAGGAGCAAGGACTGGAGGGCACATTCTAGGAGCAAGGACTGGAGGACACATTCTAGGAGCAGGCACTGGAGGACACATTCTAGGAGCAAGGACTGGAGGGCACATTCTAGGAGCAAGGACTGGAGGACACATTCTAGGAGCAGGCACTGGAGGACACTTTCTAAAAGCAGTTACTGGAGAATCGGAAGCCCCCTCAGGGCTGGTCGAAGGAACCATGGACGAAGGAGGGCTGGACGGGATCAGCGGAGACAACGTAGAGAGGATAGGGGGCAGTTCGATCTCCAGATCGCATTCCCAGTCAATGAGATCCTCCTTCTCGTTTTGGCCCTTTTGTCGTTCCATACTCGGCTCACCCTCAGCCGCGGTGCCGGGGGCAGAGCTCCTCTCCACCCTCACACCTTCCGTGGCTTTCTCCTTCGTGGCAAGCGGTGTTGCTGGCTCACACACCTTGACTGACGTCACGGCCTTAGGCTCCGTGGCCATCCTCAGCTCTGTTGCTCTCTCTAGCGATGGCTCGTCGGTCGCGGCGGGCTCTGGCTCACCGTCAGTGGTGGGTAAGTGGTGAGATGGGCCACAGCCAGAAACAGTCTGGTATGACCCTCGAGCGAATTTTCCCCCTGCTCCAGCAGGCGGAGGATGAATTTGGGGTGAAGGAGGGGATCTTTAGGGGCGCACAATGCAAACAAAAACACTGAGATAAAAAAACCAAAAACAAAACGAAGGGTAAACAAACACAGAGGTTACTGTTTTGGTCGGGTCTTCTGTCACGTTACGCTGCCGGAAGGATAGGGCTGAGCAATAAATCAATAATGATAATTATTGCACGATATAGATTTCCTCGATAAACTATAACAAGTGTTCGATAAATGTTTGAAATTTAAATTTGAAGTTTATCCGCTCGTATCAGTTCAAACTGTGGCGCGAGCTCCACTAGTGCAGATGTGTTCACTCGCTGATGAGTCTCGCTCACACGACACTGAATAGCGCTGTGAGATCCAGTGTGAAGCTCTTGAATTCAGTAAGGAACACAAATAACTTTGTTTGCACGCAGATGATACAGAGCTGACAAACAGCAGAAACACTGTTCGCAACGATACAGTCAGAAGACTTTTTAATCTACAAATCGCCATCATTTACCATGGATTTACTGTAATAGCACTAACTGCACCATGGTATTGTGTCAGAAATGTGGGTATTCATGTCGAATTTTATTATATTGTTAATGTAGACACTTATTAAATATATTGAAGGAGGAGTAATGGAATATAATTACAGTATTTTTTTGTGATTAAGCTATAGCGTTTATGCATTTATAAATGTATTTAGACTACTGTTTCTCATAAATACCTACAAGCAATATTAATTTTTTACCATGGTATTGAGGTGCTATATTTGTGGTTTTAACTGTGATTATCATGATCTAAATGTATTTTATGGAAGACCAATGGTTAAAAAACACCTTAAATAGTCAGAATAATTACATTTCACTATATAAAAATGAGATTGCTACAATGTTTACAGATATTACTGCATATTTGCATCCTAACTCAAGTTACTATTTCTAAGAGGCAAAAAAAAAGTTAATTAAATGTTAATTAAAATGTAATTAATTTTATCAGGCAACACAAGCTTGTTTCTTGATTTGAAATAATAATACACATTACTAGAACATGCAAAACTAAGAAATTACTTTTTTTCTGTAATTTTTTTCTGCGAAGTTTAAAGAATTCAAAAACGAAGTGTTTGTCATGTTCTGACCATAAAGAATAACTGAAAACCACAATTAACAGTCTGATTTCACATAGAAGCAAAAATCTTGAAAGAAATAAAAATTTTACATTTATTGTGATAATTACTGATATCGATGGACATGAAAAAAAAAATACTGAGATAATTTTTTGGCCATATCGCCCAGCCCTACGGAAGGAACACAGAGCCGTGGATAATTCCAAGAGTCTTTATTAATCCAACACAGGGGTAAATCCAACATAGGGAACAGGAGGAAGACACACATACATAAGACCCGACAGAGCAGACTAGCTCTGTGTCCGAAACCATGCCCTATCCACTATATAGTGCACTATATAGGCTGTCAGCCATTTTGTAGTGCTGTCTGAAGTCTGAGTGAACTACTTTATTCCCTATTTCGTTCACTACTTTTTACCACAATATGTGAACCGACGAGTTTGAAAAGAGAGAGCAGGAGATTGAAACACAATTACCAACAATCCAATGCGGAGTATCGACGAGCTGGAAGAGAGAGCGGGAGCGAGCGAATTTGAATGAGAGATGGCATTTACATCTTTATTTCTGCTTAAACGTTTATTTCGTACATTATTTATATTAAAATATATTATGTAGGCAATAACTCAGTTTAATATTTTACTAATTTACTGAGGTGGCACATTGTTGTTAGCTTACAAAAATGATGACAATGTGGTGGATAATTTAAAAATGTTCGTTAATCACCTGTAGGTAGCGTATTCGTTCTGATTTGAAATTAACGGTCACCTTATGACTTTCAATATACAAAAAAAAATAAACACATAAAATCACAAAACGCTGCTCGGGAGACTTTCAAGATACTAAAAATAATAAATACATAAAATTATGAACATGTGTTAATGTGTGTATTTTAATAGTATGATTATGAACATAAAAGCATTACAAAACAAATTAATAATATACCATCAATGAAACCACAAAGCTGATGCGGAGGTATGTATAATTACAAAGAAGTAATTTTGAGTGTTATTGCTATTAATATTATTTACATGTAATATAAAAGTGCATATGTGACGAAGATGTTTTTGCAACGGTTCCCAGTCTCACGCGCAGTGTGCGTCACCATCCAAATCCATTCACTTAGTTCGTTCACTCCTTTCTGATATAGTCCACTCAACTGCCACGCACTATATAAGTATTAGTGAATGAGTGAACGAGTGAGCGATTTCGGACACAGCTAAGGACTTATAAGATACGGGCAATTAGGGGAACACAGGTGAACGGATTCAATCAAATTAACACAATTAACACGAGAAGAACCTGGGTAATGGGGAACAAAACACACACAGACAGTCCAGAACCCTGACACACATGCACAAAAGTGTACAAAAGTGTTAAATAATTCCATTATTTCAACTTCCCTTCCATAATGGGGCAGAAAAAAAACAACAACTAACATTCAGATTAAAATGCTAATTGTTCATGTAGTTTATATATATATATATATATATATATATATATATATATATATATATATATATATATATATATATTTGTGATGTCTGCTTCACAATTTGTTTTTTTTTTATTTCCATGGGAACAAAAAGCACAGTTTACTGACGAGGAAGGCCACCCACGGTGTGAAATTCACAAATGTATTCTTAAGAATGCACATCAGCTGTCAAGTGTGCCTTTAGTGAATGGCACAACAGGTTAACCATACATCCATAAATGAGCAAATATGACGGAATATCACTTGACTCAATGCATTGGTTCCAGTCACAGCTTCTTAACGTTTTCACCCATGTATATGTATTATCTTTTCTTTTCAGCATGTTTATCTCTGAGAGCAGCTGTTCATGTCATGAACATAGCATGGATCAGGGTAAGGGCCAAGAACAAAACGCTCTTGACATCTCAGAATGTAAAAGCTTTCTCGCTCTGCTCAAATCATCAGCTGCTTCTAATGTGAGGTATTTCGCGAGCAATGCAAATAAGAGCCATTCGATGACAATAAGCAGTTTTCTGTTGGGTAAAAATAGTAGTGAGGCAAGTGAGGCCCGATCAAGGGCACTTGACACACAGCGGCAAAGAGGTGACACATCCGCACAGGCTGTGATAGCAGGAGAAAACGGAGATCGAGTGAAGGGAGGTGTGAAGTGGGGTTACGTTCGCCTCAGGGCTTTTCTGGAAAGTGCCGAGTCTCCAGTGTGGCTAAGGCTGAACAGGAGTCGACCCTGCTGTTCGTATCAATTTTGTATGAGGGGGGCGGCATCATTGATATGACTGCTGGTGTGGGATCCAATGCACCAGGCTCATCTGCTCATCTCTCTGCTCTCCTCATGGTGCTCAGACCTTCAACACCTGTGGACCGCCCTGGAGACCAGTCTCTGGCTGTGGCGGCCAGCGTATGTTCCAGGGGAGAAAAAAACAATAACACACACACACACACACACACACACACACACACACATACACAGACTTGTGGGCCAGCAATGCTTCAAAACAGTTTCTAAGAAAAACCAAAACAAGAACACATGAAAATGAACTGCATTTGATTGGGCTGGGTACTATATTGAATATTCACAATATATTCATAATGCTATTAAATTAAGTAATTTGACTGTGCTAATTTTTTTTAATTTCTTGTCTTGCGATTTGTGAGTGGACAGTTTTCAGACAGATGTTTTAATACACTTTCTGATTTAAACTTAATTTAAAACACTGATTAATTTTTTTTTTTTGAATCATCACTCAAAAATGTTCAAATAAGTGTTTATAGTGTTTTTTCCTATATTGAATATTCTAGTAAAATCAATGTATATAGTTCATACTGCTGTGTATAATACTGTTAAATTAGCACATATAACAGAAATATATTATTATTAGTCTTTTTTTATTGATTACGTCAGTTTTCTACATACTCTTTCATTTGATTTCAAACTAAAACAATTTGTCTTTTTAAAATTCATGTGAACAATTTAGTCCAACTCAAATTGTCCAGCTTTGATAAAATCAGACTAAAGACGCATTTACACAAATAAAATTAACTGTAACAATAGGCTGATATGACCAAAATCTTATAACATGACAAGATAAATGAATTTTACAATAAGGATATATATAACTAAATAGTCATGTATTTTTGTTGTTAAAAACTAGAACAAAGTAGTACATTACGGATAATAGGACAAATATAATAGAACTAAGATACAAGGTGTTTCAGGTTCAGAAGGTTCAAAATAATAAATGTTGAAATACTGATTGAAATTCAACATATGAAATATTACAGAAATTTTTAAATTAAACAAAATGAAAACACTGAATAGTCTTTACTGTATGAAATATGACGATTCTTAATAAAAAAAAAAATCAGTCAAGAGCAGTGAGCAATTTTCTGTTTTGTTGTTTAACATTAATGACACTGGCGGCAACAGGTATATTACGGTGCTGTCACTTTAAGCACAACACTTTTTGCTAGAGACTTGACAGAAATAGACAGAGATAAAGACTTTTTTTTACAATTTTCAAAATTTATGTAATCATACTGCCCTAAAAATAACTATATTATAATAACTTTACATTTAATATAAACGCATGCAGCAGTTGTTGTCTGCAGCATTAAGTCAGGTTGATTCTGATTTGCTGTTTAAGTTTTTTTTTTTTTAATCATCATTCAGCAGTTCTGAAATATATTTTTAAGATCTTATCAATGTATCATGATGCTGCCATGTCATGGTTGCAGTAGATGAAATAAAAAGCTGGATTTCAGTGCAGCTGTACTTTGGTCACACTTTATTTTGAGGTCCAGCTCTCACTATTAATTAACTATTAACTACAGCTTTGCCTCAATAAACTCCTAATTACTGCTCATTAATAGTTAGTAACTTAGTTGTTAAGTTTAGGTATTGGGTAGGATTAAGTATGTAGAATACTGTCATGTTCTTTCTAAGTACTAATAAACACCTAATATGCTAGCATATGAATTCTAATAAGCAACTAGTTAAAAGTCACAATTGGCCCTTACACTTAAGTGTTACCAGTACTTTTATTAAAAAGAAACAAAACATTCTAGGAGAATTTCCTCCAAAAACTGAACAGAAAAACCAGCAAAGCAACGACGAGAATAGACCAAGAACTGAACAAATGATGGGGTTTAAATACAGCCAAAATTAATCAAAGAAATAAACATCAGGTGTAAACTAACTAATTAATTAATTAATTAATGAGTAACCAAGGAGAAAACTGGTAAAAAGAAAACATACAAAACCATAAAACAGAATAGATAGATCATGTGACCCTTCGACAGCGGTGCACACACGGTCCTTCACTCTGCTCACTTCGTCAAATATTCTACAATCCTGATAGTAAATTTCAAACCACTGTCTATCTACTCCATCATGAGTACGGTCAAGGACAATCAGAAAAGAGTGATTGAGCAATCGCTAATAAAGAAAAAATTAAAAGATTCCACCATCACTAAAAAAGATCTCGATGGCGCCATTGCTAACCCTATAAAGCAAGAAATTAAATAGAAGCAAAGTGCTTTGGAATCGGTTTTGGCCTCGACAGTAAGAGATGCGATAGACTCTGTACTGACCCCGGTATTGCATGACCTACATATGGACATACTAGTGACCAACAATTTAAAAAGTTTGGTCCAAAAGTTTAAAAGCTAGCCATCGCAGCGAAACAGACATGTGACGGGGTCGATTTCTTTCAAGCAGCTGCATGTGAGGATAGGAGAACAATCACGAACCTGAGAAAACAGCTAGAACAACTTACAGATAAAGTGACGAACATGGAGGATAGGAGCAGGAGAAATAACGTGCGACTGGCGGGGTTACCAGAGGGGGTGGAAGGCTACGATGCAGCCAGCTTTCTCAGAGATAATCTTTCCAAGTGGATTCCTGCACTGTAAGGACGCGATATTGAAATTGAGCGGGCTCGTGTGTATGATGAAAGAAAAAGTAACTCCGAGCGGCCGCATACTTTTATCTTTCGTGTGCTAAGATGGCAAGACAGATCGGTGATCCTGAAGGATGCATCCACGCATACCGGGTAAAATATACGCAGGATAATGTCACGCTGCTGTTTTTTCTCGACTTCAGTCCAGCCACGTCTGCCAGGAGAAGGAACCTCAATCCAGTCCTTAGAAGGATGACAGCACTGGGTCTGCAGCCATTTCTCATCTATCCGGCGATAATTAAACTACGACACAACGATGAGCAGATGATGTTCGACTATTCTCAGAAAGCGGAGGATTTTATCAGCTCACTGCCACAGAAGAAGCACCTTAACTGCCCAGGAGAGGAGAATAACAAGGTGGACATGGACACTTAAGTTTCTGCTGTGATCTTCTATCCTGAAATCTTGTCTAGTGACTCATAAGCTTTGAAATCTTTTCTTGGAGCTAATGGATAGAAGGTTTGATTACTAGTTCTTGACACTGGGCTTTTTGGGGACAGGTTTTGTGCTGGGATGGATCGGTCACGTATCCAAATATTTTTTTTTTTTTTTTTATTCTCTTTCAAAGTTACAAAATTCTCGGTAATGTGGGTTCTGCTTTGGTTCTTGTTCAAAGTTGTTTAAAAGGATTGCGCACTGTGGTTTGGCATATAGAGTTGGTTTAAGGAGATCTCATTTTGTGCGGGATTGGATTGCACCATCTTCTGGTCGACCATCTGTTTCCTCGGTGTGTGGTGGAATTGTTGATCGCATTACAATACCTTTTTCTGTCAAATCTGTTTGGAATTGGGAATTATCTGACCTTGATTTATCTGTCAACTTGGGAGAAAGTGTGGTCTAACCTCTAAAAACTTGGCTCATCATCTTATATATTTCAAAGTATAATATGGTTCTTAACATCAACCTGCCAGAGACTGCAAATGAAAATTAGCCTGAATGGCTAAATCTGGCACATTTACATATTATACTTTTTTACTCATGTTAATTAATGTGTATTGTCCCTTTTTTAAAAAATAAATAAATACAGATACAGAAAATTATTCATGGAGCATGTACAGTATAGTAACTCAGAGTGTGTGGGTGATGTCTGTTGTTTTTGTTTTGGAGTTTTGTGACGTTTGTTGAATGTATATTAAAAAAAAAAAAATGGAACTAATAAACTGACTTTGCAGCTGTTTATCAATGGATGCATATCAGAAGTTTTGTTTGTATTTAGTTTTGCAATTTCCCTTAAATAATTTGTGGTCACAAATAAGCAATATAAAATAGGGTGCATGGTTGTGTGAAAACATTGTCACTTTCTATCACCAATGAACTACAAGAAGCATCCAGCAAATTATTCCAGCACCACTGCCGATCATCACAAGCACTAACAAAAAATGTAAAAATTGTGCTCAACAACTTAAGATGCTTCCTCTTTATTTGAAACATTACTGCCACAAGCCATTTCAAAAAATGGATTGAAAAGTGAAAAACGTTTTGACAGTAAATGACACCGATGCTGTTTGGCTGCAATTATGGCTCCTCTAATCCAAATACATCATGAAGATTGTCCAAACTATGCAATATACATGTATATTTTTTAGTAAGCTATATCACCTAGCCCTATTATTCACAAAATGTAATAAGTCTGTCAAAATGGTGCACAAGGACTTTAGTTCTTCATACTTGAAGTCAAAACCATCATTTGGTCTTTATTGCAGCATTTAGCTGTATTTGTATTCACTGAGGAAAAATTATGGAATTATGGAAACTCTTTTCTCATGCAAGCGGCAGCAGGACAGGAGTTTGGGATTTCTAATATTACTAATATAAGACTGGATATTTTGAATTCAGGGTTTGATGTATTCTTTCAAGCAATTACCTTGTCGTTTGCACAAATCATTTTAGCATGCGCTTCATTTAAACTCTGCAGACTGACTCACTTCAAAAAGAGATTTTTGTCTGCAATCACACTTCACTAAAGAATTTATATGAATTAAATCAAGTCTTTTTGCCAATTCATCGTTGATATCTCATGCTGCCAGTAAGCGCTGGGATTTGATAAAGTTTGTCAAATCTTTATTCTTTGGAGTTGCTTCGTCAATATTTTTTTGCCTGGGTGTCAGAAAAAACTTGGGTGGTAAAAATCATATTTTGACAGTGAGGGAAGCAAGTGCTGCACTGTTCAAGAACCGGCCGGTGAGATAGTGCAAGAGTAATTTAAAAGTGCATCTACCTTCAGTTTTTATGAACCTCACAGTTGTAGCTGGGCAATTTATTCTAGAGAGCTGACAACTCAGCTTCCCTGCTCAATAGCAGGAAGGAGCCAGAGAAGAAGCACTTCAGCCCTATTTGCACATCAAGAGAGGTGTGCAGGTTAAAGCTCAGGCACCGCTCTGCGTGACGTGCGGCACAGCAAGAGAAAGAGCAAAAAGATGATTAGAAGAAAATGAGGAATGCACAGGCCTGTAAAGGGTACAGTAAGGCTAAACATCACCCATGCGCTTTCAATCAGGGAAGACTGGATCACGTGTAGACATGGGGGATGCATTCCCATTCACCCCTGGCTTTTTCATATATCTTTTGTCCACTTTCGACCAATTTCCAAATTTCTTTGAGGGGAGGGTGTATATGGGATTTTTCTGATCTTTCAGTCTAATATTGTGAAATAAGCTAGCGCAATTTACTTTGAATGTAAAAGGAAACAACGGAAAATGATACGGAGAGCAGCAGCTTTCATTTCTGCTCTGATGCAAAACTATGCCGGGTAATCAGGAATGGTAAGAGAACATTGTGCTTTTTGCAACCCAGGCTCATTGGAAATATATGCTTGTGGCGATGTTTCTGCAACACCGATATTTTGTACCTAAATGTTTCAAAGTAAAATATCCAGTAAGTGTGCTAAAACATGCATTCAATATGCAACTGTGGCCGTGTTTTTATTACGTTGGTACAGGAATGTATTGCTGCGTTTTACGTTAATTACTTTGCTTCAAGTATGTATTATGGCGGTTCAGAATTCAAATGTCCGAGGAGTGTCGCTAAAAGTTTAATGCTCTATCGTGTTGGAAAATCACACACACCCTACAGCAAACCCCACCTTAAACTTACCCAATAGTGTTAATGAAGGCAAAAGTGATATAAATGTATCAGTTTTCTAAACTAGCAGCATGTTAAAATCATTTTGTCATAATATGAACTTTTAATAATAAAAGTCATAATATTGTGCAAGCAATTGTGTGAAATTTAGGACTCTAAAACTCTGGCCCTGTAAATCATACTCTGTGTAAAAAGGATTCATTTCAACTGGAAACTGCGGTGATTTGTATGTAGTATAGGTAAGAATTTTGAATTTCGCAGTAATGTAGAAAGAGGAAAATTTTTCCAATGAGCCTGGGTAGGCTTTTAACATTTCAAACTAAACTTAAGCTTTCAGCTGGCAAAGTTTAAATCCCATCTGGCTTGCATACTTCAACAACACATCCCATAATGTTTAAGAATTAGATCAGTAGGCATACAGGCAGCACCCTTTAGTGCCTGTTCAAATGCATTTGACCACATTAATGCTTATGAAAGCAATACAGTCAAATGCATTTTAGATATGGTTGAATGTGGAAAAGCTCACAATGTTTCAGACCCTATTTACAACTGTATTGTACTATACTGTAACGCAAGGTGTAAAAAAGGTCTAAGTCCAAATAAATCGCTGTAGGCTATGTCATACACTGCCCTACACTCAATCTGAAGTGAGAAAAAGAGATGAGGTCAATGGTTTTCAATGGGAGTTGCTGTTTTCTGGTGACATATGTGATTGGCTGCAATTCAACAAATCTAAGATGTTTCACTTTATGCAAATGAATAGTGAGCAATAGGAGCAAAGACCATGGAGATCATGTGATCAGGATGTTAATAGTAAATAATTTTATGATTTTGATTCCTCTTAACAATTCCATTTCCTTAAGTTTACTTTAGTACATTAAAGGAATAAAGAAAAAGGAACGAAAATGCTAATTTCTTAAAAAAAAAAAATGCTTTCAATAATTATGTAAGCTGTAAAAGGTACTGATTCATATAAAAAAAAAAAAAAAAAGTGTTACAAATCCTAATCAGCCAAGTTGGCTAAACATGACAAGCACCAGGAGATTCAGTTTCTGGAATGCTTTCTATTTCTGCAACATCACGGCTTACAGCTGATTGCATTTTATGTAATATTAAAATCATTTAATTTTAGCTAGAATATCATTGTGCATGACTTTAATAGCTATAAAAAACGTAACAAATCATAATTTACCAGATATCTTGAAAACAAATTAAGACAATTTTAGGAAATCACTGTGTTTTGAATTTTTATTTAATTTAATTATTTACTTCCATTTTGTTGCGAGTGTGAGAGCCCACCCACACTCTCGTCTGACTGGTTCTGATTAATGACTGATTTTGTTGCATCCTGTAGCCGTGTCGTGTCTGGTATGGACAGACAAATTGCTTGTCGCTGGAATCTTATTGCATCCTGTCTGGTTTTGAAGAGGCATTAATGCCTACTAGCGAAGAACACTACAGCAACCTGGTGACCTCAAAAACACTGTCAGTGTTGAGAAGGGCATAAGAAATTCTCTAAGTGTTTTCTCGCGGTTCTGATCAGCTATTTTCAGACTTTTTGAAACAGACTGCAAATAGAAAGCATGTTTCAACCCAGTGTTCAAAACATACTTTTGAATAAAAGATGTACACATTGCATTTGAGAGATCTAGCTTGGTTTAAATTGAATGATGCACGGCACATAACATGTGCCACATGTTTAATTGATGTGCATGTGTCAATGCATTCATTGAGCCCTGCCAGCGTGAAGCCGGTATAAATATTGCACTTTTATGGCTCTTCTGTTGTGATGGAGCCCAGGAAGACACTATGAGGTACAGCCTCGAGATGTGAAATCCATAATCCATTAAATTACAGGAACATT
The DNA here is from genome assembly GCF_018340385.1 of Cyprinus carpio. Taxonomy (NCBI): domain Eukaryota; kingdom Metazoa; phylum Chordata; class Actinopteri; order Cypriniformes; family Cyprinidae; genus Cyprinus; species Cyprinus carpio. The sequence continues at coordinate 9,014,002 of NC_056619.1, read as the reverse complement.
CCTGACTAACCACTGCCATCAGATAATGCAGATGTCAAAATGTGACACGCTGTGCCCCGGCATATATCTAATCTGAACATACAGCAAAAATTAATGGACTGTTCCAGATCATTTTGTTGTCACGGGCAACTCTCACCATTGCGAGGGAGTGAAAGTTGTGAATTCTGTACATCTTGGTCATTAAATTCTAATAAAATCATACAGCACTGCATGAATGAACATAACATCATGCATGAATGGTGTTGCAGAATCTTTCAAATTACTGAGATGAAGAAAAATGTCTCAAAACTTTGTGAGCTGCCTACATTAAGGCATTACAAGCACGCTTTAGATTCAACACTTTAGATTCCAGATGCCTTCGTTTGGCCAAATTCTAAAGCAGCATCTATGTAATTTCTTCACAGAGAAGCTAATACAATAATGCAACAAGCTCCATAACAAAAAACACTTAAAAGACATTATAAAAGATTATAACAGTCAATTACAAAAGCACTTTTGATTAAAAACCAGAAAGTACTGACACAAAACTAATAAACTAAAAAATGGAATATTTTACATGTTGTGTAGTTTTATATTTATTAGAGCATGGAATTGTTAGCAATATTGATGGCAGCAAACAAACACTATTTGTAAGCTCCTGTGAAGGCGTTATGAAGCTCACTAGATTAAAGAGAGAGAAAAATAGACGCAGAAAATGCAAACGTACCTGTACTGAGGGGAAGGAATGCCCTTTGCGTCACAGGCCAGTGTAGCCTCTTCCTCCAGTGAGTCCACTGTCAGATCACTGGGCTCCATTCGCCATTTCGGCCCATTGAAAGACTTATAATCCACACACTCTGAAAGCAAACAAGAGCAATGCAATTACATATTTGTATCTTAATGCACAGTTTAACCAGAAGTGTGCCATTTTTTTTCAATATTAAAGTACTTTAACGGAATAGTTCACCCAATAAAGAGCAGAGCCATGCCTGTTCTTTAACTAAGGAGAGACAATTATATCTAAGCCATACTGTGGGTTCATTCTTTCAAAAGATGTAAATGCTACGGCTTTGTGGTGCTATTAAACCAATGATCTGTTTGTTTGAGTATTCTAAGCAGCCAGAGACAGTGACACCGACTCAGCCAATGGTGTTAGTTTAGCGGTGGGAATAATGCCTGACTAATTTGTTCGAACTGTAAAGGCTGATGGGTTTAAAGTCACCATGAATTCAAGATTGACTGTTCTTATTGTTATGGAAAATTACAGGGTTTATTATAAATGATTTGTCTTGGTATTCATTATTATTTTTTTAATTTTTCCATAACATTTAATCAAAAACTTCCTGTCCTCCTCTCTTCTCTGATGACAAGTGCACCATTAAGAGGATGACAACGATCCAATCAGTTCCCAATGGACAAAATCAAGCCCCATTTTTATCTCATTCAAAAAGCTGTTTTATACATCACAATAGAGAAGAATAGATGATTGCAAAAGAAAAGAAACCTGTTTGCAATTAATAATTTTTGCAATTCCTTAATGTTATGCCTACACTAGTAAAAAGAAAAAATGACACACTTCAGATTTTAAGTCAGCTTATTTGACCTTAAAGGTGTTGTATGTAAAATTTTGACTCTACTAAAGCATAAAAATAACATAATATGTTTGCAGATATTTAAGAAACACACTAAGTTAACAAATTTGTTTATCTGAAAAACAGTGCTACAGTCAGTTACTCTCCTTTGAAAATGTGCGTTTTGGTTTGTTAAACCCGCCCACTGACAGTTTACCCAATTGTATTTCAGCACCCCGGGTTGCCAGTTGGTGGAAAACACAGCGTATTTAATTCCATTCATTGTCAAGAGCCTTCATTCCTGTTTGTGTCATCAATCTGGCAACCTGCGTGTGCGTCAAGTCTGAGGAGAAGGGGCCGGGTGAAAAAACCCTCTCCAATATTGTGAATTTGGACTGCAATACCTAGTTCAACCACTCGGTGTCAATCCTACATACAGCACCTTTAACAAAAGAAAATTCGATAGCACTTTATAATAGTCAACACATATTCACTCTTAACTAAGAGTTTTCCCTCAGTAAACTCCTAATTTGCTGCTTATTAATAGTTATAAGGTAGCTGTTATGTTTAGGTATTGTGTCGGGTTCAAATGTGCCTATAAGTACTAATAAACAGCCAATATGTTAGTAATAAGCATGCTAATAAGCAACTAGTTAATAGTGAGAACTGGACCTTAAAATAAAGTGTTACTGAAAATACTACTTGGTATGGTGTTAAAGGCATAGTTCATCTAAACATGAAAATGCTGTTATCATTTGCTATGAAACATAAAAGAAGATATTTCACAACACATCACAGTTGTTTTTTGTGCATAATAGAAGTCAACCAAAACTGTTTGTTTACTAACATTCTTCAAATGATCTTCTTTTGTTTTCTGAAGTGGAAAGTCACACAAATTTGTAAAAAGAACAACACGAGTGTGAGTAACTGGTGGTAGAGTTCCCATTTTGTGTGAACTATCCCTTTAAGAATTTTTCAAAAGAAGTTTGTGGGTAAATATTCTGCAGATGACAGAAGCTGCGCAGTAACATGCATGCATAAAGAGTGCAGAAACACGAACCATATGTGGTGAGATCACACCAGGTGTGTGGGTTCTAATCAAGTGCTATGCTCGCATCACTCAATTTCTGCTTAAGATGTTATCAAAGCGGCAAATTCACAGGATTCTTCACATTTAAGTGTGACATTTGTTCAGAAAATGGGAACTAAGGCGCTCTCATATGACATTTACATTGTGCACATTGAAGTCATACTTTGCAGTACAGTGCCTTTCTATTTTTTATCCTCTACTTAAATATGTCTCTGTTCAGTTATACAGTATGTTACTTTTAAAGAACTAGTTCAACTCAAAATGACAATTCTGTCCAATTACTTTTTTTTTTCTACAGAAGACGACAGAAGACATTTTGAAGAATATGTTGGCAATTGAAATAAATGTGGACTGAAGCTTTTAAACTTTAAAAGGACCACAAAAAGAGAAAAAAAATATAGTAACTTGTGTTTGAGGAACAGGCTGAATATGGTTATATACAGTATATACACTCACCAGCCACTTTATTAGGTACACCTATTCAATTGCTTGGTAAAACAAATTGCTAATCAGCCAATCACATGGCAGCAACTCAATGCATTCAGGCATCTAGATGTGGTGAAGACGACTTGCTGAAGTTCAAACTGAGCATCAGAATGGGGAAGAAAGGGGATTTAAGTGACTTTTAACGTGGAATGGTTGTTGGCGCAAGACGGGCTGGTCTGAGTATTTCAAAAACTGCTGATCTACTGGGATTTTTATGCACAACCATCTCTAGGGTTTACAGAGAATGATCAGAAAAAGAGAAAATATCCAGTGAGCGGCAGTTGTGTGGATGAAAATGCCTTGTTGATGTCAGAGGTCAGAGGAGAGTGGGCAGACTGGTTGAAAGGCAACAGTAACTCAAATAACCACTCGTTACAACCAAGGTATGCAGAATAGCATCTCTGAACACACAACACGCCGAACCCTAAAGCAAATGGGCTACAGCAGCAGAAGACCACACCGGGTGCCGCTCCTGTCAGCTAAGAACAGGAAACAGAGGCTACCATTCACACAGGCTCACCAAAATTGGACAATAGAAGATCGAAAAAACGTTGCCTGGTCTGATGAGTCTCGATTTTCTGCTGCGACATTCAGATGGTAGGGTCAGAATTTGGCATAAAGAACATGAAAGCATGGATCCTACCTGCCTTGTCTCAATGGTTCAGGCTGGTGGTGGTAGTGTAATGGTGTGGGGGATATTTTATTGGCACACTCGGGGCCCCTTAGTACCAACTGAGCATCATTTAAATGCCACAGCCTATCTGAGTATTGTTGCTGACCATGTCCATCCCTTTATGACTACAGTGTACCCATCTTTTGATGGCTACTTCCAGCAGGATAATGCACCATGTCACAAAGCTCAAATCATCTCAGACTGGTTTCTTGAACATGACAATGAGTTCACTTTACTCAGATGACCTCTACAGTCACCAGATCTCAATCCAACAGAGCAGCTTTGGGATGTGGTGGAACGGGAGATTTGCATCATGGATGTGCAGCTGACAAATCTGTAGCAACTGCGTGATGCTATCATGTCAATATGGACCAAAATCTCTGAGGAATGTTTCCAACACCTTGTTGAATCTATGCCATGAAGAATTAAGGCAGTTCTGAAGGCAAAAGTGGGTCCAACCCGGTACTAGCAAGGTGTACCTAATAAAGTGGCCAGTGAGTATATATCTATATGCATGTGTGTACGTGTACAAAAGAGACTCTACAATTCAGAGCACAAAAGTTGTCATTGCTTATCTCATTGCACAAGCCAATTATGAGCTGTCATCATGACTGATTATCTCTTTTTAAATATTTTTTTTTATTAATTAAAACTTTTTATTGTTGTTATGGATGTCCCAATTGTGATACAGGATTTGTAATTTTCAGAGAGTTCAGTTAAATGTAATATTTTGTTGAATTAAAATAATATTGCAATATCGATATATCAATCGCAGGTCCCTAATCCGAATCAAATCACATCAAATCAGAACGCAGCATGTTTTCATCAAATATCGTGTTGCTTGCTGTTTCTTTCTTTTTTTTTTAGATGGCATCATGATAAAACATCCAATTTTCACCACTAATAAAACAAATACATTTTTGAGTTGGATTTTTAGTTTTTAATGAATCGGTTCATTCAGTTCACAAAACCAGTTTGAATGATTCATTCACAAATCAAACTGGTCCTCAAGTTCAGCTCACAGACTCAATCAAACCTACACAGCCGTTAAAAACAAACAGAAAGTGAATAATGTCTCAAATTTCAATCTGTTCATCACACAAAGCTATCATATGGCTTCAGAAGACCTGAAATACAGCACACATGTTGTACATACCACTTTCATGGTGCATCCTGTTTGAAGCTTGAAAGCCTCAGCGGGGATTCATGGAAAAGAGCAATCAGTAAAAATACCCTATTGATGCATATCTTCTTTTGGGAAAGAAAGTCACAGATTTGGATCGACACAAGGGTGAGTAAATGTTGACAGAAGCATCATTTTTAGGTGAACTATCCCTTTAAGAGCTGTATATTCTCAGTGAATTCTTATTCACAGAAATAGCATCTGTAGGAAGCGGAGCCATAAAACTGTGACATACTAGTTCAATTTCCTTGGAGGACACATTGTATCAAAGCCTCCAAAACATTCTATGACACAACACAATTCATTTTCAAAATGACTGCACAGCTTAATTGAAAGCCCCTCCACCACATTCAAAACCCGTCCTGTTCCTGTAAGCCTGATTCTGTGCGTCAGGGTCTGTTACTGTCTTCCGCTCATAATCAAGATATGGGCTGATAGAAACAAATGCTGCAACAACAACAACCAGGTTGACCACATACATCATGTGGATTCTTTTTGTGTGTGTGTATATATATATATATATATATATATATATATATATATATATATATATATATACAGTCAGATTTCTCTCAACATCGTTACAGTCTACCTAAGAAAAGATTAAGTTAAAGTTGATAGAGACATAGTTGTGAATACACCACAAGAGCCACAGAGGGAAGGAATTACCAATTCATTTTACCTGCAAGATACTCCATGATTGATAGCAGCAAAAACTGTTTCCATAGTAACGTCATCTTCAGCTGCCAGGGGCGAGTGTTACTTGAATCCAGTGCGCCGTGAATGAACGGCTGCTCTCTCTCGAAAACCACCTGACCTGTTGAGGACCAAATTATGAGAAATTAGAAATACTTTGTTATAGGCAGTCCAGTCTATTTTTCTCAGTTAACTCTAAAAATTAGTTTTTATGCAGAAGAAAGCCATGAGGTAATGAGCGGTGGCTGCTGTGTGCTTACAATACACATTATGGGGCGAAATTATCACAGCGCTAATGCAGCTTAAAAGATCTCAAGTGAGATCACTTGAATTCAGAACAATACTCTTTTCCATGATGCAAACTGATTTTGATCGGCTGGAGGAACTTAAGTAGATTTTCACAAGTAAAAAAAGCCTATGATCATCAATTTAAACAAATAGGTCTGCAGATTTCTGCAAAATGTGAATGCTTTTCACTTAAAATGAGATTCAAATGATGCGTGTAGCAGCAGTTTGTTTCTGATTGAAATGGTTCAGTTAATGATTCAATGAATCTTAAAGACAACCTATTCTCACTACCTGCTGGAGGAACAATTTAACCTGCAGAGACAGTCAGAAAAATTCCAAATATGTGAAAGAAACAGAGAAAGCATGTTCTTTTTTTAAAACACTAAACCAGTATTTTAATTAGAAAGGTGTATTGGTCATGATGCCACAGCATATGAAGCCATATTGCTATTCCCACATATTGTACGTATTGAAGCATTGGGAAATCATCTGATTTTAATGAGAAAACATTACCTACTGAGTCACCGTTTTATATCGGAAATCTCCCTGTATAGAAACTGTAAATGATTCAACAATGACAGCATTTTTGTTAACAGCATGCATTTTAAAGCCATTATGATAACAACATTCCTATGCAAACTGTCATTCTAGTAAAAGCCACAAACTTTGCACTGTCCTGTAGCTTTTTAACTGTCCTTGTTTCCAAGAGACTGAAATGGATGTTGGTTTATAAAAAGTCATCATAAAATACATGCATCACAACTTATTCAGAGTAATAAAGCTGACTGCATTTGGACATGAAGCTTTATTTCCAAGCATTTATAATGTCTCTCTGAGCAAGATGTTGCCTTGGTAAACTTTTAATTTAAACAACATATGTATTAAGCTGTAAGCAATCTTATGCAAGCAAATACTCACCAATGATATAGGGAAGCTATCAATCCATTTACCATAAAATTACTGCAGAAAATTTTAAAAAGTCTGAAGATTCAGCCTGGTTAAAGGGAAAATGATGTCCTAACCTATGCCAGTTGGCCATCACCTTTTGGATGAGTCAGGATGTACACATTATAAATGTGATGGTCTGCAGGGTGTGCTTGTTTTTTAAAAACGACACACTATTCACAACAACCAGTGAGTTATGGGGTTTGGATGGTGTTCAGTCGATTATTTTCTGCAATGCCAATCTGCCAAGCAACATTTTAAATCAATTTATGGAGCCAAAGACAGTGAAAAAGGACAGAGGGAAGGATGTAGTACTGCTGATGTGAGAACAGAGAGATTTCAAAACACTGGATCTCAACTGGTTTTGCGTTTTGATTTTACACTGGGCAATGCAACACAGAACCAAACAACATACATTTATTAATATTATTAAATAAGAACAATATTACCATTTAAAATTTTGGGTTAGTGTTGGTATGATTTTTTATTAATATTATTGTGTGTGTGTGTGTGTGTGTGTGTGTGTGTGTGTGTGTGTGTGTGTGTGTGTGTGTGTGTGTGTGTGTGTGTGTGTGTGTGTGTGTGTGTGTGTGTGTGTGTGTGTGTGAAAAGATCAAAAATGCAATGCTATTGTGATATATTATTATAATTTAAAATAACAGTTTTCTATTTGAATATATTTTAAAATGTATTTTATTCCTGTGATAAAATCTGAATTTTCAGCAACATTACTGCAGTTTTCAGTGTCTCATAATACTTCAGAAATCATTCTAATATGCTGATTTGCTGCTTAAGAATTTTTTTTTTATCATTATCAATGTTAAAAAAACAAATTTTGCTGTTTAATATTTTTCAGGATTATTTGATGAATAGAAATAAAGCATATAAAGCATTTATTTGAAATGTTGGTTTTTTTAACAACATAAAAAGCCTTTAACTTTTGAGCAATTTTAATGTGTCATTGCTGTTTTTTAATAAATAAATACACATTGACTGTATATACAGTTAATATGAATTAAATATTAAATGTTCAAATTAATAAATGTACATTTTTACATTTAGCATGTACTGTACTAATTGTTACGCTATGGAACATATGGTTAGTATTTGGTTACTATCTCCTCAATTCTGATGATTTTATTTTATTTTTTTCTCAGAAGCAAATAATTTACTACACAAAACATTTCTGGATATCACCAAGTCATGTTTATCCTAGCAGCACTGCATATTTAATATTATGCTGGTCATATTTTCTGAACCTTGCACAGTTTTGTCTATGCTTTTCAAGGATTAGAGCATGTCATACAATCTGTCCATGTTGGCATCTGCCTAATCTGACTATTTTCAGATTAATTTGCACCCACATACCGCAGAGTTTGATCAGAATAGACCTGTGACCCATTTTTGAGCTGCGGCCCACCAGTTAAGAACCTCTGCTGTAAGACGCTCAACGTCAGTTTCTCATAATACACTTCAGAGAAGCGCTTCACACAATTCACTGACGCACAAAACACACGCTCGCACAAAGCCGAGTAATATCCAGGCCACTGAAGACTTATAAGGGCACTCCAAGAATGATAATTATTGTCATCTCATGTAGCTGCTGGAGCGTGGGGCCTCAGGAAGGATTCCCCTCATCTTTCAAGTTTTAGGCTGGTTTTAGCAGACGTAAGTGTGTAAAATGGGATTTAAATACTCTGGATTTTGTGTGAAGCACACTGCATGTCATGTTCCTTCTTGCTAAGCAGTCTTGAAGTGAAATCCTCAACAGCAGTGAGCCTGTGAGACCTTCTCATCACACTGAACCGTCTAGTTCATTCCCATTAATGAAAAGTGTGCGCTGTGTAATTAGGGGCTCTGTTATTTGCAGCCTAATTTAATGCCTTTTAATACAAACAATTCAACATCCCTCCAAATAAAACACCCTGAAGATGTAAAGCCGCATCAATAATGCTTAATTTTCTAACTCTCTGAAGCGAAGACTGCTTCAAAGAGCCATCTCCAGTCCATTACAAACAACTCACTGATTCCTTGTTTGCTTGTTCCTTGACTAAACATAACTACAGGTCAATACAAAAACACTCTTTTGAATGTACAGTATATGCGTCCAGATTAGTGTGAGATTCATTAATGAAAATTGTCGAAAAATGTTTGTTGACCACCTTTTCCGCGACTAAAACAAGACAACGAGACGACACCAACATCATTAAAACATTAACTGTGACTATGTTATTGACAAAAAAAGACGATGTAGTTTAAAAAATAAAACTTTAAAACAATTCAGTAAAATAAAAAGTGATAACAAAAGAGGAAACAAAATGATTTAGACTGTTTTTAACAACCCTCCATGCTAAGGGTTGCTAGATGTCAAGAGATTAAATCCCCCAATAAGAGCTTTTCTCTTAAAAAGGATACATTTTCTATGGAATTATTTTTTATCCAGGGACAAAACAATCTTACATAATTCCTGCCCCGTGAATTACTTAATCTTCACAACCTGGCAACCATGAGAACACTGTGTTCCTTCACAGGCTGCTGTGACTAAATCTGCAATCAAACCTTCTCAGTGATGAATAAATCCACACATGGATCTTGGCTATATTGTTTGCGATCTTGGTTGCTGCATAAATGCACTTACAAATCAAAGTCTGTTTCTGCCACAAAAAAAAAAGAAAAAAGGTAATTGCAACATCATGTTTTTTTCATTTTTCTTTAACATCTCCCAATTCTGAGTTTATTGCTAGATACAGTATTATCAGGCTTGCAAGGCATAAACTCAGAATCTAAGAAAAAAGACAGAATTGCGAGAAAGAAGTCTGAATTGTGAGATAAAAAGTTGCAATTATCTTTTTAATTATATTTTATCCAGACACAAGCTTCCATACTCATGCAACTTTTGTAAGATATTAACAACAGAAAAGTATTTTAATTGTTGTTTTAATAGAAAAAACATCAGTCATGATTACAACTTTGAGCAAAATAATTGTGATTATCAGTTTGACTATACAGCATGACTAAAATATGACAAGGTTTTCATTGATTAAAACTAGCCTAAAATTCCCAGACTTTTAGTCAACTAAAACTTGACTAAGACCAAAAATAGGACAAGTTGACAAAGTATGATTAAAAAAATAAAAATAAAAAAAATCAGCCAACAAAATTAACATTAGTCCAACACTAGACCAAGCTGAGTAAGCTACTACTAAATATTGTAGAAACTTAATTTCCTGTAAAGTTGCTTTGCAACGATTTGTATAGTAAAAAGCACTATACAAATAAACTTGAATTGAATTGAATATAGCTGAGATACAGAATGTAATGAAAAAATGTTCAAGTGTAGCAATAAATTGACTTTTAGTATTCTTCTCTCCTGAGGACAATATTCTGTCAATAGCAAGTGTAACAAAATGCATTACGATGCCCTGAAGTGCTTCAGATAACTGAAATATCAGAGACATTAAGACAAAAAGAAGCATTCTAATAAGCAACACAGACAGACAGTCCATTTGTGACAAATACATCTGTTACTGTCCCATAACGTTGCATTTATAGGTTAGTTAGCTGACGTCTTCATGGCACAACAATATGCGGGTGCGATCTTGCTGGTTTATGTTTTGATGATCCTCTGCGGGGTATAAGAGGGATTATTGTGTCGCTGACCGGCCTGACTGATTTTCTCAATTACGAAGCTGTTGAGCGCAGTTTAGCGGGACAGATGTTATATTTGTATTCATTTCTTTCATTACTTTACAGGGTGGATGACACGTGAAATGAGCCTGAAACAAGAGATGAATATCTATTATGTTCCTTATGTAACGACACATATATAAATGGCATCAGGTGTGAAATGTGTTTTTTTTTAAAGGCTTTTGAAATCAGTCACAAAATGACACCGAACTGCAATATATCATTATTTAGAAATTGAATGTAATGATAGAAACGTAATGAAATAATAAATCAATCTATATTGGCTAATATTAATGTTCAAGTCAAATGTGTTGACATGCACAATCCTACACTGGTTATGTTTAATAATCTGACAGCATTTAAGGTCATGTACAACAGTTCTTGTTCATTATTGTTTAAAGTAACTGGCACGCATAGACCTTTGCTCTGATTTTAATCTGCATTTAAACATTTGTATGTTATAGCGTCTTATTAAGTGTGCATATGTCTCACGCATCTATATGTTATAGTTTCAGTGTATATACAGTATATCATCAATATAAGGCTGGGCACTGTATCAGATATTCAAATAATATTTACAATGATGTTTTAAATGATATAACACTGTAAATATTGCAGCAATTTGAATAAACTGTTAATTTGGTAATTACACGTCAAGAGACCAGTTACGAGATTCTTCACTGGAACTTGAAACTTAAAGGGATAGTTCACCCAAAAATAATAAAAAAAATGACCCAGTGATTTACTCACCCTCAAGCCATCCTAGATGCCTATGACTTTCTTTCATATGAATAAAATCAGAGTTATCTTAAAACATGTCCTGGCTCTTCCAAGCTTTACAATAACAGTGAATGGGGGTCGAGATTTTGAAGACCAAAAAAATGCATCCATCCTTCACGATAAGTAATCCACATGGTTCCCGGGGGGTTATGAATTGATGCATTTGTGTAAGAAAAAAATACCCATATTTAAAACTTTATAAGCCATAATCTCTCATGAGAGAGTGGCGTTCCAGCTGATTACGTAGGATGCTGGCGAATGCAGTGTAGGGCTTTCAATTATTATTATTATTTTTTTTTGCATTTCGAATATTAATAGAATTTAAAATAAAAATCCACATTTGAATCCAAAAACGTTGAATGTGAATTTTAGGTGTGCATCAGGCTGCCTTATCAGTGGCACACAAGATGCGATGACGATGTAAGTATCCTTGCATTTTAATGCTTTTTTTTAGCTTCTCCAGTTGAACCCACTAGAAGCAGCGCTGCTACATTGTTCATTCGAAATAATTTGGAGAAAGAGAACACCAGTGCGGAGAAGATGATCATGGCAAAACTGAAACCAAGCCGTTCACACAGAACGCATATTATTGCATTTTCTAAAGGGACATCTATCACCGTTGCACTCACGTCTCATACAAGAGCCGCATGTTTAGAAAGCCATGTAAAATGAATGTAAGCTAAACTTTTAATAAACAAGTTTTTTCCCCCTCCCACTGCATCTTATGTTTTTAAATGAAAAGGTACTCTTAGTGATTGTTTTTCGGTCCTTTGTATTAAACTACACATGCATACATGATGCTGTTTTGTTTCTAATTGTTTAAGCTACTTAATTAATTGTATGTAGTTTATAAACATTCATTTAAACATGCACTTTTTTCAAAGATAGTCTTGTTATTTTATTGCTTTGAAGAAATGTGCATTACTAATATCTTGCACAAAGCGACAAATTTAGTCCTCCAAACATAATCCAAAAAACCCTATTCACAAACAACTTAAATTAATCCTTTTAAATTCAAATATAATTTGAATATTGATAATATCTAAGTACAAAATTTGAATTTAGTTTCTCAGCCATTTTGACAGCCCTAATGCAGTGACGAATGTGAAACCACAGTGGAGAAACCAAAACAAATCATCACGAATAAGAGGTACAAAAAGAGGATTTGAAAAGAAAAATGTCAGAGGATTTGGATATAAGCCAAAAGGAGACTGGTTTTCCTTTGCTGTAAACAAAACATGGTTCTCACAAGACTAGCAGATACTCACCAGGGCTTGCACTACACCTACGTCCTACGTCATTCACTGGAATGCGCGTATGACAGTTTGCACTAGCTAGAGATCACGGTTTATAAAGTTTAAAATCTGGATATCTTTCTTACACAAACAGGCCTTTATTAACTCCCCGGATTTTTTTTTTTTTTTTTTAATGATGGATGGATGCACTTTATTTTGCTTCAAAATCTTGACCACCATTCACTGCCATTATAAAGCTTGGAAGAACTAGGAATTTTTTTTAAATATAATATAACTTTTTTTGTCTGAAAAAAAAAAAAACAAAGTCATATACACTTAGGATGGCTTGAGGGTCAGTAAATCATGGGATAGTTTTCATTTTTGGGTGAACTATCACTTTAAGTGCCAAAACAGCATTTTTTAAATGATTCCATTTATGTAACTCAGTTCAAACTGTCCATTTCTAAGATTCGACTAAACTTTTTATTTCAACATCTATGATTTTTATGTATTAAAATGTTTTACTGTACTAAAAAAAACAACTGTCAAACTGAATCTATCTATCTATCTATCTATCTAGAAAGGCCTTATATACCTCACAGGATATAGGATATAAAACTCTATCGGTCAGTCCTAGTGACCTACTAACACCAACTGACAAACTGAAACCCAACAAATGGAGAGATACAGCGATGAGCAAGGCCCGACGTTGATGCACATTTGAAGTGGACGTGGCGATATTAATCTCAGGTGGTGACGAGTGAAGCTTTCACTCTGAAACACAAGGCCATTAATAACAGCCTATCAATTGCTTTCTCTTTTTCTGGAACCAGAGAGTGGCCTCTACGGGTACCGGAGCACATCATCAAAATAGCAAATGAGGCTGGCGGCAGCAGCGAGGGAAGCGAGCGGCGCCAGATTTGTGATAATCATCATTCACTCTGTCCCTTTGCCTGTAGGCACTTTACATCAAAACAAATGACAACTGCATCTTATAGTGACATGTTAGTTTAAGCAAATGCATAGAAGACAGCTTATCAAAACCATTCCCGACAGAGAAACAGCCGTGTGCCGATGCTGATACCAGCGAGATTTGAGATAAATGTGCACATTATTGCATTACTGTAACGGGTGAAGTCTGTTTTCCTACGTGATGTCTGTTTTTTCCTTTTTAAATTATCAATAAATGTTTGATGAACAGCTTGCTGAGCATCTGGGTTGTATTTAGTAACAGGTGAGATGACCAATATAGCAAATGAGAGAGTGCGGATGAATGCAAACCGTTTCTAGGAACAACACAAAACTATACAAATTATAAAACAAGAGCGATGCAAGAGATTTTAATTGTTGTGCACATCAGTCACAGCGACATTAAAAAACCCGATTTTATATGTGAATTTCTAAGGCCACTAAATTATCAACAAGATCAAAACATGCTATGGCTGAAAAACCTGTTGTACACAATGTACTATACATCTTCTGTTGTCTGATTGATAGTTCATACTTTTTTAGCAAGATAAAAGGCATTTTAATGTAACTCTAAAAATGAGTTTGTGTTCCATAGTCTCAATATAATACTATATAAAAGTCTGATGTATTATATTTGATACATATATGAATATTTTGTCAAAAGGTTCAGTAAACTGTTCCATAAAAAAAAAAAAATCTATTTAATATTAGGCTTTACAGAGTTAACCTAGTTTTCCTACTTTTAAAATCAATGAGAGTACATCAGACAAATGTGTACATGATTCAAAAACATATTTTCATAAAAATCGCATTCTGTCAAGGACTATTATGTTTTTATCCTTCCTCTCTTTCTTTCCTAAGTACTGACCTTATTTAGTTCTTTCCAAGAACTTTACAAAGCTACAAATCCATTTAAACCTCATTTCTGGAAATAAGAAGAGCTATTAAAGTGTTTTTTACTGACAAACAAAATACTTTTAGCCGAAAATGGAGGTACTTATAACAACCCATATTTTGTAAAATCGTGAAAACCTTCCATTTAAAAAAGTGTCGTTCAGGATTTTTCCGACACATTGTGTTGTTAAGTGCTGATCTGTTGTAATTAGAGTAGGCATGCGTTTGTCCTTAATTTATTTGCTCCCTTAAGCCCAAAGTCGGAGACACTCATTAGGATAACGAATGGCAGCTTCAGAAAGAGGTCTCAGGACACAGAATTCTTCCCACTCCTACATGACTAGACGACTAATAAGTCTCATCATGGCTGCTCCCTGTGCACGAGGAGTTTTAAGAACAACGCCGTTTTTTAAAAATGTCAACCCACAAGGGCACTTATGCTAACAGATACCTAGAATTACTTGTTTTTGTGCCATATAGACTCTGCAAGAGATTATTTGAAATGCAATTTAGTTCTTGGCGTGAATAAATTGAGGGGAGCGCACATATATAAAGCAGGTCATTTGAAGATTCTCCATGGTGTGAATTTTACGCAAGTTGTCTGTGGCGATGAATGACTTCATTTCACAGCTTCAGTATTATTAAAGGTCCACAGATTTTTTTTTTTTTTTTTTTTTTACACCACACGTGTGGAATGAAATGAGCAAAATGCTGCATTAAATCTCAGCCTCTCCTCACATGCAATGCAGAATGCATGTTTCATGTGCATGAGCAATAGAGCCCTCGTCTGAATTTTATCGCGGATTCATATTAAATCTATGGCTGCGAGATGAAAGGACACTTGGCACTTCTAAGCAGTGCGGAAAGTGAGGGACATTTCTTGACTTCTTTTGACTCCATGTGATTCTCATATTGCATGCATACTTCAGATGAATAATTCAAGTGAAATTAAAAACTAAAAGTTCACATTAAAAATGCAAAGCCATATTACAAGTATCATATCTGGAGGAAGTCGTTGCTCTCGAAGAGAGCATGATATCAGTTTAACCACAGAGCATGGTGAAGTGTTACATCATATGAGAAGTATAAAAAACATAAAATGCCTCGCTGATACAATATCACCACACTTTCAGGAAACACAAACAGGCATTTTGGATGCATCTATGCTATTCTTTACATTATTCATGTTACGTGATTAAGAAGAACCCAACATGTACTTTATGGATATAGTTACCGTACCGTGCTGAGCTACTTGTAAATATACTTTACACAAAAGCTAACAGTATACATTCAGAAATGTATTTGGTAAAAATGACATTCTTGCAAGGACTATTATGGGTTTTTCTGTTTTATCTTTTTTTCTTAAGTGCACATTCAACTACTTTTCAGGAACTTCACAAAGCTACAATGTCCATTAACATCCTTTCTGGAACTTTAAAGTGGTTTTACTGATGAATGCATGAAGTATGCATGTTTGGAAAAATAAATCTTGTGTGTGTGTGTGTGTGTGTGTGTGTGTGTGTGTGTGTGTGTGTGTGTGTGTGTGTGTGTGCATGCGTGCGAGTGTGTGCATGTGTGTGTGAAATGTTAATTGACCTGGTTTTAATATGACTTAACATCACTAAATCGACTTATACATACACCAAAATGACTATGACTTAACATCACTAAATAAACTAATACATACATTAAATACATTCATTTATAGCAACAACACTAATTGTATGGGTTAAATCAGATAGAAATAGCTCTTTTAAGGCATGCATGTTACTACTTTATACAGTGCAGTATATATTATTATTGTAATGTAAAGTAATAGGCACTTTTGTTCTGAATGCCAGGCTCTCTCCAGGGGCTTTCCTGACACACCAGCAGAGCACCTGTGCATTTCTGCAGGAGATGCGCAGCTGAAGCTCTACCTGAACTTCACTGCTGCAGAGCTCCTTATATCCGTATCTGTCAAATCCAACCCCGTCAATCAGCATCATTCAGCACACGCTGTTTAACAGTAAACCAACACGAGCTGATGGGTGAACTAATATTGGAGCTGCTGATTAAAGCATCTGCTGCTTCAATCACTGAATCACTGAATTCTAATGCAGCAATAAATGACACGGAATTATACGGGTGAACCTGAAAGCCATGCAAGGTGAAACAATGAGCAGGCAGAACAATTCGAATAACAAAACGCTCAATTCTAATCTGAAAAGGTCTACTTTACCCGACTAACGTGTTTTTTTTCTTCTTCTCTCAGTACGTGTAGCTAATTCTTCAGTCTGTGCTCCACAAGCGGTAGATGAGAGGTGCTGACATCGCAGTCACTGAGATTTCGGAAAAACCATTTCGCCCAAGTCTTTGCGTCCAGAGATAGAGACAGAGAGAAAGAGAGAGGAGAAAGCGCAGGCTGTAGGAGGGTTTCGCCCTTTCTCCTTCGGTTCTTCACCCCTGAATATATTCCAGCACGGCTCCCTCGCAAATCTGTCTGCAAACTGCGCGCAAGCCCAGACAGTCCCTCTCCTGTGCCAAGCTCACCTCGCTGAATTCACAGCCATACAGAGAAAGAGAGAGACGTTGTTTGCGGCCAGATTTACATTCAGCGTGTCCAGCCAGCGCTGGGTCCAGCAAATCAGCAGAAAGACTGGAGCGACACACTTTATGAACAACAGCGCCACCTTCTGACCGAAGCGCACAGCTGGCCGTTATGAATATGAATACAGAAGGGAATCATGAGGGATTTTTACGTTTTCGGCTCCAGTTTCCCTTAACGATTCTGCTTCCCCAGTGGTTCAATTAAAGTTTTCTTTTTACGTGTGAGCAATGAATGATTGAATGAAATAAAATATTGCATTTTTAATTGCATTATATTACACACTATAAATGTCTTTATTGGCCAATTTAATAAGTGCTTTCTGAATAAAAGTATTTATTTTAATAAATAAAAAATACAATCTTACTTTTAAATTGTATTGTGTTATGGTTTTCACAAAAAATACAATAATAATAAAAAAAATATTAGGCAGCAAAACTGTTTTCTGAAGGATCATGTGACACTGAAGACTGGGCTAATGGCTGCTGAAAATTCAGCTTTGCATCCTGGGGATAAATTACATTTTTAAATATATTAAAAATAGAAAACAGCTATTTAAATAATATTATTGTTCTTACTGTATTTTTGATAAAAAATAAATGCAGCATTGGTGAGGATATGCAACCTCTTTCAAAAACATTAGCCAGTAGTTTATTTATTTAATAAAAAATAAATACTTAACTAACATTTAGCCAGTAGTTTACTCTTCTTAATCAGTAATTTAATCAGTCTTGTTTTCCAGCATAAATATCTGAACATCCCTAAACATACTTTCGAAATGAAAAATAAAATATCACGACTTGTTTTCAGAGAAACCAAATGAAATGTACTGATATTTATTTATGATTTGCCAGTGGGGTAGGCAAAATAAACATGTTTTCACTTTGAATTATGTTTATTTTTTTTTCTTATCCCATTGGCAAATAATTAGTTCTCTGAAAAAATGACTTAATACTGTATGCCATTTCGCTTGTTAAGTAAATACGTAAATGTATTTTGTTTTAAGGATGTTTAAATATTTATAACAGAAAAGTATGATTTTTCTTTCTTCCTTTTTTTTTCTTTTTTTTGGCCGCATAATTAGTTGAAGCCCATTTTTAGGTTGCCTCCCAAAACATTTTTTCACAGCGTGGGCTGTAAAGCATTGCACTAAATATGTTGTTCACATCAGGAAACTTTCATTTAACATAAAAAAACGGACTGACATGCTTTATCTCTGACACCTACAGCACAAAGCGCACTGAACTTGTTATGTGAAACATGACAGGCTTGCAGTTATGCTCAATGCCTTGTGAAAGATTACATATCTGAGTGTGCTCAAATTGACCTTGAAATGAGACTATTCAATCCCATTCAGGAACAAATGGCATGACTCTATAGGTGCCACCAGTTCACAAGTGCAGTTGGACTGGGTGTCAAGAGTGTCAAGTCTCTGCGATTGAACTTGTCAACTAGTTTGAGCTCCAAATGGTTACACTATTCTAGAAGGGTTAACAAGATATTAAGGTCTTTGCAATAAACAAGCCCCTTTACCCTAGCACACACACAAACCTGTTATTCAAGGATGAGAGCAACTTAAATTCCGCCTTTAGTAGGCTACTTTCAGCATTTCTTTTGTGCGTCAGTCAAGAATTTCTATTAAAAAAAAAAAATCACTGTCTATCAGCACAGACCCCGTAGGCCTGCACTGGAGTGTAAAACACACCCACGTTCGCCCACAAAAACACTGCGTTTTATTAGCACTTCCCAGACATATCCATCCATATCACCCCATTATAATTGTTGTTGGAAATAAATCTCTGAACAAGAGCGGAAGATTAGATGATCTTTGGAAAGGTCGAACAGCGCTCCTCCGGGTGTTGAGAACAGGTCAATTCCAGAGACAAACCCCAGTAAAATAAGCTCTCTTTATTAAAGCCGAAGCCGTGTTCTTCCCCACTGCCATTAAACACACATTAATCATGCTTACTTCAGCCCAGGATACTTTAACACAGCCCAGCCATCATTAATAACGCTCCATCCAGTCCCGCGTTGACATTTCCTTTAATTATCTCCGTAATTTATTCATGTACTGTATCAGTGGCGCTTGTTGTGCGAAGCTGCCTGCGAGGAATATTTTACTCAAGCCTCTTCAAGACGCAGGATTAACTATGCTAATGAGGAAGCTGGGAGGCATGACTGCTATTTGTGCCTGTTAAGCCAGAAAGCCACATTAGGCCCCCGATTCACACGTGCCAATTGAAACAAGTTTGAGTTTGTTACTGTGTCAGAAATAATTTGAGCATTAAATTTGTGTTACTAGGAGGTAATTTTGTCATACATATTAGTTTGTTTTGTAAACACTTGATGCACATTCAAGGCTTTGAGCTTTGCGCTTTGTGCTTACCATTTACTTTAATGTTGTCTGATTACTGTTCCGAGTGTTTTGGTATCATGTTTGCACATTACATGACAGATCAACGACTGAGGGTCACACAATGCACAATATTTTATAACAATACCTGATAACTTTGTCTTATTTACAAAATGCATGCGCAAGAAGTGATACAGGAAATCTCATAAGACTACAGCTCCTCCCATTTATATTTCTTGCGCCATGTATGTTGCTTTCTCACTGGCTGTTGTTGGCCGATGATGTAATTTCCAGTTAAAACACATTTTACACTAAAAGACTCACAGAAAGGGCATTGGCGTCGCCTCAGAATTCAGGCTGTAACTGAATGAAAATCAAGCCTAAAATTGTGTAGTGTTAGTAGATTTTATATTTTCAATCCATCCCATCCTTTTTCCAAACTGCTTTATCCCCTGCAGTCATCACTGTAACTTATTTTAACTTATTATTATATTGTACAGTTGTAACTTATTATGTAATACTCTTTAAGAAACAGTGTTTTACAGAATGTATGTATGCAAAGACTGGCTTTTACAACATTTAAATTCTTGTCCTTGAATTTGATTTAATTTAAAGCACAGTGTTTGGAATTTTTTTCTCAGTTTCACTCAGTCACGCTTTCTCTGGTTAAATTTCGCTACGCTAAATTTTTTTTTATTTAAATGTTAAAATAAATATCACACTGTAATTTTATGTTAAGCACGTTCTGCACGTTTGTCAAATCTTATTGTTGCAAAATTAAGGAAATATATTCATCTAATATGAAATTCAAAAGAGTCCCAGGTCTAAAAAGTGCCTGAAAGTAAAGGTAGAGATACTGTAAAGAGAAAATGACTCCTTTACAACTTCCTTTACAAATCGTGTTTATTTTCTAAAACAGAAATAAAACACCTCAATACTGCAATAAATCAAGGTCGACACAACAGCTACTTCAAGATCTGCAAACACTCAAGTCTCTGTTAAGCCCAAGTGGTCAAAAAGGGCATTAGTAAATCAATATCCTTCAAAAAAGTCTATCTTCAGGATAACATATAAATAAAAGAATATTAAGACAGTCGAACCCACTTGCACATGCTGATTTCGACCTCATGACTGGCTGCAGCCATGATCCATCTCATATAAAGGTATTTACACAGCAATGATGTACTTTGTGTTTTTGAAAAGTTTCCAATACAGATGACAACATTATCAAAATGATCCCTGTTCACATGGATCTGCAAAAATGATTAAAAACACTGTATTATGCATGCCAGGCCAGAAGTTGGCTATGTCACACTCAGGGTTGCCAGGTCTGTTTGACAAAACAAGCCCCACTGGTAGTTAAAACCAGCCTAATCACATTCCAAGGGGTCAAAACCACCTTCCAGGGGTTTCACCAAAGTTGAAATCACATTTGTTTGTTTTTTTCCCCCTATGACTTGTGGACTAAAACACAACCTGTGGCAGCAGTATAAAAGTAGCCTAACTCTGTGAATCAGCAGCTGCTAATGTACTCACATTCACTTAAGCCTCTCTGACTGTTTTACATGCACATTTTGTTTTTGTTTAAATTGGTTTGAATTCATTACGATTTATGAATCTGAATGTAGTTTCTACATGAATGCTAAATAAAGTGATGTGGTGGATGTTTATATGTCACAATCTATTTTGACATGCATACACTGCACAAATATAGAGTTTCCCACTGTTTGCACATAATAACCACTCTCCTGTTTCTTTATTTGTTTTAAACAGCAGAATTAATATTTTTCCGTCTCTGGATAAATAACTGCTGTGCTGCTTATATTTATCAAGCAGTAAAAATGCGCATCCTGTGCCCAAAACCTGTCTGCAGGAAAAGTGCTTATTATAAACGTATAAAGCTATTATAAAGTTACTTATTATAAACGTAGTGGAGCAAAGAGTACCTATACAAAAATTTAGTCAATTGAGTGTAAAAGTTGCTATACTTTAAAAATGCTGGGTTATAAACATCCCAGCTTGGGTTATTTGGCAACCCAGTGCTGGATAAATATTGGACAGAACACATGCTGGGTTATTTGCTATTTGCATGCTGGTTTTTACCTAACATGCTGGTTTGTTTTATTTAAGACAACTATTGTTTAAAAATTATATTGCTGCCTTAAAATGGGCTGAAAATAAAAAATAAAAAACTCATTCAACATGCTTTTTAGAAATAAAAAAGGTAACGTTTAAAAATAGCATTTTAATTTAAATGTATTCAACCATTCTCTGTAATCACTTTTTACCATAATAGTGCTAATTCGCGTAACGGTGTGTCGCCGAAATCCGGTGAAGGGCTACTGTTCGCCGGGGGAACTGTGAACTTTAGACCGCGGCCTCGTGTTTCACTCGTAGCTGAAAGATGCCGTGACTGACTCCAAAACCTGCCCATAAAAATAAATCTCAGTACTGAGATTAGAGAACAAATTTTTACATCAAATTAAACTAAACTCAATATTACAACGAATAAAATCCATTTATGTTATGCAAGGCAAAAGGCGTTTCCATCGTGCAAAATGACTGCTGCCTGACGCTGCTGACTACCACCTCGTCCTTATGTTGAGTTGCATAAAATTATATAATTTACAGCACAGTAAAGACTTTATAAATGAAATAAAACGTATACAAACCTTTATTTCACTGAAGAAGTGCACCAAATCTGCGGCACTGAGAACCACTCTCTCTTCTGTAGTGGACTCAAAATCCCACGCTCTGACTGTAACTCAGCAGCTGGATTGTTTCATCGGAGGCTCAACCCAGCAGTTGGGTAGAAAAACATAACCCAGCATAAAAAATGACCCAGCAACTTAGTTACAGTAAAACTACTCAGCACCTGTGTAAAAAATATTAAAAATAATCCAATAAAATCAACCAACAAGCTGAACCCAGCATTTGGGTTAAAAATAACCCAGCACCCTGGGTAAAAATATTAAAAACAAACCAATAAAATGACCCAACAGGCTGAACCCAGCATTTGGGTTAAAAAAAAAAAAAAACGACAAGCCTACATTTTGATGCTTATTGAAATTACAAAGTTGCCAAAGAGATACTTAAGTACTAATTACATTTACTCAAATACTTCACACTGCTGAAAACAGTAGGCTACATTAATTACATGCATGCACCACATGACTTGAACGGTGGAGTGGGATTATTTTCTTTAAAAATGAATGATTTTCGCAAACAGAACCGTAACCAATGACATCGCTACAAAATATGGCAACAACTGCAACATTCTGTAGTTCAATCCAATCCAATCCAGTTCACAGCAGTGTGTGCCAAGTGCCATAATCACTGGAATGGAGCTCAGCTTAGTCTATGTGTAATTACCCTCTCTCGCCTTTAGCTTAAGTTTACTTACGTGCTGTCAAGAGAAGCATATCTATGAAGGCAATAACAGCTCCTGGCAAGACTGTCAAACCATCTGGCGTAGAGAACAGGGTGACAAAAACAAACGCAGACAGGGACTTGGTCTTCATCCAGTTTGGAAGGCATAGAGAGAAACCTCCGCGCTCCAGGCAAAGCTTACTCAGCATCACTAAAGGAAATGCACGCAAGGCCATCACCGCGCAACACTGACCATACATCTCATTTTTGTTATTCTTCTCTGAGGTGATGACCATAGGAGGACAATTACTCATGGAGCCCAGAAATATCTATTTGTACTCGCCGAGGGCGGATGTGTATTCTGAAAATGGTCATTTGCGTTTTGAATTGCTGTTTGACTGTAGTCATATTCCTTCCACAGACGGTTTTGTCTAATGGAAATGCATCATGCATCATATTTAGTACAGTGTGAATATATTTCTAAATTCCAGTGTCTTGCTTTTATCACTGTTCTTTATTTTCACTGTAAAAAATATAGCTCATTTTCTCGGGACGTAATATGCATTCAATCTGAGGAAGCCGGATGAGCGCCCCCATATCACATCCTACCCTATTAAAAATGACAGCAATTTAATAACATTCCCAAATGCATAAAAAACTCACAGGTACAACTTTTGGCTTTAAGTGGCGATATAATGCACATTCATAAACAAACTGAGCAAGACACTTTACACACTGTTGGCATGTTGCAATTTAAAACTCCCGTTACAGCATTTTGCTTTGCCTTGCCTTGAGGCTACACTCTTAAATGAAAATATGCTCTCAAGATGAGGATTTTTCCCTGGTAAACCATCTGAAATACTCGTAAATGAAGGAATAAGCAAACAAATAAATAAATATGTGAAAATATATATCCACTCAATAAGCACTAAAAACTTTTTTATATCCCTCCTTGTCAGTTTGAGGCCCATGCTCTTCACAGTATTTGTCTCTTATGGTGAATTTACCTCTGCAGTGTGAGCCTTATTTCCTCTGGGTGCCCTAACCCTCTCCTTAGTTCATTATCCTGCCTGCTGCTAGTCGGGCCGCATAAGACTAATGGCCCCTCTCTGCCTCTCATTGTGCATTGCCGTGCAATGGTGGAGGGGTCTATTACGCCTGAGCAGGTTGAATTTACCTTCTCCAAGAGAGTCCATGGTGGACTTTAATGAGAGGACAGCATCCTAGACATAAATCCTTATTGGGTTGGTCTGTGGAGTTGGTGGGATGACAATCGGACCACGTGGCCCTCGGAGGCACATGACAGCGATAACTTATCCCAGACAGACCGCGGCTCCGTCTGTGCCTGCATTCCCGTTATGGGGAGGGAAATGAGACAGGAGCAGGTGGTGGGTCTAAACACTTCCAAATGTCAATCTGGCCTTGAGATTCACGGCACAACATGAGTGGGAGTCAGGCAAAGCTTCGCTGACTCCAGTAAATTGAGATTTAATCAAACCGCTCTTAATTGAAATCTTTTCTCCAAACACTGCTTAAGTCCGACCTGGTGTCATGGTTTTGTGACAAAAGACAAGAGACCAGAACTGTTTTCTACCATTATTTGCTGCAGTGTTTTACAAAGTAAAACAATGGGGAAACAAGGTAAGGCAGAAATTCACATCAGTGTTAGATTGTCAGTAAAGCCTAAATAGTAATAGCAATAAATATAAAATAAAATACAATATATATATTTTTGCATGTAATGTTGCATTAAATTTATCAAAAGTGAAATAATTTGCATTGTTACTAATAGTAGAAAAAATAATCAAAGGACTGCTGTTCTTTGTATTTATCGAAAAATGTATCATGGTTTCCACAAAAATGTTCAGCAGCACAGCTGTTTTCAACAATGATAATAGGAAATGTTTCTTAAGTAATATCAGCATTAGAATGATTTCTGAAGGATCATGTGACACTGAACACTGGAGTAATGATGCTGAAAATTTAGCTGTGCCATCATGGTACAAAATTACATTTTAAAATATATAACGATAATAACATCTATATGTAGATGCATTAAGAGTAGGGTTTTCACAACCCAGCTCTTATACCTCCTTCGTTGTGTTTCCTTCTGAAGCATCAGTGAATGTTTGAATCTTTTGTAAAAGTTGCATACGAGTCCCTCAGTTATTGTCAGTGTGAAAAGATGGATCTCCAAATCATACAGTCACTGCTGGAAATGGTTCAAATATGCAAAAGATGCTGGAAAAGTCAACTTTTGTACAAGGCTATTTTTAGAAATTCTGCTATCATCTTGTCTTGTGGACTATATGTAAACCTTTTTTAATGTAAAATATTTAATTCGGAACAGTGTTAAAAAATGACATGCATTTTGTATGATCCTTATTTTGCTAAATTAATATAATAATATAATATGTAACACATATAAAACCAAGTTTTTCATTAAACAAAACTTATTCAGCCTTAAATTGCAACATGAGTTTCTCATTTGAGTCACTGCTGAATAGCATGAAATCAATATGGGCGATAAGACCAACAGAAATCATCTAGCTGATTCATTGTTTCCTGTGCTTCTGTGTCGCATTAAAAAAGTGTGAAAAACACATTTTGGTGGTATAAATGCTGGTTCAGTTTGGATGCAACTGTTGGCAGTCATATTCCTCCTCATGTTTTCAAATCAGCTTTTCTCTTTCTCTTGTCTCACCTCATCCTCCATAATTGTTTTCTTTGTTCACATGGCCATCTCATTTTTCAGTTATTTAACTGGGGCTCAATTATTAATCCGCCTGCTCGTGGAGATGGATCACAGTCAAATTGTGGCCAAAAAAGCTGAATATGCATCTCGAATAAATATTTCAGCACTTATTTTCACCAGACTGCTTTTTTCTCTGCTTCGGTGCTGAGGCAGTATGTTTGTGGTTGCATTTCTAAACAGCGAAACAATGAGGCTGTAGAACGCAAAGTGTTGAGACCATAGGATCAATATGCTAATATACTGCAACAAAAACGGGCCTCACAGACTGCATTCACTGAAGTTGAATCTAGCTTTAGAGTTTTTGTTTCATAAAAGCATTCACAGCTGGAAATTGTGTATTGTCTGGTGCAAAAGTCTATCGCCCGCAATTTTAGTGTGATGCAACTTTGAGTAACCCGATACACACAATTCTAGTTGAGCTTAATTACGTGAATAATCTCCATATTAAATGACCCCAGGGCTCAGGAAGAGCTGCAAGGTTGTGATACTGGTGCAAAAATTGAGGAGCTCGAGGCTTGTATAAAAATGGACATACTGTATTGCAACTGTTTCTATAAAATTGATTTATTATTTTCTTGTACAGTATATGGTGAGTGGACTTCTCTGGAAAGCTTTCCAAAAACAATAACTCTGCTGTCACAATGTAAGTTCTTCCTGTTACATTTTAACATTGTGTGAAACATCCTGGAAATACATTTGATATAAATAGTTAGAATTTTTTTTAACAAACCCAAGAATAATCTAACCCTAATCATATATTTTTAATTGGAATGTTTTAGACATACAGTCGTGGCCAAAAGTTTTGAGAATTACATAAATATTAGTTTTCAAAAAGTTTGCTGCTAAACTGCTTTTAGATCTTTGTTTCAGTTGTTTCTGTGATGTACTGAAATATAATTACAAGCACTTCATACGTTTCAAAGGCTTTTATTAACAATTACATGACATTTATGTAAAGAGTCAGTATTTGCAGTGTTGGCCCTTCTTATTCAGGACCTCTGCAATTCGACTGGGCATGCTCTCAATCAACTTCTGGGCCAAATCCTGACTGATAGCAACCCATTCTTTCATAATAACTTCTTGGAGTTTGTCAGAATTAGTGGGTTTTTGTTTGTCCACCCCGCCTCTTGAGGATTGACCACAAGTTCTCAATGGGATTAAGATCTGGGGAGTTTCCAGGCCATGGACCCAAAATTTCAACATTCTGGTCCCCGAGCCACTTAGTTATCACTTTTGCCTTATGGCACCGTGCTCCATCGTGCTGGAAAAAGCATTGTTCTTCACCAAACTGTTGTTGGGTTGTTGGAAGAAGTTGCTGTTGGAGGGTGTTTTGGTACCATTCTTTATTCATGGCTGTGTTTTTGGTCAGAATTTTGAGTGAGCCCACTCCCTTGGATGAGAAGCAACCCCACATATGAATGGTGTCAGGATCCTTTACTGTTGGCATGACACAGGACTGATGGTAGCGCTCACCTTTTCTACTCCGGACAAGCCTTTTTCCAGATGCCCCAAACAATCGGAAAGGGGCTTCATCTGAGAATATGACTTTGCCCCAGTCCTCAGCAGTCCATTCACTATACTTTCTGCAGAAGATCAATCTGTCCCTGATGTTTTTTTTGGAGAGAAGTGGCTTCTTTGCTGCCCTTCTTGACACAAGGCCATCTTCCAAAAGTCTTGGCCTCACTGTGCGTGCAGATGCGCTCACAACCTGCCTGCTGCCATTCCTGAGCAAGCTCTGCACTGGTGGCACTCCGATCCCGCAGCTGAATCCTCTTTAGGAGACGATCCTGGCGCTTGCTGGACTTTCTTGGACGCCCTAAAGCCTTCTTTACAAGAAATGAACCTCTTTCCTTGAAGTTCTTGATCAACCTATAAATTGTTGATTTAGGTGCAATCTTAGTAGCCGCAATATCCTTGCCTGTGAAGCCATTTTTATGCAACGCAATGATGGCTGCACGCGTTTCTTTGCAGGTCACCATGGTTAACAATGGAAGAACAATGATTTCAAGCATCACCCTCCTTTTAACATGTCAAGTCTGCCATTCTAACCCAATCAGCCTGACATAATGATCTCCAGCCTTGTGCTCGTCAACATTCTCACCTGAGTTAACAAGATGATTACTGAAATGATCTCAGCAGGTCCTTTAATGACAGCAATGAAATGCAGTGGAAAGGTTTTTTTGGGATTAAGTTAATTTTCATGGCAAAGAAGGACTATGCAATTCATCTGATCACTCTTCATAACATTCTGGAGTATATGCAAATTGCTATTATAAAAACTTAAGCAGCAACTTTTCCAATTTCCAATATTTATGTAATTCTCAAAACTTTTGGCCACGACTGTACATTATCTTCATATATACAACAGTTCTGTATGGTCCTCGAATCTGATTGCCTGATATTCTAGTAATAACAGAATTCCAACCTTTTCACCATTGGTAACATTTGGCTTACGGTATTTCTCACAGTGAGTGTCATGACAGATACCCAAATCCACTGACAGATACCCAAGTCCACTATAATTTTAAGAATAATATTGTTTTGTGTCACAGAATGTAGTTTTAACTTTTTTTTAGGTGAGAATGTACTCAAATATGCACTTTGTTAATAAAAATTACACCTATTTGAAAATTTGCTTTGACGATTTCGGTGATGTGAACTCCAGGGTGTCAGCTGCCATTCAGTGCTCATGAATAGCACACTACAATCACTCAGATCACTGTAAAACACATGCACAAACACACACATACTGTACTTGCATTTGTGGTTTATGGGGACTCTCGATGGGCATAATGGTT
Organism: Cyprinus carpio; assembly: GCF_018340385.1. NCBI lineage: Eukaryota > Metazoa > Chordata > Actinopteri > Cypriniformes > Cyprinidae > Cyprinus > Cyprinus carpio. The sequence continues at coordinate 8,985,664 of NC_056619.1, read as the reverse complement.
TTATACTGTACAAACTGTATTTTCTATTGCCCTACACCTAAACCTACCCCTTATAGAAAACTATTGGCAATTTTTGAATTTCACAAAACACTGTTTTTGTATGTTTTTTAAGCCTTTTGTTTTACGGAAACACATGATGTGTCCTCATAAACCATGTTTATGTTGTAGTACCCCTGTCATTATACATATTTGTGTCCTCATAAACCATATATACCAGTACACACACACACACACACACACACACACACACACACACACACACACACACAAACACTCAGAACATGTTAGTAACCAAATAGCAACACACTACCGTACAACCATTCAGAACACAGTACCAACCATATTTTAACATCCTAAAAAAAAAATTAGAACGTCTCAGGTTACGTATGTAACCATTGTTCCCTGAGAAGGGAACGAGATACTGTGTCCTCTAGTGGTCACCATGGGGAATGCCTGCGGAGTGGCCGGTGTCTAAAGCATAATACAAACATGACAATAACACTGGCTGGTGACAGCCTATAACGTCATTACTGGCGTGACCACAGTATAAAAGGGTGCTGGAAGAACGCATCATCCGCTTCTTTGTCTGAAGCTCGCGTCCGAAGCATGGCAAGGCTTCTAGAGGACGCAGTATCTCATTCCCTTCTCTGGGAACCATGAGGGAACTTCGAACTGCACCCTCTAGCGGCCGTTATGGGGAACGGTATCCTACCCCTCAACATGGCAGCTGGCTTGTAATCTAAAGGCCACAGGTTCGAGTCTCGGTGCTGGCAGGAGTTGTAGGTGGGAGGGAGTGAATGAACAGCACTCTCTACCACCCTCAATACCCATGGCTGAAGTGCCCTTGAGCAAGGCACTGAACCCCCAGTTGCTCCCCGGGCACTGGATATATAGCTGCCCACTGCTCCGGGTGTGTGTTCACAGTGTGGTCACTTCTCACTGCTGTGTGTGTGCACTTTGATGGGTTAAATGCAGAGCACCAATTCCGAGTATGGATTACCATACTTGGCAAATGTCACCACTTTTCTTGAGGGCTGTCAGTGACATTCTCCACTTCGGCCAAAGGCCTCAGCTTAGACAACCCTAGGAACCCTTTGTGACTGTGGCATGCTCAAGGTCTTAGTTCAGCAGGAGTCTGCGTGCTCAGAGCACATGTGGATTGGAAATGCTGTACCGTAGAGAATTCTATGAGGAAAATTCGACTCTCAGATGAGAGAAAAACTCAGATGCTCAGAAGGGAGCGGCGTGCTCATAGGTGACCCTCTATGGTGAGGGGAGCACTGCTATCTCAACTAAAAATCTGCCCACCAGATAGGCAAAAGGTGGCCCAACAACGTGGCATGACTGCTAACTGGAGCTCTAGGGAGCAGAGGCCCAACTCTCGAAATAGGTGAAAAACTCAGACTCTCAGTTTGGGAGCAGTGTGCTCATAGGTGACCCTCTAATGAGTTGCCTGCGAAGTTCAACCAACAAAGAGAGAGGCCTAGCAACCTGAGATCTCTCTAAGGTGAGGGAAGCACTGCTAGGCTCAGCCAAAAAAGGAGCCACTTATCAGGGAGGCAGCACCCAGCCAAACTACCTGATGTTGATGCCACAGAGCTCAATGAGCAGAGGACTCGACCCTTAGTAAAGAGAGAGAACCCAGCTTGACCAAAGTGAGCGGTCAGTAGCCCAGAGGCAAAGTTCCTGGCTCTCAAGTAGAGAGGAGGTCTTGCAGGATCTGCCCAGGAGCGGATAAATCATAGAAGATCCTCCCAGAGTGAGGGGACCACTGATTTGCCCAGAGAGCAGATTGACCGCAAAAGGGACATCAGAAATGGGATCCAGCTTAGAAGGAGATCATTCCAACAGGGAGAAACAGACAACTGACCAAGGATGTGACAGGAACAGGCCTAGCAACTCTGTAAAGTTACAGACAGGGTTCTCGGGAGCAGCGCTCTCGGCTCTCAGACTGAGGTGGGCCCTCGTAGTTCAAACTAGGAGCGATATGCTCATAGCTAGCCCTCACAGTCAGGGGAGCACTTCCTAGCTCGGCCTGAAGGCAGCACTAGACTAGAAGGCAGTCTGGCAGGGCCCAATGAGAGACTGTCAACTGTTACAGCTCAACGTAGTCCTATGCTTTCTATCTTGTTTAACCTGTTAACCTGCACCCCCCCATTTTGGGACTCACAGCTGAAAATTACCTACCTAACTGACAACAGTTCCTGACAACAGTGTGCTACACACACAATTTTGGTGTCTTTGGAAAGAAGACATTGTTGGACTTTACTATCCATCATCCAGAGTTGATAATGCTCAAAAGCTAAAAAGTTATATACACTGAAGTGCCTTGAAATTTTTTTTTACTTTACTTTTTTATTTCATATAAACTGTACAAATAAATGAAATCAGTCCTGGAGTAATACAGAAAAGTAATGGGTTGAAAGTCACATGTCTCATGAGTATATATTTAAAATCTGAAGAAGAAACCATTAAAAATGAAAATGAGATTCCTGCAACCATTTTTTCTGAGACTGTGTCTTTTTTATGGATGCTCTCATTCTGTTTGTGACACTGTATGTTACAAAACCATGTTGTGTTTTACTACCAAGACACAGTTTTTGAACGTAAGTTATTCCATAACGGATACAAACAATGACTCTCCCTGAAGAAATGAGACGTAAACAAAGGTTTATCCATCCATATTACAACGTTATTGTTTCGTTGGACTAAAAGTGCTCTATGGGATGGTTTTCAGTGGACCCTCACCTTTCTAACTAAACTTGGATTTACAGCAGTGGATGCATTTGTGACTCATTATTACAATGAATCTGGTATGCATTGTGTTTTTATTATGCATGTTTTGATGTGTACTGCTTATACAAATTCAGCAAATATATTTCTTATAAGCTTTCCGTTGAAAAACAGCAATCTTTCATTGATGCTTGAGGCTTAAACCTTTAGAATGATATATAGTTTGTCAAGATTAATTTTGTCCCTTTTCATTTAATCTATTCGTAAATATTGACACCGTCAAACGTTCAGTGCGCTGGTGTCCAGTGCGGGTTAACATGTTAACCAGACCTGAAAGAACTCGTAGAAACAACGGGGCCCAATAACCCATTCATGCATGAAGAGCTACTACTCCTCAGACCCGAATCCCAGGTGGGCTTCAACACCTATTGAGACTGCTGAGTGGAGTTAAGGAGTAAGGCCACTCGATGCCTTAGCAAAAGGAGCTCTAACTCAGTCCCTCAGGGTGAGACATGAGTAGCAGATCCGGGGCGGCTTCTTGAATCAAACACCCAGCTAAGACATCAGGAAGCATGTCACAATGCATTATTCTCCAAAATGCTCAACCTGAAAGTAACTTCAAATGAGAACCCGCATGTCCTTGAGGTTGCAGCGCTATGTTGGGAAACTGATAACCAAGGAGGCTCCAGCAGAAGCCTAGTGACTTGCTGCATGATCCAGCAAGCATGAGGCTGAAGATGAAGTCTTGCCATCCAGCCTGGGTCTGGTATTGACGGGTGAGACCATCACTACAATCGGTTGACAGCAAGAGGTTCTGACTCCAGCAGGGGAGGTGCTTACAGTGGTCCTAACCCTGTAACAAAGTCAGAGGTACAAAGACAGGTCAAAGTAATGCTGCAGAGAAAAGCTGGTTAATGAGTTAACATAAAACTAGCAATAAAGAGATGAAAATGGATTGTATTCACTCACCATGGCTCCTGTGCATGACTCAAGATCACAGATATAATCTGAAGGTGAAATCCGAAGAACACTTTAGTCCAGACCATCAGTAGGTAGTTCTATGAAACACAGAAACAAACCAAAAACATCATAGGTCCAGCATGAGAGACTGCAATGCAAGTGCAGGAGGCTCCTATGTAACCTCGGTCAGGTGGGGGGGATGGTGGCTTCAGGAGAATTAAGGGGAGTAAGATGAGAGCAGATGTTAAAAACCCTCAGAGGGAAGTGAGTAGATATTTCAGGTTTTACTCTGGTCTGAATGAGAGCGTTGAGAACACCTCGTCTGGATCACCTCTCTCAAATCTTGCTTGCTACCCTTTGACTCACACCTCCTTTGGGCCCTACCCGAAGGGGGGGAGGGCCGCGAGTCAAGACACTAGTCTTCTGCACTCATCTCTGATCCTAAGACTGAGACCGGCCAGGACCCCTTTGCTGTTTGGGTTCAGACCTGGACCTTCGTGGAATGAAGGACTTAAAGTCAGCTGAGCATTTCTTCGCCTCCTTAAACTTCTCGACCACCGTCTTGACGGAAGTGCCGAAAAGCTCAGTAGGTGAAACCGGCACAGCAAGGAGAAAGCCCTTTTCTTTCACCCCGATATCCACCAGGTTCACCCACAGATGTCTCTACATAACCACCGTGGCCCCCATGGATCTGCCAATGTCAGTGGTGGTCTGTTTATTGGCACGGAGAGCGAGATCTGTGGTGTCATCCACCTCATCAGGGGATAGACCCTAACCCTTGTGCAGGTCAGCCTGGTAAGCTTGTAGCATCACCATGGTGTGCAATGAAGCTGCAGCCTGACCCGTTGCTGCGTACGACCTGCCATTCAAACGGCATGCATCTTGAAGGGGTTTGGATAGCAAGGAGGGAGCCTTAAGAGAATATGTCTTGCCCATATATAGATAGCAGGCTAGCTTCTCTTCAACAGGGGGCATCTTATCATAACCGTCTTCATGCATCCCCTCAATATTGACATAACATGTGTGCTGAAACCTATGGATGCAGAATGAAAACAGATTTTTCCAACCTTGTCAAATTGACACCTGGAGATCAGGAAGAAATGAAAGGCTCACTTGAGCTGGAGGGCTATGGTCAGAAAGATAACACTTATCGAGGCAGCCCTGAGGTGCCACCTTCCTGACCCGCTTCCATGGAAAGTCAAGCCTCGTCGTGGCGCACTCCATAACCTCAAGCAGCTCAGCATATGCAGGGCAGGAGGAATGATAGGACTCAGTCTCAACTTGTTCATCCTCATCTGGCATCTCCTGCTCTTACTGGCTTGGAGCCAACAGAGCACTGGCTGCTGGATTAGACGATGTAAGAGAAATAGCATCGTCATCCAGCAGTTCACTCTTGTCCTTGACCGATTAGCATGAAAGGGAAAGACTATTTTTTAACTCATCAGCCAGGTCAACCTGCAAACCCCATGAGCTCATTTTCCTCTGTGCCTCAGCAGTGGGGGGTCTTAAACTGCGGGGAGCCGATGGCTGTTCCCCTTTCCTCGAAAAGAGAGACAAACGAGATGTAATAACGACCCGAGCAGTCACAAGAAGGTTCAATAGCGAAGTTGGGATCCAAAGGGTTGTTTATTTAGAGCAGATGTGCAAAATGTGCAAATAAATAGGTTTAAGAGCTCAAAACAAAAATTGCAATTAAAACTGTCTAAAACTAGAACTGCAAGTACTAAAAACAATACCAACTCCCCTCTACGATTGAGGCTGGAGTTTCACATGCTACATAGCACCACAATCTTGTATCAAGAGCTCTCTGTATCCCCCCTACTACTAGTTTTTTTCCTGCTCTTCCCAAATTGGAACATGCCATTTAAAAAAAAAAAAAAACTCAATACAATTAATAATACAATTAAAAAGAGAATGAATAAACCAAAACATTTGCACAAGCTCGTTATGGTAAAGAAAGAATAATCAATCTTACCAGAATGCACACATCAAACAAAACAGTCCCTTGAAGACGAAGAAGAGGATGACGCGTTGTTCCGGGGCCCTTTTATACTGTGGTCACACTGGTAATGACGTCATTGGCTGTCGCCGGCCAATGTTATTGCCATGTTTGTATGTATGCTTCAGACACTGGTCACACCGAAGGCATTCCCTATAGCGACCGCAAGAGGATGCAGTTCGAATTTCCCTTGGAAGGGAACTACCACAACTGCTGTTAAAAAGCACACTAGCAAATGCATATGCAATGCATTAAAAACACTATGAACACCCTAGCAACCACAAAGCCAATTCACTAAAAATCACTCATAACACTCTAGTAACCACATAGCAGTACACTTAAAAGAACTTACACTTTTTAGAACATCCTAGCAATTACAGCACACTAGAAACCACTTATGTTGGGTCACATTTGCCATTACTTAGCAAATGTTTGCAGATGAACTCACTTGAATAGGAATCCATGTGTTTGAAAATTGCATGTGAGGAATAAAGATTTTCCGATGCAGATTCTGCATCAAGAGAATTTGTTCTGTTGACCAACAGAAAGCTGTTTGGTTTGAAAGTGACTTCATAAATCTTCATAAATCGCTACACAGTAGACAAAGAAATAAAATTTTGCTAACGTGTCTGCATTTTTAAAACGCTCAAGCAATGGCATATAGGAACCGCCCAGAACACCCTACTGTAGCATTACTAGGGCAAGTTTTGCACATCCTTTTTTAATGAGGATGTAAAAATATATTTTATTTGGTTATTGGCTTGATTTCTCTATAAACACTTCAATTCTGTTAAATAAAATCAGAATGATATGGTCTTTAGTTTTGTTTGTTTTCAGTTTGAATGTGATAAAGAAAAGGAGAGGAACAAACATAGGATTTAAACACAGGAAGTCACACTTCTCATAAATTTCCACTGTTTTTGGTACAGGTTAAGGAGAATTATGACAGTTTTCTTAAACAAACCCATAATTAGGTAATTATCTATATTATACTGTACTTTATGTATCAAATCTCTTTATTTCCCCTGTTAAAGCTATATTTTTAAAGTCTAATACAACACTCTTACATGAAAGCGGTTTTCCTCTGAAAAGACTCAATATCGAAAAGGGTAAACAGGATCTATTTTCTACATGCTGGAATCACTGATCATCAAATTGAGGTTACAAGGCAGCCAGAGAGCTGTCAATCATCCTGCCACACACTTGTAGCCTACACATGTTCAGTACAGAGTGGCTTCATTCACCATATTTACCAAAGGGTTGACACTAAAAGCTTTTTGACAGCAGCAATGAACGACCACATAAGATCATGAATGGCCTCCTCAGTGCAGTTATTTGTTTTCTCCCGCTGGTTGTTAAGTCACTGGAATACTCCTGTCTGGCAAACAAGCACCACCAATTCTCAAATCCTCATGTAAATCAGTTATGAAAGACATGTAGAGATTAAATAAACCAGCTGTAATTTGGAATGAAAAGTAAATTACCTATTTAAGGAATAATTAACCAAAAATGAAAATTTGCTGAAGATGCACCCACCTTCAAGCCGTTCAAGATGTAGATGAGTTTGTTTCTTTGTGGTAACAGATTTGGAGAAATCACTTGCTCTTCAATGGATCCTCTGCAGTGATTGGTTGCAGTCAGAATGAGAGTCCAAACAGATGATAAAAACATAACAATAATCCACAAGTAATCCACATCACACCACTCCTGTCCATCAATTAACAACTTGTGAAGTGAAAACTTGTCAAGAGTTTGTTTGTAACAAGCTGTTTATTTCTGTAAAATCTGCAATATTTCTCTCAGACAAATTCAGACAAGATTCAGACAGATTCAGACAAAAAAATTAAAAATGCAGTGAATAGTATAAAATGCAGTACAGAAAAGATAATCATAATTGCTACCTAAACACTTGTTACCATGGTTTCTTCCCTTAAGTGAAATGAATTAAACAAATACCGAATTCTAAGTCTTTTAAGCAACATATGGCCTGGATCAAACATTTTATTGCCACAAATCTGAAGGTTGGAAATAATTCAAGGCAGATACACAATGTCGGAACTAGTGCCAGTGAGATTTATGGCAGTATTACTTCATCAGTAAAACAATCATTCTCTTCATACTCTTTGCAGTTTCAGAGAGCGTTAAAGGGATAGTTCACCCAAAAATGGAAATTTGATGTTTATCTGCTTACCCCCAGGGCATCTAAGATGTAGGTGACTTTGTTTCTTCAGCAGAACACAAATGAAGATTTTTAACTCAAACTGTTGCAGTCTATCAGTCTTATAATGGCAGTCAGTGGGTTTCACGGCTTTGAGAGTAAAAAAAAACATACACAGACAAAACCAAATTAAACCCTGCAGCTTGTGAAAATACATTGAGGTCTTAAGACATGAAACGATCAGTCTGTGCAAGAAACTGAACAGTATTTATAAAAATTTTTGCCTCTGATCCACCACAATATCCAATTGTCCTGAGCGTGTTCACAACATCCAGCGCGTGATGTCAAATAAATACGGTTGGGCAAAAAATTCCACGTTGTCTGATGATATATCAAAATCATCTTCCATTGTGATGACCTGTCCTTCTAAATATCTTTAGATCATCGCAGTGCCAGTGAACACATCTGTAATCTCTCTGCACTGTTTAAATAATGAGTGACGTATAAGTGCAACAGTTTGCTTCCACACATGCGTCTACTATCATAGATATGTATAGATGCCCTATTCGACTGCTCCAGATACGTTGTATACACTCCAGATACGACGGATAAAGTCCGCCATTTTGGAACATATTGCGGCCGATAGAAACAGTCACTAATGAGACATCTACTTATATACTGTATATCTATGTCTACTATGCCAGAGCATGTACGCACACACCAGTTGTTGTGAACGCGTTCAGACTTTGCAGTGGATAAGAGGTAAAAAATTATATAAATACTGTTCAGTTTCTTGCACAGACCGATCGTTTCGTGCCTTAAGACCTCACTGAATCGTCACGAGTTAATGGTTTGAGTTAAAAATCTTCATTTGCGCTCTACTGAAGAAACAAAGTCAACTACATCTTGCATGCCCCAATTTCAACCAAACTATCCCTTTAAGAATATTTCAGGTGAAGATTGGAGGGGATGTAGAGTGTTGAGTGCAGTCAGTCATTACTGATGATTTCCAGCACTCCGATGCTTGAAACATTTTTATGGTAGCTTGAGGTTTAATTATCAGACAGAAAAAGTATCATACTATACAAAAAATTTGAGATCCATCACAGTCACATACAGTATGTATAATACTTAAATACATTTGTTAATAAATACAACAACTCCTCTTTTTTGCTTAAAAGACTTACATACTCTATAGAAATATGAGAATGGGATTCAGATAAGACAACAAATAGATTTTGTTCTTTTTCTTTGACAACAGTGTTTCATGATGATGAACAGAAAGACAAAACATGCAACAAAAAACAGAAAGAAGTCCTTAACAGTGTAATAACAAATTTATCTAAGCACACAATAGCAGAAACATTCCATGAATAGAAAGACAAAATAGGGCCTGGAAATCATTAAGGAACCCTGCAACAAAATGTTGAGACAGTTCAAAAACACTTTAAAATGTTTAATTAAAAAAAGAAGTACATTTACACCTTTGTAGCATTAAAAATAAATATTTTTATACTGTATACTACCTTGAGTAACAGGATTAAATAATTGAGTGTTATGAACAATAATTTTAAATATTGCGAAAATGGAAAAAATATTATGTATTTCCCACCATACTGTAGTATGTAGAACAGTAACAAATGATGTTACTTCTTGTCAAAATTGACAAGAAAACAAGTCAAATTTGTCGAGAAGGTTGGGCATTTATGTTTAATATCATTAATATACATAACAAACGGGAAACCAAAGGATGCACTATTCCTTCATTAAACCTTCATTAAAGCCTTTTTCTCTTATATTTGGTAAGTTCTGTATTTGCTTCATTATATTTGACAAGACTGTCAAAGACCATCTCAAAGAAGTGAGTGCCCTCTAGTGTGCAGTATCTTTGCTTATGTTGCCTGTGTGTTGAGTTTAGTGTTATTGACAGCTAGGAATTCACATAAACAGGTTGCCTGGAATTAAATTTAGCTGTGAAGCTTTTGCATCAATTATCAAAGTAACAAAGACATGATCCAAGATAGACAAAGATAAAGACAGATCACAGTTAAAGACAGCTCTGAGTAAAGCTGTCTTGGTTACTTGAATTTGATTGCTTGCATTTATCAATAAACACATTTTCAAAGTTACAATTTTTTTTTTCTCTAAAAAAGGTCTTGTATTTGTAAAAGTGTAAGGTTTATCAATCTACAGTATCAATATATTATTTGAAATAAAGTGACCAGTAACATTCAAATTGCTCCATGTATTTTCTTTTATGACTTGACCCTTGCATCTCATATGAGTGCACATTATTAAAAAAAAAAAATAAACAAATAAAAAAAAAAAATTTTATATATATATATATCTATATATATAATATATATATATATATATATATTTAAAAGGGAAAATGACTTGAGTACACTTTTAATATTACCTTGTCTATGCTGTTTTCCACTTCTCTGTCTCATCACAGTGCCAGAGGTTTGAAAAGCTTCAACAGCCTTGTCTAAACCCACATTCAGCTCTCCGTCCTTCTCTACATGAGTGAGTGAGACATGCCAAGCGCCATCAGAGACTCTGCAGGCACCGTGAGTCTCCTGACTGTGTTATCTCTAACAGCAGCCTGCTCTTACTAAAGCCTTGAGCAGTTCTAGTATGTTGTAGGCATGTGTGATTGTTAAAACTGAATGTAAGTGCTGTGTCTGTGATGTGCTGTACATGCTCAAGTGCTCCCATGCTGCTCGTGTGGTTTGTTTCTTACACTTACACTAGAGGGCAGTACTATATTACTGGAGGCAAGGCATTTATTTAAACCAATATCTCAATGTTTTTGACACTTTTTCCAAAACTCTTCTTCAAACAGTGAGCACAACAGAAGTCTGTGTGTGCTAAACTGTATTATTTTCATTGTTTTAGAACAAAATATATTCAGTGATTACATCTCTCAAATTGCATGATTTCTTTTCCTTCTCAGTCAGACAACCACTGCCAAAAACTCTATGTACCTACAAGCCAATTTGCACACTTACATACTAATTTCAAAACCGTTAATATAAAGTTCAAAGCCTAACATAATAAAGCAATTTGCTACATTTCTATAGTGACACCATATTGAAATTCTTATCTAAAAATGAAATATTATCAAAACAGTTAGATGTAACAGGTGTTATGTGTTAAACTCACACTTATGACTTTTTTATTATCAGAATTTAGAGTTTATATCTCGCAATTGTGATGTTTTTTCCTCAGAATTGGAAGATATAAACTCTTTAGGCTTATTTATTTTATTTCTCGCAACTGCGAGTTTATATCCCTTTATTCTGACTTAAAGGGATACTCCACCCCAAAATGAAATTTTGTCATTGATCACTTACCCCCATGTCGTTCCAAACCCGTAAAAGCTTCGCTCGTAAAATACACTGTCAAGGTCCAGAAAAGAATGAAAGACATTGTCAGAATAGTCCATCTGCCATCAGTGGTTCAATCGTAACGTTATAAAGCGACGAAAATACTTTTTGTAAGTGAAGAAAACAAAAATAACGACTTTATTCAACAATTTCTTTGTCAACAGTAGAGCATACGCAGCATATGGTGATATGGAGAGACACAGAGGAGACTGTTGACAAAGGAATTGTTGAATAAAGTCATTGGTTTTGTTTTCTTCACTTACAAAAAGTATTCTCGTTGCTTCGTAACGTTACAGTTGAACCACTGATGGCAGATGGAGTATTCTGATGATGTCTTTCATACTTTTCTGGACCATGACAGTGTAATTTACTTGGCAGTCTATGGGACAGGCCTCCCGGTTTTCATCCAAAATATCTTAAATTGTGTTCCAAAAGACGAATCATACAGTATCACAATATGAAATTATCTTACAATTCTGAGAAAAAAGAATTGCAAGACATAAACATGCATTTGCGTGAAAAAGTCAGAATTGTGATATAAAAAGTTGCAATTACCTATTTTATTCAGTGGTGAAAATGGGCTGCCATAGATTGGGGCAAGTTTTTTTGGCCAAAATGTTAAATGTGTTTTAAATGTTCTATATTTATTAATTTCAATTTATATATATCTTTCAAAAAGAATCCTACCCTGTCCGATCCTGTGACATCTGTTTTGTTGGCTTATAAAATACTCTTTCAAATCTTTCATTCTTTCATTGTATAATTAAATTGAATTTCTACCCCCCCCCCCATTTCATCAACAATTAAAACTTTACTGCATATTTTTGGTCTTTGTGCTTTACTAAAAAGCAGCAAAGTAGTGCACTGAAGGTTACAGTTCAAAGAAATGCAAAACAGCCCTTGCTAAACTCACTGCAACATCTCAGAGATACTCCAAATGCAGAAATGTCTTTAGATAAGATAAAAGGTTTTGTTAAACGTAGAAGAGACCCTTTTTCCTGAATGATGTGTACCAGCTTAAAATACACACATCAGACATGATTTACACTGGAATGAGCCGAATGGTGCAGCTCATTAAGTGACTTTGTGCATTCCACAGAGTCAACATCACCATGACAACAAAAAAGGCATCTTTTAGGACAATAGTGGCCTAGGCAGTGAATGAGGTTTCAGAACGTCCCTCGTGTGCACTCTGATCCTTCTAATGCAAAACTGGCTTTCTACACACCATAATCCACAAAGAGGGGGTCTAAACCCCAAAGGAGAGAAACGCATTTGCATTATCCATAATTACAGGGGTAGATTTTTTTTTGGTGGTGGGTGGAATAAGGGGACAAAAATGTTTGGAAGAGAATGAATTTACCAACCCATGTATCTTCTTTCCTTGATTTTCAATCACTTACCAAATTTGAGGAAACACTTTGCACTTAAATAAAGGTAGGGTTATATTGAAGCAGATCATCCTTTAAAGCATTATAATTGCACATTATGAATAATGACAACATTTCTGCGATAGGATTCAAACAGAGCTGTCCAGCCATTGCATGTAATAACTAAGAGAAAGCAGAAGGACCAATTACGTGCATGGCTGGACATTAACTGCCCTCCTGCACTGAGATTAAAAAGCAATTACAGCATGTTACATGTAGTAGAGTTCATTTTAACTCTGATTAGTGGTTCCTGACACTCTAAGGACATTCATATTCACTTATAAAGGTAATTCAGGGAAGATAATTCAGAGGGACACTCAGAAAAACCCTCTTAAACTCATAGTGTTGACCTCTGCAAGTTTATGTTCAGCCTGCGTAAGCAAAGTAAATTACACATCTCTTAGAAGGCTCTCGACCATAACCTTCCTGTTGGTAGAGGAAAAATTCTGAAAACATGAATGGTGAACAGCACCTCCAGCCCCTGCCTGCAAAAGCGAGCAGAAAATCCCTAACATAGGCATACAAACACATCAAGGCCTCTGAATTCTGAGCCAGTGGGATAAGCACTTTGCAGCCGTGCACTCGCTAGTGTCCCATGGACCCTGCAGTTTAAATAGACTTAGTTTAAACAGCTTTAAGTGAGCACTCAGAGGGACCTGACTGGCTGTGAAAACGACGGGAACTCACTTCAGTTTAGTATCCACTGCTTAGATTGACAGTGTTGGAGGTTATCGAGTCATACCAAGCCAAGATTATTTATAAAGCATGTTAAGTTGACCCAAAGTGCTGTAAAATAGGAAGCAATATGAAATAAATAGAATAAAAATAAAAAAAAAATCAAGAAGACATGAATTATATATATATATATACAAACATTTTAAAGATAGGTGGTTGCAATCAATTTATTTTAGCTACATTTAAATAAACAAATTTAGTTGACTTTGACTTCCAGCAAAATTATATTACATTCAACAAGGTTATACATGCACTTTTATAGTATTTTTTCCCTGAAAAATGCACATCAATTTACATAAAATACGTGGGTAACCAAACAGTTGACGGTGCACTGACTTCTGTAGTATGGAAAAACTAAAGTTAATGGCTACCATCAATTGTTTGGTTACCAACATTCTTCAAAATGTTTTCTTTTGTGTTTAACAGAAGAAAGAAATGGGGTTGGGACAATTTAAGGGTGTGTAAATGATGACATAATTTTATTATTATTATTTTTTAGGTGAACTATCCCTTTAACACTTGGTTGTCAGTAGTTTATTTAACATGTTTGTTGTATTTTTTGTATTGTATTTTGTTTTATTTAATTATTGTTTGCTCAAGTAGGTTGTTATATTATATTATATAAGTTAATGAAATGCTGTTAAGGGTTGTAAAATGTGCTGGCGCAAAAATATCTCCCGTAATGTCTTGAATTACAGTAGCCTATTTATGATTATCTATTTTTATTTATTCATTTATTTATGCATGTACTGTACTGTATGCATGCATGTATGTATGTAAAATGTGTCACGTACAGTAGTTAAAGTTATTAGAGGTTTCCTTTCAAAAAAAGTAATAAAATCCTCTCACAAACGTCTGTTTATTTAGTGGTTGACGGTCGTTGTAGTTATTGGTGTAGCGCTCCTGCAGCGCACATTAGGGGAGGGTGATGCGCTCAGTCACGGAGTGCGTGAAAAAGTTTGTGAGGCTCGCGTGTTGGTGTCATCCTGCTCATCTCTTGTGACAGGAGCCCGCTGGAGCTTAACGCCGAAGGAAATCAGGTAAAGCACTTTTAATTAACAGGTGGGAGAATGAATAATGCAAAGGATCGATCATTTGTTACGCAATTCTTGATCTCAAAGCGCGTGTCACTTCTCTAACTCTCATCCGTCACACATGGGCATGAGTTTAATTCAGAGTTAACTGATGGCATGTTAAGTCATGTCTCGAGAAACCTCATTTGTTTATTCTAATTAATCACTTTTACAAAAAGAAACATGCCTGTGCATAACTGCAAAACACCTGCTTAGACTTACATATTTAGCCTATTCTTTAATTAATTTATGTATGTAGGAATTTATAGCAAAATAATAGCATTTATTTAGTGTGTTAACTATGGGTTGGATGGAGGAGCAAAGCAGTTAGGGGCTGTAGTTTGTACTCTGAAGTCTGTCTATTCAGGCTGCTGCAGCTTTTCACAGAGAAATAACACGCACCTCCTCCATTCAGCAGGCACGTGCACAGGTAGGGCTCAACCTGTGCAGAGCACATGCCCTTTTTGCCCTTACACTCCGAAGTGCCCTTTTTTTGGTGGTGGTTTTTTTTTTTTTTTTTTAATCAATGCTATTGGTCACCCTTTACGTCTTTCTGTCTGTTTTACAAATATTTAGCACATGAAAGTTCTTAAAACGAGCTTGTGTAAATCTTATTCGATCCTCAAGCTGTCAGTAAGCTGATAACTCCACCCCCTCTATATTCATTGAATCAACTGAAGTTCCACAGCAGCCGCACAGTAGACAACCAGCTGAGCTGAACAAAGTTTTGCGAAGGGTAAATAAATATATTGTTGTTTAAATAAGTACTACTAAACACTATGTCTAAAAAGGCTCATATTTTATTTATTTGATGTCTGACTGACTCACTGACTGAGAGCATGTGGGGACGTTCGCCTGAGAGAGAGAGGGCTAGCATTTTGCCATCTAGTCATAGCCAATACATAGCCAACACTTAAATAGCCTGTGCATACAGTAGCATTTCATATTAGGGCCAAGCAATAATAAAAAAAAAATAAAACCATCTCGGAAGAGGATTAGGGCCAAGCAATAATAAAAAAAAAATAAAACCATCTCGAGATTAAAGTCATTATATTGTGAGATTAAACGCGGTTAAATTTTCGAGAAAAAAAAGTCGAAATACAATCTTGAGAAATAAATCATGTAATATCGAGAATAAAGTCATTGTGTTTTGAGATTAAACTCATTAAATTTCGAGGGAAAAAAAGGCGAAAATACAATCTTGAGAATATACTCATGAAATATCGAGAATAAAGTCGTTGGTGTTTCGAGATTAAACCTCGTTACATTTCGAGAAAAAAAAAGTCGAAATACAATCTTGAGAATAAAACTCATTAAATATCGAGAATAAAGTCGTTGTGTTTCGAGAAAAAAAACCTCGTTAAATTTCAAGAAAAAAAGTCGAAATACAAACTTGAGAATAAACTCATTACATTACATGCCATTAATGGCAATGCACGTACGGTTTTAATTTATCATAGCTGTTCCAAGTGCCAGAGTGCATTTGGGGTGAAGCCAGCGATAACCTTGCATTTGTCCTCTGGTTGTCATTTCATGTTGGACAAAACCGAGTAGCCCAGACTACATCGCGCAAAGTTGGACTGATTTTTTTCTTCCTAAAAAGACCTAGCCGCTTGCAAATTCTCTTTAAAGTTCGTGTGCTAATTATTATTGTGTCAAAATTAGCTAAAGTTTATAGTATTTCTTTGTTACTGAAAGATCGTAGGCTATGCAATGAACACTGATCGAATGCGTTATTCTCTACATTTCATTTCGACTTTTTTTCGCTCGAAACACAACGACTTTATTCTCGAAATTAAATTAGTTTATTCTCAAGATTGTATTTCGACTTTTTTTTCGAAATTTAACGAGTTTAATCTCGCAATATAATTAATATTGCCGTAAATACAATAATTACATTTCAAAGGAATGCTGTTCTTCTAAACTTTCTATTTACTGACCAACCACAGGAAAAACTGGCGCGCTCCGTCTATATAAGCTACAAAAACTAGTTTGTAACCTGTAGCTAGATGAAAATGTAATGTGAGGCGCCGTCGCCGTTTTAATGACGGACAAAAAAACAAATTTCGCAAACATTCGCTGGTCAAAAACTATATCATATTGATAAGTAATACAACAACATATGATTTTTTTTTTTACCATCGGAAAATCATAACAGGTGCGCCCCCCGTGCTGTTTCGTACTGGAACTTACACAAAGCGACAAGTGATCCTCGTCACCTAGATAACATGTATAAGAAATTTCTTTACTTTTGATTTATGATTGGCTGATACACTTAATTTATAACATTTAGTGCTAAAAAGATGAATACATGTTATGGTAACTCTCTCCGCTCGTCCTCACACATGTCATAAAATGTAGTAAAACATGGTTTACAGAAGACCACTGTGAAATCTTTATATTTTATCATGCAGAATGTAATTCATGATTCAATTCCCAACTTTAGGCTTCATGTTTATTTGATCCAAAATACAGCAAAAACAGTAATATAGTGTTATATTTTTGACAATTTTAACTGTTTTCCTATTTGAATATATTTTAAAATGTAATTTATTTTTTGTGATCAAAGCTGAATTTTCAGCATCATTTTGTGACTCCAGTTCAGTACTCTTCACAGGTGTCACGTGATCCTTCAGAAATGCTTTTCACTGCAACCTGTACTTTTCACACTATTTTTATTTATTTTTTCATTGCTGGCTTATTTTAGGGAAAGTGTAGTGAATAAGAAACCTTCAAGAGACCAACATCCCTGGTCCACCACAGTATCAAATTTTTGCCAGGTAGGCGGATGTTACATGTTGGATATGTGATAGTAACGGTATGGCTATAGTTTCTTATAATCTGGAATTGAGTTGTGCATAATTTACTTAAATTATATTTCAAAAAAGTTGTCAAAAATACTTGGACTCATTGCTCACCTTCCCCTCTTCTCAATGTCATTCATAATCATGTTAACCAAATAATACAAATTAGCTTATAAAACCAAACAGAATAGCTAAAAAGAGAATATATATATTTTTTTCTTTGCAAAGTTCATAAAAAAGGGCATAAAGTTCAATAAAAAAAGATTTTTGGTTTCTGTTTGGGTTTGTAAGCTAATTTGGTATATTTGGTTAACATGTTTATGTATGAGTCAAGTATTTTTTTTCTATATAAATGCAATTTAAAAAAGAGGGAGTACACAAGAGCAATTCCACAAACACAGGACCCTACAAATAATTATGTGTTATTGAATTTGTCATGAAGATGTGACCATTTCCTTCCTTTTATGCAGGCTTACTAAATAATCTGATATAAAAAAATAGGAGAGGGGTTGCCCTTTTACTAATTCATTCTAACCAAACTTCACCAGCAACTCACAAATAAAAAACTCTGAAGTCTGTCTATTCAGGCTGCTGCAGCTTTTCACAGAGAAATAGGTCGGACCTCCTTCATTGTGACCCAACTTGACTGGGAACGGATAATTGGCAAATCCATAAAGACTCAAATACTCAGATGAGAGCCTAGTATCAGACACAAGCTTTACATCAACACCACAAACATGCTGAAATACAAATGTATCAGTTCTTTTAATGTGGCAGTACACCAAACCTCTATATAACATTGGAGAACTAGACCAATATGCTAGAACAATAAGAAAATAAACTAAAAAAATAAATTAAAATGATAACTCAAAAATAAATTCAGCAAAAAAATGGCTCTTAAACCGGGGCTATTAAAAATTCTGACAGGGCTATAGCCCCCCTAGACTCGGTGTAGTGTCGTCACTGCTAAAATGTGCTTCAGGTAGTAAAACTTTATTAAATCTATCTATCTATCTATCTATCTATCTATCTATCTATCTATCTATCTATCTATCTATCTATCTATCTATCTATCTATCATCTGTGTATGATAGGATTTTCTAAATATTTAATGTGATTCATTTGTGAAAATATGTTATTTCGATATTTTACAGGTGCATCTCAATAAATTAGAATGTCGTGGAAATGTTCATTTAAGTAATTCAACTCAAATTGTGAAACTTGTGTATTAAATAAATTCAGTGCACACAGACTGAAGTAGTTTAAGTCTTTGGTTCTTTAAATTGTAATGATTTGGCTCACATATAACAAAAAGCCACTAATTCACTATCTCCTTTTGCTTTAATTACTGCCTCAATTCGGCGTGGCATGGAGGTGATCAGTTTGTGGCACTTCTGAGGTGGTATGGATGCCCTGGTTTCTTTGACAGTGGCCTTCAGCTCATCTGCATTTTTTGGTCTCTTGATTCTCATCCTCCACTTCACAATACTCCATAGATTCACTATGGGGCTCAGGTCTGGTGAGTTTGCTGGCCAGTCAAGCACACCAACACCATGGTCATTTAACCAACTTAACTTTTGGTGCTTTTGGCAGTGTGGGCAGGTGCCAAATCCTGCTGGAAAATGAAATCAGCATCTTGAAAAAGCTGATCAGCAGAAGGAAGCATGAAATGCTCCAAAATTTCTTGGTAAACGGGTGCAGTGACTTTGGTTTTCAAAAAACACAGTGGACCCACACCAGCAGATGACATTGCACCCCAAATCATCACAGACTGTGGAAACTTAACACTAAACTTCAAGCAACTTGGGCTATGAGCTTCTCCACCCTTCCTCCAGACTCTAGGACCTTGGTTTCCAAATGAAATACAAAACTTGCTATCATCTGAAAAGAGGGCTTTGGACCACTGGGCAACAGCCTAATTCTTCTTCTCCTTAGCCCAGGTAAGACCCCTCTGACGTTGTCTGTGGTTCAGGAGTGACTTAACAAGAGGAATACGACAACTGTAGCCAAATTCCTTGACACATCTGTGTGTGGTGGCTCTTGATTCTTTGACCCCAGCCTCAGTCAATTCCTTGTGAAGTCACTCAAATTCTTGAATCGATTTTGCTTGACAATCCTCATAAGGCTGCGGTTCTCTCGGTTGGTTGTGCATCTTTTTCTTCCACACTTTTTCCTTCCACTCAACTCTCTGTTAACATGCTTGGATACAGCACTCTGTGAACAGCCAGCTTCTTTGGCAATGAATGTTTGTGGCTTACCCTCCTTGTGAAGGGTGTCAATGATTGTCTTCTGGACAACTGTCAGATCAGCAGTCTTCCCCATGATTGTGTAGCCTAGTGAACCAAACTGAGAGACCATTTTGAAGGCTCAGGAAACGTTTGCAGGTGTTTTGAGTTGATTAGCTGATTGGCATGTCACCATATTCTAATTTGTTGAGACAGTGAATTGGTGGGATTTTGTTAAATGTGAGCCAAAATCATCACAATTAAAAGAACCAAAGACTTAAACTACTTCAGTCTGTGTGTATCACAATTTGAGTTGAATTACTGAAATAAATGAACATTTCCACGGCATTCTAACTTATTGAGACCGACCTGTAATGTGTGACATTATTTCAAATGATATGTTCATGATATGAAGTCATGCTGGGAATTTTACAGTGCACCAAAAATAAAAAATAAAATAAAAATAATAATAAAAAAATAGTTTTGGAGCAATGCAAGGATGAGAAAATGATGACTGAATTTCCATTTTGGGTGAACTAACCCTTTAACAGAATAACCCTCTAAAGACAACTGATTTCCATAGTATTTTTTTCCTACTATGGAAGTCAATGGCAACCACCAACTGTTTGATTACCAGCAATCTTCAAAATATCTTCTTTTATGTTCAACATAAGAAAGCAACTCATACAGGTTTGGAATGACAAGAGGGCAAGTAAATGATGACAGAATTTTCATTTTTGTGTGAACTATCCCTTTAAAGAGGTACATCGGGTTCAGTCATGATTAATCTCTATCATTTTGTCCGGAAGCCTTTCAGCTGCTCTATACTTGAGTCTGATGCACATAAATACCATATAAACCTGTAATCCAATTTATCAACATCTATCTGAACTCCACACATCTCTCTACGTCTGCCGCCGCTGGCAGATTTTCTCCTAGGTAATGTCTGTGTTTGGATTCTTGCACCGTCTTAGGGATAAACTTCTTTTGTGTGATTCCTGCTGTGGTGAGAATGGATTTGGGGTGATTTTCTAAAAGTCAGTGGGCAGTGGAGACTGTGCTGTTCTCAGTAAACACGGAGTTAATCCCATGAGGCACTAGGGCTGAGTGCCCACTTAATGGCCATTTAACATTTAGCCAGTCTCCAAGTACACAGGCTGTTCATTATAGACCTAACAGTCTTTAAGAACATTGATAAATACATCTTTTTGTTTTTCACTTTTTTAAGCAATTCCAACCTATGTTTATGACAACAAAACTTGAATAAGAATCTCGAATTGAACTTTTTGTGACATCTGGGTTGACAGAGCTTTGCTATGCAATTGCTAAGATGTTTTAGTTTTTTTAGCACATTATTATGAAATTGTTAGGGGGTTCAGGGACGTTTTGAGGGTGTTAGTGGATGTTAGGTGGTTGCTTAATGGCCCAGTCAAAAGAGCCCACCACCAAGTCTTCTGAGGCCTATGCCATGTAGCCGGTTTAACTGGCTAGCCAGGTAAGTTTCAGTATAAAATAAAATAAGCTCAATTCAACACAAAATTAAACCACACCATATTCCTCCAAATTAACCAAAACAACATAGAAAACATAAAAAAATAAAATCAAAAAAAAAAAACATACACTCACTTTCCTTGACAAGTCTTTTCTTCTTGCTATGTTAGTGCATTTAAATTCTTCACATTTTCCAATCTCTTCCAGTCTTCTGCAGAGG
Source organism: Cyprinus carpio (assembly GCF_018340385.1). Lineage (NCBI taxonomy): Eukaryota > Metazoa > Chordata > Actinopteri > Cypriniformes > Cyprinidae > Cyprinus > Cyprinus carpio. The sequence goes on along the minus strand of NC_056619.1, from coordinate 8,964,444 downwards.
AGAGAAGTGAATCGTGATAACTTTCACAAGAAATGAATCATAGTTCCTCTATTGTTTTAAGGCATGTGATTGGCTGGTTACTACTGATGTCATGCAAAGTTGAGGATGAATGTCATATCGCCAACAAAACATGATTGGATTGGTTTGATTTTTTTCAACTCTAAAGTAAATTCGAGTTTGTTCAGCCACCATCATGGTATAAACCCCTGGTCACTTATACTGTAGTGACCAGATGGCTCCGTTTTCTGAGGACAGTCTAAGTTTTCGTCTAAAACAGCCTGCAAATATACAATTGTTGTGAGGTTCAAAGTTCAATTGAATTGTTTTGTGAGGGACTGTAACATTATAAACAGGTAAAACAGATAAATTTTTCTATCCACATAATTATTTATTTGGTGAAAAACGGTGTAATATTTGGTATGACATTATCCCATACATTATGCTGCTAAAATATTTCAACTCAAACCAATAGTTTGTTACTTATGTGGAAAGTACTCGTATAATAAGTGGGATCGTTTTGGTGCTGTCAAGGTTTATTCTACAATAACATACAGCGCTACATTTCAATTGCATCATGACCAGTGAACTAGGAAATGTCCCCTATTTCCATTTTAGAAATCTGGTCTCCTTAACTTCTACACAATAAAGGTAAAAATTTCAAGTTTCAAGTTGTTTGTTAGATAAAGCTCAAAATGTCCTTGATTTGTATAAACCAAAAGAGTTTCCTCTTAGCTACTGTATATGTTTTGTGATGACACACATTAACAAAGGAAAGTCCTAGTTTGACAGTGCAAATATTCTATCTTGTTAGTATTCCAAAGTTGGTAAAAAGAGGGAGTCTTTTTAGGATTTTCAAGCAAAAGCTCACTTTCTCAGGCTTTCTCTGAGACAGGTCTGTATATAGTGCTGACAGTGTCCTGCTGTGGGGTTCACAGTCAGAGCTCTGTGTCCGCTGGGGCCTATTAGGGAACTCTTCCCCACAGGACAGTGAGTAACAATAAAGAGGTTCTGTGTTTTTCATTCTTCAGATGAATATGAATCATCATTGAGCCTCTCTAACAAACTGTTTGTGAAAGGGTTTGTTATCTTAGATCTGGTGGAACTAGCGATTTGGCGTGGTCTGCATGTACTGTCGATCTCGGCTTTTGAAATTTTGGATGCTTTGAATGTCAGTTATATTTTCTGGCTACTGTTGGGCGTTCTGAAGACTGGTTTTGCAGCATTCTCTCTTCACATCTGAGGCCATAAAACATGTTTTCTTTCTAAACTGACTCTAACCTCCGTGTGCAGCTTGATGTATCCACACAATCTCCATTAGTATTTGTGAATATGAATAGCATTAGAGATGTACAAATGTTAATGAATCCTTGAGCTTCATGGAATACCGCATTCATGGGTTGATATGTAGGGGACATATTTCTACACATAAGATTTATTCTTCTATTCAAACACATTGGAATGTAACAGAAAGCAGGAGTCTTTTGACTAGTGTTTGGCTAATGATTATGTCTTAAAATTGGCTTATAGTCCCTTTTTGCATTTCTTCTCATAATCAGAAGCATACATCTTCATTAACTTCAACATCAATAAAAGTAAATTTAAATATAATTTTGTTGATTATTGATGAATAAAGACTAAATAAAGTATTGATATTAATGTATTGTGTACATTGCATGACCTCAAAACACTTTTACCATAGTGCATGATTTATAGACTGCAACATTTTGATGTTTGCTTCACGTAATCATTTCTATATGTATGGCTTTTCTAATGTAGTAAATATGCTCAGTAGCTCACCTGGTACAGCAGTTTGAAACGCATGGGCATGTGTCCTGTGAAACACAAGTCACAATAAAAGCTAAAATGACATGATTTCTTCAGTAAATGTGTTTTTATCTCATGTTTGCTTCTGTTAACACTACTGATTAGATTTAGGGTAGGATTTAATTCAGGTGATATATTATTTTCACCTTAAATAATCTTTTAGTGCCGCTTACCGGACATTTAATTGCCAAACTGCAGCATGAATAAACTTGGAACATAATAAAATGTTGCGTGCACTTTGAAAGTGTTGTGAAACTATCTATTGTTTACTATCCATTGTCAGCAGAACTTGCCAAGAAGCACTCTGTTGAAAAAAACCAAAAAAAAACAGCATATGCTGGATAGGTAGGTATATTTTGAAGCATGGCAGCTGGTTTAGCTGGTTTAAGCTGGTCCTTAGTTGGTCCTTAGCTGGTCATGAGCTGGTCCTATTAGCTCTAAACCAGCTCCCATGCTTCAAAAAATACCTAACCAGCATATGCAGTTTTTTTTTTTCAACAGGGTAGGGAGATAAACACTTCTGTTAGTCGGTTATTGGTCAATGTCAGTACAGTAGTTGCAATATTGGCCTATCAAGGGGATTGACAGATATATATATATATTATATATATATATATATATATTATATATATATATATATATATATATATATATATATATATATATATTTTTTTTTTTTTTTTTTTTTTTTTAACTTGACAGGACACTCAAAAATAGCTTTTAAATACAATATGGAAGATAAAACCTATACTAGTCAATGACTAGTCAACCATCACAACCTAATCATATAGTTTTCATTGTCTATCCTAAGGTACATCAATATGCATGTAAACATTACATATAAATTCCTACGACTACTAATAGCATTTCATTTATTATATACCAACAGCAATTTTTGCTATATGAATCTCTTTGGCGTAAGCATTATACTGATTTTCTGTCATCAAAGTAAGTAAATGGAAATGGGGTCATGACTTCTCCCGCTGGCCGTAGCTAATGTAATTACCATCTCACATGGTTTCCACTGCTTTCCATGGCACTTCTGAGGAGAGGAAACAATATTCTATAACGATGCCACCCATTGAGCAAGATCTGGGCTGCTCTGTCTCCAAACACACATGCAAGTACAAAAGACACCCACTCCCAATGTCCTGTACACTCTTTGCAACGCACTTGGATAACGTCCTCCCTATTGACAGGCACAATGGCCCACATTCCTCCTAAGTGCGTATGGACATGGTTTGCTGGCACTTCTAGTGTACTTCATACCAATTCAGTCTGACTCACATAGCTCAACAAGAAGCTCTCACTGTGTGTCCTGATATAGAATAACCTTTCTCGCTCACACTTCCCTCTGAGGCCTCACATGACAGTCTCAAAATAATACCACTTTTTCCCCTGACTGCCCACCTCCCCATATTGACAGTGTTACTCTTACGCTGGAACATGAAGTTGATAAGTTTTCGGTTCGTCCCCAAGACATCCTTCTCTTTTGGCGTGATTCATATGACTCAGTCGAATCCATTGAGGGTACAGAGATGATAATTTGATAGTCAACACTCTGGTTCAAATGAAAAACTGTGGATTCAGATGCTAGTTATCTCACATATTGCCGACGGGAGCAACAAAAGATGTCAGTCATCACAGAATAGGAAAGTAAAGAACATGGCTGCTACCAAAAGACATTTTTACAGGTCACTGGAGGTTATGTTAGGTGTGACCTGCATGGTTTATATTAGATCAAAAAAACTTCACATCGCATTGTTGTTTTAGTGTGTGAAAGGAGCCAAATGTTGCTTAGATTTCTGACTTACTTTTTTTTTCTTTCGTGAATTTTTTATCATTTCAGGTCTGTTCCCCAGATCTGTTTCTTTTATATCGAGCTGAATAATATTCATATGCTAATGAGGCCCCTCTCTTGGGGTCCCTCTTCTCAATCTAATCTCACCAGCACCTCCTGAAGTGTGTGTCGCTCACAGCCCCTTAACACCTGTATTCACTTTCCCGCCGCATAACAGACTTATTATGTGATGAGAAAAGTCAGTTAGAGCAAATTTATACCTAGTAGTGTTAAAAAACAATTCAACAGAAATGTTTGGATAAACTTTTTTATGTGTTCTATTGATTAAAATGCCTAAATTTTTCAAATGAAGCAGGAGTCATTTTACGATGGTTAAGTGCTGTTCTATGGCACAATGCAAATAAATAAGTAAGTAAGTAAGCGAATAAATAAATACATGAGCAAGCCACATTAAAATAGAATTCAGGTGATATGCAAACAAAGATATGGTAAGATTTTTAAGCTAGAATTTAATTGAGCAAGGATGCATTAAATTAAAGTGAAAGTAAAGAGAATCATAATGTTACAAAATATTTCTGTTTCAAGTAAATGCTGTTTTTTTTTTACTTTCTATTTATCAAATAATCTAAAAATGCTATCAAAGTTTCCACACAAATATTAGACAGCAAATCTATTTTTGAAAATTCAGCTTTGCCATCTATATCTAATTGCATTTTAAAATGTATTCAAATAGAAATCAATTATTTTAAATGATAATATTTCACATTATTACTGATTTTATCGTATTTTTCTTCGTATTTCATCAAATAAATGCAGCATAAGATGCTTTTCTTTCAAGAACATAAGAAACCCCAAACACTTCTGAATAATGTAGCCTATTTCACAAACATGGCTCATCTAAGCTGATACTTTTGACCTTTTGAATACAGATATTTCAATATGCTAATATGCATGAAATTCACATGCTTAATTCTGTACTCGAAAAAGAAGATGAAATTCAATCAACTTCAAATGATCAGTACATCTTACCTTATACCACAAAATGTTAAAAACAGCTGTCTAAAGCTCTTTTCAGCCATTAAAATAAGTATATCCTGAAGGTATAGATTTAGATGAAAGACTGGACTCATCACAACATTGGCCTTTTCATAGTTTAGCTGCTCAATAAATCATTTAAACCTTTTTAATTTAGCATTCATTTATTTGGTATTATAATTATTCCATTCCATTTACTATTATAATTATTCCAATCAATTAAACCTTCCTAATAAACACTGCATATTTGTTTTTGAAATAGCATACTGCTGCACTTATGGGAACAACATTACACAATAAGTGTAGATTTGTTTTTGCACAGAACTTGCCCATCGAAAGATTAGGTAGGTGAAGAGTTGATGTTGTTTGGGAATGCAGTTGCTGGGCTGGGTGTTTTCCTTGACAAGCTGTTACATGTGGCAAAAAAAGATAACACTGTGTGAAGCCTCAGGGATTTCTGATTACTCACCACTCTCATTCTCTCCCACAGTGTCTCATTCACGCACGCAGACACACACCCTTCACATTTACAATGCATGCAGATACACACACGTGTGTTTAGAATATATTTTGAGACAAAGGTATAGAAATACCTTTTGAGTTGGAGTGTGTAACACATATTCTTCTGTTGTCTAAGCAGAATTGTCACTGAACTATGCTGTTCAAAGGCAAGTTTCTGTGTACAATGAAAGGAAGATTCCAGGTGTAGTGGTGAACTACAGTTTAAGCTTCATTCTCATGCTAATTAAGAGGATTTCTGGTTTGGTCCATATTATAATTTCTGACCATATTTAATAATTACTAGGGATGCATGATAAAATAAAACCAAGATTAAACAACCATCACAAAAGACGGGGAGTCGCATTAATATCGTGCCGATATATATAAATAAAATGACTTATATTGTGTTTTAAGATTTTGGTCATATCGCCCACCTCTACTTGTGAGTACCATTTTACCACTTTATTACCGAATAGATGGGGTAAATTTGGCTACTAACTTTTATGGCTCTATTTTAAGTGATTGTTTAAACTTAACACCTTCATCAGCATCTCCTTCTCTATTCATCTTGCTTACTTGCTTTGTTTTCTTTCTTTTCTGTCCTTCTCTCTCTTTCACTTTGGGTCTGACCTGACACACTGCAGTCCTTCTAGACCTGCTGTTAATGGGGTCTTTCAGCCAGACTAGAACAAACACACTCATTCATGGTTTCCAAAATGCTAATGCGGCTGGTTCCTGACACATTTTCAAGGAGTTCCCATGTCATGGCATGGTGTAATTCCTCACATAGGCAGCCATTAGTGCAACCAGCCAGTGGCCAACAAGGCCCTAACATAGACTGGCTCTAGTGGCCCCTGGTAAACAGGAATCTAAACGACCTTTGGCAGAGACAAGGAAATGCAGCTCTATTTCTTAAGTGCTTAAAGGTTATATTGGTGCAAGGGGTTTTAGTAGTTGCTTTTAGTAGAGAATCACTAAATGTTAATCTTGCGGTTAATCAGCATTAACCCTTTATGTTAGGTTGTAACACACAAATTCCTTCTCTTCCTGGCTAGTCAGAGAAAGTACACCACACTGCATTGTTGGAAGGGCTACACTAATATGTTATTTTTTTGGTCATTATAGGTATTTTTAAGGCACCTAATTACTATACATAAAAAACTCAAATTTAAATTCCAAAACTATATTAATGCAGTTATTTATTAATTTCCAAGTGTTTATAGAATTATATATAATTATGCATTATGATTATTTTAATTATTGTGATGAATAGTTATGACATTATGTTTATAGAATTATATGATATAATAGCATTATGATTATTGTATATATATTATGATGATATATATATATATATATATATAATATATATATATATATATAAATAAATAATAAATAATCATTCTTTAATTAGAGCAGGAATTATTATTATTATTTAAAGTACTCTGTGTAGTAATGTGAGCATTATAAAGACACAGCAAGTAACACATCGAATTAAACATTCAATTCTGAAGGGAAATTTTGAAACCCTACTTCAGTAATCTTTGCTTCATTCCCCATTCTTTTTTCTACATTATCATATTTCTACTTTGATAAGGCTTTTATTTTTGTTATTGGAACTATTTAAAATAAAAAAGTGGATATTTCCTGGTTAGAAGAACATAATGCATACCATATTAAAATATTTTATGCACTGAATTTATCGTTTTCTTACAGTAAGTGTTGTGGAGACACATCTGGTTTTAACTCTTGAGTCTTGTGTGAATTTGATTCATAGGCAGTGGTTTCCTGTTAATCTGCTGCGGTGTTCTGTCATAACATGTTGTGAAGATAATAATTTTTAAAAAATGATTGGGATTAATCAACAACGAAATGCTCAGCAAGTTGGGGCAGAATGCTGGCATCCAGATTTTTACAGCTGATGATCTTAATTCCATCGTTAAACAAGGAGCTTTGAGGTCAATGCTACCATCAGGTTCTTTTTGTTCTCTAGCTATGTATACAGCACTCTTATCTGAAACACAGCAGTACCTAAACATCTATTGGGCAGCACTGAACAGCGTCTCTGGAACTCAGTGCTGAAGAATCCTTTGAAAGGCCCATTCTTATCACCCATACTTCTTTACATTTGAACCAAATGTTTATGAGATGTAAATCTGGCCTCCTGATATAGACAAAACATTCATTTCTCAGTCATAGTCTTGTTTTGTGTACACAGACAATGCAGACCAATCAAATAAAGAAATAAAACTAAGGTTTCATAACCTCAAGCCAGATCTGATATTTCTGCTTTCACAATTTGCATTGTTGTTTATAAGTAACGTGTGTCTATCATCAATTCAAAGTATCCTTTCCTTGTTTGTAGTTCCTTTCATGTGGTCTTCACATACTCATTGTTTTTTTAGAAGCTACTTGTACTAAATTCAAACAGTACTCTTCTTCTGTTTATTTATTTACATATTTAATCTGATGATGTTGCATGGCACTAAATCTGATACTAATTATATCAGATTGAAAAATATTATATCTGGATGACTTCCATCTTGTAGTGAATGTATCCTCAGGAATGTGAAAAGTGCTTGTCATTAATATATTTGTATTTACAGTACATCATAAATTAAGTTGCTGTTGTTGTTTTTTTTAAAGGATAGTTCACCCAAAAATGAAAACTTGATGAAAATTTACTCACTCTTAGACCAAAATGTAGATGTGTTTGTTTCTTCATGGGAACAGATTTGGAGAAATTTAGCATTGCGTCACTTGTTTACTAATGGATGCTCTGCAGTGAATGGGTGCCGTCAGAATGAGAGATCTAACAGCTGATAAAAACATCACAATAATCCACAAGTAATCTTGTGAAGTTGAAAAGCACTGTTTGTAAGAAACACGCCTGTCCATAATATTGGTTTCTCCAATGAAAAAGTCATCTCATCTGAATCAGGAGAGACGTATGCACAAATCAAGCACCATTTAAAAGCAAAAACAGCCTAAATCAGTTCTAAACTAATATTTTGGTGGATTTTGATGTGAGAGGACAACAGTGCATGGACTTTCCACTGTAAGAAGAATTATTATGTATTATGGACTCATATTTTGTCCAGAAGCAATTGTTTGAAGTTAAAAGTTTGGGGTGAACTATTCCTTTAAATAGTCCTTCCAGATCTCTTAAAGCAAACCTTAGTTTTGTGCAGTTTTGTGCATTTGGGAAAGGTCTATACTTTCAATGAATTACATGTATTTTGCAATAAGGTTTTTATATTACCACACATTTAATAAACTAATATAATTTAATCAGACTAAGCTTTGCCATTCCTCAGGGTAGTATCTCATTTTCAGGTGTCTTTTTTCCTCTACCAAGACTGAGATTACAATATCTCTGCATCTTAATGTGCACTTGCGTACAATAGTATGGAAATGTGGCAGTAGTTGCATAAGAGAGTCTTCTCTTCTCTGGCTGTGTGTTATTAAAATGATTAAAGCAGACAAGGTGCTGTGCAGGAGTGCTGACATCCCAGGATGCTTCTGAATGGTAGCGAGATGAATGGGAGGTTCCGTCACTCTCTTCCTGTCTGTCCCAGATACTTCCAGACTTTCTCTGTGTTGCTGTGAGGCACAGATTAAGAGCTCCTTCCCCTCCTCTCTCCCTCTTTCTCGCCCCCATCACCTCTCTCCATCCTGCCATCCTAAATGACTGCTTGCTGATAGAAACGCTTGATGCATTTTACAAAATGTTGCAGTTGGCATTAAAAATGCTGTCCTGACTAAATTCTATGTGAATGGTTAGATGTGCAAAAATGGCAGCGGGTCTGGCCATTCGGGAGAAATAACACATGAACTAGCAAAGTAATAAAGACCATTACAGGAGGTTTTAATTGTGCTGTTGGGATTGCGATGTAGCGGTTTTCAAAAGGTTTTGCTTTAGTATCCAAATTTAAATTGGACATGAATCGGTGAACAACACAGTACTTAATGGTATTTAGAATAAGTTATTGTAGAAAAAAGGCCTTAAAATGAAACATAGACTTTTTTAATTTATTAAATAGTATTATATATGATTATTACATTTATATTTTTTTATTTGATTATTTATTAATTTATTTGATTGCATTTTAATTCAATATCTATTTTCAATTATGATATAGGATTTTTTTTTATTAATGTATTTATTAAATTGCAATTACATAGACTGAATAAAAAAATATAAAATTAATTTTAAAAAATGCATAATTAATAAATGCATTCGCAAATGGTTTCTAAATTTGTTAATATCTGTTGGCTCTCAGCAGCCAGTAATTCAACACAAAACACACTGTGATAGTTACAAGCTGTGTTTATCATTCAAGTGAACCCGCATTTACTGTAAGATCATACTTCATGTCTTTTGTTGTTTTGTTCATGGTTTATGAGTATGAATAAATGACACTCAACTGTGCTGGCATTTGCATATTTTTTTCCTCCTTTCATATGATTAAAACACATTCCGCTGTGGTGCTCATGTGAGTATCACAGGTTCTAGTGTCCATCTTTATTGATGTTTATGTATTTATTTTTCTTATATTAGGCATAAATTGCACAGTTATTTTAACTTATAACAACTATTTCCTTATATAATAATACAAATATACTTGATTAAATTATTTTAATATATTATTATTGAATTACTTTTAATATTTTTTTAACTAAAGTTTAATTTAAACATTTTAGTTAAATATTTCTGCAATTTTATGGAACTTTCATGTATTGTTTATTTATTACTTTGCTGTGTTCTCTGCAATATTATTATATTTATAAGGACAACGAGTAGGTTAGGGAGTCTAACATCTGGAAAATGTTTAATAATGAATGGATTTAGCGAATTGACTGGATAATGGGACACACCTCATGAAACGGGGATGTCTGGTCTCCTATCCCAACATTTAAAACATTAACTCCATTATAAGATGAGGAAAGACATTAATGTCTTTGTATAAGATCACATTGGTCATGTCAGACTGAATTAAATGGACTTGTAGTCCAGATGCTTCCCTATTATGTAAGCCACTATAGCATATCGTGATTCAGTGGTATTCTTTTGAAATGGGTTTACAAGAAACAGGATAGGTAGCCACACGCTTCCCATTGACTTGCCATGTCTCTGTGTTTGTTTAGCCCTGGAGTCACCTCCCTTCTTCTGGTATTACTGGTTCTAGCTTTCTGTGAGCTGTCAGAGGTTTGTTATAATGCACATGAGTGTTTGTGCTCCAGCGAGTGGAGTTCATGCTTGTTTGGTCTGACTGTATTGGTGCAGGTCAGAGGGACAATAGTGAGAGAACAAGGATATCTGAAGGTAATTGTATCTGTCTGTTTTGCATCTTATGCATTTTGTGGAACTGTTATTTTACTGTATTTTACTGCTTACTATACAGAAAGTGTATTTTTTGGTGTAATTTCTTCCTTTATGATGAGCATGCTATAAAACTTATGGTATGACAGTGGAAATTTGGAATTTTGGTAGCAAACAAGAACATGCCGATTATATTAATGAGGAAAGAATGGAAAAACTATAAACTTAAAAAATACTTGGAAGCTGACATAAAAGTCATTTGCATGTTTAAACATGAAAATCACATGATTCATGCACATACACACATGTGTGCGTTTCAACACTGTTCTGTCTCCGAAGAAATGCTGTTAAATTTTGAGCTGCATGATTCGTGACTGATCTGCTTTGACATTTGATGACAGTACCTGTAAGGTCTGATATTTAGTTTTGATTTGTTTGCATTTGTGTGCATTCAGTAGCCTACAAGTATTTTAATATGTAAGGCATATAATAACATGATCCACCAATGGATTCACATCTGGAAAATGTTAGAGTATTATATACTCTGTTAGAGTATTATATATATGTGAATATGTATGTATGTATGTATGTATATATATATATATATATATATATATATATATATATATATATATCTATATATCTATATATATATATACACATACATGCATACATACATTGCATCACAGGAATAAATTACATTTTTAAAATATATTAAAATACAAAACAGTTATTTTAAATTGTAACAATATTTCACATTCTTACAGTTTTTACTGTGTTTTTGATCAAATAAATGCAGCCTTGGTGAGCAAACTTTAAAAAACTGACCCCGGCTTTTGAACAGTAGTGTACATTTTTAATTGTAGCTTGTTCATATACTGTATATTAGAGAGACATAGAAAGAAAGGAAATGGAAGAGAGAGAGAGAGTGGGAATTTGTGTATGAGTTGTGACTTGTTCAAAAGCCTCAAATTTTTCACATGCGAAACCAGCCAACACAAAACACCACAACATGACGAATCTCACAAAATTGGTTTCATATGTGACAGGTGTCCTAATGTAACTCTAACACTACGGTTGTAAGACTTACAGTACATACAGGTCATCTGTGGGCCGACATACATGCTTCTAATTACAGGTGCTTTTATGTTGTGGCATCTAGCGTGAATGAATGTTACTGTCTCAGGGCTTATTAGTTGTCTTTTTAGGCCACTTGCATTGTCTTTACTTCCTCTGTGGTATTTTTAAAGGTTTGTTAGTGATGTCTAAATATTTGAATGATGTTGTAAAACCTCCGGTGTAATGACAAAAAGTTATGTTTGTGGTAACGTGGATCATGATGAATTAATGAGTGTTTGCTCCAGACAAAGGTCAAAATGCAGCTGTCACAGCAGGCTGTGTTTTGTTTGCAGTGACACTGGCATGTTATGGACATGCTGAAGTTGACAAATCTTTGGAATTCAGGGGCAGTGTCTTGGTAAAATATAGGCTTTCTGGCCACTTAATGAGAGACATGGCTTAATTTAGGAACGTATGACTCATTATTTAATGATCTTGAGCATCTGCTCATTATTAAGTAATGTCAGTGATGCATAAACAAAGTAACTGTCAATTTTGTATCTAAAACATTTGTATCCATTATAACCTTTTTGTTTATAGAACTGTTGTATAAAAGCAATACCAGACAATCGTTTCCCCTCCTTGTTACTCAAACAGCTTATGTTAGCAATGCTAGTTGTAAAGTGCATTTCTTTATAATGTTTACATTGCGGTGTACACATTATATGCAAAAAGTATAGAACTTTGTGTCCACTGTCTATATTTGCTTGCTTTGTGTGTATATGTCTCAGGCTGGAATCATGTGTTGTTGCTTTATGTATTGTATGTTCAGCTGTACAGAGACATACTGTAAAGTCAGTGTGTCCCTCACTCTGTTATTAAGGCTTTGTTTGTACTTTCTACATGCCATATGGTGGTAGAAAGCATTAAGTACAATAGGCAGGTCGAGCAGACCACAAAATGACACAAAGCACTAAAACAATCATTAATATACTCCACCAGTTAATTATCAAATTGAGCATAAACATATAAATTGCCTTGTGTGATTGTGATTTCAACACAAGCTGTGTTTTATCAACAAGCAGTTGTGTGTTGTGTCTCGGCACAATCGGCGTGCATCCTCCGACCCTATAAGACAGCATTACGGAATTAAGACAATAGTCTTCATTATACTAAGAGGATTTTCACTGTTGACACACTGCATGCTACTATCACTTATCAAAGCAGTTTCCTACTTGACTGCTCATCAAACCACACTTTTCTGTTTACAGATGATTATAGGAGGATAAAATGATTTCAAGGTTTGTTTTTCAGTCACATAGCTCAGTGGCAAAGTCTCTCCAGACTGCTGTGTTTTCATGTCAAGGTTGTTCTGATGAGTTGAGTTGTATAGGCAGGAATTCCAGCACTTTCCGGACTATTCTTTAATGGTTTGTGAATAGCTCGGCGGATCAGGCTTTATTTGAATCTTTTCAAAGGTTTAGGGAGCCTCCTATCCCGGTGAGAGGCTTTGCCGACATATGTCTCCTCACTGGATCCCCTTTAGTGCTTTGCTGGAGTGCTGGGGCATGTTTTCAGACTCTCTCTCTCTCTTTCTCTCTCTGTCTCTCTCTCTGTAGGAATTTGAAGAGCATGCTGAGAGTTTGGATGCTCAGTCTGAATGCTGTTTAATACTATCACTGCCACCTCTGGGAATAACTGTCTTGACTGCATGTGTGTGAGTGTGTACTTGTAAGTAAGCAGAGTTTCCTTGTTCTGTTTAGTTGTGTAACGGTTAGAGTTTGTGGTGACAGTGAAGCAAATGAGAAAGGTGTACCTGTAAGCCTCGGCAGTTTTCTCTGATGTTAGTCTGTGGTATCTTTCTGTATTCATCCTCTAGGATTAATGGATGAGATATGCAGTCATGTGCTTCAGTGAGTTTGTCTTCCTCTGGCTCATTGTTTGATTAACTTGTTGTTTTTAATTTGTTCATATGAAATAGATCTGTAAATAATTACAGTATGATCTGAAGTGGAAGTATTTGGTTCAGTTATGTGGTTGCAGTTTATAAATGTGACATTTGTTAGCCAGAATTAAAGATCTCAGTGGTATTGTGTTTGTGAATGGTGTCAGAAGTTTACTCTATGTTGTTATGAGAAGCATCAGACTATTGTGAGGATCTGCAATCTTTAGGATACAGATTCAATTGAGGCTCTTTAAATATATTGAGTATATTTTATGATATTTTATTATTTTTTCAGAAGATTGATATATCACATTTTGTGTGCAAAAAGAAACTGTAAAATAAGTTTGTTTTGATTAAATTATGTAAATATAAAGGCACCTTGCAGAGGCAAATACTTTTAATTATAGCAATACATAGGCCTAATTTTCAGCAACACTAAAGTATATACACTACCATTCAACACTACTGTTCATTTGACATTTTGTTCATCTAAAAATATAATGGTTTCCACCAAAATATTAAGCAGCACAACTGTTTTCGATCTTGATAATAATAAGAAATGTTTCCTGAGCAGCGTAATATTAGAATGATTTCTGAAGGATTGTGTGACACTGAAGACTGGAGTAATGATGCAGGAAATTCAGCTTTGCCATCATGGTATAAATTACAATTAAAATATATAACAAAATTAAATAAAAAAATTGTAGTATTGCTGTATTTTCGATCATATTAATGTACCCTTGATTAGCATGAGGGACTTCTCTCAAAAGTAAAAATCTTTCCAACCTTTTGCATGGTAGTGTACTTATTCAAAATAACTATATGAGGAAATAGTGCACTAATATAATCCTGTTTGCCATTTCATAACCTTAAGGATTTTATAAAACATCATGTACAATACACATCTTGGAGCTATTTTATTAATTTTGCAAATGAGTCTCCATGTTCTGCATCTTTATCATCTACATTCAAATTGTATTAATTACTGTATATGTTTTTGTTATCTGTCAATTTATACATATTCTGAAATAATTTTAGAGGAATTTTTATTACTGCATAGTAATCTATTACAGCATTTTATAAATATTCAACTGATCTTATAAGGGCCATTCACACAAAACCTAGTCCTAGTCTCTCTTCATTTTTTGTTTGCTTGTTTTTCTATGTAAACATGCACCAGATAAATGACTTTGACTATCATTCTCATTCATCTCGATATCAAACATTACCGTTTTATATAGTTTCACTTGCCCGTTTTACATTTTTTCAACAGAACCACTATTATTCTTAAGACACATTTTCCTCTTCTGCAAAATCTCAGCATCTCAGGGCATCACTGTTGTCAGTGCAGTTAGTGTGCTGTTTCCTCAAGTGCATCCAGGTGTTTTGATTGCTCTTCGTGAGACAGGAGAAGACTTATACACCCAGCCTCCAAATTATGAGCCAGGGGCGAGAGTGAGACAGTCTGTCACCTCTGGCCACTCCGGGATGATGAAAGTTAATCTGAGGTTGATGCTCGTAATTTGTGGAGACGGCTTGACTCTTTGCAGCTTGTGAGTGTAAACGATTATGTGTGGAATTAGCCTGCAGCATGAACGTGCTCACGGTTCATCAGCCTTCATGGAGGCGTGAAGGCATACAACGCACACGAGTCGGAGAAATAAACAACGTCAAATTCTTTTCTCAGCTGATGGCTTTTATTTTAGCCTTGCAACCTTTGTGTCTTGACTTTGCACATGCTAAATGTTTTTCTGAAGCTTTTTTCTTTTTTTTTCTTATTTTGAAGCTGCACATACTTTCTGACTTTTTTACATGCTGCAGACTTTCTACCATATTTTCCATACACCTTGATTACGTAAGACTATGAATAAATTACATCTAGCTATTTTCTGGGATTTTCATTGTTGATGATGATAAGTAGGCAGTATTTTGTTGAGTTTGTGTTTGAGCTCGTACCTTGGCTGGTTTAGGCATGTCATGGACAGCTGACACCCAGAGCTTTTCATATTCTTTATATTCTGCATAATTGCTGGTTAACACCAGTAAGATAACTTTAAAGCCTGATATTTGCAACCTTGAATGGATTTTCAGGGGAATTTTTTCCATTATAAAGGTATTTTTCTAAACTTTTTATCATTTTTTTTTCAATCAATTCAATTTTAGTAATAAAGCATTATAGAGCTATTACAAATCAAATGAAATTAGTATCAGCTTAATGAATTTTTGCACTGCCAAAGTGGCATAGAGGTTGCATCTGAATTGTTTTTTTGGGTACACTGGCAGACTGTCTAATGCGTTAATGCATTTACACTGCAATCAATTGCATAACATGCTATAAGAATAATGTTTTAAAAATAACATTTTTAATATGTATATGTGAAATGCTAAAAAATGAAATTGTGTTTTAAACATGAAAAGAAAACGGACAGTAGCTAGCAGCAAGTAACTGTCTTGAGTAAGTCAGTCAGTCAAGAGTGAGTCACTTAGTCATTAATTTAGCCGATTCGTTCAATAGGCTGATTCATTTAGAAATGAAGCAAATGACTGTCTGCACCATATGACATTTCATAACCTGAACTAACCTCATCCTGTCCTAAAAAGGTCAAATTTTCTGATATTTTAGGAACTTGTTGATGCTAATGAGTAATGAGGGTCTGAATGGGTCCTTTTGAGATGATTTCCTGCTTATGTTTTTTCTAAGTTTGTGCTTTTTTTTTTTTTTTTTTTGCATCACATTACTTGATTTTGCATGATTTTGCAGACAAATTCATTTAAATATTAATAAATAACAGTGACTAACAGTGAAACAGTTTTGTTAAAAATAAATTCTATAAAAAAAATGGCTTTATGTATCCCCAAAATATATCAAAATCAGTTTTAATGCAGAAAAAATTCATCATAGATAAGGTGTACTCAAGTCACTTTATGTATGAATTGCAAGTTTAATGTATTTAATAGCTAGGGGGAAAATAGTGTCATGTCATTGACCCAGTTCCTATATTTTATTGCAGACTGCGTTGATGATTTGCATCAATATAATCTTGCTTTTGCCTGAGTTAAACATGTTTTAAAAGCATCTCACCTGCTATAAATCCAAAATGTTGTAAAACACCTAAGACTACCGGTTCAACGCAAACAGCACTTCAAATCCCCTCTCAGTTTTTCTCTAAAATGATTTATTACAATTTGTTCTCTGTTCTTACTCTTGTACTCTTTTTTTATTTTTTGTCTCTTAAGATCTTTTCCTTGGAGGAGTCAGTGAAGAGCTCTTGCTAAAAGAACAACTTTGTGAGGGTGTTTTCTGCTTTTCCTTCACTTGTCCTTATCTGCTGGCTGGGATGAGGGGGCTTAGGAGCCTTATTGTCGGGCTCCTGTCGGCCTTCTTCTCCACTGCCTTTGGTCTTTATTTCCCTCCTCACGGTAAGTACCAGGACACTTAAATTGCTCTCAGGTGTTTGTTCTTATCAATGCAACTTCAACTTGAGGCTATGATCATTATACAACAGTATTACATGGTAATATCCAGTAAACACTTCCAGAAACAAGCATCCTCTTTAGCACAGATGACCATCTCAACAGCTCTTTTATCCTGTGATATGTTTCCTGTAGTGGAGCAGCTGCCGACCATCACCGCTCAGACCTCAGGCTCTTTCATTGCCTTGCCATTTGATGAGAACTTCCTGTTCAAGTGTGAAGCCAAAGGCAACCCAAGACCTACGTGAGTGAGATGTCTGGCACTTAAGGATGTCAGAAAAACTTAAGAAATATCCAAATGAAATTGCCTTTAATGGGCTGAAAGAAGCTTAGCCATTTCTTTGTGCAACATGTGAAAATTCAAAATGAAAATATGCTTTTTTCCTGTCACTGTAAATATTCATTTTTCCTTCTCTGAAGAGTAAAACAGACATTGCAGATCACATGAATTTATGTATAAATAAAGTATATTAAATTATTTTTTGGTTTAAGATTCCAACTTTTTATTACAGTATATATTTATTTTTTCTCCTTTTTTTTATTTGATAAGTGTCAGTAAGTAAGAAAAGTAGAAGACAAATAACATATACACTAACTCTTGAAAATAGTTAAATATAGTTTTTGTACGGGCATTGATGGTTCCATGAAGAACCTAGAACATCTATTAATTTTTTTTTTTTTTTTTTTTTTTTATGTGTGCATGCCTAATAAGTGCCTGTTGTGTGTTTGTAATTGAACAGATACCGCTGGACAAAAGATGGAATGGATTTTGACCCGCATAAAGACCCTCGCGTCATTAAAGAAGAAAGTAGTGGTACCTTTATGATACCCAACACTAAAGGGAAAGTGAAATACCAGGGAAAATACAGATGTTATGCTTCAAACAAGCTCGGAACTGCAATATCAGAGGAATCAGAATTTATCGTGCCTGGTAAATCACAGTTCATATATCCGTTGTTACACGTTATCTCGGCTGCTGATCATGAAATGAATGTACAGTAGCAGAATTCTAGAAATTCTTGTGTTTCCTCAGATCTGTTCCAAGAAATTTGCATATTCCATGTAACCTCTTAAGCACATCCAACGTGATGCTGCTCAACTGGTTTTTAATCTTGATAATGTCTTACTGACAGTTTCACTGGTAGGCTATCTGTCTTGTGCTTTAATAAGAAAGTGACTGCTATGAATTTAAAGGAGTTTATTTGTAATGTTTTTGTGCTCGCTCACAGTGGTACCCAAGTTTCCCAAGGAGAAGACAGAGCCAGTGGTGGTCACAGAAGGCGATTCGGTGGTTTTGGAGTGTGACCCGCCACAAGGAACGCCACCTTGGCAGATGTACTGGATGACCAATGGTAGTTCAAGACACTTTAAATCCATTTACTGCACATAACATTTGCCAATGCCAAGCAGATCATTTTAATGCTGTGGATTTCTTTTTAGTTTGAATATCACTCTTTCAGATCTGGGTTATTATTGTTAACCAAAACTAAAATTAAAACCATAAAAAAGTTACTGAAACATACAACAAAATTAACAAAACTACAAAACTAAAAATAACACTGCTTCTGATTTCCTCGGCTGTTACAGCAAACGTTGTTGTTTGTGATATATCCGTCATCTCCTTGTTTTTGGCTAAACGGGTAAACAGATGCATGCATATATTACAACCAGCTGTATATACAGTAACTATCTTTTCTGGCGCCAGACTGGAGTTCTACCGCCTCTGCTAATAACAGGCTTTCGATAATAAATGTTACATGTCGCAATTTATATAGAATGCTGGGAATATGTGACATTTGAAGAATTTGATTCTTTCTTTCAAGCCAGTAAAACAATAAATCAGTCAACCTCAAACGCTCACACCTGACAACAGAACAAAACTTCAAAAGTAAACAAAATGCCATTAAAACCAAACATTACAATTTATTTGAAATGCCATGATACGCATATAGGCCCAATAATAAAAGTGAGAATTTTGTTTTTTTTTTAATTGAATTTGGAATATATTATTATTAATGGCATAATTCACCCAAAAATGAAAATTCTATCATCATTTACTCACTTATGTTGTTCCAAATAAATAAATATAAACTTCCTTAAAAGAAGATTATTTTCATGAAAAGAAAAGAAATATTAGATTTCAGAGTAATCTAATGAAATATAATCAGGTTTGGGTTTAGTGAGGGTAGGACAAATAAACTTGAATTATCAGTTTGAATTAATTTTTTAACCCCCATTGGCAAATATATTTTTTCCTTATTATAAGCATGAACCTCTCTAAATTTCATTAACCTTCTGTAAAGGAAAGACTTACTGTATGTAAATTTTCTTTTCAAGTAAATGTACCTTGTTTTAGTTATTTATCTTGGAAAGCAAGAAGACAGTTGATTAAAAAAGCAATGAGGGTTATTATTGTACATGTCTTCACTTCTTGAGCTGAAGAGGCGGCTTAATCGCGTTGAGCCACCTACACTTCTTGAGAAAAACATGAATCCCTGAGCATTCAAAGCTCTACCCATGATGCCTGTTATCTGCTGTGCAGTCTGTCAGATGGGACTGTTTCTGGGCGGTTTGGATGGTTGCCCTCTCCGATGTCCTGTTGCTCATGTTAATCTAACCCTCCTCTCTGTATTGTTCAGATCTTCGACACATTGAGCAGAATGAGAGGGTGTCCATGGGCCTCAATGGGAATCTGTACTTCTCTAATACACTGGTGACAGATAGCCACGATGACTACTGCTGTTTTGCCTCCTTTTCCAGGATACGCACAATCGTTCAGAAACCCCCCATGGCCCTGAGGGTCAAGCCAAGTATGTGGCAAGAATCTCATAAACATGATAGCATATAAAGCAAATGAAACAGAATTTTTTTTTTTTTTTTTTTTTTTTTTTGCACTAACCTTCAAAGGTTTGGGGTCGGTAATATCTTTCAGTGTTTTTGAATTAGTCTCTTATGCTTACCAAGGCTTTATTTATTTGATCAAAAATACAGTAATAACTGTAATATTATGAAATATTAAAATAATTTAAAATAACTGTTTTCTATTGAAATATATTTAAACAAGTAATTTATTCCTGTGATCAAAGCTGAATGTTCAGTATCATTGCTCCAGTCTTCAGTGTCACATGATCCTTCAGAAATCATTCTGATATGATCATTTGATGCTCAAGAAACATTTATTATTATCAATGCTGAAAACAGTTGTGCTGCTTAATATTTCTGTGGAAAGATATTTCTGGATTTAAAAGAGCAGCATTCATACAGCATCATAAAAATTATTTACTATCACTTTTGATCAATTTATTGCATCCTTTCTAAATAAAAGTATTCATTTCTTAAAACAATCTTACTGACCCCAAACAGTGCAAAATTAATTGTAGTCTGTAGTTTGTGTGTGTGTATACATATTTTCACAACTAACCTACTAATCATCATATCAGTGAAGACCTGTTATGCTGGTTTTGGATGACCTAGGACACATTCTTGCTCTCATGAACAGCTGGACAAAAGCTCAGCAGAATATGGCAAGATTGTTTTTAAAAGTATTTTCAGCTTGACACAATGTCATGAAAATGCATCTCTTTAATACTGAAAAAAAAAAACTGTGAGATGCACAAAAATGGCTAAACAAAGTATACATAGTTTAACAATTTTTCTAATTTTTTTTTTTTTTTTTGTAATTGTGTAAATATATTGCTGAACGTATTAGATGACTTTCTAAAAGCAATGCTCAAACGGCTGTAGTGGCGATTCATTGAAGTGGATGTAATTTATAGATGTGATCTGGTTTTAGTGTATTGTCAGCGTTCTAATAATTTAACAGTAAATATCTTTAATGTAATCCTCTTTAAAGTCAACATGTCATTAAAATGGACTCTGTTTACTTTCTTAAACATTCCTGGTCTGGAACATTGTGATTAACCGTTTCATGTTATTTAAAAAAAATTAAATAAAGTATTTTTATCCTTAGTACAGTTACATAATATATATCTATATATATATATATGATATAATATATATATATATATATATATAGTATATATATATATATATATATATATATATATATATATATATATATATGTATATATATATATGTGTGTGTGTGTGTGTGTGTGTGTGTTCAGATGCAAAAGCCTCTAGGTGCTGTCTATAATTTTCTTCTAAAATTAGCATTTTTTACATGTTCCTATGATTATGTTCAGATTTTTCACTTTAAAAGCAATGAAAAGAACCTATTCATCACCATTAATGTGAAATTACTGAACCTATAGGAGCCTGATAAAAATGCTAATTTTAAAAGAAAATTACAAACTGTTCATTTTGTATCTGAACTCTTCATATACAGTATAAAAACTCTAAAAAATGCTGGGTTAAAAACAACCCAACTTGGGTTATTTGGCAACCCAGCGCTGGGTAAATATTGGAGAGAACACATTAAATGTTTCTACCCAAAATGCTGGGTTGTTTATTTATGTCAACTTTTGTTTAAAAATCATTATATTGCTGTCTGAAAAAAAAAAAAATCACACACAAAATTACTAGAGGCAACAGCAAGAAGATAAACATTTATAATTAAGCATGACACATGGACAAAATACAAGACAAATTGAATTTATTTGGGTGAATACAACATAGTTTACAATATTAAATACATTTAAACTTATTTAACAAGCATTTTAGAAATAAAATTAAAACATTTAAAGGTATCATTTTAATTGAAATGTATTTAACCGTTCTCTGTACATTCATCACCAATTCTTGTGCTGGTGTGTCGCCGAAATCTGAGCCGGTGAAGGGCTGCTGTTCGCGGGGGAACAGCGAAATTTAGACCGCGACCTTGCGTTTCACTCGTAGCTGAAAGATGAATTCAACTCAGTTCTATAACTAATAAAGTCAGTTTATGTAATGTGAGTAAAAAAAAAAAAAAAGTGAAGTGACGTGACATACAGCCAAGTATGGTGACCCGTACTCAGAATTGGTGCTCTGCATGTAACCCATCCAAAGTGCACACACACAGCAGTGAACACACACACACACACCGTGAACACACACCCGGAGCAGTGGGCAGCCATTTATGCTGCGGCGCCCGGAGAGCAGTTGGGGGTTTGGGTGCCTTGCTCAAGGGCACCTCAGTCGTGGTATTGCCACCCCGAGACTCGAACCCACAACCTTAGGGTTAGGAGTCAAACTCTCTAACCATTAGGCCACGACTTCCCCAATGCAAGCAAAAGGTGTCTCTATCATGACTGCTGCTGACGCAACTGACTGACATGTTGTCCTTGTATGTTGCATTGCTTAAACCAATATAATTTACAGCACAGAAATGACTTTATAAATACAATTCAATGTATACAAACCTTTATTTAGCTGAAGAAGTGCACCAAATTGGCGGCGGCAGTGCTGAGAACTGCTGTCTCGGACGCAAAAATCCTGTGCTCTGACTGTAACTCAGCAGCTGGGTTGTTTCATTAGAGACGGGCTCAACCCAGCAGTTAGGTAGAAAAAAGAACAACCCAGCATTAAGGATGACCCAGCAAATTAGTTACAGAAAAACTGGATAAAAATATTAAAAAGGACCTAATAAAATCACCCAACAGGCGGAACCCAGCAGTTTTAGAGTGTGTGTGTGTGTGTGTGTGTGTGTGCATGTACTATGTATGCACTGTATATATGATATTTATTACTATTTAAATGTGCTGAAAATTCAAACCATTTTCTTTCTTTTTTTATATCCAGGCCAGGGGGATGATGACATCACTGGTGGTGAGTCAGATGGCAAAGAGTAACATATCTTGTAAAATAACTAAAAACCTTGATTTATACTTTTTTTTTTTGGCTTTTGTTACAATGATTATTATCTAAGGGCTTTTCTTCAAAAAATAAATAAATAAATAAAATTTAAGATAAAGCTTTGTTGGGTTTCAGCACTTGCTAGTTTGTCAGCTATTTCTGGGGTTCAGACTGTGAGATTTTCGGTTTGAGCTGTGTTATAAGAATTATATAAGAATCATTAAAATGTGACAAAATAACTTCTTACTGTCACTTTACAAAATTGTGTGCTATAATGGCCTGTTCTCTGAGTATTTATCTTAAATTTTTATTCAGACTTTGGTCCATTCTTGTTCATTCCCCCTTCAGTTCAGAAGAGAAAGCCGAACATTTTGGTGCCCTCCAGTCATTCAACGACATACCTAAAAAAAGGAGAAGAGCTGGAGCTGGAGTGTATCGCAGAAGGACTGTGAGTTCACTTCTCTATGGCCATGTTGGGTTCACAAATGCTACACGGTGGCGAAGCATTTCCACTGACAGAGAGAGTGACAGTGGTTTGTTTTGGTCTTTTCTCAGGCCTACACCGGTGGTAGAATGGATCAAGATGTTGGACAGCTTACCGAAGCGTACACAAATCAAGAACTATGGAAAGCTTCTGACTATACCAAACCTCACAGATCAGGATGAAGGGAAATACATGTGCAAAGCCAAGAATGATCTTGGTGAAGCTGTGCATCATTTTCACGTTATTGTGGAGGGTATGCAAACATTTACAAAGTCTTAAGCCTGAATTTTATTTGGGTATTTGACGATTCCCATTTATTCTAGTTAGTCAATTAGTTTGACAAGAATAATTGGTAACACTTCAAGGTTGCATTTGTTAACATTATTTACACATACTACTAACAATGAAACAATATAATTAATTTCAGCATTTACTAATGATTATTAAAATCAAAAGTTGTACATCAGTATTATTTAATGACCTGAGATAACATTGGCTAACAAAAAACAATTGTATTGTATAATAACTAACATTACAACAAATTATAAATACAGTGACAAACATGTTGCTCACTGTTAGATAATTATGGTATAGTTAATGCATTAATTAAAGTTTCTTAACTGAACTACTTTTATATATAGCATATTTATAATTCTCACTAGCATGCATTTTTCTAGCATATTGGTTGTTTGTTAGCACTTACAAAGCACAAATGAATGCCTTATTCTGCATGACCATATTTTACACAATTTTAAGTCATGTCACTTAAAAACACAGGGGGGCAGTATTGCCCTAGTTAGGAAGTTGCTTTAATCCATATTCAGTTCATATGTTGTGTGTCTCAGAGCCACCCAGCTGGCAGGAGGAGCCAGTGAAGAGTCAGTTAGCAGAGATTGGATCTGACATCCACATCAAGTGTTCTGCTAAAGGAAAACCACAACCCACAATCACCTGGAAGAGGAATGGCCAGCCTCTTGATGGTGTGTTAAACCCCTTCCACTCTCACTCTTATCATGCCCATTTGACTGAATTTGTCGGCTCAAAGCCACTGCCAAATGTACAATCACAGTCTGTTGTTCCTTTCTGTTATACTTTGTAAACAGCAGTGAATATGTGGCCACCTCTTTATTTATGCACAATTTACATGCTCTGGTAAAATTATATATCAGCAACAGATGAAAAAAGTCAATGATGTATCTTCTAAATATGTATCTCAAAAGTTCATTGCATTCTATAATGATGTGAAATATTACAATATACTGTAGACAACACTAGCTGTATTTCTCAGAGTGGGTTTATTTTTAAAAGTCAATTTGTGTTTAGATTGATAATTTATAGTCTTAGCTGTTGAACATTTCCACAGTTATTGCCCCTCAAAAAAAAAAAAAAATTCTTACATTTCTGTGGTTTCCCTTGAACAGTAAGATTTTATTTAAATTAAATCAGCAAGGATGCATTAAATTGATCAAAAGTGACAATAAAACATTTATATTGGTACAAAAGATTTCTATTTCAAATGTTTCACTGATAATATTAAGAAATGTCTCTCAAGCAGCACATCATCATATTAGAATGATTTCTGAAGAATCAAGACTGGAGTAATGATGCTGAAAATACAGCTTTGCATCACAGGAATAAACTACATTTCAAAATATATTCAAATAGAAAAGAGTTGTTTTAAATTGCAAAAATATTTCACAATATTACTGTATTTTGGATCAACTGACCCCAAACTTTTGACCGGTAGTGTACTGTATAAGCCCATGTGACAACCAACCCCAGCCTCTCCTAAACACTTTGGGTGCCAATTCAAGTTTGTTTTCTCCCCAGATTTTCCTTCTACCAATTACAAAATGCTCGATGACAGAATAATCATCCTCAGAGCAGAGCAGAAAGACACTGCAGTGTACCAGTGTGAGGCCTCCAACAAGCACGGGACCCTGCTTGTCAACACTAACGTGCTTGTCATGAGTGAGTACTTCACTTACCTGTGTAAACTGGAAGATTGAAGATAGAAGATGAATATCATATTGTGATTTTCAGAGCACAGTAATACTGATGCACAACCCACCTAATTTACATGTATCAATTAATCATAGCACCAGAAGAGAGGCTTGTGGTCCTCATTGAAGTTTTCTTGCCTTTGATTATGATATGATGCTCTTGCTGACATGTAATGGCTTAAGGGTTTCAACAGCTGTTGCTTCATAATTGACGTAGAAGAAAAACATGAAACGTGTGCATGAGTGTGTGTGTGTGTATGACCTACTTCGGTCACTGTTTCCTGTTTGTAGCTGGCAGAAGAAGAGAGCTCTTTTATATGCTAATAGCTTTTTTACAGTTTAATTGTGATTTCAGGAGTGTGCCTCGGTTTCAAACTAAAGCGCAGAAAGTGAGCCACATGGCGCGCTGGCTGTTTGATGTTTGTCTGTGTGCACGGATGTTTTGACTAATGGTCTGGCTTTCTCACAGATCATCCCCCTTTGATTCTGACGCCGAATTATCTGGAGTACGCGACCATGTTAGACAAGAGTGTGATTATGGACTGCAAAGTCTTTAGTTCACCACCTGCCACCATTAACTGGTGAGTTTGCTAACAAGTGTTGTGATTTTAACACCGTGTCATAACCAGACGCAACATTATAAGTCACAAGTGAAGTGTCTCTTTTCTGTTAATCAGAGTTTTGGTCTCCGCTACAAGTAACGAGCGACACTATATTTTGTCAGTCGCTTGGTTGCTTTATTTGTAGGCCTACACACTGAAATCTCTGATTCATGTATATTAAACATTAAACTTGGACAATGAGAGACTGATTGTAAAATAAGTCAGAGATTATAAGCAAATGAAAGGTAAACGATTAAAAGCAAGCTGTCTGAAATAGTCATGAAAAATACAAGATACTGAATGTAGTTTTACGCTCTTTGCCCAGTGTGTTGTGCATGTGAAACAGAGATAACGCCTCTAATTGGCTGTTTTGTGCTTGGTTGTGTTGCGTCATGCACCATTTTCACGTTCAGTTTCTTGTCACAGGAGTCTTGTCACATCACGCCTGGTTAGGACACGGTGTATGAGTGTTAATTGTGTGTTAATTTATGTAACCTATCCATCCATCCATCCAAAATAAAAATAGGCTTATATTTAAGATTTATGTGTTTTAATTGCATATAAAATTTCCATTCCATTTTAACTTAAGCTAATAAACATATTGTCATGCATATCTGCCAGTTATATATAAATGAAATAAACTGTGTTTTAAATGCACAGTAACCAGGTTTATTCATTTATCATTGACAAATCATGAATAAAAATGTACATGTAAACTAAGTACATAAATGTAAACTGAGTCTTGCTTGTTCCACAGCTAACCATATTTAAACCATGGTCATGTTTAAAAGTAAATAAATTAATACATTATTTAATAAATGTAATTCATTTCAAAGGTTTTCACACTTATAGTTTTCACATAGATTAATGATGATTCTAAGGAATTATAATAACTATTTTTTGAAAATATGAATATTTGAACAACAATAATAATAATAATAATAATAAACTTTGCCATGATTTATTGTTTGAGGGATGGGTGTAAAACAATTGGAAGAATGTGGGATAAGGCATGAGAAACATCTACCAAAATCTATAGGAGGGGCTAGTGTTTTTATGACTTAATAATAGTGATTATCACAGAATGTACAAAATATTTCAAATAATATGTACAGAATGATTACCATGATTTTTCATATCCAATCTGTTTCAATAATTGTAATTATTTTTATATAATTGCCTATAATTTTTTTTTTAATAAATATATATTTTTTATAAATTGCTATATAATTGCTGGCCTAAATTGGTCTTCACTGCAAAACAAAACAAAAAATAAAATTTGTGTTGTCTGTATTATTGTCCAGTAAATCTAGCTAAACACCCTTAAAATATATTTCATAAATTACATTTTAATCAATATTTTATTAGAAGTATGCTAAATGATTCTGACAGGGTATTACTGTAGCTGGTCTTCAGATTATTGGTGAATGGTAGTTGTTGGGCACAGAGTGCCTGATAACAGCAGTACAGAGTACACTAGGGTCAAGTGAATGAAGTGAAGGAAAAGGGACAAAACATTGAGAAAAGACACTGCAAGAACTATAGGCCTTTTTAAATGTCTGTTCTCTCCAGGGGATCTTCCTTTTGCACTCGTATTTATACTCTTTTCTTCTTTGAAAAGTTGCCTTTCAAAAACCGAAACCAAAAAAAAAAAAAATAATAAAATAAACTAGGCTACATTGATTCGGTTTTATCAACAGAGCATCTGTAGTCATTTCAGTAAAGGCCCTTCCCATGGGCCTCTATTTCAGAAGAACTCTGAAGGGTTCAATGTTTGTTTTGTAGGAGAAGAGAAGACCCAGAGGGCTCTCTAGATGGAGAGAGATATTCTCTCCTGAAGAATGGCTCCCTGCAGATTCACAAAGTCGAGATGGAAGATATGGGCCAGTACAAATGTTTGGCAAACAACTCCGAAGGCACCATGAGCCTCACCACTGAACTTTTCATTAAAGGTTAGCCACCTTCCTCAATCAAAAAGCTTTCTGCTTCCTGCTTATTACTGAAACCAAAGCGTCTTCTGTTGATAGATTCAACGAGGATCGTCAAACCTCCTCAAGACATGAAGGTCAAAAGAGGATCAATAGCAGAGCTGGAGTGCCAGGTGGAGTGCGATCCCACCCTCAGAAGAGAGCTGGAGATCTTGTGGATGAAAGATGGGATGAATATCCTTTCAAACTTCTCTGAAGGGTGTGTGACCTGTTTTCCCTAAGTAGTAGGATGAGATAGATTGTCCCTAATGGTTCAACTTTGAATTCATTGAAGCCATTTAAGTAAATCCTTGTTTTAGAAAGGTTGTGCTGTCAAAACAGGAAGGATTAGCGCGAGCTATGACATTTTTGAAGTACATAGTTTTACCAGTGCTGGAATCATGGGTTAAGTACTTACAGTACACTTTGTAGTAATGTAACAGAGCCGAGCTAGATGTAATTGTAAGCTTTTATCATTAATAGTAAGCTCTTTAGGGGGCGAAATGTCTCTCTTGAAAATCAAAAGGTACTCCAGCTAATGAGCAGGAGCTTTAACCTCGTTTCTATTGGCTGGAGCATGATGCCCAACAGGATCTTTTGTGTAAATGCAGTGCGTTTTGTTGTTGTGACTGTTAGTTATTTGCTTCCAGACAAATTATGTTTGCATCTCTACCTCAGGTCACCAATTAGCAGACCACGATTCAGTTCTGTGCTGCAGATTAGTTCCAGTCGAACCACAAATCATTTTTTATTAATTAAAAAAACTGGAGATAAACACTTAGTGAACATAAAAGAGATGTGCATTGACTGTCATGACAACATTTAACGCAGCTCGTATTTGGCATTTCAAACACAATAAAAGCCACAGATCCGCCTGTGACGATGTGTCTATACTGTCCTGCGACAAACTAGATCACTTCCATTATAATCAATGGAGCTGTCTGCACTATAAGTGGCGGCTTCATTCGACGGATGCCTGGTTTCTATTTTTGTAAGGCTGCATAGCGACTTCAACCACTTTATTTTTCCGGTCTGCCTAGAAATTTTGGAATTGATTGCTTTGAATTTTGCTTTGAAGTTCATCTGTGATTCATAGTCAATAAGACTTATAAAATATCAGGTCATTTGACATTTTATGATGAAAATCATGTGGTGCGACTCCCACAGAACCTACTGATTATTTGTTAATTAATCATTCATAATATTTATTAAAAAAAATACTGATTACATTGAAAACACTGATTGTACACTCACATTCAGGGTGTAAGGAAAATATTTTAATAATTTATACTTCAATTAATACTTTATTACATCACATTTTATAGGCATTCCGTTTAAATATAGTTGAAAATGGTGTAAACATTTTTAGAACCACGTTAAAGATGAAGAATACATTTCTAAGAACTTGGCACATATTATTCAACTTTTTTTCTTCATCCTGGACACTCTTATTTGTCAATGACTCATTGTTTCTTGCCTTGTTTTACCATTGACTATTGCTGCCAACATAGAAAGTTACAATAAATATTCCTGGAATGCACATTGCTTGTTTCATTCAAGATCTAAACCAATGTAAGATTCTTTGAAACTACTACATGAACAAAGTATTTGTGAGTCCGATGTCTCATTTAGGAATTCATGAATTTTAATTTGACAACATTTTGTCAATCAACTACCAACTAACAGTTATTTTATATTGTACCTATTTTGGGTTATTTGCAGATATTTCACAGATGATGGAATTCTCCAGATTGTCAATGTGAGCCACAGTGATCAAGGGAATTACACCTGTGTTGTTCGAACATCACTGGACCAAGATACAGCTTCTGCATTCATAACTGTGTTAGGTACGATTGAATCACCTTTTGAGCCAAGAATGAATATCATCTAGATTGTGTTATGTTTAGATATTACTTTAATACCACAATAATAGACCTGCTTGGAAAACATATTCAAATAATAGTGTAGCAATCTCAATGATGCAACAAGTTGGGCTGCAAAAAAAACTTTGTGATCATTATTGCACCAGGTATTTCTTTACTAATTCTCTTTTGAATTGTCTTAAAGGAATAGTTCATGCAAAACTGTGAAAATGTTGTCATCATTTACTCACCCTCAAGTTGTTCCAAGTTTCTTTCTTATGTTGAACACAAAATAAGATATTTTGAAGAATTTTAAAGAACGAACAGTTGTTGGTTCCCATTGACTTCCATAGCAAAGAAAGAAAGAAATACTATACTAAGTCAATGGGGACCATCAACTGTTTGATTACCAGCATTCTTCAAAAAAATCTTCTTTCATGTTCAACATGTTGTGTGAACTATCCCTTTGAAAAGTTATAATATAAGGCTAGTTTAAAGTGTTTGTGTTCTAAATGTGACACAGATGTCCCAGATCCACCAGTTCAACTGAAACTCACTGATCTCAAAGACCGCAGTGTGAGGCTCCAATGGGTGGCTGCCAGCGATCATAACAGTCCCATAACAGGTAAAACTCCTCCTACAAATGTATTGTACTGTCAGGGTTACAGAACAAATGCAAAACGCTTCCATTAGCGTTCCCTTCATATGTAATGGTACCCATTTTCAGTGCTTCTGAAGCTGGCTTTTGCTTTAAGCAGATTCCTCTGAAGTCATTTTCATGGACGTTGCTCGTACTAAAACATTGCTCTACAATATTTCAAGAGGGCTCCCACTGGGGCCAAACCACAGTGTATTGAGAGTGTGCGCTCTGCATATTCAATGACCGCTGTGCTCTGTTCCTATGACTAGAGTTCATCATCCAGTATGAAGAGAACCACTGGGAGCCAGAGAAGTGGAAGGAGATTCTACGAGTCGCAGGCAGCCAGTTCTCTGCCCCCTTGACGCTCTACGGCCATATTAACTACCAGTTCAGAGTCATCGCTGTTAATGCCATTGGGAGAAGCCGTCCCAGCATGCCCTCCGAAAGATATAAGACACCTCCCTGTGGTAGGGATACCTGTGATCCTTGAAGACTTGCTTTCGTAACGTGTTACCATCCAATGTTTAGTCTGTCCTTGGTTCACCTTGGACTTTTTTGAAGCGTGCCTTTGTGGGGATTTACCCTGAGATAATTATACAGATGTCTGTAAAAGCTCCATAAATTTTAATGCTCTTTTAAGCAAGCGCTGCCTCAGACTATCAATGAATGCATGCTCATCATTATGTGTTATACACATTGGCAATGTTAGAGGGCAATGGTATTATTGACTGAGACAGATGTTAAATAATTCATATTCACATTTGTACAGCTCCCGACAGGAACCCAGAAAACATTAAGATTGAGGGTCACCTGCCACATCAGATGGACATCAGCTGGGAGGTAATAAAATGCACATAGCATTGTCAAACAACCTTAATGCATATGTATATACGCATGGCTTAGAAGCAAAAAAAGGCAAATACTCTCACGCAAGGAGGCTTGGGAACTAAGAGCTCCTGGAGCTCCTATGAAGTCTGGTGTCTTGTAGTTTTAAAGCAGTAACAACTAAATTTGCACTGGCAGTCAAGTATATGAGCAAATCTCCTTTCATGAGCCAATTTATGCTCTATTTATGAGTCAAAATTCCTTCAGATTGCAAGTCTGAAAGAAAGCCAAGCGAAGCAGCCCAGAAACTAGGTTCCCATGCCAGATTTCACAAACCCATCAGCAAATGTCTCTCAAACTCTTCCATTCTTTCCAAATGCTCACTAATGTTTGCTGTGCCCTGACCCACTTTTCCCTTTAATCACCAGCCGCTCTTGCCTGTGGAGCACAACGGACCCAGTCTGGAATACAAACTGAGCTACAGGCTCCTGGGTGTCGAGGACAGTTGGAAAGAACAGATGGTGAAGAGACACTCATTTGTGGTGCGAGACACCCCAACATTCGTCCCCTATGAGGTCAAGATCCAGGCTTTCAACCGTCACGGGTGGGCACCAGAGCCCAGAGTAGTGACTGGTTATTCCGGAGAAGACTGTGAGTCAAACAGCATGTTAATGCATTCATCTCACAATCGTGTGACACTGCCGCGATTAGCAAAAAAAAATAAACACTTAAGATTAGAAGATTAGTTGGGAGAGTGGATTAATCCACTCTCTACCAGAATCAGCCATTTCTGCTGAGCTTTTACATTGTGCTTTTAGGGATCAGACACATTCTTTGCCAAGCACTTATGTGATTATTTTGTTTTATTCCATTTTCATATTTTTCACATTTCATGCCCTTGTCTCTAGTCTACATTTGGCATTGTCTTGAGGATGATGCAACAGGTTGGGCTGCTTTTGTCCCTGCTATTTCTGCATCACTGTAGATACACAGAAGCATGGTTGCTTTAGCTGTAGGTAGATCTTGACAGTTTTCATGCAGTTGTTGCAAAGAGCAGGGATGCAAACTTGACACTTTTCAGTGATAATTGCTGTTTTGCATCCAAAATATTCTCAGAAACAATGTGCAAAAATTGTACCTTTAGGGGTATAACAGTTTGTCACTGGGGCAGTACCCACAAAGGGACAGCTTGGTACCCTCTTTACCCCTAAAGGGTGCATATTACCCACTAAAGGAGCACCTTCTTTACCCCTAAAGGGTGCATATTACCCACTAAAGGAGCACCTTCTTTACCCCTAAAGGGTGCATATTACCCACTAAAGGAGCACCTTCTTTACCCCTAAAGGGAGCATACAGCATACAACATACAACCCTTTATGGGTAAAGAAGGTGCAAAAGTGTCCCTTTGAGGGTACTGACCCAGTATCAAGCAGTTGTATTCCTAAAGGGAAAATTTTTTGCACTTTTTCATCCATCCAGTGTAGGTCCTTTGTGTGATTCATGTAAATCTGACAAGTTTTTTGAAATTGGGATAAAAATGAGAAACACTACTTTTGAGTTGCCCCACATCTATGCAAGTGAGTGAGTGTATCGGTTATAACATGTATTTTAAAATGCAACACGTTACCATATTCCTAAATTTGTAATTAAAATTGTTTATAAATCTGTTTATAAATCAACAAAAAGTTCTCTCTGCGGTTTCTGTCAAAACAAAAGCTCTTTGTGTTATTGTTTAAAAGCAAATAAATTAAGTCTTACATAAATTATTACTGTAATTTAGTATTACAACAACAATAATAATAATAATAAATACTATTTTTGTAATTTTTCAATACAGTAGTAATACATTTATTTATTGTTTTAATTTTATTATTATTAATAATAATTTAATAAGATTTATTATTATTATTATTA
Source organism: Cyprinus carpio (assembly GCF_018340385.1). Lineage (NCBI taxonomy): Eukaryota > Metazoa > Chordata > Actinopteri > Cypriniformes > Cyprinidae > Cyprinus > Cyprinus carpio. The sequence goes on along the minus strand of NC_056619.1, from coordinate 8,931,392 downwards.
TTATTATTATTATTATTATTATTATTATTATTATTATGGTATAGTAATATTAAATGGCTTAAATAAACACAAGACAACTTAAGTAAAAGAGAGTCTAGGTTGAGTTTTTTACTATATCCTATAACCACTATATCCCAATATATCTGTAAATCCACATTATAAAAGCTAAAGGGGGTTGCACCTTTGTCACTTTTTATGCCCAATGAGTTTGCATCCCTGAAAGAGCCTTCCCCATGTACCCACATGTCCCTGTGGATAGCGTCATGTTAGCATGTGCACTTTTCCTGGAAACAGTCAGTGTTTCATTAAATTAGACTCCATTTCTTTTCTCGGTAGCTCTAGATGCTTGAGGAAATGGTTGTGTATGTGTGTATTTGTGTATTTGTGAGCTGTTACCCTCTTGAATCAGTTGGGAGAGCTTAGCCTTAAACAAATCTGTTGCCCTTTCCAGTGCCCTTGGCTGCTCCTGAAGACGTATCTGTGGAGGTGTTGAACTGTACGATGCTGAGGGTCAGCTGGTCACCGGTGCCCCAATCCACCTTGAGGGGCCATCTTGGTGGATACACTGTGAGTTCCCAACCCCTCCAGTTCAAAGGTCCTGTGGTTCTGGACAAAAGCAAATGGGTCATTCAGCAACAAACAAGCTGTTTGTACCATTTAATAAACTCCACTGTGTGTTTCCTTATTGCCTTTTTTTTCTCTCTGCCTCTATTTTCACTTTTGGTTTCTTTTCCATAAATATATATATCTCCTCATCAACACCCTCTTTCTCTTTCTTCCATCTCTTGCTCCCAGGTGCACTGGTGGCAAACTCAAAGTCTGTTGACCTCTAAGAGAATTCCCTCAGAGAGACAGTCTCTCACCATCTCTGGAAACAGGAGTCACACCATGGTGCCGGGACTGAAGCCATTCTCTGAATATAGCCTGACTGTCAACGTCTTTAACCGGAGAGGGAATGGGCCCAGCAGCAGTCCCATCTCTTTCACAACTCCACAGGGAGGCAAGAATGCTTTGACAGTAGAAACGTTTCGAAATTCAGCGGTTTGGGCATTTGCTAAGTTCTTGTGTAGATTCAGTTGAATTTTACAGTTTGTTGTTCACCCAAATGTACTGCTGAACATAGACTAATTTAGACAGAAGGTGTGAAAAGAATGACATTGACTTAATTGAAATACAATGCGATGCTATTTCAGCAGTTGAACTAAGGTTACTCTAGGTGGTTATTAAATTAAGACTCTTGCACGCCAAACAGTTTTTCCTAATTTAAGGTACATACTGACCAGTAGCGCTTGACATCTTCTCACAGTTCCCGAGCAACCTCCCATCCTGAGAGCCACAAACTTTCAGAAAGACTCCATCACGCTGGTGTGGGCCCCTCCGCATGAAACCAATGGCTTTCTCACGGGATACTTGCTGCAATATCAGACAGGTATGACTTTCATAGATATATCTCATGTTACATCATCTATCTCAGTGAATTTTATATAATCAGTGTTTAACTGTACTATATTTCGCTGTATATACTTCAAGTTTGGGGTCAATAACATTATGTTTTGTTTTTATAGATGTTTTTATGTTTTTTGAAGAGTTTTATGTTCACCAAGGTCGCATATATATATTACAAAAATACAGTAAAAAATTATTGCAATATTGTGCAATAATACTTCAAAAAAATCCTGTGATGGCAAAGCTGAATTTTCAGCATTATTACTCCAGTCTTCAGTGTAACACGATCTTTCAGAAATCATTCTAATACTCTGATTTGTTGATTTCTAACTATAATTAAAGCTTAAAGAAAGTGGAAACGTACTACAGTGTCTTTATTTAGATTTCCATGATGAGCATAAAGTTTAAAGAACATTGTTTCAAGCATGACAATGTTTTCTTGAATCTCCAATTAACAGCTTTTTTTTTTTTTTTTGATAAGGATAGGGAGTACGTAAGTTTTTGTTTTTACTAAATATGATAGTTAATCCATAATTTTTAATTACGTAAAGTAAGGAGAACCCCATGACAGATCTAGACAAGTGGTGCTGGGGAGGAGGAAGGCTAAAGAAAATTATCACCGTGCTGGACGGTAATATATAAGGTTGCGTATACAGAAAATAGAGATCGACTGGCAGATTTTGCAAGTCAGCTACTCAGAAGAATTTCTTGACTGAACTGTGCATTTATTTGAAATAGAAATCATTCTGTCATTTTTGATTAACTTAATGCATCCTTGCTGGATAAAAATATCACTTTCTTTAAAAACTTCTTACTGACCCCACACTTTTGAATGTTTTAAATCTTTTAAAACTCAATTTTCTTGTTTTTCTTGTAGGTAATGAGACTCTGGGTGAGCTGAAATCTGTGAACATCAGTGCACCAGATACAACACAGTGGGTCTTGCGTGATCTGCAGGAGGACAACTGGTATAAGTTCTACCTGAGTGCATGCACACAGGTGGGCTGCGGGTCAGCCATCAGTGAGGAAGGAGGCACCGTCTCTGAGGCGTGTAAGTGTGCCTGGCAGCAACCATAAGCAGAGTCCCAAGAGCTATAATGGATCTGGTATCAGAATCTAAATTGAAGTGCCCATGCTGAGACACAAACATCTGATACAAGCAAAGTTAGTTGTGTTCTAATTAGCACAGCCGCAAGGTGTTCGAAAGTGATTAAGCAGCAGTTATGGAACTCTAAGTTGCTGTTGGCAAGATCTTGTTGCATAAAGGAGAATGATTAGATTATTGCTAAAATGCAAAACTCACAGTGATGTGACAAACAAAAGGGTGTAATGACCAATACTTTGACCAATCAATGAGGTGCCTTAGTAAAAACAATTGCCTACTGATGTGTTTTTACTTACTGGATAACTGATTTTGCATCATCGTTACAGTTTTTCTCTAGGCCACAATTTTGTTACGAATTGCCTATTTCTTTCAGTTATGCTCATATTCTCATACTCCATGGGTTTGTTTAAACGGATCTGTCTTCTTATCAACCAACTCTGTTTCCCATGAACTAGTTGCAATGCCCGAACATTCATTTCCTGAAGTTTCTACAGTCTCAGCTGAAACTTCAACAGAGAACTGTATGTATCACATAATGTAGTATATAGCATTTTGCAGCTTACATAGTTGTAGTTTCTATTTCAAAAATGTAACATTTTGAAGCATTTCGAATGCCATCTGCCATTTTCAGTCAGATAAATGCAATTTAAAGCTAATTTATCAGTAAAATATGTCAACGTATGGACATAAAACCTGAAGTGATTTATCTTATTATTATATTTGTTTTATATGCATCTCTATTGTCTTTTTAAGATGATCTGTCAACATCTGAGGTGACATCTTTTGAGCTGAGTATGTACCAGCAGATTTGTAGCTATTTCTGTAAAACGAAAAACGAATTAGTATATTAACTCCTACATTACTGTCTAAAATAACTCCAGATGAAGTTATTAGTTACATAAACTCATAACGGCATGGGAAAACATGTAGGTCTTAACATTAGTCAGATTAGTAATAATGTCAGTAGTTGTAGCATTAATTTTAGTCACACAAATAGCATCAGTTATCGTTGTTGAAATTCAAAAGGCCCAGCATAACTCTATATTCAGTGAAGGAGATAATTATGTACCTTCTGCAAAATGAGCATAGTCTTCCATCAAAAATCCACATAGTGGCAGCTGGTTCAAGTTTACTTAAGCTTGATTGCTGTTGGCGTTTGCTTTTGTCTTTTAAGAGCTCCTCTGTGAGGCAGTAGTACTGTCCCTGAACCCCTGCTAAAGACAGCAAATACAAGCTGTCTTTATCAGGGTTGACAAAACCAGTCTTGCTGCTGACAGGAACACATCACTCAACGGTGTTCATTTTGTAAAGACCAGCTGTATACTCATAGTACAAATGCAAAAAAACATTTAGTAACTGTCAAGCCTTGACAGTACTTTTCCCTTGTTAGGCCCATTTTTTTTTTTTTTTTTGCTGTCCCGCCAATGATTAGCTGCATTTTAGTATTTGCATTTAGCATTGTTTTTTCCTCTGCTGTCCTTGACCCTATTAGAAACATGGGTCATTTTTGAGTCCCACTGGTTGATATAAACTGACATAAATTATTTAAATAGTTCCTATTTATGTTGTTTTGACACTATAAATAAGGATTTCATGATATGCAAAAGCTTCTTTTTCTGGACAGTCTGGATAGGGACATTAAAATTGTCCACTGCTGCAGTCAATTCTACAGGGAAATGAATGTGGCCTGAACTCTCTCTCTCTTGCAGGGCAACCTTTCTCTTTCACCTCATCTAATACAGACACTCCTTCTGTCAATACCACCTTTCATACCTTAGGTATTCATCCATTCATCTACCTAAATAATAATTTTCATAACTCCATACTTAAGTGAAATGGACATTTAGAGTCAACATGAAAACTTGCCTTATGATTTTGTCTAAAATAAATATCCTCTTTCACTCTGAAATGTTACAGAAGAGCTATTTCATGTTGACTTTAACAATGTTTTCATTCAGATTTCTATATCACTGTGTTATTTCTGTAACACATTCTTGTGGTTACGGGTGGACTTGTATTCTTTTGCGGGAACTAACCTTTGAGAGTCTTTCCTGTCTTTTGTTCTATATCTTCTTCTCTATGTATTTCTCTCAGTTGTGCTCAACATATCCACCTTTGTAACTGACACCTATGCAAGAATCAGCTGGAGAACCAGAGGAGAACATTCTGATTCACAACTCTATGTTGCCATAATGAATCACAGTAAGGATCTTACTCTTTGACCTGATCTGTCAGGATCCAATGTTTGTAGCATTGTGTAAATTGTAGACATATTTGTAGCATAGTTTGAGGGCTGCAACTAAAAACTATTTGAACTATTTTAAATTGATTAATCTGATGATTTCTTACATTAATTGGCTTTTCAACATTTTAATCAATGTGCAAATTTAAATATGCATAATATACTGTATATATTGTATGCAAACATGTAAATATAAAGGTTACAAAAATCCAGACCAACTGATAATGAAATTCATTCACTGCTATTCTCATTGTGGATCTTTATTTGCAGCCCTTTCATCAATCTTACTCTGTCAACTTTTCTAACCTTTCAAAGTGTGGCTTTTCACTATCATAGATATCACCTCTTTCTGCTGGGTTGTGGGCTAACACTATCTGGTTATGCGGTTATTCCTTCAGGTGATGGTATCTGGCAGCTTTCAGAGGCTTTAAATACATCTAAAGGTTTCCATCTCGTTGAAGGGCTCAGCCCAGGAACTGTGTACACAGTCCGGCTGCAGGCTTCACACAGGGTTGATGTCCCTAGCATTTTTGAAGAGGTTTTCAAGACCAGGAAAGGTGAGAAGTTAGAGAATTTAGCCTGTAGAACAGCATTAGAGGTATCACTAACATAGTATAGTATGTGATAGTCTTTCTGTGGGTTCATTAGCACTAGGGGTATATAAAAAAGGTCTCCCATTCCATTGAGCAAGCAGTTTTGTTAATATCATACTTAACAATTATAGGTTTATAGAATGTGCTGTTAAAAATAAAGCTGTGAAATAAAGGAGGAAAAACAGCAGAGGTGGTTGCCAGAATTTTTCCTCAAAAAATAGTTGCAACAGTACATCATGGTAACAAAAACTGTATATTTTAATAACTGATATAATGTTAACGGTGTAGTTCACTGGAGATGAAAATTCTGTCATTAACTACTCACCCTCATGTCGTTCCAAACCCGTAAGACCTTTTTTCATCTTCAGAACACAAATTAAGATATTTTTGATAAAATCCGAGAGCTTTCTGACCCTGCAGAGACAGCAATGCAACTGACATGTTCAAGGCCCAGCAAGATAGTAAGGACATCACTGAAATAATCCATGTGACATCAGTTTCAACTCAAATTTAATTAAATTTAAGCTGTGTTTTTATGAGACACGGGTCACCCCGCAGAGTGGTAGCGGCTGTGGGACACAGTTGCATGGCCACAGACCGCTCCACTGAGGAAATGCCCATGTACCCCAAAGCGGCCCCACCATCGAGGGTGGTGAGGGAGGAGGAGCTGCATGATTTGTTTCTGGCAGTAAAAGGTGCCTTCCTCAATCTCATGAGCTCCTCATGCAACTTCCGGGAAGAATGGCACCGGAGCCCCACTGACGAACCACTCATCCAGCCTCGAAGGACCAGGATGGGATGGAGGATTCAACATGAACCCGACATTCTCTGCAGCCTTGGAAAGCATAGCCATCATCTCTGGGTGTGACTCGTGCAATGCCACTCTCCCCGAAAGGGGCAACGCAGCCTAGTCATCATCCCGGAGGGAGAGCCCTCCGATGCAGTAATCGACATCTGGTCATCAGAGGGAGCACAAAAAGATACGGGTGGAACACTCTGTCCTGCAGCGATCGTGACCGTCTTGAGGCGCCAGGTAACGACCACATCCAGAAACGCACGGGTAATAAGACATCTTCAAAAAGAAGTGATCACCCCTGTTGCTCTTTTTTTGGAAGCACTATCCTGGTGTGGCTGTCTGCACGCAGGATGATTCCCTTGAGACCATGACCACCGCTGCTGTCTGATGTAACGCCCACACTCGCTTTCTGCAATCACTCGAAGAGAAGAGCAGTAGTGATGTACCACCGCTCAGCTTTGAAGTGAAAAGATGAATGAATGTAGTGCACCTGCTGCCTCGTAAACCTGCCCTGCGGGGTGTGGCAGCCAGATGCGAAATTCCGCATGCCAATGTCCATTGGCTTATTTAGTTACACTCAAAGTGGATTGGTCTCTCTGATGAAATCCCAATTCGTCGGTCACTGATGTGACATCGAGAGTGACCGACTGAAAGGGAACAGCTTGTTACCTGCAACTTATCTAATATCAGACAGACAGACAGACCTTTGGACGGCCAACAACTACATGGCAACGATGCCTACTCTGTATTTGACAGAAACTTGGCCCATCTATTCAGTGTGAGGTAACAGAGGAAGCAGGGTAGATAAAGTTATTCATAAACACCAGAAGAGCTAATGATAAGGCCAATGAATTATGTATGACTGCTAGATGTAGCACCTACTGCTCTGCATATGCTTCTGATGGACAAGTGACTGAAATTTATTTGCAACTGGGTTCCTGATCATTTCATTTTGTCAGCATATCCACAGCCTCAGAAGAGCAATTTATGCCAGAGAATGGGTGGAAAATGTGTTCAATTTATCAAATGTTCAGAAGTGAACTATTTTGGCTATAAAGAGTAAACTTCAAGTAATTAAAAATGTTTATGATCCATTTAAATAGTCTTTGTGCTGTAATTGTTCTTATTTGACAGACCAGAACAGAATTTGGCACAGGAACCGTATTTAAAAACGTCATTTGAAATTTGTTGTTCTAACCCAAAAACAAACTCTCTCTTGTCCTTGCAGTGCCTAGTAAACAACTCACGGCATCCCAGGAGTGGTTTGTGGTGATGATGTGCACGGTGGCATTACTAACGCTGCTTGTCCTTATCGGCTGTTTTGTGCTCAAGAACAAAGGCGGCAAGTACGCAGGTAAGACACAAACAGCTTCAGAGGTCACACAGACCGCTTTTCAAGCTCTCAGTTATCTGTAGTCAAAGCATTTACACCTTAGCTTGGTGCTTTTGTTAGCTTTGTGTTGTGAGGCTCTGTCACACCGACCCATAGACTTATTACTAGCAGTGTCAGATGGATAACCTGAGATCAGTGAGCTTTATTGGCCTGTCCTCACCTGCTCCTACTGGTCTCCCTTTGTTCTTCATGTATATTCAATGTACAGTATATTTAACCAATATGAAATGCTTTTAATGGATTTAAGAACAAATTATGTCCTGACTGGATTATTGCAACAGACACTTGCATGAATTAAAATGCATAAGAGCCCTTATGGAGCTTATGGAAAAAAGCCTATGGCATTTCTAGACCATTTTGAACACTTTGTTCTTACATCACTGTGGCTGTTAGCTATGCTTTACATATAGGTTATTAACGACTTACCAAGCTGAAAAGAATTAATGTTTTATCCAGTATGGCCATGTCTTTACATTCAAGTTTAGCACACATTAGTTTATCTAAAAGGCAGTCAGTGTCCTTGATGTGCTTCCACAAAGCAAAATAGAAAACATTCTCCCAAATTTGGAGAATATGATGTATTGAATGTTTGCTCAGCAATTGCAAAACAAGTGGATAACATATTATCTCTTATGAATAACAATAATGTTATTTTTGAAATGATATTAAGACAAGATATTTCAAAAGCAACTGAGAAAATGGTACACAATGCACTCTCTTTGAATGTTGTAATTTCACTGCAGTCAAATCTCCCAGATTAGTATAATATTTTATGATAAATATTATCTTTACATTTTTTCTTTGCAGTGAAGGAAAAGGAGGAAACTCCCGCTGATCCCGAAGCTTACGCCATGGGGGAAGAATCGCCTTGCGAGTACAGGTCAGAGAGCCACACTAGTTCTGTTCTAGATAGCGACACAAGTTCTTCATATCACTGAGTTCCTGAAAAAATCATTTCTTAATGCCTTTATCTCCTGCAAATAAACCCTACATGTATGCCATTTACTTGGGGAGCCACATGGAAAGCATTGCTCTGCAAGCTTGAACTGACTCTGTGTTCACTAGCCAGCACACAGGTAGTAAACAGCAGCTTTGTTTAGCACAAAAGTCAGATTTTTAGTGTAGCGGTGTATGTTGATAGTTGTTATATTGTGTTTAGCCAGTAGTACAAATTTAAAAGAGTTCCTCAGTCATAGAGTTACCTGAAAATATCTGGCAATTTTCAAAAGTAAACCTTTAAGATGGTTTTCCAGGTATGGAAATGTTATGGAAGTAAATACAAAAGTCGAGACAAATTAATGAAACTTTCTAGTGAATATGTAAATATGTTTTTCTTCATGGACTAGATAAATGTAAATACTGCATATGCAAAATTTTGCTCTTTGAGAGTTTTTAAGTCAGAATCTGTTGATTTGCTAATTGCTATTATTTTAAACGATTACTATCTGACATACAAATTGAAATCCGTTGATATATTAAAAAAAAATTGAGCCAGTATTTTTTAGGAAGAAATAAATACTTTGATTTAGCAAGGACACATTAAATTGACCAAAAGTTATAAGACTTGCTTTATTAGAAAACAATAATAATAATCTGTTTCAAATAAATGTTGTTCTTTTGATCTTTTATTCATCAAATAACCCTGGAAAAAAAAACAGTTTCCACAAAAATATTAACTGCACAGCAGTTTTCAACACTGATAATAATAAAAATAATAAATGTTTCTTGAGTATCAAATCAGCATATTAGAATGATTTCTGAAGTATCACATGACACTGAAGACAGACATAAATTACATTTTAAAAGATATAACAACAGAAAACAGTTATTTGGAATTGTAATAGTTTTTTCACAATATTACTGTTTTTAACTGTATTTTCAATTAAATAAGCCTTGGTGAGCATAAGAGACTTCTTTCTTATATTTGTAGTTAATGTTGAAAAACAACAACCAGTCACGGCCCTGAAACTGTTAAGACCAGGTGCGAAGTGACAAGTAGCACATTAAAAATCTGTGTGGAAAACAGACCAGGGGCGAGCAAAAGGGGGCTGTGCGCAGTTAACTTGTATTTTTGCAGATGGACTAGCTTGAATCCATAAATGTGTTTCCATCTCATTACATTTAGACACAGAGATGCCCGTTTTATTCCTCCTTCAGGAAAGAAATGCAGCTTCAGCAGAGGCTCTGAGTCTGATCTGTACGCTACCCTTGTTTGGGGAGTTACAGCTCCAGACACACTCAAACATCTGCTAACTGAAGAAACCAGATAGGGAAGTGTGTCCCGTACCAGCTGTGGAGTATGACGGTAGCCTCAGAGGCTTTCAGAACTGCTTTACTCTGGCTTACACAAGGAGGCTACTGATTTATTACACTTTTGGGAATAGAAGTGCGGGTTTATCGTGTTACACCATTGGTGATATTCATTTGATGCACTGAAATATGATATAGTACATTGAATTCTAGGATCCTAAGATATTAGAGATATTACAGGATGACTGATAAAGGATTTTGCAAATACTGATAACTAAACTGAGATAAGAAATTGAGATTAGTCTGAACACACACATATACACAAATGAAAATAAAATTAAAAGGTAATTTATTTCTGTGATGGTAAAGCTGAATTTTCAGTATCATTATTCCAGTCTTCAGAAATCATTCTGATATGCTGATTTGGTGCTTAGTTATTAATAAAGGTTTTTATTATTATTAATGTTGCTGAATACAAGTATTGGTTTCAAAAATAAATAAATAAATATTGATTACCCTAAACTTTTGAATAGTACTGTAACTGTATCATGGTTTTCACAAAAATATAAAGCAGTTTTCAACATTAATAAGAAGAAAATTTTCATGAGCAGCGAATCAGCATATTATGAGCATATTGTTTTACTTATTTTAAATTGTAGTTATTTTAAATTATAGTAATATTTCACAATATTACTATTTTTGCTGTAATTCTTGATCAAATAAATGCTGGTTCTGCTAAAATTATTTTTGTTTTAATCTGCACCAATTAATCAGCAAAAGCATCTTATTTCTACACATTGTTAACTCTAAATATTTTGGAGAGATGATGCAATACATTCCCTACTGTGAATTGTTCTCCTGTGGTCAGCAGGACTATTATTTCCAAAATTAAAAGAGGACAAATGTCAGTTTATCCTAATAAATGTTCTGTCTGGATTTATTTTATCGCTGTCTGAGATGTGACCGGGAGCTTACGAGGTGACCCCCTGTCTCCTTACAGACATCTGCTTGCTGGCAGTGTGCCTGCTCTCAAATTGGCAGCTAATTTTGGTTTGTACCATCATTCCTTAGGGACTAAAGTAACCTGACAGGCTGTTTGTCTACAGGCACACAAAGCTTCTCTTAAGTCGGTTCTCTCATTGGCTGGCATGACCGGCACTCTGCAATTTTCTCCCTCTATCTAGTTTTGAGAATTGCCATCAGGCCTTGAAGTCTTTGCTATTAGTAATTAGCAAAAAGCAGTGATTGCATCCTTCCCTTGCACCCTTCTTCACCCGCTCTGTCTGCCAGCCTCAACTAGTATCATCATCCTAGTCGCTCTGAGCTGAATTTGACTCATTTTTCTTGCTGTTTGACAGTGACAATGACGAGAAGCCGCTGAAGAGCAGCCATCAATTGTTCACAGACATCAAAGCGGATGATAGCAGTGAGGACAGCTCTGTGATGTCAGAGGACGACGACTGCGAGTTCAACGAAGACGGGTCATTCATCGGCGAGTACTCGGGGTATAAGCGTAGGGTGTCCACAGAGGTGAACGGACATGCCCCGGTGACTTCGTAATGCTGGTTCAACCTGAGGAACATTGAAACTATTTTACAGGGAGAACGAGAAGTTTGTTTGTAAGATGTGCCATGAATGTGCCTATGTTTTGCTTTTGTGTGAATGGCCACTTCTTTACAGTATTCATTTGAAGGGTGATGACAGGTTATAGTTTCGGCAACATGAATATTATGCCATCATTTACTCATCGTACTGTTTCAAACTGATACGACTGACTTTTTAAGACATTTAGTAGAATGTTCATGGTGCTCTTTTCTTACAGTAAAAATAAATGGTTACCAAGGACTGCAAAGCCCTAAAAAAGGACAAAAATATGTGTATACCCTTGTGAAAGAGAAGTACACTTTAGCATACTTTAAAAAAGAACTTACTATGGAAATAATATACTGTATATACTTTAAAAGAATACTTAAGTGCAAACTAACTGTAATGGACACATATGTTCTTTGCAATGAAATAAAATGTGTTTTAGTTTAAATTTATATTAAATCTATTTAAATTTAAGAGGGTTTCTTGACCCACTTAAGTAGTACATCTTTATATGTAATTTCAGAATTCTGTTTTCTTTGAAATATGGTTAAAGTGTACTGTTGAAAATACTGACAAGCATTTATGGTAAACTAAAATATACTTTAGCATCATTTCTTTTGAAACTTGTTTGTCATGTATATCAATATATTTGTAATTACACATTTGTAATGATAAAGTTGCAATTAAAACATATTAACTTTAAATGTAATTTTAAAGAAAATCAAATATTTTAAAATGTACTTTTACAATTACAATTAAGCACATTTCTTTTTCACAAGGGTATACAAAGTCTTCCATACAATATGAAATTTAAGTCATTGCTCACTGATTATCTGCTGCAACTCTCAAATCTCACTTCATATTTGTGTATCAAGTTTTATATCAATGATGGAAGAAAAAATAAGTCATACAGTTTTACTTGACAGTGAGTAAATGAAGACAGAATATACATTGTTGGATAAGCAAATCATTTTAACATAATTTTTGGTTTTATGAAACATTATTTATAATAATCAGGTTTGTGCACCTTAGAATTAATGCGGATTGCACGGTTGTGGTTAGATTAGGTAACGTTTTCACTATTCCTGCTGAAGAAGAAATAAATAATTCATAGCCTGTCACAAAACTGATATCTTGACAGCACAATTTTCGGTTACATGTTCTCTTGTGTGGGCAATCACGTAACCTCTCTGCACGCCTCTCAGCAAGATACTGACACAATGAAACAAAACAATTATGTTCTGACTCTTCAATATATCTAAAAAAAAAACATATTTCTGTTTAACCACATATTTGATTATAACTGACATTGGCACTGCCATGGGAAAGAAATCGGCGAGAAAGGTCAACACTAAATGGTTAGATCCCATAATTTTCTACTTGCACTAATATGCAAAAATATGTTCTAGTGCAAGCTACCACCATAAGGGGGATTATGTTATCAATAATGTACTAAGATTGCCTTAGCTTCTTTAAACTATGAGACTCGAGTATGATCAAGTCCTTCAATATACTTTTGGTGTCTTCAGCAAATCTTTTACATTTTGTAATTCTGTTTTGCCTCCAAAATCCATGTTCCTAATAATGTATTATGTCCGGGCCGCAATCCAATGTAATGTCAATCCAGCTTGATATCCTGCTAACATATTTATTATTACTGAGAGCGAGAACCCTTCTGCTGATATATGACATGCAATTTTTTTTGTAAGTTCTTTTTTCTATTTTTAGAAATATTTAGTTGAGAGATCCACTGTAGAGACTGTTTTATTTTTAAAATGCTTTTCTGTCCTTGCCCTGTATATATATATATATATCTGTAGATAATATTTTTTGTAAGTTTTTCTTTTTGCATTTCATTCTGCCTGAAAAATTGCTTATGCTAAAGACTCAGGAGGTTTTGTTACAGAACATTCTGTGCAAAATGTTCGTCCTTGTATCTTCAGACCTGAAAAAATGTTTACTCCCACATTTGCTATGTTTTGCTATATTTGTCATGCACAATACAATGAAATGTTGACTATTACAACACATTTTGCTACAATGAACCTAAAAGATTTCAGTGTTCACCACAGAAACACACAGGGCAATAAAAATGACTTTTAAATAAGTTATCGAAACATTTTTCAGTTTATAGAAACATTTTGGCTCTATATAGTAGAGATTTTTTTTCATTATTAGCATTTAGCAGTTTGTGATACCAGCACAACTTGGAAGTATGCATCAGAAATCCAGGTAAACTGCTTCCAGTAAAGGAGTTGTGGATAAAGATTTTTCCTTAGTAATAAGCTGACACACGTTCTTAAGGAGAGTGCCTTATGACCTTTGACCTTGTACCTTGCATCTCCACAATGCAGCGGCACACCAATTAAAAGACACACAGTGGTTTTGAGGGCACAACCTCTACAATTAGAGCCAGTGTTAAAGCACATCCTGATGGGCCTGAACACGTCTCACTTGACTGGGAAGAACCAAAACATGTATAAGAGAGTCAGCAGATCAGGATCACTACATACAAAACACACTGGCCAAGACTCAGTGAAGTAGACAGCAAATTAGCTTGATGGTTGTTTGGCCATTCAATATGCTTTTGCATACTTTTGTATACATATTGGTATACTTTTGTAATAGTGTATTGATCAGAAATCTTCAAAAGAGGGTGAACAAAAAAATTAAAATGCATATAAAACAAAACTAATCATTTCAACTAAAGCTATAAGCTATTGCATATCTAACATAAAAATATATCAAGTACAATTATTAAACGGCTCTGTGGAATACTTGATTCTGATTGGTCAGTCGCGAAATTCCAAGGTATGTTATCCCTGGATAACAACCTGTAAAAATTAATAAAAAAGCATGGAAGCTTTGCGTTCAAATATTTCAACTCAAATCAATATTTTGCATCTAATTATTTACTTATGTGGCAAGTAGCTGTGTAATAAGCAGGATAATGTACATCCAGCCGGTTGTTCTCGCAGAATAAACCCCTTCAGGCTGATGCTTCACCCTGTCGGGGTTTATTCTGCGAGAACAACTGGGTGGATGTACATTATCCCTTACTTAAAATATGATGTACAGTAGCAATGTACATCATAAAATACAATAAACTTTAAATTCAGCACCCAATTTATACAATGTTTCTCCATCTTGCTATAAACCAAGGGGTCCTTGTAGTGAAAAAGCTTGTAGACCTAGGTAGAGAGTATAGGCTATATATAATGAATTTGAAATTTGACAAATGGTACAAAAGTAGAAAAAAATAAAGTCACATTTAATTAAATTTGTCCAGGATGAAAGAAATGCTGCTGTGTTTCCGTGCACAAATACTTGATTTACTATGTCAAGCTGTCATGGTAACCTCTGCCTATTACAGTGTATTAGACTTTTACTTTATGGCAATTTAATGATATTTATGACAACTGAAATAAGGCAAAATACCTGCTATGGCCCTTACTTTTTTTTTTTTTTTTTTTTTTTTTAATCACAGAAATGCTTTTCCCTTCATCACAAATCCCAATTTCAAAGAAATGTCCAGGGCAATTTTGCAATGTTCTTGTTACACTTAGAGGTGACTCATTTCTCTTACAAACTGAATATGCTGTTGGAGAAGGAAGCTGTCAACAGTAAATCCACCCTACAGTTTCTACGGTCAGGCTGGAGTAAGTGTCAAAGCTAAATTCAAAAAGAGAGAAATATATTTAAAAAAACAACCACTGCATACTGAATTAATTAATTAAATAAATAAATAAATAAATAATAAACAGTAATTTCAAATATTTTTAAGATCTTGGCTTTAAAAAGTTACTTATTAGCATGCATATTACTGGCATGTTGGCTGTTAATTATAAAGCACATATTAATGCCTTATTCTGCATGACAATATTCTAGATCCCTTAATTAGACCTAAACTCAACAACTGCCCTACTAACTATTAACAAGCAGCAAATTAAGAATTTATTGAGGTAAAGGTCAGTTAATTGTGCTGAATTGTTCCCCAAACTAAAGTTTGTCCCAGAAATCAAGAAAGTTACGAGGTTTATGCTACACAACAAACAGTTTGCTAATAGGGTAACAAATATTCTATGAAAAAAGTATTATACAGGATACATATCTTTCTACTTTTAATTAAGTGTGTTACTTGCTATTTATTTGTAATTATTTGTGAAATACTAGCAATTTCTGAGTGAAAATGACCTCAGTTGTATTCCGCTATACTAGCCATGTGAGTATCTGATCTCATGCAGATTTTGCAGGTGAATTGCCCTTCTTCCATCCAAAGCTCTTCAAGATTAAATAGGCATGCAGCTATAATCAGATGACTCCATGGCAAAAGCACTTGAAAAGCACCCAATGCTTACTGCTGAAATAAAGGTCATTCACAGCGATAATCCCTGCTTCGTGCTGGATTATTCTTTTATCCTTTCTAAAATTGCTTTCTCTGTAGAGCAATGAAACCCACTAAACAACAACAAAAGATTACCACCCGCCCAAGCCACATCAGTAGACCTTGGCCTTGTCACGGTGTCTGTTCTGTTTGTCTCCCGGGGTGGCCACTAGAGGTCTCACTTCCCCTTATCGTCACTCCACTTTAGAACTGCATTTCCCATAGTCTTGTCTGTTTCATCACTGCTCATTGCACTCAGCTGTCCGTGGTTATCAATCATTGCACTCAGCCAATTCCCCGTTAGCATTGTCATTTCCCTGTCTATAAATACCCTGGTTGTTTCGGTCATTGTCACGGAGTCCTTGTTGAATGTCACCCTGGTTTGTCGTGGTTCTCGGATGTTGTGTATGTTTCTTGTTTCTGGACTGCTTACCTGGATTGTGACCTTTGCCTGGCTGACCATGAGATTTGGATTATCCTAAATAAACATACTGCAATTGGATCTACCTGTTTGTGTGCGTGTCGTGACAGAAGGACTCCGTCATGCCTAGATCCAGCGGTGTGGGATTTCGAATCGGTTCCCCAGCCACCATGGAGGAACGGAGGGGGAGATTCCGGAACTTAACCACCCTTCGTCAAAAGGGGAGTGAGGTGGGTGGCCTGGCGCAATTGTTTTGGACCATGGCGGTCGGGATGGGTTATAACGACGCAGCACTGAAGGACTTTTTTAACAACTGTCTGGATGACCCTTTACCTCAATGGGAGATGAAGGGGCTGGAGATCCTAGACTTTTGGGGGTTTACCCATTACCTGTGCCATCGTGCTCAATGGGATACTTCGACCACACCTGTGTCTCCAGAGAAGAGGGCCGCCAGCCCAGCGCCACAGCACAAGATGGCCGCCAACCCAGCGCCACAGCACAAGATGGCCGCCAGCCCGGCGCCACAGCACAAGATGGCCGCCAGTTCAGCACCACAGCACAAGATGGCCGCCAGCCCAGCGCCACAGCACAAGATGGCCGCCAGCCCAGCACCACAGCACGAGATGACCACCAACCCAGCACCACTGCACAGGAGGGTCGAATCTACACCTGTGTTGGCAGACAAGATGGTTGACTCAACGCCTGAGGCTTCCGTCAAGGAGCCACCGGCACGTCATCATAGAGGCCGCAGGAGGAGGAGACAGGCGTCAGCCGTTCCTCAAAGCCCGGAGGACGTTCCCGAGCAGGCCGCTGCCGTCCAGGAGGACGTTCCCGAGCAGGGCCGCTGCCGTCCAGGAGGACGTTCCCGAGCAGGCCGCTGCCGTCCAGGAGGACGTTCCCGAGCAGGCCGCTGCCGTCCAGGAGGACGTTCCCGAGCAGGCCGCTGCCGTCCAGGAGGACGTTCCCGAGCAGGCCGCGGTCGTCCAGGTGGAGGTGTCCAAGGTTCCCGAGGCGGTGCCCGATGCCGAGGCCGTTCCCGAGGCGGTGCCCGATGCCGAGCCCAGGGCGGTTCCCGATGCAATGCCCGAGGCCGAGAAGGTGGCCGAGACAGAAGCGGTTCCCGATGCTATGCACGAGGCCGAGGCGGTGCCCGAGGCGGTGCCCGATGCCGAGGCGGTGCCCGAGGGGTTGCCCGATGCCGAGGCGGTCCCCGATGCCAGGGCGGTGCCCGAGGCGGTGCCCGATGCCGAGGCGGTGCCCGATGCCGAGGCGGTGCCCGATGTAATGCCCGAGACCGAGGCTGTTCCGGAGGTCGAGGCGGTGCCCGATGTTGTTCCCGATACCGAGGCGGTGCCCAATGCCGAGGCGGTGCCCGAGGCGGTTCCCGATGCAATGGCCCGTTGCCGAGGCGGTGCCCGTTGCCGAGGCGGTGCCCGTTGCCGAGGCGGTGCCCGTTGCCGAGGCGGTGCCCGAGGCGGTTCCCGATGCAATGTCCGATGCCGAGGCGGTGCCCGATGCCGAGGCGGTGCCCGATGCGGTGCCGATGCCGAGGCGGGTGCCCGATGCCGAGGCGTGTGCCGATGTAATGTAATCGGTTCCCCAGCCACCACCATGGAGGAACGGAGGGGGAGATTCCGGAACTTAACCACCCTTCGTCAAAGGGGGGAGTGAGGTGGGTGGCCTGGCGCAATTGTTTTGGACCATGGAGGTCGGGATGGGTTATAACGATGCAGCACTGAAGGACTTTTTTAAACAACTGTCTGGATGACCCTTTACCTCAATGGGAGATGAAGGGGCTGGAGATCCTAGACTTTTGGGGGTTTACCCATTACCTGTGCCCATCGTGCGCAATGGGATACTTCGACCACACCTGTGTCTCCGAGAAGAGGGCCGCCAGCCCAGCGCCACAGCACAAGATGGCCGCCAACCCAGCGCCACAGCACAAGATGGCCGCCAGCCCGGCGCCACAGCACAAGATGGCCGCCAGTTCCGCACACAGCACAAGATGCCGATGCGGTGCCCGATGCCGAGGCGGTGCCCGATGCGGTGACCCGATGCCGAGGCGGTGCCCGAGTGCGGTGGCCGAGGCGGTGCCCGATGCCGATTAGACGGTCCCCGATGCTATGTCTGCCGAGGCGTTGCCCGTTGCCGAGGCGGGTGCCCGAGGGCGGTGCCCGATTCCCGAGGCGTGCCCGATGCCGAGGGCGGTCCCGATATTGCCCGATGCCGAGGCTGTGCCCGAATGCCGAGGCGGTTGCCCGATGCGAGTGATGCCGAGGCGGTGCCCCCGCATGCGGTTCCCGCCCGAGGCGGTGCCCGATGCCTTCCCGATGCTATGCCGAGGCCGAGGCGGTGCCCGATTGCTATGCCGACCCGGATGCCGAGGCGGCCGATGCCAATGAGGCGGTCTGCCCGATGCTAGGGAACGAGTGCCCGATTTGGAACCCCCGAGGCGGTGCCCAAGTCATTCCCGATGCCGAGGCGAGGCTGTTCCCGAGGCGGTGCCCGATGCTGAGGCGGTGCCCGTTGCGAGGCGGTGCCCGAGGCGGTGCCCGATGCAATGTTCCCGATGCCAGAGGCGGTGCCCCGTTGCCGAGGCGGTGCCCGGTGCCCTATGCCGAGGCGGTGCCCGAAAGCTGGTTGCCAGAGGCTTCACCGATGTAATGTACCGAGACCGTGAGGTCGAGGCGGTGCCCGATTGTTGTTCCTGATGCAATGCCGAGGCGTGTGCCCGATGTTGGTTCCGATTACGAGGCTGTACCCAACCGAGAGCGGTGGCGTTCCGATGTGCCGCAGGTCCCTATACGAGGCGGTGCCCTAGGCCGTGCCCTGTGGCCCGATGCTGTGCCCGATGCTGGTCCGAGCCCGATGCCGAGGTGCGGTGCCCGATGATGCGAAGCGGGCCCGATGCTGTTTCCGTTGCCGAGGCCGAGCGCGGTGCCCGAGGCAGAGGCCTCGGTTCCCGATGCAGTGTCCTTGTCCAAGGCCGTTCCCGAGGCCGACAGCGTTCCCCGAGCGGTGCCCGATGCCGAGACCATGCCCGAGGCGGTGCCCGATGCCGTTCATGTCGTTCTCCGAGTAGGCGTTGTCCTTGTCCGATGCCGTTCCTGAGGCCATTCCCGAGGTGGTGCCCGATGCCGAGGCGGTCTCCCGAGGCGGTGTCCTTGTCCGGATGCCATTCCCGAGGCTGTGCCCGATGCCGAGGGGGGGGGGGGATCGTTCCCGAGGCGGGGGCGGTGTCCCGATGAGCACCCTGGTAGAGGTTCCTTGGCAAACTCCTTTCCTGATGCCGTTCCTGACCTACCCGATGCCGAGCGTGTCCCATGTCCGAGGCTGTGAATGCTGATTCCGAAGAGGTCAGAGCCAGGCGAGGTTTTCCCGACTTGTCCAACCGTTCCTGAGGCCATTCCTGAGGCCGTTCCAAAGCCCGAGGCGGTGCCCGATGCCGAAGGTCGTTCCCGAGGCGGTGTCCGTGTCCGATGTCGAGCCCGAGGCTTTCCCGAGGCGAGCCCGAGGCCTGCCCGAGGCCGTTCCCCGAGGCGGTGTCCTTGTCCAATGCCGTGAGTCCATTTCCTGAGGCCGTTCCTGAACCAACCGTGCCGAGGCGGTGCCCGAATTGCCGAGCCGTTCCCGAGGCGGGGTCCTTGTCCAATGCCGTTCCTGAGGCCATTCCTGAGGCCGTTCCTGAGACCGTTCCCGAGGCGGTGCCCCGATGCCGAGGTCGTTCCCGAGGCTTTCCCGAGGCGGTCGTTTCCTGAGGCCATTCCCGAGGCGGTGCCCGATGCCGTTCCTGAGGCCCATTCGCCGAGGCGGTGTCCCGATGCGGTTCCCGAATGCGGGTTCCGGAGGCTATAACCCGTGTCCAAGACCGTTCCCGACCCTTGTCTGAGGCCGTTCCCGATGCCGGTTCCCAAATGACCTGGCCATCGCCACCCCCCCCTGCTCCTTACCCCAGCTCCCCGATTCACCACCCTCAAATGGCGAATTCCTCCCTGGCCGTCTGCACAACGAGAAATGGACTGGATCCAACCGTGGCCACCCTAACCTTACTGCTGGCCCCGTCGTGGTCCCCTGAACTTTCGGGTCCACCGTGGCCAACTGAACTGACTGTCCCTCGTGGTCCCCATGAACTTTCGTCCACATTCGTTTCCATGGCCCCCTGATAAAAACCGAGCCACTGGGCTACCAGGGGAGCCATCACTGCCGGTCCCAGTTCCCCTACACGGGCCTGGCCCGCCATCCCTCCCCCCTGTTCTGTTTTCCTCCACCGTCCACCTCCCCTCCTGGTCTTCTTTGTTTTTTTGGTTATTTTGTTCTGAGGAGCATCTGGAAGCTGCTCCTTAGAGGGGGGGTAGTGTCACGGGTGTCTGTTCTGTGTCTCCCTGGGTGGCCACTAGAGGTCTCACTTCCCCTTATCGTCACTCCACTTTAGACACTGCATTTCCCATAGTCTTGTCTGTTTCAATCACTGCTCATTGCCCTCAGCTGTCCGTGGTGTATCAATCATTGCACTCAGCCAATTCCCCGTTAGCATTGTCATTTCCCTGTCTATAAATACCCTGGTTGTTTCGGTCAGTGTCACGGAGTCCTTGTTGAATGGTCCCCCTGGTTTGTCGTGGTTCTCGGATGTTGTGTATGTTTCTTGTTTCTGGACTGCTTACCTGGATTGTGACCTTTGCCTGGCTGACCATGAGATTTGGATTATCCTAAAAAAACATAATCAAATTGCAACAAACACACCCACACAAAAAACTCACCTTGGCCTTGTCAAAATGAATCGTCTCGTCCAAGGCTATCAGATTCAATGTGTAACAGATAGGTGAAGTCCATAGTGAACCACAGTGAGCACATGAGGTCAGTGCACCTGAATTATACATGACATAAAACTCAACTTTGTTTACCCTTGTCAATAATATTTCCATCCATTTCCAGTTCTTTTTGTGATATGCTTTGCTCAGTTGTTATGGATGTAATTGACTACCACAGGCAGGTTTTTAGGATTGATATGGACTCAATTTAGAATTTTATTTATTTATTTATTTTTATTCTTTTGAAGAAAATGTGTGCTTGGGGATTGGGAATGTTTTGTTTGTTTTCCTCTACTTTTCCTCTACCTCATTTAATCTTCAGCCTTCATTTTCCTGTCCATGATACTTGATGACACTGTTGATGGACTATTTCTGTTAGATCTGATACATGAGAACTCATGGCAACTCAAGGTTTTTGTACCACAAAAAAGTGATATTAACATCTAGCTGGACTGTTTGGTCAATTAGATTACAGAAATACATGGTCAAGCTGGAACATTTGCTCTCATAGATGCCATAAAACAAGTAAAAAAATCCCAAAAGTGAAACATACCAACCAAAGCATTTTCAGTGCTCAAGCTGACTAAAAGGAAAGCACCAAGGTAAAGGAAACTTGTGAGCACATAGTCCATCCACTGTGAATGGATGCTGTGAAAGCCCTATAGGAGCGTCAGGTTCAGGAGGTTACGTTTACCATACACAAAGCTGTAGTTAAAATGTTTTAGGAAGTACCTCAGTAGGTGATCCTGAACCAATGCACAGTGACCCTCTCTTCGGTCAACACAAACACTGTTTTCACGTGTCGAACATAAACATAGACTCTAACCCTGACCCTAACACCATTAGATTCAGACACAGCAGCTCTCAAAGCTTTTCTAAAGAAAGAAATCAGCTTGTAAATAAAAACACCAGAGTTTGCTGAAGACGAGGTTTGATCCACCAATTATTCCAGAGAGCAGCGATGCCGTCACAGAGTGTACAAGAAGGTGGAGGACACACGCTATAGAGTTTTTATTAATAATGAACGCGTAGTTCACGGGGAGGTAAAATATGACAGGTGTCATATTTCAAGATTCCTGAGTTGCTTTGTTAATAAACAGAAGACTTTTAAGAGAACTATTCTCAAACAAAACTGTCAAGTTGTCAAGTTCAGTGAGAAAAACATAGTGACTATTGTATTTGTTCACACAGCTGCAGAATATTTTTGTCCCATGTTGTTTTAGAGTCCTGAATGTAGTTAGGTTCACACACAATAAACGAGGACAACAACCACATTTTAGAACCAAAATGACTTAAATTTTTAGGGCTTACAACTGCATTTTCAGTAATGTGTGACAGATGAACTTGTGCCTTAATTGGACTCATTAAATAATAGCAGGTCATTTGTAATTAGACTAACTATGAAAGTTGCCATCTTTGAAATTTTTCTATAGTCATACGTTTACAGATTATATTCACTGCTATAATTAAAGAGTAATTTAAGTATTGATACTGCAAGATGCTGCAATACCAAATATCAAAGTGGATCAGCATGATCATCTCTGAGTTTATGTAAATTACGCTGATAATATTACATGATAGAGCTCGGTCTTCACAATAATAAATTCACTTTTTTCGCTAATATTTCTCTAGTTTATTCAATAATACTTACCATCATTAGGGAGCTATATCAATAAACCAAAACACTGTTTATATAACACCTTTTCTTTTCCTTTTTTTTTTTTAATTAGCACCAAACTAATGCACCTTAAATAAGCCAGTGGACACAAATGTCGAGATATAATCTCTATATGGTGAAAAATGAAAAAGCAATGATGGTGACAATTGTGACAGACTAAAATAAAATAAAATAAAAAAATAAAATAAAATAAAATAAAATAAAATAAAATAAAATAAAATAAAATAAAATAAAATAAAATAAAATAAAATAAAATAAAATAAAATAAAATAAAATAAAGTGAGGTGCCTTGCTGTCTATATAGACTGCTGCCTATGAAACACATAAGAAGATATTTTGAAAAATGTCTGTTTTTCCATACAATGTTGGTCAATGGGGACAATGTTGTTTTGGACTAAAATTTTTTTTTGATCTTCTTTCATCAAAATATCTTCTCTTGTGTTCTGTCAGACACATGTTTGGAACAACATGAGAATGGGGAAATTATGACAATGTTTTTGGAACAGTATCCCTTATCAAAGACCTTTCCTTGTGAAAAAGCAGTACACTTTAGCATACTTTGAAAAGAGTACTTTATTAATAATAATACACTTTAAAATATTCTTAAACTGAATCTAATGTTTCAGGACACTTAATTGCATGATATCTGCAATTTAATGGAAATGTATGCTGTTTTAATTTACATTAAATGCAATTAGATGAATTTTAGAGTGCTTTTTGACCCACTTAAGTAGGACTATCATCCTTGTATGTCATTTCTTAATTCTATTGTGTTTGGAATATGGTTAAAGTGTATTGCTGAACATACTGACAAGCATTTAAAGTAAAGTACTTTAATGTCATTTCTGTCTAAACTTGTACATCATGTATTTCAGTATACTGTATTTGCAATTAGACAACTGCAACTATGAAGGTGCAATTTAGTACATTTCAAATATTAACTTCAAATGTACAATGGAATCAAATAATGCATTACAGTTAAAATATAATCAAGTACTTTACATACGCTTTAATCTTAACACGTCACAATAAGTGTACTTCTTTAAAGCATGGCAAATATTGTTAAAACATAATGACGTATAATGTACTTTAAGTAAAACTTTTAATTTGACTTTATTACAAAGTGCAGTCATGTTAAGAAACAGTCATGAAAGTGAACTCTAAGTACATTCATATTATAGTATCTGCAGGCACAGATTTTTATATATACTTAAATGTTTGAAAGTACTCTCTGCTAGTGCACATTCAATTAAGCGCACTTCTTTTTCACAAGCTGTTTCGATGCATTAGAATTGCCTCCTCTGCAAAAGATGCATGATAATGTCTCTGAATCTGGTCTCTAGAAGACATCATTCATAAGCTTTAAATCAGGAGTGCCTGCAATATCTTAAAATGCTCACAAGGTTTACAAGGTTTTGGAATAGAGCCTGGGTGACATTTAAAAGTGTCCTACAGAAACATCTACGTCCTTTAGGGACCTTAGTCCCTCTGTTCTTCTGCTGGTCTTATTCTCACATTAGACTGAAACTTAATTTGTCTCACTAGAAAGGCAATTATGCAAAGACGCCTGTTAGAAGTCATTACTTCCTGGTACAACACTTTAGATAGTGCCTGCGCGATCACACATGTCAGCAAGCCAATCAGAGTGAACGCTGTGGCATCAGCAGGAACAAGGAAACTCTCAGCCAGGAAAGAAATAATGAGAGCCGAACGATGTTAATAAGCTTACATAGCACGACTGGGTAATGGAGTGAGAACCTCTACTATCACTGTGTTTATCGCTCATTCAGTATTCATGAGGTACTTCACAGTATGGACAAGCACATGTTGTGCATCGTTCACTGCTTTTGGATACACTAAAGGCTAAAAGGAAACAGAAAATGATGTTTTGTTAAATAAGCCTAATTTTTGAGAAAAGAAAACATAGCCACAACTTAATAAATAGCATGAATAATGTGAACAAACAACACCACAATATCCTCCCCTCCAATCACACCAGTGTTAATTTAGTAGCCTTGATATACTATTAATACTACTTGATATAACTATTATAGTTTTTGTTAATATTTTCAATTCTATTTCACTTTTTTTTGTATTTAGTTTTTATGTTATATTATATTTTTGTATTTTCTTAAAGTAGTTATACTTTTAGTAAATGCTTTAGTAATTTTGTTTTGTGTTTTTGTCATTTTTTAATAGTTTAAGATGAAAAAAAATATTTCTGTATAGTTTTAGTTTAATTTTCAGTTTTAGCTAATTTAGTATCTCAACTAAATGAAAATGAGAAATTCTATCTGAAATATTAATATTAAATAATATTACATATTCATTTTTGAGGTTTCACTTTTAACCTTGCTATACACTTGCGATCTGTCTTCTAGAAAAATGCTACAGTACCATACTAACAGCCAAATCCTGACCGCCTGAATAAGCCACACACCAGCACAGTCCACCTATTATATGCAAATATTTGTTGGGATTGAATTCAAAAATGACCATTTTATAGATGTATGCAGTTTGCGATAATGAATAAACAATGGCAATAGTTAGTAAATAATCTTCATGCATCCAAGCCAGGTGTAAGTATAAAGTCCATTACAGCTGAAAAGAAGTGCCAGCAAAAAAGAACTGAAACCTTCAAACTTTTATTCGTTCTTTAAAAATGAGTCCATGTTAAGGAAACAAAATCTCATTAATAGAAGCATTTTAAAGAAGGAGTTCACCCAAAAATAAAAATATGTTGAAAATTGAATCACCCTCAGTTTTCAATCAGAACACATTTGAAGAAATTTAGTGGATTCTCTGCAGTGAATGGGTGCCGTCAGAATGACAGTCCTTAATGATGGATTTGTTTCTTACAAACATGCACTTCACAACATGTTTAATGATGGGCTGGAGAGATGTGGATTACTTGTGGATTATTGTGATGTTTTTATCAACTGTTTGGACTCTCATTCTGACGGCACCCATTTACTGCAATATATATATATATATATATATATATATATATATATATATATATATATATATATATATATATATTGGTGAGCAAGAGATGTAATGCTGAATTTCTCCAAATCTGTTTCCATGAAAAAACAAACTCAAAAAGCAAAAAGCCTGATGGCGAGTACACTTTCTGCACATTTTAATTTTGAGTGAACTATACCTTTAAGTATTTGCGGCAGATTTTCTCAGAGCAACTGCTAGCAAATTAACAAGTTGCCAAAAAGTGTTTGGCTAATTAAAAATACTCAACAGCAAGGGGCTTGATCGACGAGCCAATATTCCATTTTAATGTGGTCACTCTTAACGGGACCTAATGAGATCTGACGATGAGAAGATTACAAGAAAAAGAGTTTACTTCAAAGTGCCTCAGACATGAGAGAGGAATACATTATGCTACGATATACAGTATCCTACAATGAGATGTGAGTGTTTAAGTCTGAATACATGCAGGCTTTTTTGATATTTCATGCAGCGTTTGCAGATAACATTCATTAAAAATGCACAAAGGCATCAATAAACACGATCATTTGCATATGACGCAAAGCACAACTTTTGATCTTTATATATTTGGTCTATTTGACATGCCTATGGTTAGCAAGGTTAATGGGGAAATGCAAGCAGAAAATAAAATAGAACACACAAAATTGCACGCTCAAACATAAAACAGAAAAGATAAGTGGTCAAATAAATAATTCTTGATTGTCTAAAGAACCGTAATGTTGATTTTTAGTGTCTTCAGAATGCTGACTTTGGATTTGTTTTATTTATTTATATCTTTATGAGCTTACATTACTTTCAAAATGCTCTCCCTTTCAAGATTAGCATTGCTAGAGTATTTTTAACACTTTTAATTTGTGGTCTAGTTTTTTAGACTCTGACTAGCAACCTTGGGGTTCAGAATAGTTATGGAATAATTTGTTATATATTGGAGAAATGTCATGATGATCAGAGGAGGGAAAGGAAAACAGCAAAGCTGAGATTTAATCAAAAAGATTAATAACAGATTGGCCGGCTGTGTTTAAATCTACTGCACTCCAGCAGTTTTAATAGGATCAGAGACGCGGGGATTCACTGCTTGTAATGTTGAGGTGGAATAAAAGTCAGTTAATTGCACCACTGTCACCCATTAAAACGCAGTAATGGGGTCTGTACAATCTTCCCCACAAAGCTCTCTCCGTCAAAAAGCATTTACCTTTGAAACACAGCCTTAATGGTCTCACAATAACACCTATAAATGATTCAGTCCTCTGTCTGGCACTGAAATGCCCACATGAAATGTCTTAACTCTGCAGAACTCATCCACTGGACATGTTTTCCCCCTTATATAATGTTCCACTTGATCTAACACAACTTGTGTAATTTAGGGAAGAATTATTATATAAGTGGATATATCAGAATTTGAATATGGTCTAATCAAGCTAGAGTTATTATCGTTAACTAAAAATAAATAAATAAATAAACAAACATTGAATAACATAAAATATAAAATACATAAAATATATACAAAACCTACACTTTATTTCAACTACATTACACTTCTAACTTTTACATTTCTATTTTTTTAAGTTCAAGTTGAAGTACTAAAATAACTAAAACTTCATTTAAACTTTATGAACATATTTAAAATAAAATAAATAAAGTAAAATATATATATATATATATATATATATATATATATATATATATATATATATATAAAATTTATATATATATATATATTCTAAAATTTTAACTAAAATGAAACCAGATATTATAGGCCTATAAATAATATACAATTCTAATTCAAAATAATACCAAAAATTATAAAAGCACATCAATGACACTAAAATAACACTGCATGTATATCTGGATCTGATCTTGATCTGGATCAAGCTTTTACACATAAAACTTATATTACTTTAGAAACTGATTATTCACACAATGGAAAGAAAACTATGAGGATCAACATGGACTTAAAGAGCTAAAGTTAAAATGGCTTGATGAGGATTGAGAATATACACAATATATATGTCATCTTAATTCTTATCATTTCTAAGATTATCAATATTATCATATTTTGAAATTTTGATATAAAGACATAATTTATCTAGTTTTATCAAATATGGTGGATGTTTTAATTTGTTGTAACTTCCCGGAGGATGCTATCATTTCATAAATAAACTCAACATCTGCTCAAACCAAAGTAGTAAACTTGTGAATTTAATATTTCATCCTATATATTACAATTTTACTTTGCGGAAGGAATTACTCATGATTCTCAACCTGTTCTGTAAATGAAAAAAGTATATATACAGGTCCTTCTCAAAAAATTAGCATATTGTGAAAAAGTTCATTATTTTCCATAATGTAATGATAAAAATTAAACTTTCATATATTTTAGATTCATTGCACACCAACTGAAATATTTCAGGTCTTTTATTGTTTTAATACTGATGATTTTGGCATACAGCTCATGAAAACCCAAAATTCCTATCTCAAAAAATTAGCATATCATGAAAAGGTTCTCTAAACGAGCTATTAACCTAATCATCTGAATCAACTAATTAACTCTAAACACCTGCAAAAGATTCCTGAGGCTTTTAAAAAACTCCCAGCCTGGTTCATTACTCAAAACCGCAATCATGGGTAAGACTGCCGACCTGACTGCTGTCCAGAAGGCCATCATTGACACCCTCAAGCGAGAGGGTAAGACACAGAAAGAAATTTCTGAACGAATAGGCTGTTCCCAGAGTGCTGTATCAAGGCACCTCAGTGCGAAGTCTGTGGGAAGGAAAAAGTGTGGCAAAAAACGCTGCACAACGAGAAGAGGTGACCGGACCCTGAGGAAGATTGTGGAGAAGGACTGATTCCAGACCTTGGGGGACCTGCGGAAGCAGTGGACTGAGTCTGGAGTAGAAACATCCAGAGCCACCGTGCACAGGCATGTGCTTTTGAACCAGAAACAGCGGCAGAAGTGCCTGACCTGGGCTACAGAGAAGCAGCACTGGACTGTTGTTCAGTGGTCCAAAGTACTTTTTTCGGATGAAAGCAAATTTTGCATGTCATTCGGAAATCAAGGTGCCAGAGTCTGGAGGAAGACCAGTGTCAAGTACCCACAGTCAGTGATGGTCTGGGGTGCCATGTCAGCTGCTGGTGTTGGTCCACTGTGTTTTATCAAGGGCAGGGTCAATGCAGCTAGCTATCAGGAGATTTTGGAGCACTTCATGCTTCCATCTGCTGAAAAGCTTTATGGAGATGAAGATTTCGTTTTTCACCACGACCTGGCACCTGCTCACAGTGCCAAAACCACTGGTAAATGGTTTACTGACCATGGTATTACTGTGCTCAATTGGCCTGCCAACTCTCCTGACCTGAACCCCATAGAGAATCTGTGGGATATTGTGAAGAGAAAGTTGAGAGACGCAAGACCCAACACTCTGGATGAGCTTAAGGCCGCTATCGAAGCATCCTGGGCCTCCATAACACCTCAGCAGTGCCACAGGCTGATTGCCTCCATGCCACGCCGAATTGAAGCAGTCATTTCTGCATAAGGATTCACGACCAAGTATTGAGTGCATAACTGAACATAATTATTTGAAGGTTGATTTTTTTTGTATTAAAAACACTTTTCTTTTATTGGTCAGATGAAATATGCAATTTTTTTGAGATAGGAATTTTGGGTTTTCATGAGCTGTATGCCAAAATCATCAGTATTAAAACAATAAAAGACCTGAAATATTTCAGTTGGTGTGCAATGAATCTAAAATATATGAAAGTTTAATTTTTATCATTACATTATGGAAAATAATGAACTTTTTCACAATATGCTAATTTTTTGAGAAGGATATATATATATATATATATATATATATATATATATATATATATATATATATATATATATATATATATATATA
Organism: Cyprinus carpio; assembly: GCF_018340385.1. NCBI lineage: Eukaryota > Metazoa > Chordata > Actinopteri > Cypriniformes > Cyprinidae > Cyprinus > Cyprinus carpio. The sequence continues at coordinate 8,901,784 of NC_056619.1, read as the reverse complement.
TATATATATATATAGGGAGAAACATTAGGAAGAATCAGATGATAATTCTCTCTAAATTAATTTATCCTTATGAAAAATTAACCTTTAAATGTAGCAGTCATTCTCAATATCATATCATCATGTCTTCCAGTAAAGATTAAACCACAGAGATCTCTTATAGTCTTTAGAACCAATAATAAGGAGATGTTATACAACAGTTCCATTTAGTTCCCTTAAAACTGACTGGCCGAGTGCATTGCAAGAATATTTATTACAACTCCGGATTAGTATTTCACTGTTTGTATCACTGCACAGTTATTTCTTGAAAATACAGAGTTATTGAAATCATGTAAAGGGCCCTGTGTTAACACCTCAGATTTAAATATTATATGTTCTATACACCTACTTAAGACTTCCCATATAATCATGGATATTCAATGATTGCTTGATGGGGAAACCACAAGTCTCTTTGGTGAGGATTCTCTGGTCATCCGTTTCAAACATGTGAGGCAATAAGGAAAACATTACAGTAGTGACACACTGTACCCAAAATACCTAGAAAGAACAAATCTCCTTATGGTGGGTTGACACATTAAAATGAGTCACTGTGAATCTGTCTCTGCAGACATGCTGCTAACAAAGCACTTTCAAATATGCCACCTTAGCTCAGTAAAGACTCATTTTGCATCACACTTGCAACATCAATAGACTGTAGCATGTTAATTTGAAACCTGCCTTTTTTTTACAAAGAATTGTACATTTATAACCTTTTTTCAAAGTATTATCAAGCCGTCTAGCTTACTTTTTCGAATCATACTCTACTAGTTCACCCAAAAATCGAAATTTGCTGAATATTTACTCACCCTTGGACTAATGAGTGTATTTCTCCACTGGAACACATTTGGAGAAATTTAGCATTATATCACTTGCTCACCAATGGATCCTCTGCGGTGAATGGGTGCTGTCATAAAAAGATTTTTTCTTACAAACATAGAGGTTTTCTCTTCACAAGACATTCATTGATGGACTGTCGTGTGGATTATCAAAATGCTTTTATCAGTTGTTTGGACTCTCATTCTGATGGCACCCATTCACTGCAGAGCATCCATTGGTGAGCAAGTGATGCAATTTCTGCAAATTTGTTTCAGTGGAGAAAAAAACTACATCTTGGATGGCCCGATGGTAAATACATTATCAGCAAATGTTCATTTCTACCCAAGTTCATATAAGGCTTCCCAAATTTGTGTTCATGAATCCTTAATGGTTAGGAGGGAACTGAAAAGGGTTCACAAGTTAATGAAGTTAATAATTCATTAATTCAAAAATTAGCAAGCTAATAATTCATTAATTAAATCCCAAAAAAGTACAAATAAATAATTTTAAAACAAAAAGATTGAAAGTTAAAACTGAACATTCTAATATGATGTTAAATGATTCAAATATGAACTTAAAATCTCAGATGGCACTTCTAGTAAATATTTTAGGTCAAAGGGGTTCGGCTGATAAAAATCAAGACAAAAATGACAAGAGTCGCTGAGCTAAAAGAATTCAACAAAGTGGCATATCCCCTAAAACCTTCACAGTTATATGACGGTCACCTAACATTTTGATTCAACTGAATGACTGCTGCTTGTACTAGTGCTTCTGTTCAGTCTGTAGAGCTACTGAGCTCCAGTTAAATCAAGCAGCATGAGAGAAAACCAGACATGTGGGCTGCAGAAAAGCGTTTTGAGGAAGCAGACTGTACTCTCTCTTCTTCTGAATAAGCTGTGAGGCATTCTGAAAAGCTTTTAGTGATGATCAGCCCACTGGAGCTATTAATTCACAGTGTCATTTGATGAAGGCGTCTATTTGAATACACTATACATTTTCATAACTGTCTATACTGTAGTTGAGCATCAATGTAGAGCAGCATTTGTCACCTGATGTACTTACAGACACCATAAGCTAGACTGCACGACAGTCCCATTCGGTTATCACACTGAATAGCTGTTGTTCACAAACTACTTTCCCACAGATTTACTCTAGAACACCCAAACCTTGCCAGAATCAATCGATACAATGCTGTTATGTGTGTTTGTGCTCACTTGTGTTGCCAAAATAAAGAGTCAGATCAAGGCATTTTACGAGGAATATACAAGAAGTAGGTCTGACAAAATCTGATTTGATGTGATGATTTATAACCACCACCCTTGTTTTCTTTTCGGCTATGGTTCAGAAATTAGTTTAGATGCGCCTTTTGTTTGACATGATACATAAGTATTTTATTTATGTTTTTCTTTACTTTGCAAAAAACTGCAATCAAATCACAGCTGCAATGTTATTGCTGTCTCTCTGGTTTATTGCATAAGTACAGCTAGTCATTAAATGTTGTTATAAATATGTTATAAATCTTTTCGGAACAAATGAAATCATACAAATTCATTTGTAATCGCTCACTTGTAAAATAGTTAAGTTTCTCATTAGATTGGGTTGTATCATCCCATCTAACTTCATAGTGCTCTGACTTCATAGAGTCACTGAAACAGATAACGTACACTACCAGTCAAAAGTTTTTGAACAGAAAGAAGCAATAATATTTTTAAAGAATTCTCTTCTGCTCACCAAGCCTGCATTTATTTGATCCAAAATACAGCAAAAGCAATAATATTGTGACATATTTTTACTATTTAAAATGACTGCTTTGTATTTGAATACATTTTAAAATGTAATTTATTTCTGTGATTTCAAAGCTGAATTTTTAGTATCATTACTCCAATCAAATGATGCTTCGGAAACCATTCTAATATTGTAATCACTACAAAAAAATGTTTTTTAAATAAACTTTTTTTTTTTTTTTTTTTTTTTTTTTTTACAAAAGATGCATTAAATTGATCAAAATGACTGTATTCATTGCTATCCTCCATGTGCAGTAATGTCAGTTGTGTAAAACTCGTAGATTCTGGCATTTTAGGAAAACAATCAGTTGAATGCTTTCTCATGCTTTTCGCAGCACTTCCCTTAAGTGTTGCCTTTTTGGGCAATTTTCACAGACTTTTTCCCACAACGGCTCAACACCTCAAACTTTTATAAATCAATAATACTCTTTTCTAAACATTTACCATCTTATTTTCAAACCCGTCCAACCTTTTTCTTCTTATTTGCCAGATTCTTAGTGTCTTCTCTTGATTTTTGCACATGAAGGTGATTTTTGTTGTGTTCTGTTCAATGAAGCTGCCTGCTGAGCATCTGTTTCTCAAACTAGAGAACCTGAAGTATTTGTCTTCTTATAAAGTGGTGCATCTGATTTCTTTTGCTGTCCTGGTTAAATTCTGTTTGCTTTCTTCTTTCAAGACAGACTATGCATACTTTGCATAGAAAATAGCCTTGCTTAAAATAACAAAAAACTGACAAATTAAAAAGAAAACAGTTTTTTTTGGCGGGTCCATTTTTGGAATCAAAATCAGACTTTTGACATGCAAAATGTACTTCAGCAGCTGAAAAGGGCTTTGTATGTTATTTCCACACTTCATTAAGCAGCACAGCTGTGTTTAAACAATACGAAAGGTCTCATGAGAGCTAAATTAGTGCATGAGAAAGGATTATGCAACACATTGTTATTTTACTATACTGGAGTCAGTGTTGCTGAAAATGGGGCCAACAAATAATAACATGCACTGTATTTTTGATCAGTTAAATGCTACTTTGGTATAAAAAGACCTTTTCATTTCTTCTGGAAGCATAAAATAGTGAATCTTAACTTGAAAGGTTATGCCTCTGTTTACACAATTAAAATTGAAAAAGCAAGGCACTACGATGAGTTCAGCTGTTTTAATAATTGCTTCTGTTAATGCTACTTGGTATATAGCCAAATTTGATTATTCACTGAATGCAAAATGTCTTGTTAACATCATGAACTATTGTCACAATAACTATATTTTAGTTCAGGTAATGACCAGTTAGCAACAAGAATTTTCACTAAACAATTTATACGAAGTAAAGACAATCATTTCTTCTGAAGTAAACAACATAAATGCATTATTACACAGACACACAAGACCTCAGCAATCAAGACACAAATCTCTAACGGTGACAATCAACATCATCAAGTTAAAGATGAGCTCCTTTCATCACCATACACACAAACTAACAGTGATGAAAAAAAAAGAAAAACAAAATGCAAACCCAGAATTTATTCATACTACAGGACTTGCTGGCAGCTCACATAAAATTAACAAATTAAAACAATATGTATGTATGTATAAATAAATACATACATACATAAATGAAAGTATATTTATAATTAATTTTCTTGGAATATTATATTATTTATATTAAATAAAACATTTTGTTTATAGAACAAATTTAGGTCTAACAAACATTTTAATGTACCGTAGATTCAAAGTATTTCTGTAACTCAAAAAGTACTACATAACATATACTGTACCATCTACTATGTCGATTAAAAGTATTTCATAACCTTCTTGGTTATTAACTATACTGATTGTATAGTTGAAATATTTACAGTGCACATAGCCAAGACATTCATGTTTAATTCAACAACCTTTCAGTTATTACATCAAGACAGTTTCACCAGGAGGCTGGGCTGGGACTGGAGAGGGCCTGTTTGCTTATATCCTGCGGAGGATTTGCAATCAGTTAGTACTCATGTGTAGACAATGGCTGGAAAGACAGAGTTATCTGAGCGGACGGGACGGAGACCTGTCGAGACTTACTGCAGGGGGTTCAAAGTGTAAATGAGGTGCCAAAGCCGCTGACTGCAGCAGAAGGATTCGCTCTGTTCTGAGCAGATAGAGCCACAGGAATTAAAAGAGCATCTGTCAGACCGAATGGGACCCGAAAGAAAGCTCTTAAAGCTGGCAGATGATTGTAAATATCCCTGCAGGTTTATGCCACTCTGGGCATTTTTAACCCAAACTTTTAAACCTGGAGAAAAATCTGGACGTACAGAAAGTATAGCTGTGTGCTTTGAACATTAATGTGGAACAGCAATGGTGAACCAATATCGCAACATAAATATCATGCAATATGTGATAATGTCAGAAAAATTAATACAGTGACAACACAAATCTCTTTTGTTTAGTTTTTAAGACTTTTCTTCATAAATAATCACAGTTTAGCAGTGACATTAATTGTAACTGTAAAATATATATTGGGGCATTAGCAATGGAAGTGACCGAATAAGCAGAATGAGTTGCGGCATATGTTAATTAGAGATATGTTAATTGAAAGAGTCTGGGTTTCTTGATAACACTGCAACTCGTCCTCTTAAAATCATCTTCACTAAAGATGTGTTATTTTACTGTTTCCCCAAAACCGACACTTTTAAATAAGGCTGTTAATAACTTAAAGGCATACAGGAGCTCTCAGGCCTGAACTAAAAAGAAGGCTTCAATGAAAATGTCCAATAGTTTGTCTCTCAACAAAAAATAAATAAATAAATAAATAAATAAAATAATGCAGAACTAAAGAATAAAACTGTCAAACATGGAATTTGCATATCATTTTTGATGACAAGTTATTAGTACTGAATATAGTAAGAAAATAATTTTGGTAGACTAGGTTTCAGAAATGTTAATGCTCAAATATACACTGTAGATCACTAGATAAATGCATCCGTGTAGATCATTACAAGGGGTTTTCAGGTTAGAGTAAAAACTGATACAAGATCTCATATCATTGGGAAATGTATTAATATTTACATGGAGTTATATAAAGTATTCATATATTGATATTATATTATTATTAAGAATATTTGTAACATCTTATAGGGATGAATTCTCACGTTTAACTAGTTGCTCATTAGCATGTTATTAACATATTGTCTGTTTATTTATAGTGCTTATAAAGCACATATTCTGCATGACTAAATTCTCATCCCTAATCCTGCCCAATACCTAAACTTAACATTTACCTTACTAATTATTAATAAGCAGCAAATTAGGAGTTTGAGGCAAAAGTCATAGTTAATGGTTTGTTAATAGCAAGTATTAGACCTTAAAATAAAGTGTGACCAGAATATTTTCTCTGTGTTATAATTATGCTAATCAAAGTAGGCATCCATAAACTTTTGCCCTTTTGTCTGAAATATAAATTCAAGCCTATGCTATTGCATTCACAGACAATGGCTTTGAAGTGCATAAAACATTTATTTGTGTCCTTTTCCCTCAGTACATTGTGAAAGTAAATGGAATGTTCTATTTAAGTTGGTCATGTTAATTTATTACTGTTGGAAAAGTGTCAGAATAAATATACCCTAAACTGTGTTGGACTTTGAGCACGCGAAACATGGTCATATAATGATGTCACAGTCTCTGGCATCTTGTTTTTTGTTTTAATAATTTAACACATAATACATCCAAATGTTCAAATATTCAGTCTACTTAACTTTACTGCAGTGCTGCAATCCTGCAGATTTAAGGTTTGTATTCTTTTAATTTAGATAACATATCATATCCATGACATATCAGTCTTCTATTGGTCATACATATTTACCTGATACGAATTCGCAGGGCAGAGTGTACCAAAATTGAAACGTAACAAAATTCACATGAGATTGTGTTTTCTGTCTCCTGCATTTGTATGTGTATGAATGGAAGTCAAAGGAACGATAAGTATAGTGTGACCAGCCTTTACACATACTAACTTTCTATTAGTGCTTCAGAAAACCCATCCAGAAGTATTATTTGTCTATTCACATTTATATGAAATGTTCATGTTTGTTTGGCAAGGCATAAAAAAACTATATTATTAAAATAATAATAATAATAAATAATAAAAAAAACAATAATGTTTTGTATTTAGTAATGTTTAGTTGCCATATGTGCCTAAAAATCCAAAATCCAAAAAAGAGGTGACTCGAGTGTTGGATCACACTGAAAGCTCTAGGTGTTTTTATGTGACACAGAATCACCATGGCAACAGGGCATTACAGATTTGAGCGGCTTGATTTGCTTATACTGTAAGGTTGTTTTGCCTTAAACCCAGAGACCTGCGAGTCGTGACCTTGGGTTAGAGCTCAATGGTACAAGATTCAAGTCACAACATCTATCTATATAAATCTTACAAATCCTTTATTTTGAGACGAATTCTAACTCAAATCCATCCCAAGCCGACACAATAGCTGACCTCCCGCTACTGTTTCTAGTCGGTGTGGATTCACTCTTGGTTTTATTCTCAATAGATATATCTGCAGATAATGTCAACTCTTCTTTGTGAACATCTCACGGTAAGTGACACATCTATATCAGGATGTTGTTGTTGGCCGTGATTCTCTTTTTAACACCAACACAGGCTCTGCCATCCTCGTTAGACTCAGATCTCAATGTGCGCAATACTGTCTAAACGTTTAAACAGGATTGTCAGACCAGTATAGCCTATAAGCGCTACTAAATGGGTAATGGGTACTAAAGTCTCATGGTAGTGATTCAAAATACTCAAAATCCTCCAGGCGGTTTTTAACACCCTGCCTGTATTAACTCTTATGACCCTACACTCACCAGAAGCACACTAAACCGCTGATGACACCGGAGTTATCATCCACAATAATGACAAACACCATGCAGAAGGCAGTCAGCAGATCTGACCGCAAGGTACAAATGTGCAAATGGAGAATAACATTTTTGGATTCTGATTACATCGGATGTGATGTACATCAGCAAACTCGCCATGAGTTTAAGGACACGAGTTTAGCCTTGGCCTGAAGGAAGGTGTTCTTCAGTCCCAGTGGATGTGATCAATGGGATGGGGTGGGGAGGGGGACGGTTGGTACAATTGAATATCAGTGAAAGTGCAATTTCGTTCATGAAATATTCATCAGCAGTATTGGAAAGAATGTACAAGTGTTGGATGATTTATACTCTCAAGCAAAATGGTAATACAACTCCCAGTGTGTCTGCAGCGCCCCAGAGGAATGTATCATTTTGGTACAAAACGAAGCCTTTTCATTGATTATGCTTAAAGCTGTAGAACTTCAAAAAGGTGGCTTACATGAAGGCGAGATATGAATTTACATCAGCTAGCTCTATGTGAAATACTTTTCCAATATACTGTATCCCATTTTATCAAACAAATTGAGAGCTTTTCATGTTCTTGTTAACAGAACCAAGTAAGAGGAAAGTAGTGAATTGTAGCAGTTTTTAAAATTCAGTTGCAGTCAAGGGCGTAGTTTTGGTTTGAACATTATGGGGGGTTGAAGTGTGAACTGTTTTAGTAGAGTTCCAGGTCATGCTCACTCATAAGTGTTACAGGTGCACTACTGAGTGGAGTGAGGAGCCAGGAACCGAGGGAGACGAGGAGTACATCAATCCAAATAGATTTAATATTGACAAGGAAACACGGAAAACTCACATAATACATGTAGACATAAACAATACCGGACACTGAACTAAAGACAGGGAACACTATTTAAACACATGACAGGATGAGGAGATGAAGAGACACACCTGGGATCAATGGAAATAAATGGGGAACACCTGGAATCAAATCAACATAATCAGGACAGGAACAGGAAACTAACTAAATATGGGCATAGGAGGGCACATGGGGAGCAAAACACACACAAAACATGGAACAATGTCTGACATAACTCCAGACACTCCGGGGGGTGGGCGCTCTGGAGGCCTCTAGGAACAGGGTTAACAGCTGGAAGGCCTCCAGGGCGATGGCTGTTCCGGGAGCCATGGTGGATCTGGCAGCCCAGGAGGCCATGGTCAAGCAGGTAGTTCAGGAGGCCATGGCAAAGCAGCCTCCGAGGCCACAGCCCCAGCCCCGGCCCCAAAAAAAATACTTGGGGATGCTTACGGGCTCCGAGACCCATGACAGGGGACTGGAGCCCTCCCTGGGCTTAACTGGGGATCCGGAGCCCTCACTGGGCTAAACGAGGAATCAGGAACCCTCACTGGGCTAGTATCTGGAGCCAACACTGGAGAGAGCTCTGGGGCTGGAGCCTACACTTGAGCGAGCTCTGGGGCTGGGAGGAAGGCAGAGAACAGTCCTTTTTTCCTACTCCTCCTCCTTTGGTTATTGGGGAACAGGGCAGCCGGCAGGCTTGTCGCTGCGGTGACCGGCGTGCTTGACTTAGTGGTGGCAGGCGGGCTTGACAATGGCGTGGCCAGCAGGTCTATCTTCAGAGCGGCCAGCAGGCTGGAGAGAGCCGTGGCCAGCAGGCTGGAGAGAGGACTATAATGAGTAAAGCACAAACACGCCCCCTAGTATAGTCCCGCCTCGCTTATTGATCGACAGCTTTCCTTGTAGCCGTTGGAAATTCAAATGCAAAAGAATTGCAATTCCATTTGAGTTTTGGCAGGTTACATGCACGATGCAGAGAGAATGAAAAAGTAAATGTGGTAATTAGTATTGCTATTTAAATATGACAGGCTCATAACTCGTAAGACATGGGAAATACAGTTGCAAATGTACTTTCATTTGAAATGTGGCAGTCACTGTGATTTCACGAAAGAGCAAATGCAAATGGTAATGCAAGATTTACAATTGCATTTGGATTTTGCCACAATGTATGCACCCACATGTGGAAAACGCAATTGAAAATACAAAGTCTTGCAGGGAAATGTGTCATGATTTTTTTTCATGAGTGCGCTCATAATCTTAGTATGCTCAAAAACTGTCATAATTTAAATATAAATAGTAATTTTCTACCCTGAATGAATCCCTCTGATTTGAACGCTGTGTTTGAAGGGCCATGTCTGCTGACACTTCAGTGTAAATGCCCACTGCTATGATTGGCTAACATCTTTTCATATGCTATGGCCATGACATGTGGAGCTCTCTTAAACGTTTACTGCATTTTACTATAGCACCTGCCAACTAATTGTATTGACTTTGAGACATTTGAGACATTTCCAGCAGTATTAAAAATAGCCTGTCTGGTCGAAACTTTAGTGTAAGGACACTGAAATACTTCATTTATTGAAATAGCTTTGGAGTGAAGGCAAAATGGAGTGACGTCTCAACATTAGACTTTTTTTAAACGGATAGAATGAATAAACTAATTTGAGCAGCACAGCATGAAAACACCTACTGTGCTTTTGTTCTTACTAGTCTGCAAAACTGCCCTCACTGTTAGTCTTTGTTGCTATTTGCAAAGCATACCACATCTATCAGAAGTAAAATCCACACTATAAACAAAGCATGGATGCAGCTACTAGCACTAAGCTGGCCAATTAAATGAGCGGACAGAAAGGAAGATGCAAACATATGAACCCAGCGCAGGATACTGCAGTATAAATACCATTACTGCACAAAGCCCCGCAAGTGCCATTTCCACTTTCACAGTAAGTCAGCTCTGCTGTCTGTCGAGGTTGAGTCACAGCTCCTTAGAGTCACAGTAAATGAGAGCGAGCTGCACTTAAATACAAATAAGACTGATGTCCATGGACACAAGCGGTGGACTAAGGCTGTTTTATATTACTCTGAAATGCACAGTTCAGCGCAAATGCAGCACACATGCTTGTAATGGCTTCTAGTCTTTAAAATAAAAATCAAATCAAATCACAAACCAAACCATTCATTAAACCAAAAAATAAAAAAAATAAAAAAGTAAAGAAAGACGTAAAAATGCTGCTTAAATGATGCATACTGTAGCATGGTTGGGCAAAATGCATAATTTAAGAATTGGTTCACTTTTAATTCAGAATTTAGAAAGAAGAATGTAGTTAATTAATAACCTACTAAGATAATTGTTACATTTAAATATATAATTCATTTGAAATGTCTACCAATTTATTTTCAGATATCTTTATATTTATAACAAACACTTGTACAAGGCACTTAGTGTCAGATATGAATTCTGTGTTGCAGCCTTCATCCAAGCATAAAAATATGTTGATTAAAATAATAATTTCATGTTTAATTCAGTGTTTCAATTTTGAAATTTACTAGAAATTAGAGTGAAAGTAATTTCTTTATTTCTTTATTTATTTTGTTTAAAAAGTGCAGTGAGTTCCCATTAGTTACCTTTAGTTAATGCATTAACTAACAGTAACTAACAATGAGCAATACATTTGTTACAATATTTAAATGTTTACAATATTTAAATCCATTAAATGTTTACAGATACAATTCTGATTTTAATAATGCATAGGTAAACATTGGAAATAACATTAACTAAAACAAACTCAATGGCAAATAAACCATTCTTTCATAATATGAATATTTATATTTCAAAAAATTGAAATATTAAAATTTAATTCTACTTTCTTACATTTAAATTTGATTCAAACTGCTAAACATGCAGATCCTCAGTCCTAATAAAAAATCCAATTCAGTCAATTTAAATTCTCAATCTCAGTTAAAACCTGAATGTAACACAACCCAGTAATACTGATGGTAGAGTTGTTGTTAAAGATGGCAATCTACACTGTAAACCCTAATAAGTTGAGACTACTCAAATGATTTGAGTAAAGTGGTTGCGTAAGTAAAATTGAGTAATGGCAAAATTGACAACTCAGTTCAATTGAGTTGACCTAATGTTGGTCTCTTCATTGAATTAACTTAAATGTTCAAGTACAGATAACTTAAAAAGGCAAATAGACTTAACTTAAATTTTCAAGTTTTATATGGTTGTTTACTTGTTTTAATGATTTATAAATGATTTAATACAAATATTGTTTTTCCATAAACTGCTTTATTTGGTTTACATTAAGAAACATTTCTCACATCAAGCTCATATTTTTAAGTCACATTAAGACACTTGAACAGCACTTTAAGGGCATATTTTTAACAGTAAGCTGCATTTTTAAGTCTGTGTTTTAGGCTGCAGGTCTTTCTGCCCCAAGGAAAGTAGAATGTGCTGAATGAAGTCAAACGTGTATCTCAGCGACTTTGGGTAACTCAGGTGCAATGCATAAATTAGTCCGAACATAAGGCACATTGCTTCAGGAAGGTCATGTAGATTGTCCATCACTAATTTTCCCTCGATTACTATTCCAATCGAAGAGGGAGACGAATGCAGAGAGTTGAGGTGCTTAAGAGTCGTCCCATCTTCAACTATCACAATCCCCACTGGCACATCAAGAATTGAGCGGTGATCATCGGACATCTAGTGAATAAACATTAACAAATTAAAATTAATTCACATACATGCAAGCTCATTTACAATACAACAGACACATCCTCCCTTTCCTCATGACAGTCGGGAAGATTAACTTTTCACAGATTCCCAAAGTTTGATATACATCTTTACGCTTGCGCTCCAGACTGTAGTAAACGTGTTTAAACGTGAGGCTGTGAATTAAAGGTAATACATAAATAATGTTTAGTTTCTTGCATAGACCTATCATTTCATAAGGCACCAATGTATCATCAGGAACCACAAATATTAATTTTGTGTTGTTTTTATGATCCTCAAAAAGATGGTTACCGTCGACTTGCATTATTGAATCACCAAAGACTATGGTTTCAGCTAACAATCTTCTTTATGGTTCTATGAACTTCAGTATAATTTCAGTATAATTACTCCAGTCTTCAGCATCACAATCCTTCAAAAATCATTCTAATATGATGATTTATTATCTATCTATGATTTATAACCTGTGATACTTTTTTCAAAAGTTTGGGGTCAGTAATTTTTTTCTTTTTTTTTTTTAAAGAAATTAACACTTATTCAGCAAGGATGTGATAATTGATCAAAAGTAATAGTTAAGACATATGTTGTTAGAAAATATTTCTATTTTGAATAAAAGCTGTTCTTTTTCACTTTTTTCATCAATGAATTCTGAAAAAAGTATCAAAAGTTTACAAAAAAATATTAAGCAGCACAACGGTTTCCAACATTGATAATAAATCAGCATATTGGAATGATTTCTGAAGGATCGACACTGAAGACTGGAGTAATGATGCTGAAAATTCAGCTTTAAATCGCACAAATAATTTATTTTAAAAGTATATTAAAATAGAAAAAAAAAAAAAAAAAACATTATTTCACAATATTACTGTTTTTTTTTTTTTTCTGTATTCTTGATCAAATAAATGCAGCCTTGATGAGAAGAGACTTCTTTTAAAAAGTAATGCGTCCAAACTTGACCAGTACTGTATATCTTGGATGGCCTGAGGTTGAGTAAATTAATAAGAGCAAATTAAAATTGTTTTCATTATGAGGGTTATAGGTAATCTAAACTTTATGTTTGTTATAGTCACTATTAGCCACTAGAGTTTTAATAAATCTTAATAATTTAAAAATATATATTTTAACAATTATATATTAATGTTATATATAAATTTTAAAAATATATATTTTAACAAATTCACAAAAAGTTTACTTTTAGTGGTAACACAGCTTGTCACTGGGGCATTTACTCTCAAATGAACACTTTTATACTTTTTTTTTAACATATTTAAAATGACAATCTGTTACTTGACAGTGAAAATTATAAATAAAGTCTACAAATCACTCATGGGGACATGGTAAATAGACACAGCTCTACTAATGGTAACTTGTTAAAGAAGAAAAAATAAATACACAGATGCATTTAAAAACTACTGTAAAAAGAATAATTAATATTATGCACCAGGGATAATATTACATCCACATAACTATTAATTAATAATATATCTCTGTAAATGTGTCGCAGGCGGGAAAAGGTCTGCGGTTTTTAGTGAACATGACCAGCCAAACAAATTCTTAAAACGATTAACGTTAGGCCTAAGTCAGTATTCACCAGCAGCCCAATTTTACACCAAAAAAAAGAGAAACGTCATTTCACAAATTACACACAGAGACATTTCAGTGTGTCTGGAAATAGATTTTTCTCGAAGTTCGAGCCGCAATAAAAAGACAATAAATATTGTAAACTAACAGCGCTAGTCTGTAAAACACTGGCTAGGTTTGGAAGTTGGGTGATACTAACTTAAACGCATTTATACCTTGTCCATCCGTATAAAAAAATAAAACATTTAACAGACAATAAAGCAAAATGTACAGGCGCGTTATAGATGAACTTACCAGCGTAACTTACTCCTGTGGCCTTACGACTCTTCCTCCTCCTCGCCTGCCTGCTACTGTCCCTGAGGGAGGAAAACGGGAAATTCACATGTTCTTACAGAAAGTTAGTAACACAAACGTGTTTATAACTCGAAAATACTCGAAGGCAGCTAAGCACAATTTAAATATATATTTTACCATTATTCTACGTACCTGTGTACTCTGAGTCTTTCACGACGACTCTCTTCCCACCTGCTTCACCGTCTGTCCGGCTGCTTGTGCTGCTGGCCCGCTGCCAGAGTTAAACGGTAAAGTGTTTTCACCATGCAAATAACATTACAATAAAACGTATAAGGAAATAAAAAAAAAAAAAGTGTGTATAATTATTCGTTACATTTAAATCTTTACTTACCTATTTAACTTTACACTTTATTATTTATTTCTTCTTTCGGGTGGTTCTGCAAATGACTCCGTTCTGGCCTGCAGTCAGTGCTGCGTCTTCAAGCAATTCGACAAAAAATTCCCGCCTATATCGGCCAATCGGCGCTGTTGTCAAGGCAGAATTTCAAGCGCGACCAATCATTTTTAAACAGAGACGTAGCGAATAATTTAAATAAATGGAAATTCTGAGTTTATAACACTTAAAATCTTAATTTAAAAGAATTTTACTGCCAATGAGTAAGTTAAACACATCTGTTTAAGTTTTGATGGCAAAACTGTGTGTTATAAGTAATGTGAAGTTATGTTAACTTGATTTCTTTATTAATGACAACATTAGGGTTTACAGTGTAAAAAGTTCAGATCCCAGAAAGAATGATCCATGAAACTGAGTTTCTTAGTTTCCCATTATGATCAACATTGTGCCCTTAAGTGAAGCACTTAACACTGGGCTGCTTTGGGAGAAATGTCCCTCTAATCAATGAGTAATTATTCACTAACTAAAGAATAACCCGTTTAATCAGCATATAATTACATACTATACATATCGTTCATTTCTAGTACATTCATCAATATAACAGACGTTTCAGAATGATCTGCAGTTTTGAATCTGGACTGAATTTTAAAGGCAGTTTGGTCATTGTGAACGAAAGAAATATGGTTTTACATTTCTATGACAAGGTTTGTATTAAATTAGAGTCAGTCAATACTACAAACACCGTGAAGAGAGGGCACCGGGGTGATCTATTGTAAGAAAGCCCTTGAGTGAGGAAACTACGACAATATTTCACTGGAGCGTGAGATAAGTGTTCGCTCTTGGGGCCCTCTTTCACTGTGCATCAGCTAAAACGCTCTGCAGATGCGATAAGCTGCTTAAGTGCTATCAATGTTCAGCCCTGCTCCCATTCTCTCAATGCACCATGAGATCTTCTAACAACAAAGGGACCGATACACCCTCAATCACTGCCATATACGCCAACAAAAACTCAGCAGAGCCTTCACTCTGGGGAGCCATCACTGTCCATCAGACGCCCTCATCTCAGTTCATCATTACCACCCTTCAATTTATAAACCTAATGTGCCGTATCTGCTTCTCAATGCTTATTTAGCTCCTTTCACGGCATCCCATCACACCGAGCAAATGATTGCATCAGGTAGGGCCTTCAAAATGCCATGCTGTAATCGTCTCCAATACTGCCAGTTATGTGAAGAGCCCATTATGGACCGAGTCATGATTGTACAGCACACAGGTCAGTTATCTTTGATTACATTGAAGGAAAAGCCAACACCCACTCTTATTATGGCTATAATTCCAAAAAGAGCAGTAGGATTGTATGTGCCGGCTATATAAAGTTATGATAGATCTACAAATAAGACTTTTACTCAGTCACACAAATATTGCCATAGGCAAGGAGAAAACACTAGGCAGGGCAGCCATTTGCCCGTGATTCATGTGTCCCTGGGGTCTTGGTTTGAGTCGAGTTGATTTGTATGTGTGTTTGTTCTCGGAGCTCTGCAGAGGAGGATGCTGGGCTTCCCCCCCTCCCAACCCCCTCCCCCCCGTGCTGGTTTGCATGTTGCTGAAGATCAGTAGATCTTGACGTGACGTGTCCCTGGAGGTCATGCGAAAGATACGAAAGACTCCAGAGCTTATTAAAACTATTTCGAAATGGTCATTTCAAAGTTTTATTGCACATGGTTTTAGTATCTCTTTGTTAATAATAGAAAACGTAGCTCTCGTTTGGACTGAAAGGTATTTGAAACAGAATTAGAATCTGAATTATGAACTCATGACCAAAAAATAGGTAGGAATTACCTTTGTTAGGAAACTTAACTAGTCGAATGAACTGGGAAAAACAAAAAGTGGCATTCAGAAGGAACATCAGAAAAGGAACCTGTCATGCTTTGTTGCTCGTAATGAGGTAAATGTGCAGCGCACCCAAAGGTTAATTAAGTCTGAGAATGACACGTTTGTTTCTTCAAAGAAGAGCTAGGCTTAGTCATGTACTATAATTGCATAGTGAAATATCAAAGCCACATGCCCTTGAGCAATGCGGCGACCTTTTTGACACAAGGGATGGAGAGAAGGCATGTTGTCATCATCATTTCTATTATGGTCTGATTGCCTATAAAACTGTTTTAATGGTAACAATAAATACTAACGTAAAGTAATATCACACAAGCAAGAGTGCTTGTTTATATGACAGTTCAATGTGCAAATATGTAAATAAACGGGAATACATAAGCGTCCTAAAGCCCTTTCGCATGTAGAACAACTATCTTTTGCCACTGATTCAGGATCTTTGTTAGTTCTTTGTTAGTTCAGGATCTTCAAGTCTTCGTTGCAAGGATGCAAACACATGATTTGTGATCCAGGGGAATTTTAGTAGATGAATGAGCTTTAAGTTCATACAGTACAGGTCAAAAGTTTGGAAACATTACTATTTTTAATGTTTTTGAAAGAAGTTTCTTCTGCTCATCAAGCCTGCATTTATTTGATCAAAAATACAGAAAAAAAATGTAATATTGTGATATATTATTACAATTTAAAATAATTGTTTTTAAATTTATTATACTTTAAATTATCATTTATTTCTGTGATGCAAAGCTGAATTTTTAGGATCATTATCACATGATCCTTTAGAAATCATTCTAATATGATGATTCATTATCAAAGTTGGAAAACAGTTCTGCTGCTTAATATTTTTTCAGAACATGTGATACTTTTTTAGGATACTTTGATGAATAAAAAAGTAAAAAAAAAAAAAAAAAAAAGCTATGTTTTTAAAATATAAATATTTTTGTAATAACAATATACACTACTGGTCAGTAATTTGGGGTCAGTAATTTTTTTTTCTTTCTTTTTTTTTTTAAATAAAATCAATACTTTTATTCAGCAAGGATGTGTTAAATTAATAAAAAGTGATAGTAAAGAAAATATATTATTAGAATATATATATTATTAGAATTTTTTATTTTTATTTTGAATAAATGCAGTTCTTTTTAACCTTTTATTCATCAAATATATTAGACAGCAGAACTGTTTCCAACACTCATAATAAATCAGAATATTAGAATGATTTCTAAATGATCATGTGATAGACTGGATGTTACATGTGGCACTGAAGGCTGGAGTAATGATGCTGAAAATTCAGCTTTGCATCACAGGAATAAATTATTTTTTTAAAGTATATTCAAATAGAAAACTATTATTTTAAGTTGTAATAATATTTCACAATATTACAGTTTTTTTCTGTATTTTTGATCAAATAAATGCAGGCTTGATGAGCAGAAGAGACTTCTTTCAAAAACATTAAAAATAGTAATGTTTCCAAACTTTTGACCTGTACTGTATATGTTCATAGAATTTAATGATTTGATGCATGTTTTTAATGTGTTTCACTGGCTCATATTCGTTTTCACACTGTAAAAAACCAAAACAACCAAACAAAAAAAAAAAACACTAAGGGTCTATGACTGAAGCAATGTTTAATGAATTATGGCAATATTTTGTATAATATTTTAGCTCTATTTTATTAGGAAGTGTTTTCTAAGGAAACTATGATACCATAATAATAACTGTAATAATAATAATAATAATAATAATAACAATTAAACATAACCTAACATAAATAACAATATTTTTTATTACGAAATATTCTGGACTTACATTAGGAACTTGTCTTTTTTATTACATGTAATTAATTTGTTACATGTCGTGGTACCTCTGTGGGGGAGACTGACATGGAAGAGACGTCGTATATATATATATATTATTGTGGTGCATGAAAAGTATTCTTGTAGCTTCATAAAGTTAGAGTTCAACCTATTTTAACAATGTCTTTAAGTCTTTAATACCTTTCTGGGCCTTGAATGTGGTAGTTGCATTGCTGCTTATGCAGGGTCAGAAAGCTCTCAAATTTCAGCAAACATATTTTAATTTGTTCAGAAGATGAATGAAGGTCGAATGGGTTTGGTAAGACATGAGAGTGAGTAATTAATGACAAAATTTTCATTTTTGGGTGATTTATCCCTTTAACAACCAACTTTATGTTTGTTTTTATGCATGTTGTATAATATATTTATCTCTTCAAAAAAAGAATTCATATATCAATCTGAAACATTGTTCCCTGTATCCTCTGTAAGTTATGTGATTGGATGCTGTTGTAATCAGACATGCCTTTTTCAGACATGTGATTGGTCGCTGCTGCAGTCAGACACACGTTTGTTAGGCACGCGATTGGCCACTGCTGTTGTCAGAGGTGCATGTATCTGGCATGCGATTGGCTGCTGCTGCAGTCAGAAGTGTGCTTGTCAGGCACGTAATTGGCTGTTGCTATAGTGAAATATGCACAGACCAATCTGTGTCAAGAATACGGTCCATAATATCCACTTTCTAACCCCTTGCCCAAACATCAATCTTTTTGGAAAGCCAATTTTGCTTTTAAAATTGGGAATATTTACTAAAGGTGAGTAGTTTGCATCTCTGCCCTTACTAGTTTGATAACTGTCACATTAGAACATGCAAAAATTGCTATTTCTGAGAAGTTAGAAGAGTAACAAGAAGGCAGCGCTTTGTGTGCTTTTGCTTTGTACAACAGATCAAATAACAAGATCTTAAAATCGAGTAACTTACATTTACACATAACATTGCCAGTTTGTTTACAGGCCACCAATGAAAATAATTTGAATCAGGCCACAAAGGTTTCCAGATGATTCGCTGGGTTTTGAACAATTTGGTTGAGTGAAATTATTCAGTGATATATTTATAAAGTCTGCCTACTTCCCATTAGATGAAAAACAGTACGCCTTAATTTATAGCATTAATTAAACAATTAAACCCAGATGATCTACTACTTACAACAAATATTCTGAAGTGATCTTCTGATGAACACTTTATTTTCCCATGATGCAGAAGAATTGTGAGTGGCAGCGAAGAGTTGCAACTTACCCTGGTTACATCACCATGACCGCATTGTAAAATTACATTTATAAAAGCCAGATTCATACTTCATAGAATATGTGACCCTGGACCACAAAACCAGTCTTAAGTTGTATGGGGATATTTGTAGCAATAGCCAAAAATACATTGTATGGTTCAAAATTATAGATTTTTCTTTTATGCCAAAAATCATTAGGATATTAAGTAAAAATCATGTTCCATGAAGATATTTTGTAAATTTCCTACCGTAAATATATCAAAACTATATATCAACATTTTTGATTAGTAATAAGCATTGCTAAGAACTTCATTTGGACAACTTTAAAGGTGATTTTCTCAGTATTTTAATTTTTTTGCACCCTCAGATTCCAGATTTTTAAATAGTTGTATCTCTGCCAAATATTGTCCTATCCTAATAAACCATACAACAATGGAAAGCTTAAATAAATCTCAATTTTCAAAAATTGAAACTTAAGACTGGTTTTGTGGTCCAGGGTCACATATACTTTTTTAATGGTCATGAAGTAAGGTTCAAATCAACTGTAGTACCTTCTAGAGTAAGAGATTTTGGACAGCTTGTCACTTGCTTTATTCCAGAATGAATCTGAATTTTTGAACGAACCATTTGAGTAATTGATTCAAATGACCCACTCATAAAGACTCATCGCCACTAACCCCCACCTTAATGCACATTACAACATGGAACATTTCAGTTGCTATTTATTAGGGATGTGGTGTACTTTTATTTTTGGTTGGAGATCAAATGAACCACAGTGGTTTCTCCATCAAATGTATTTATCACATGAGCCATTGTTTTTTACAGCAAAAAAAACGAGACTATTCAAATGTAAAACTGTTATAAATTTAGAATTGCCAGGAACACTCATGAATAACAAGGTAGAGACCTTTGTACAATCAGATTTAATCAGCAGCCATCCGTCCACTACAATCTGCATAACTGTTTGTGAGAGCAAAGTTTTTTGAAGAAGCTGAACGGGCAAGCTGTGAAACATATGGGCAAGAGGCCTGAGACTGCGAGAACGATTTCTGCTTCACTTCAATATTTCATAAAATCACTGTGCATTTGGGTAATTGATGCAAGGCCGTTAATAAGCAAGCAGGGTAGGGTGTAAGCACAGCTGGACACTTCAGATGATCATCCCTCGCTGGGACTCCCGTTATAAAATTAGATGTGATTCAGAACACAAGAGCTCAAAATCTAAAGGAAAGCAGAGAAAAGTCTGACTGCAGCGTGCTGGAGTAAAATGAAAGCAGCGTCCTCTGAGAAACACAAATGTGTTCTAGATACGTCCAAATGACATCTGGAGTAGAGATGTGTGACGTTATTATATTTTAATCTCTGTGCTCAATACTTCACATTGTGTGAGTAAGAAATTTGTTTTGCATCATAAAATGCAAGACAAAAATTAGATTGCATGTTTAAGGGCTCACTGTGGGAGTAAAAGGTCTGCTGGTTCCTCTGTATGTCTTCTTATGGACACTGCAGTCTCAAAAAGTGCCACAAAAAGAACATAAACAAGTCCCAAGAGTGAGTGTGAGTACAAACAAAAAAAGTTGTTATTGCATGCAGCATGCAACATTTTTAAAGTGAAATACATTTTAAAATTTAAAACAAAAAAATAGAGATGCACAATATAGAAGTACCATACTGGTTAACATATCAGACATAATTTGTTAATTGTTTGTTAATTTGTCAGAATTGGCAGATTTAATTGTGCATGCTTATTTATTTTTTATTTATATATATATTAGATTTTTATTACTAGTTTTGCCGTTTATAAAAAACAGTAATTTAATAATGATGTTAAAAGCAATTCTTAGCTAAATGTAATATTTACTAATCTCAAAATGAAAATTGTTTTCATACTGTACACTACAATGTTTTGATGCTTAAATTCACAAATTGTACCAGAAAAAATAACTGATTTTAGTTTCAATTTATTATACAGAGTTTAAAGCTATTCTGTATACGGAGCAAATGGTTTGTCTGTGCTGCTTCAGTTCATCATACATTGTCTGTAATACGTAAGAGAAAAACGTGTTTGAAATATTTCATGCTTAGTGCAGGTCTGAGCCATCTGTCCCAGTTAATTCACCCCCCCCCCAGATGCTTTATACAAAGTTGTCTGGACAATTTCTATTATTGCACAATGTTATGCAACATGTCTGGATTTTTATAGAGCAAATGATTAAATCATGAAGCTAAGTATTTATTTCAAATCTCCTACTTTGAAAGCTTGTCCTCATCATGATTTTGGCAGGCAATTCGATGACAAAGCCTCTAGCATAATGCATAATTTTTCCTTCCTGTTTATCTGATATTGAAGACAACAGCGACCCATTTGGGGAATATCAAATTCCCTCCTCTTGTTTCACATTCATGACTATGTTTCATCTTTATCTGACATAATTCCACTCATTGTATTTTCAGTCTTTTCAGTTTTTCCTTCAGTGTTCAGAATTTTGATAAGCACATAGTGATTTCTCCAGGACACTAATTGACTTGCAGCAGCTAATTAAATGTAGGTTGTAAGGTTGCGATAACTGTGTAATGACAGGGGAATGCGAGGAAGACACTGAAAATTGCTATGCTAAAATTAGATG
This sequence comes from Cyprinus carpio, assembly GCF_018340385.1. Lineage (NCBI taxonomy): Eukaryota > Metazoa > Chordata > Actinopteri > Cypriniformes > Cyprinidae > Cyprinus > Cyprinus carpio. Next base: position 8,879,861 of record NC_056619.1, on the reverse strand, counting down.
CGATTAGATGTTCAACATACTGTCTAAGGGGAAATCGCTTTTAAAGTGTTGTGATGAACAGATGGTGACATTGACGGTTCAAATACATTACAACCTTGTGTTTGTAATCCTTGATATGGGTTTCACAATCTTGTGGACGTGTTTGTTTCAACATTGCATTTAGATTTGGTGGCTCTATAGGCGACACCTGAGTCATGCCATGAGAAGCAGCAAGGAATTAACATTTAAAAAATTAAGACAAAATTTTAATTTTGGGCGAACTATTTCTTTAATTTGTTTTTGTTTCACCAACAAAAACAAACATTTCTAAATGAATCAGCATTTTTGACAAATGGGTTCAATTAATGATTCAGTGACTCATTATTAACTCTTTTCCCACCAATGACAGAATTTTCCTGCTTTCCGTGTTTTCACAGGTGTATGGTAGGAGGCACTATTACACATCTTCTGAAAGAGTATTGAACATCTGGATCACAACAAGCAGAAACAAGCCATCGTATGCTTATGTAAGCAGATGCATATGTAAAATAATGAAATTATTAAGCATTAAACAGCATATAAATCAAAACTTACATCACAACCACTGCAGCATCCGAAAAACTTTATCATGCTCAAAGTCTAGTGTGACCACAGCTTCAAACAGAGAAAGACAAAAACACACTCGTCTTCACCTTCTGATGTAATGATGTAACCCATAAAAACAGTTGCTGAAAAGGCAAAAAGCAAGTGGAGGGATACCAAAAATGAGAAATCCTATAGGTCTGTAGCCGCACTGTCTGAGCACAATTGACCAATCAGATCCAAGGACTGGAACTAACTCTTTAAATCAGAAATATAGTGGTAGATTTGTGTCTCATCATTCAAAACATTTATCAAATTAAATGCAGTTATAACTCTATTTCTCAAACTGCTGATGGAGCTAATAGAGGAAAAGACACTGACCTAAATGTCAGACCATCAAGATAAAAAAATAAATAAATACAAAATCACATTATCACTGGATGTGAGCACAAGTTGCAAGTGAAAAGACTCGATGGTAATTAGATAAAGTAATAATGCATTTAAGTTAACAATGCAATAGTTCATCTACTTTTATAAGTGGCCTAGTTACAAAGTGAGTGGGTGTATTTTAATTAATGAAAATATTAATGTAATTACCCATAGAAGGTGTGAAATTGTCAGTAGTGTGCATGAGTAATCTTAGCATTGTCTCTTTATCAACAGCTGTGGTGAAACTCTTGATTAAAACTATATTACAATGTACTGGGGTCAAGAACATGGAACATTTTATTATCTTTACAGTATGGATGGATTTGCATTTAACACCTTCCTTCAGAAGATTTATTCAAGTCAGACAGCTCTTGTTGGAGTTTTTATAACAAGTCAAGTGTACTTTTTGTCATGAACAAACTTTCATATATATATATATATACCACAACCTACAGTATGTTACTTAATGCAGTAAAGTGAGATTTAGAGAAAATGAAAAATTTAAACCGTTTTCAGATGGCAGGCCTGACCAGATGTTTTCAGAGCTAAAGTCAATCAGAATAGAAGATTATATGAGCAATTAAGAAAAATTGTGCAGGTATAAGAACCATTTACTGGAAGATGATATTTGATGGGACCTCATACTAGACATATGGATTAAAAATTAAAAAAAATCTGCTGTGACAAGGGGAAATGTTACTCATGGAGTTGCAGATGGAGGCTTATGGAGTACTCTACACTAAGAAGGCTTAGTCAAACAGATCACGGATTTAGCTTGGAGATTTCCAATACATGTGAAAACAGACTGGAACTTCCAACTCTTTCCAGAGTGAGATGTCAGATTTTACGCTTTTTTAGGAAATTTAAGGGGAAACCTTAGTTAGATGAAATGTCATTTTACTTGCTAATTGAACATCAAAATTTTGAATAAGTCAAAAGCAACTTTTGAGCAAAAGGTCAACCATTTCAGCAAAAAAATGGTCAAAAAGGTGATCTTTTAGTTTGTTTGTTATTGTTACTCAATAATTGGGGTCCAGTGAGCGGCTACATGGAGTCTGAATATACAGGCTGGTCTCATTGTTTATTAAAGATGTTGTATAAAAGATATGTCATACATTAATGAGCTGATGAGCATTGAATGAATGGATCAACCCATAAATGAAAATTTGCTAAACATTTTTTTTGTTGTTGCTCACCCTCAGGCCATTCTAGATTAAGATGAGTTTTTCTTCATCAGATCAGATTTGGAAAAAAATGAGCATGTTACTCAACAATGGATCCTCTGCAGTGAATGGGTGCCGTCAGAATAAGAGTCCAAACAGCTGATAAAAACACAATAAGTAATCCACACCACTCCAGTCCATCAATTAACATCTTGTGAGGCGAAAAGCTGCGTGTTTCTAATAAACATATCCATCAATAAGAAGTTTTCACTTTAAACCATCATTTCTAGCCACAATACCAGTTCATAGTGCATAATAACAAATTAAAGATAGATTTGTTTTCCCTGAGGGTGAGTACATTTTGTTGAATTTCTCATTTTTGTTCTACTATTTCTTTTAAAGTAGGCAATAATGTTGTTTAAAGTTGTTATATAATGTTACAGTAAACATTTCATCTTAAGTATTGGATCTCAAATAATTAAATGCATAGAATAAACAAAGTTTGACAGGACATACAACGTTTGAGGTCAAAAATGAAAGATCTGGGAAGTATTTTGTATATCATGTTTTTGGTTTGCTTGCTTTAAAGTCATAACGAAAGCTTCAGACAGTTAACATGAGAACAAAGACAAACTTCGACATCTACCATGAAACTCCCCCATGCTAACATAATCGAACTGTCAAACAGAAATATGATGTGCTTTCACCTCTGGTGTCAAATGAGGAAACTTTGTAGTGAAATAAGCCCTACATCTGTCATCTGACTTCACAATCCAAATCCTCATCTGATGAGTTTGTGAACTGAGCATGAGACAAACGAGATGGGACAAAGAGATGTGACTGACTAATAATTGCAATAAGAGAGCTTTTATCCAACAGTTTTAATGGTCTAGACTTTTCCCTTGGTCCCTTTCAGCCGCCATCAACATCATTAATCTGTGCCATCATATTTATCACTCATGTGAGCCAAATTCTCTGTCTCATAGGAACATAATACTTGAAAGAAACATTCTTCTAAAAAATAAATAGTATACTGTACACCTATTGAGTAAAAATAAAATCCTTCACTTTCATTTAATGATATTTTACTGTTTCAGTAAATATGTGCAATTTTATATTTTTTACCATTGGATGTTGTATGAATATTCCTTTGTTTAGACATTTAGCTTGACATAACATTTACAAACAATGCCGCCTTCAACTTGTAAATAAATGAGGACACAAAATTAACTAAACAGCTGAAAATAAACCAAAGCAGGCACAGTGACAGGCACTATATATCTACCTTTAGGAACGGTGTGTAAATTACAGATATAAGAATGAAACAGTTAGAGTTTGTTTTCTTTTTTGAATTGTGTGGCTTAGTAATTCTCCATCTTGTTTTATCTGACAGAAACCTGAGGTGAGAGCAGAGCAGTCAAAGACGAGGACTGCCACAGCAAGGTTTTGCTGAACAAACAAATACAGCCTGATTCCGCCTCTTTTCCTCTGAGGAAATGCAGCCAGTCGACCACTGGCACACATCAAAGGATAAGAAAAAGAAAAATTGATTTGTGATGTTAACCATGTGGCTGACTGGCTGCAGAGAGCTATTTGTTTGTGTGAGACTGCATCTAATAAAAGCGGTAAGACAAATGTTTTATTGGGAGATCCATAGGCATTTATCATTTTAACAGATGTTATTTTATTGATTATTTTAACAGAATGGTATACATGGATCTTTACACAACATGACCTAACAGATGTATCATATATTACTCCACTGCCAGAAAGTATGCCAATGAAAATGACACCAAAAAATATTTTTACTCAGATAGAATTGTCTTCATCAAAATACTCTATTGTATCCCAGCTTAAAATGCAGAGACAACTTTTAATTGAACCATTCTGAAACTGACTCTCAAAAAGTTTAAATCTGTGTCACTATTTATATTTGATACCAACATTTTAACCTGTTTTTTTTGTTTTGTTTTTTTTTGGAAAAAAAGATGTATGTATAATCAAGTGAACCTAAGATGCTCGAGGAAATGTTCATCCTAACAATATAAAAGTTATTACAAATTTACTTTATGAAAATCATTGAAACGGTCATTGGATGCTACATGCACTTTTAGAAGTTGTTTAAACTGAAATATGTGTTGGTAGTGTGTGTACACATCCACCCTATAATGATAAAGATCTACCCAGTGTATTTTTTTTAATCTCGTTAAATCATTACCCCCTTCTCATATCAAGCCATTCTCAGATGCCTGTCTGTGTGATGTCACAAAGACCCAGGCCCTCCCACGATTGACTGACACAAGCGTTTTACCTTCCCCCCGGAGAGAAGGGCTCGAGGCTCCGCCTGTCTTCCTTAGGCTGACGTGGAGGTCGTCGATGAGGACTCGCCCCCTCAATCACCCCAGTATGAGGAGCTGTTGGAGGCTCGTAAACAAGCACTGGCATTTCAGCATTTCCTCCCTCACTGCTCTCTAGCACTTGGGGCTGCTGGTGCCCGTCTCTCCTCAGTGCCCTCAGGAGATCGATCTGCCAACCTTGCCACCCACGGTGCTGTCCGGAAACATAGCGGTACTGGCAAGCTCGCTACCTCTTCAGAGGTCTCTAGAGCAGCTAGTTCGGCCATCCCCTGCCTAGCCGCCATTTCAAGGCACCGAGCTAGCCGATCTGATTACACCAGAGGTCAGTATCGAGAGACTAATTCCCTTTGTAGACTATTTGGCAGCGTGGACACTTCTGTCAAATGTGTCTCAATGGGTCCTGCACACTGTAGAAAGAGGCTACAGAGTCCAGTTTGGTTCTCCTCTGCCTCGTTTCAACGGGGTCATTCCCATTCTGGTTAGCCCAGAGCAGGCTCTGGTAATGGAACAAGAAGTAAACACTCTCTTGGGGAAGGAGGCCATCGAGGTGGTCCCTTCTCTCGACAGAAAGTCCGGGATCTACAGCAGGTATTTCATCGTTCCAAAGAAGTATAGGGGGGTTGCGTCCCATTTCAGATCTGCGTCAGTTGGGATGCTCACAATCAAGCAAGTCGTGTCTCAGATCAGGTCCGAAGGCTGGTTTGTCACGATCAATCTAAAAGACGCATACTTCCATATCTTCATCCTTCCCCAACACAGGAAGTTCCTGAGGCTTGCTTTTGTGGGCAGAGCTTACCAATATCAGGTGAGAGTGCAAGGCTGAAGGGTTCTTCCCTTCAGCCTTGCACTCTCACCCTGCACTTTCACAAAGTGTGTGGATGCTGCTCTGGCTCCTCTACAACTCCAGGGCATCTGCATACTCAACTACATCAACGATAGGTTGATATTAGCTCAGTCAGAACAGATGGCAGTTCGGCATCGAGATGTCATTCTCGCCCATATGAAAGAGCTAGGGTTAAGACTAAACTATCTGATGGCAGCCGCGTACAGCTTGATACCTTTTGGCTTGCTGTACATGAGACCCCTACAGTGGTGGGTCAAGACCAAGGGGTTTCTCCCCAAGGGGAAATCCGCTCCACATGCTCAAGGTCACGCGGCAATGCCTTTGTGCCTTATACATGTGGAGGAAATCTTGATTTTTGTTTCAAGGCCCGGTGCTGGGAGCTTCTTGTCACCGAATAACGCTAGTGACTGCCCTTAAAAAAAAGAAGTTTATTCAAGTTTGCTATTAGTATACTTCTTTTAAACTAAAAATAGGAATTTATGCTTTAAGTTTACTTTTTATGTACTTCTCAGAAATGGGCTTTATGTACTTCTCAGAAATATACTTAAAATTACATTGAAGTATACTTGACTTATACTTACAAAAAGTCTAAATATACTTGAACTTTACTTAAGTATACTTAATAAAATAAACTTAAAGTATACTACTTTTTGGTAAGGGTGATGCGTCTCTCACCACTTGGGGAGTGGTCACAAGTTGCCGCTCGGCCCGCGGTCTGTGGAGTGGTCACCATCTCATGTGACACATCAACTGCCTAGAGATTCTGGCAGGGTTTCTAGCATTAAAACACTTTCTACCAGACCTAAAAGATTGTCATGTGTTGGTGTGCACCGACAATACAGCGGCAGTCTCTTACATCAACCACCAGGGAGGTCTGCATTCTCACCCCCTTTACAGGCTGGTGCACCAGAACCTTGTGTGGTCCCAAGAGAAACTCCTCTCGCTGAGAGCAATTCATAACCCTGGGCATCTCAATATGGGAGCAGACATGCTGTCGAGGCAGGGACCGAAGCCCGGGGAATGGAAGCTTCTCCCTGAGGTGGTGAAGCAGATATGAAGAGTTTTTGGCCAGGCTCAGGTGGACCTGTTTGCGACTCAGGAGACATCGCACTGTCCCCTCTGGTTCTCTCTGACTCATCCAGCTACTCTCAGACTGGACGCTGTGATACAGAATTGGCCGAGGCTTCGTCTGTACGTCTTTCCCCAGATCGCTCTGCTCTCAGGAGCTCTGGAGAGAGTACGCCAGGAAGGGGTCCGTTTACTGCTATTGGCCCCATTCTAGCCATGCCGAGTATGGTTCTCGGACCTAGTGTCCCTTCTCGCCAGCTCTCAATGGGAGATTCCCATCAGGAGAGTCCTTCTCTCTCAAGTGGGGGGCACTATACTGCCCTACAAAGCAAAAAGGCAGTAACTACGCAGAGTGCAGAACTGAGAAAAATGACTTAAAAGTTATCCTGTCATCCAGCCTAAGTAGTTGTAGGTAGATTATTGGACATGTTGCTGTTATGTTACTTTATATTTTTATAAGATGTTTTGTCACATAACAAAGGATGCCTTGAATGTCATGAAAATGACAATAACTAATTTTTGACCAAAAATGCAGTTACTGCCTTTTTGCTTTGTAGGGCAGTATAGGTCACCCCCACCTGGAGCTGTGGAAGTTGTGAGTGTTGCCCCTGAGGGAGCACAACTCGTAGCTTCCGTTCTCTCAACTGAGGTTGTTGAGACCATCCACCAATCCAGAGCTCCCTCAATGAGGAAACTGTACCCCTTGAAGTGGAAACTTTTCACTTCTTGGTGCAGAGACCGCCAGTTCAACCCAGTTAACTGCCCAGTTGGTACAGTACTGGAGTTTCCTCTGCGGTGCGCTGAGGCCTCCAGAACGATCTCATATTATTAGGGGCACGTTGTAACATAACTGTATGACAGCTTAAAATATGATCTGGTCTCATGAAAAAAAAAAAGACAAATTAAAATATTTTGTCAATAAAATAAAATTATATATTTTTTCAAATGGCCTTTTTTAATAATTAAAAATAATATATTTTTTTCTACTAAAAGGCCTTTTATTTGCTAAAAAAAAGCCTTTAAATCTACTTATCAAATGATAGAAAATGTAGTAGATTGTGTACAACAGGTTTTTTTAGAAAAGTTTTGATCATGTTGATAATATGATACAGTAAGCTTTATAGCATTAAGAGGTTACATTTTAGTTCAAGCCTCTTGCATTTATCTCATGTGCAAACCACCGAACAAAATAATCTTTATAGACTATGACTCAGTGTGCACTTACTATTGCCCTAAGTGAAGATTTACTTCATTTTTTCACCTAACTAGAGCCCTCCATTAGTTCTCATCACACTTTAATCTATTCTAAAACATCACAAGGCTCAAACTCTTAAAAAGTCAATGGGGCAAATGCTGCCAGTAATTAGCATCTAAGCTTCTAAACAATAACCTTTACCTGCTGCTTTTCAATCTTAGGTGGGAGCTTTTGCCATTTTATCAGACTGATATAATGGAAAGTGATAGAACATGAAAGAAAGAAAATGGGGAAGGAACTCAAATTTTAATTAAATTAATCTGCTGCACCATCCTTTCTGTGTTTCTAAGTGTAACATACATAAAGCCAACAACATTAAAATCACATTTATAAATTATTAGTATATTTTACTCTAACACACACTTTATAGACAATAATTGTTACAGATAATTTTGGACAAAGTATTAAAGAAATAATAATAATGAAACAACAGCTTTAAAAACAATCAAAAGCCACTGCAACCGTTAAGCTATAATAAAAAAACAGTTTCTTCAAGTAACTTTTGGCACTCTGCCTCATGCTCTCACCAAAGCAGCATAGCAAATGAACCCCATTGTCCTCATTATGTCGTCTCTGACGTTCCTAAACTCTTCTGCCACGTTGCTGTTCACATGTTGTCTTTTTATCATGGCCTCTTCCTCACATGCCACCCAGTGGAGGGAGTATCATTTGAGTTTGTCACTATCAAAGCTTACTGTCATAGCGCTCTGACACACATCAAAGGTAAAGCTCACACTCATTGGAACCTTAGGCTGTCCCGGTAGAGCTCTCAAGCTGAGCCATGCTTCTGCATCTCATACACAACATAAATAATGGATTTTTGTATAATTCTGTAAGAACAGCATGTTGTATTACAGCAAAAAGAGGCTTTGCATTATAGTTATTTTACATAGGTGAAATATACATGCTCCAAGGAACAATGTAAAGTGTCTAAACCCCCTTAACCATGGTAAATCCATTTTGTTTCTCACAACCTCACATGTCTTATTGTTTTTACAAGCAGTAGCATAAACGATGCCGTGTTCAATAATATTAATTATTTAAAGACTTGCTACATTAAAGAAATAGTTCAACCAAAACTTAAAACACCCTCAGGCCATCCAAGATTTTGGTTATGAAATTTAGCATTACATCACTTGCTCACCAGTGGATCCTCTGCAGTGAATGGGTGCCGCCGGAATTAGAGTCCGTTTGTAAGAAACAAATACATCATTAGACGGTTTTAACTTCAAACCACTGCCTCTGGGTAAAATATGAGTCGACTATCCATAATATTGATTTCTCTAGTGAAAAAGTTGTCTGAAACGGGAGAGAAATATGCACAGAACAAATATCGTTTACAAGCAAAACAGTCCAGAACAGTTCTAAACAAATATGTGAGTGGATTTTGAAATTAGTCAGAATTATCCACTTCATTTAAAAAAGATATGATTCTCTCATTTGGGAAAAAAAATGAAGTAAACTGAAATTTAAAAGTTCTGATAATGCACCCAAGTAGTTTGCTTTATTACTAACTTTTACAGACAGATCTGAGATCCCACTTGACCCTGTGATGTGATTAAATGACATCAGCAGGGATATAATCACTTATATAAAGGCACTGTAGAGCGATACCTAATCCAAGATTAATGCCAATCAAATTAATTATTTTAGCTCATGAAACAGGTTTACCTTCCATTGGTGCCTGGTTATGCAACATACTATTTCAATAAGAGTTGTTAGGTGCTATTTTGAAGCTTCTCTACATTTGCTTATACGTGTGAAGGTGAACTTGCATGGGCGTCTGAGAAAATCATCAGAGATGAAAATATTTCAGCACCTTTTCATGTAACATGCAATGAAATGGTCTGTTAAATATCATTTAACATAAATTCACAAAGTGACTTTCAATGCTGTGAACCAACATTTTTCTTTCTCTTTCATTTTTTTTTTTTTCACAGGAGCAGAATGAGTTTTCTAAATCTAATAAGAAAAAGCACACAATGCACCTATATAAACCTAAAAAGAGCCCTGGTTGACTGGATTGATATTCCAGGAAAAAGTGAGGATGTTTATCCAAAAATGCTGTATATTACATCACAAATAAATGGGGAAAGCTATTATTAGAATCATAATTTACTGGTAGGCTATAGTAATGTGACTCATTTAATATATTATACTGGTATTCTAGTCCATTAAATGTTTCTCTGCTCTAAGAAATGTGTGGCCTTCAGACATCACAGAATTTAGCCAGCAATAAAGTTTTTCAACCGCTTCAACAAAAATACTGTTATGCCTTATTTAACATTGCACAAAATATGTGAGTGGTACAAACTCATGAGGAGAATTACAAATGTTTACTGAAAAAGAATTACAAGGTCAATGTAAAACCTGGAGCAGAGTGGGAGCAGAGTCATTATAGAGCACTTTGAGCTGGAAAGGGAAACTTCGGTCACTCCACTCACATCCTCTGCTGGGTGTGTGAGTTCATCTTTACTGGGAATAGTGATTACCTGTTCTTAAGTGGAAAATAATGAAAACTTCTGAGCTGAAACATCTGAAGACACTGAAACAGCCCCAAAAATTTCATTGCACCATTACCTCATTGATATTATTCACCCATGTGCACAAGAGATGTTACTCTCCTATGCCAATACACTGCTTTCTAATGATTCTTCATTAGGAGAATCTAGAAGCAAATGAGCACACATTTTATGCTTATTTCGACCATGGAATAAAAATATATAGAAAAAGAAATTGTAACTGTTTATCTCGCAGTTGTGAGTTTATATCTCACAATTTAGACTTCTCCTCAGAATTGAGGAAAAATTTTCATCTTGGAATTATGACTTCACCCTAAAAATTTTGCATGTGTATATGGTCAGGTCAGGTGTCAAATCTGTGGGGAAAAAAAGGAATTTCAAGTTGTAAAAAAAATCAAATAAATAAATATATATATATAATAACTGTGAGATAATTCAACTCAGAAAAAAGTCAGAACTGCAATTGTAAACTCTGAATTGCAAGACATAAGCTCAAGAGTTCTGAGAAAGAATTCAGAATTCTGAGATGTTAACTCAGAATTCCAAGAAAAAAATTATTGTGTGGTGTAAACTTATAATTCAGAGGGAAAATTTTGAGATTTTTAACTCAGGGTTCCAAAAGTCAGAACTCAGATTTCAAAGAAAAAATCTGAATTGAGTGATTAAAGCTCAGAAAACATTTTTTTCTGTTAAGATAAAAAGTCACAAATACCTTTTTAATATTTTTATTCCATGGAAGAAATACACTTTCATATATCTGTGTGTGAGAGAGAGAGAGCGTAAATGCCATATATTTCTTACATAAAATATTCCCAGTTAATCCGACTTGCATTTTTTACATGTCCATTTTTTTTTTTTTTTTAATTAAATAGACATTGTCATTCTGTCTTACGCTCGGCTTTGCTTCAGGGTATTTTGCTTTTTGTGTATTTTACTTCCGTTACTGAAGCTCTGCCTCATTGAGCGCTGCAGGCATTATCATACGTTTGCTGGGCAGGGACTGACAGAGCTCCGTTCAACTGAAGCGTTTTCCTTTAGCGCCCATGGCCTCAGGCTAAGCTCTTCCTCAGGAGATGCTTTGCACAGCTATAGCCTATAAAGAGATTTACTTGACCCACATCTCCTCTGAACTCTTTAAAGCGCTCCTCTTTGACAAATCAGCGACCCTGTCAAACCTCATTTGATACGGGTTTGATGCACATGTATCATGGCCCAATTTATGCTGGTTTTTGTCAGTATTTTGACCTAGTCTAAAGGATACCACCACACCATAACACTGTTTGTTTGTTTGTTTAATGACATTCAATTATTTAATTACACTCATTTATTAATTTCTATGTTTACATTCAAGGTAAGATTTTGTTTCTTTCTTTCTTTTGAATGTTTTTTTTTTTTTAAATAAGTCTCTTGTTATAAAATATATATAAAAATAATAACCTTGTATAATATTTAATAATTGATTATTTTTTAATATATTATATATATTTATATTTGAATATATTTTAAAACATAACTTTTATTAGCCATTACACCAGTCTTCAGTGTCACAGGATAGGATCCTTCAGAAATCATTTTAAAATGCTGATTTGATATTCAATAAACATTTTTTTAATTATTATTATTTATATTAATGTTGAACAGTTTTTTTTTTGTCCACGGATTATTTGATTTAAAGCTTAGGAGAACAGCTTTGTATTTCAACACTGTAACAATGTTAAAGTCTTTACTGCAATTTTTGACCAATTCAGTGAATTTTTGCTGAAAACAATTTTTATTTCTTCTCACTGATTTCAAAATGTGGTGTATGTATTCATTTGTCACCATACCATAGAACACAATTATATACTGTTCATTTAAATGCCTTTATCTATTCTATTAAATATATGCATCAATTTGAATTTGTTTATATGTTTCTTGTGGTTTTGTAAGTGTTTAGTATTATTATTTCAAGATTTGATTTCATTATAATATTAGTGTGCATTGTGGTATTTTGTAATGATGTGAAGGTCTGCACTGGAATTATTCTAAACAATGAAACTTATTTACAATGCAAACAATGTCTAAGACATTAGAGCCATGATGCATGCACTCAGCTCTGCATATTTAAGTCTTTTTCTCCAGTCTGAAGTACTTCAGCCCGTCACATTCATAAATTATTCATCCCACTGTTATTAGAACATGTGGTCAGTTTGTCTACAAGAGCCCAGCTATTAATATGATAAAAGGAGTTATTAAGGGACAGCAGATCATGAGGTTCCCAAGTGATTACGGGATAATATCATTCTGAGGATGGAGATAATGTCATAAAATCCATGTGATATTATCTTCTCAACTCACTGAACTCACGTTGACATTTCCCAGTGCCGTGTTGTTGTTAACATTAACATATATTATTTTCTGTCCTTCATTCCTATGTGTTTCCAAAACTGCAACTGCCACTTTTTATGCATTTGCCTAAAAACAACCTCAAAAATGCAACCTGCATTTCATTTATTTCAGTATGCCATTTGCTCCTCTCCATTAAATGGTTTAGAAATCCCACACAGCGTTCCAAGAGACATGTTTCCTCACATATTGCAGTCCTGACCTTTTCTTCCTTTAGTCTGACAGCATGCCTCTGCCAGGACTTACTGTGATCCAAGCTGCCCATGTCCCCTTTCAGCCAAACAAAGCCAACAGTCTATTCAAACCATCTGGAAATCAACAATTTTAGAATTTGCAGGGGTTAAGAAACTCAATTTTACTAAAAATAACTGACATCATTTAATCAGTCCACCAAAAAAAAAAAAAAAAAAAATGGTTTTAGCTCAAACTAACTGTAAACCTCAACCTCACTCAACCTATATAATAAACACACACTCACAATATGCAATCATTGTAAAAGATTTTTGACATTTTTTGTTTCTATTGTAACTATCTGTTTCCCTGGTCACTCAAATGAAAATACTTTAAACTTAATTAGGTTTAGACATTTAATTCATGCAGCTCCCGAAGATCATTGAAATTTGAATGTTATTATGCTGTTGCATGTGTACATTTGCATTTTAATAATGAGGTGAGATCTCTAACATTTTAATAGCAGGTTATACATTATCAATTGGTCCTAACAGCATGGAAGCAATCGCTCAATTGACATCTTGTGAATTTAGAAACTCACGGCACAGGAAGTAGTGTATTGCTGAGCCATGCTGAAGATCTGGTATACACCTGCCAGTCGAGTCTCCTGCAGTGTAGCCTCCATTAGCTTACACAGAGCCCATTACCCTGACTCTGTTATCACACAGGGGACACATCAGGAGACAGCAGAATGAGAGAAGAGCGTCAGAGAGAGAAAGAGACCACACATAATTACTTCTGTCTTCTGTAGTAAGCATGGTGACATACCAGTCATATCTGTGGTGAATATTTTCCCACTCCCTCACTGAGGTTTTATTTCGTTGGAAGCAGACCTTGGTCATTATATACATATTATATATTCTACAGCTAAAAGGGGGCTGAATATTTGCTCTCGCTATATAATATTTTCCTCTTTGAAACCATTTTGTTCTGTCGCTGCACATTTAAATGTGGTTTTGAGGCTTTAAAGACAGTGAAGGTAAATATATTGTATCGTGAAGTCTACACGATCTTGCTTTGATTAAATATTGATTTTTCTTTCCCGTTCGAGAGCTGAGATGAAAAATGCTGTCATATTACTGTCGTTAGGCTGGGTGTCCTTCTCTGACTCGCAGAGAGAAAAACATAAAAACACACAAACACTCTGATGGGATAGAAATATATGAGTACAGTATCTCATTAGAAAGAGAAGCGAAATGAGTCAAGCATTTCTTGCTCATTAGAAAAAATAGGTGCATCTAACGTTACACTTTGTAAAACTCCAAATATGCAACTACAGCATACATGCAAATTCACTAAAATTGGCACCACCAAAACACCAACCAATTTTATTCCTTTTCACAAAAATTAAAATGTGTAAGGGTAGATATATGGCACTTTTCCACTGCGTGGTACAACTCAGCTCGGCTAAGTATGGTACGGCACGGCTCGGCTCTACACAGTTTGCATTTCCCATGCAATTTAGTATCACTTTAGAGAGGGCGGGATTATTCACATGTCGTTATAGTTGCACCACCTCTACTGCCACAACTCCGAAAAAAACTCCTTCATTCCGAGTCGCCCCATCAAGCTCTCACTGGATCTGCTTCTCTGCTATCAGCGTGAGGAACGTCTATACTTCCGCAACAGACAACAAAACTTTTTGATTGTTAAAGGTCCCCTGAAATGCTTTGAAACACACAGCGTTATTCTATGTTTACATCATTTTAACTGAAACAGGAAGACAGGGCGGGACACAGCTTGGACCGACCGTTCAGAGCCGTTGAACTCTGTAAAGCCACATTTGACAGGGTATGACAGCCACGATCACATCCATATTGCTATAAAATATAGCATTCTGTGTAGAATTCATATAGGTCCAATACTGTTGCCTGCACCAACGTGCATGTGATCTGCTCCGTGCTATCATGCCTCTGGACCAGTTCCCTGTCCCATATATAGTGAACTATGTGCCATTCACCTTACACAAAATACTAATTCTGTAAACAAGTGACCGATTACAGCAGAGGCTTCAGCATCTATTTATAGTGTAGGGGGTGAGCGCTTCAGATTCTAGAGAGCATTTGATTGGACAGAAGATTTGATGAGAATTTGAAGTGCAATGTGATGTCATAAAAAAAACGTGATCCATTTTAGCGGAAGTGAGAGACTAAGTTTTGAATGCTTATATCTCCCAAATGCGAATTTTGTCGGTAGTGACGATTCTCTCCAGCCAATCAGTGATCAGCAGAACTTACACGTCACATTTTGGTAACGGTATGGTTCACTTGGATCCTCAATGGAGGTGGTACTAAAAAAGTACCAGGTAAGATGTACTGTACCCAGTGGAAAACCACCGAAAAGTGAATAGTACCAAGCCGTACCATGCAGTGGAAAAGCGCCAGTAGGGTAGTAAAGTTGTTCTGCAACTCAACTGGTACAGTTGACTGCTTTGGTTCGAGTTTCGTGAAACACTACGATTAAAGAACACATAGATGAAAAAAAGCAAAAATGGTATGCTTGTTTCATCAGATGAATTTTATTGTTTCATTTACATTGTGTGGTATATATTTTTTTCAAACAATAGTGTTAACCTTTTCTTGCTAGTTACATGTACCAGGCATTTCCGATCGACCGTCATACGTTAAAGGCCTACAACATACAGATTCACGTTAATCTGTTTCGTATAAAACCACTAACTAATCATTTGGACATTTCACTTTTAAAGTGTAGTAATGTGCAATAAGCAACATAATATCATTTTGTTTTCCAAATGAGTTGATTATATATATAATAGAGGTGGCAGTAGGTGGCAGCAGGTGAATGTCTTTGAGAAAGTATTGACTCTTTCATTTGACCAATTCGTTTCAAATGCCGATTCATTCAGGAAAGAAATGCCACTATTGTGAGTTGATCAGAGATGAGCAGCATCTTTTTTTTTTTTTTTGGCAGAGCAAAAAGTCAACTTACTGGCAGTGGAACTTTTTTTTACATTTCTGGGTTTCTCAGCAGCAGAAGTCATCATAGTTAGGTAAACTTATTTTTCAAGACACGTCATCAATCCGGAAGTCGACCATTTTAGCGGTACTGAACGTAAACAATGCCACTGAACCAAAGAAGAATTGTGCTGATTACTGCTGCTGAAAATGGTAAATTGTCATGTTTTCAGCTGTACTGATTGGTTGGACTGGGAAAACAAGGAGAAGAGTGCAAAAACCTGTCTGAGGAAAGACGTGAAAGTCATGACATTTGCCAAGTATGGCAACCCATACACGGAATTTGTGCTCTGCATTTAACCCATCCAAGTGCACACATAGCCATCTTCTCCAGTGCCCAGATAAAAAGAGAATGCTGTACATTCCCTTCCCCATCTACAACTCCTACAGGTACTGAGACTTTTTTTTCTGCGGGTTAGACATCAAATTCGTAGAACACTGTCTTCAGTAGTACATTCACCATGCAATCCATGCTGTTTTTTTACATCCAGGTATCTCTAATATGGTCTCACATCCGGGTAACTGAACAAACCGTGACATAGGTGCAAACACTCTATAGCACTGAATTGGAGTGTAACGAGGAGGCTGAAGCCGAGTGAGAATCCATATGCAGAAGTTTATTAAAGGGCAAACCAGAACAGCGACAGAAAACAGGCAGTAGTTTAAACACAGTCATTCAGTCCAATCGGCAGCCAAAACATTGGGGTCAGTGTCTGGGTGGAAGGGTTTGAGGAGAGACACATGAAAGGGAGAGATATGATAAGTGGCTGGAAGCTCAAGCTGGTAAATGACTTCATTGATTTGTCTAATGATCTTGAAAGGGCCAACACACCTGGGGCTTAGCTTCCTACTAGGTAGCCGTAGCTTGAGGTCCCTTGTGGAGAGCCAGACCCGTTGTCCTGGTTGGTAGGAAAGGTGTGGACGAGGTTGTTGGTTGGCTTGGAAACCTTGAGTCCTGACAGCCCTTTGTAGATGGATGTGAGCACTGTCCCATACCCTCTCACTATGCTTAATCCAGTTGTCCACCGCTGGGACAGATGAAGGTTCTCCTGACTATGGAAACAGAGACTGATATCCCAGAACACATTGGAAGGGGTTTAGTCCTGTAGAAGAATGTGTCAGGGAATTTTGAGCATATTCGGCCCATGGAAGGAATTCTGCCCAAAGATGTTGTTCCCGGCTACAGTAACTCCGCAGATATCTTCCAATCTTCTGGTTGAGTTGTTCAACTTGTCCATTAGACTGAGGGTGGTAACCTGAGGTGAGGCTTACGTTTATGTCAAGTTGCCTGCGGAAAGCTTTCCAGACTCATGAAGTGAATGTGGTTTGTTCGATGACAGGGCTTTCAACACTGGTAGACAGGCACTGGGTTGAAATATCAGAGTGCATACAATGGATTAAGCAGAAATTTGACCAGCGGGTTAACTCACCATGATGCCAGGAAATAACTGGGTCGTGAACTTATAGCCAAGGAAAGCCTAGGATGATTTCATTTCTTGGAGAGTCGATTACATAAAATGAGATAGCCTCTTGATGGAACATTCCGACTTGGAGTTGAATAGGGTGAGTTTGTTCTGTGATGCCATCTCCAATGGGTGAATTATCAACTGCTCCAATCTTGATAGGTGGTTTACAAGATTGAGTGGGAATGTTATATTTGATGACAATGTCTTTATGAATGAGGTTTAAGGCAGCTCCAGAGTCGATCAGCGCTGTAAACAAAATTGAGTTCTCATCAGAAGCAATTTGAACAGGAATGGTGAGTGTTTTAAATGGCAGAAGAAAGAACTGATCAATATTTACCCAGGGTGTGGAATTTGAGAACGTCCGAGTCTTGTGTGGGCATGTCAACCTATGATGTCCGGCCTCTCCACAATAGAAACACAAGTTGTGCTGTCGTCTTTGAACTCTCTCCTCCTCAGAGAGCCTTGAGAGATTGGTTACTGATTGGTGACTAGGAAAAAGTTGATGTGCTTGACAACGACCCATGAGCAGATTTTCTGTTAGGAGCATTCCTCATTAAGTTATCAATCCTTATGGCTAAATTCATGAACTCAGAGAAAGTTGAAGTCTCACCCTTGCAGGCCAGTTCTGCTTGAAGTTGCTGTGTTAGGCTTCACTGGAAAACTGCTTTTAGCGAGACATCATTCCATCCACTCTGTGCTGCCAGCGTTCTGAACTCCACTGCGTAGTCAGCTGCCGAATGATTTCCTTGGGACAAAAGTAGTTGTGTCAGAATATCCCTGCCCCAGCAGGATATTTAAACACATCATGTAGCTGTTGTTTAAAGTATTCATAAGAGGTACGAGAGGTACTTCCAAAAAGTAGTGTCATCAAAAAAGCTAATTTCTGGTTATCAGAAGCAAATTTGTCTTTCTGGAGGTCAAAATAAATTTCTACTTGTCGGATAAAACCTCTACATTTATCTGCTGAACCATCAAATTTATCAGGCATGGCAAGGCTTACCATTTGTGGCATGGGTGGAGGAAGTGAACAAATGTAATGTGTCAAGTATTCGTTAGTGGACTGTAGGCTTTCAAGTTGTTTTTGGTAGCCGTTGAGTACCTCGCTTTGATAGGCGAAAGCACTTTGCACCTCCGAAACTTCCGCTGGATTCATAGGTGGCAAAGTATTCTGTAACGAGAAGGCTGAAGCCAAGTGAGAATCCATATGCAGAAGTTTATTAAAGGGCAAACCAGGATCAGCATCAGAAAACAAGCAGTAGTCAAAAAACATTCAAAACTCAATAAACAGAAGTAGAGTCAAACAGGCAAGAAATCATACACAATATCAACAGGCAATGGTACGAGAACACTTGGTAAGGCACTGAGACTGGCAATACTTCACAGAGATTGTTTGGGCAAGCCATGCTTTATGGCTGCCAAACAGGAAGTCACCAACGAGGCAACAGAGGGATTGTGACAGTCAATACTCGGGCGAGGGCTCCCCCTGCTGGCCTGGCATTACATGGAGACTACCACAAATATATATTTTTTGCATTCCCATTTGCTCAAACAGCAAAAGAAAAACTCCACGAAAATTACTTTAAAAAAAAATAAATAAATAAATAAAAAATAGAGAAAGACCGATAATGGCAGTCAGAAGGGAGAACAATGTCAAATTTACTGTCACTCCCATAGATGATGTAGTAGAAACATCCTCTTTTCAAATTTCTCCTGAATTTTCATTTTGGGTGAACTATCCCTTTAATTATAATAGAGAAAGTCTGGGTTTGAGAAGTTTCATCTAGTGGAAAGATGTCCACCAAGCTCAATGCTGCCATTAGAGTCACACTGAGCTGTTCTCTCACATTATGAATCAAACGATCCATTATTTCCTCTCAGCTCAGTTTTTGGACATGTTTTTGACTGTAATTGTATATCATGCTGCGGCCCAGACTTTCATTCTGATTTAGATGAAAACCTGATATCTCCTCACTATGGATAAACAATGGGCATCATGGTGCTGCCATTACATTTCTCGGGCTTAGTTTTTTGAGTCAGATTTCCTCGGCTGCGAATTAGGAAAAGGGATTCTCTTTAATTCAATCTAAAATTGTCAAATAAGTGGCAGATGGTGGCTTCAGCTGGAGAGAAGGCCGAAAATGTAATTTCTGTGCCATCTATAATCCCGTTCCCTTCAGTCGCCTCTGCAGCCCTCCACTCCAGCCCCTTCCAACTCCATCATGCTGTGAAGCCGCCTAATTCAGCCACACAGAACACAACATAAAAATCAAGGGCAAAGCCTTGGTACCTCTTATACTGTCAACCTCTTACATAAACCACCTACTTTTTATGTAATGGCATAATGCTAGGACGATACTAGATTTCTTTTCCAGAGCAAAATTGCTTTGGGTATTACAATGAATTATCTAATACGAGATTGAACATTTCCTTGAAATATTTCCTTGAAGACTACAAGGTGAGCAATGCATCTTCAAAGTACTTTAAACATGCTGTAGTAGTTCAGTTTACTTCCACCAGCCCTCTTATATCCTGATAGACTTATTTTACTCCAAATATAATCATGCAGTGCATACAAAAGTCTCTCCGTCTGTCATGCATTCTCTATATGACTAACAAGGGGAACATTCGCAAAATTGTATTCTTCTTATTTTCAAGCCTTTAGTTCAATCAACCTTGTGATGCACATATTGTCTAAGGTGAAAAAAAGTGGATATACCTCTTTTTGCTTGTTTTTGAAGTGCTGACACATGACAATTGATAGTCATACTGTACATCTGGGAACCTTATTGTTGTTGAGTGCAGGTGGTTTTAATATCTCATATTTTTTGCAACCCACATGCTCTGATTAAAATAGATGTTCCATGTAATGTTTCCTCAGGGGTAATTAATGTTTTTCACTCTAATGAATAAGTCTTTACACAGGTACGTAATGTAATATGTAATAATCTTTCTATGAGCCTCACCGGCAGATGTTATTAATAGGGCATTCGAGAATATTAATCGAGATGAATGCATTTAAGAAGCATATTGTTGTCATATTCATGTACCATGATGGTGGAGAAGTTTTGAATCTTTTCTTTAGTTTTACAAGAATAGAATGATTGACAGTATTGTGTTTGTTTTAAATTTCATGTTTTGATAACTCATGACTAATGACTAACTAGAAAGTAATGAATTTCTGTTGTGATTTGCCAACAGTACTTTTACAGTATGTACATATTGTGTATAAAGGCACACTATAGTGTGTATACACTATACACACTTATACAAGTTTTGATGTTTCTTTATACATTTTTCTTTGGTGTTTAATCCTCAGCGGCCAAGCACTAATATTGAGGATGTATTTTTTTATTTCCCTTTAAATGTTTTTAGAAACTGGTAATAAAAATTATGTTTATGCATATATTTGTAGGAAAAAAATGCTATACTGCAATCTCAAGGTCACAACATTTCACCACTTTTATAATGAAGTACAAGCATAAGTTTTGACTTTCTTCAGAATCCTTCTCAGCAAGCTAGGAGCCTGAAATATTGATATATTCGTGTCAGAGGAGTCTTCTGGCACTCTCTGAAGTTTCATGATTCTGGATTATCACTGACCCCCTGCAAAGTATCTGAAATGTATATTTATATTGGCTTGCAGTGCAGTTGCATTGACCGTTATAAAACCCTGCACTAAAACGCCTCTGAGACTCTTCAAAATTTCATCAGGCTTTATTGAAAATAATTTATGTATGATTTACAAGATGCTCTGTGGAGTGAATGACATGAAAACTGTTGACCACTAAGGCCCGCATTTTTGCAACATTCAGTTTGTATTTAAGCAACTTTATTTATTTGTTTGTATTTATATATTTTACTACTACTAAACATGTTGAGAATTGTGTTGTAAAAATAGTCACTTGGAAGTCAGCAGTGGTGTCACTAGGCAGTGACCATATTGTTTGACTTTGGCATGCAGGGAGATTCAATTTGTAAATGAGTTCCTGCCAAACCTTCTGCAGTTCTGAGTAATTTAGCCCATATTTAGTGACATATATATTATAAGACATATATTATTGAATTTTATATAAACATTTGTTGCAATTTTTCTTCAACGTGTCTCTGAGAGTTCAGCATTCAATCGGATTGTCCAATACCTCTTTAAACAATGTTCGTGCAGTGTTTTGGTCACAATGGCTGAACGCCAGGTAGGCTATCCCAGCCCTGTGGCCAAGGAGCATGTGGAGATTCATTTGAAAGCTCCTGCCTCAACGGACACTGTTTGATAACCGCCTTATTTAAAGCAGAAAATTCAGCATTTCAAAGCAGATCTGTTCAATATTTCTTCACAAAGAATCGCCATATTAAAAGAAAGTCTGTGCAGCTCTTACTTTGAACATCCACAGATGTAAGGAATATGTAGAATATTAACTCAACTTTACTTTTTTTTTTTTCAACCCGGCAGCCAGTAAGAGCTGGTTTCAATGCTGTTGGAGCTTGCCAGAAAACTGCACAGGCATGTGTTTGTCTTCAGTTTTCTGAGTGAAATATTTAAAATATTTAATTTTTACAATATAACTGAAGAATTAGCTAAATAAATTAGCTGCTGTAAAATACACTTTTCAAATGTTGTTCAGAAGAATCAATCTGTCTGTCTGTCTGTCTGTCTGTCTGTCTGTCTGTCTGTTTGCCTGTCTGCCTGCCTGCCTGCCTGTCTGTCTGCCTGTCTGTCTGTCTGTCTGTCTGTCTGTGTGTCTATCTGTCTGTCTGTCTGCCTGCCTGTCTGTCTGTCCTCGTCTATCATCTCTACAGCACCACAGAAAGATAGATGAGGGAGGAAATCAATGCTGTTGAACAAGGGTTTTATCAGCAGGAGTTGAGGGGTCTCTCTGAGTGAATTATTCAAAGGCAGCTATAGAGGTGCACTCTGAAGGAGGGGTCAGCACTATGAAAGCCGTCCCTTATCACCCTGCTTCTCAAACACCACTCCAGCCCTCTGATACCTGGATTTAGACCTGGTGGAAAAAGAGGCCAAGGTACATAGCTTGACAGCCTCAAAGAGGACACACACCAGTGGGGAGATAAACTAAGAGGAAGAGAGAGGCCAAGCATAGCAGCTACAGTAAAACTTCTCATACTTTTGCAAAGGTGCAGTATGATGCAACGTTAAGTGTATGTGCTTTTTGATATGGATCACCAGAAGTAATTCTCATGATACTAAACACAATTCACGACATATTCATTAAGATAATTATTTTAAATTGAACTGAACTCCTCACTGCTACTGTATCTATTCCTCATTAGATTCAGGAGTCATTCAATTTCAAGCATAATACGTCTCATAAAAGCACATTTTTAAATAATTGCATAATAATGGATGATATTGATGATAGTCAGTGATTCATTAGTGGGAATTACCTACTGAATAAAGCTCTAGAGACATGAACACTGCTACTGTAGGGCTAAATATACAGTCCAAAAATACAGTTAAAGCTGAGAAGCTATTACAAAAACAACCAAAAAGTGCTTTCAAAACTGGTTCATAACAAAGAGGCTAAATAAGACTGATCTGCACATTGCCTCTTCATATTGAACTTCTTCACTACAGCCTGGTGTGGTTGCATAATAAACACATTGGTTGAGAACTACTGTAGCTGTATTCGCTTGCATGAACAAGTACTTGTCAGTCCATTCTATTTGGAGCTGATGGTTTCAGTCTATTTGAGATTTGGACTTTTTTTTTTTTTGGTTTGGAGAATGACAGATTGACTGTAAAATTCACCACAATGATTTTTAAAGGGGTCATATGATGCGATTTCAGTTTTTCCTTTCTCTTTGGCGTGTTACAAGCTCTTGGTGCATAAAGAAGATCTGTGAAGTTGCAAAGACTAAAGTCTCAAATCCAAAGAGATTTTCTTTATAAAAGTTAAGAGTCAACCACACCCCTCCTTAAACGGCTCGTTCTAACACGCCACATATATCTACGTCACTATGTGGGAAGATTTGTATAACGGTGCCCAAATTTTCACGTAAAGAAAGAAGGCGTAACTTTTACTCTCTCTGTTGCTGCTGGCGCCATGTTGTGGAGTTGCTGAGTGTTTCATTGTGAAAGCAAAACTACTTTGTCTGGCCTTCCAAAAGAGGACACGACTAGAAATCAGTGGTTAAGTTGTATTTCAACACTGTTCCAGAACAGTTCAACCCAAATATTCAGATGTGTGCTGTGCATTTTATGGAGGATGAGGATGTTTCCTGCACCAGTAGCCTGCATTGCGTCTGTGGCACAACGGCTGTTTTGATAAAACTGGGCAGTTCAAACTTTGCAAGGACAGTCTGGCGCTTCTGACTTACAGCCGGTAGGTACGTTTTTTTAATAATTAAATAATTGGCCAATGATGATTTAAAGGCAAGTTTTGAGAAGTAGAGTAGGCTTGTTGTTTGTTGTTTCTCAGATCACAAATGCAGACATGGTTTTATGTTTACACAGCACGATATGCAATGCAACGCGTAAAAAGACAGTATAAGTCATTAGAATCAGTAATTATATCCCCACTGGATGCAACAAATGCCTTGTTTGTAATGTGTTTAATTGGTTTTGTCTTCTCTAGTGATGTTCAGATCATGAACAAATCTTTCTATTTAACCAGATCTTTGGTCGAACCAGTTTACTAAATCTATCTGAATCGTTTGAAACGGTTCGCGTTTCCAGTACGCAGTAATACATAAATTACTTAAATTATTCAGTTTATAAACGTGCCTTACACTCCCTCTGATGCGAAATAAACCAATATCCTGAGTTATTCAGTTACTCCTAACAGTACAGTACATTGACTGAACTGCTAAAAGAGAACCGATGATGGGATGTGCACGAGCAGAGCAGCTAAACTGAGTCTCCTGCTGCTGGCCTGGGAGACGGCATCACAGTATGTTAAGGGCCGTAACATTTCCATCACACGCTTGAGGCATTCGTCCAATCATAATGCACTGGATAGCTGGCCAATCAGAGCACACCTCTCTTTTTCAGAACGATGAGCTTTGTAAAAATTGTTGCGTTTCGGAAGGCGGGGCATAGAGGAGAAACTATAATGAAAATAATGTGTTTTTTTAACCTTAAACCGCACAAACACTTTGCATTACACCAAATACACAAAATAATGTTCTTTTTAGCAGCATCATATGACCCTTTTAAAACATAATGACAGACAGTTGAAACCCTACACAGGGTGGGTGTTTGAGTTTTCATTAATGTATATATAATATTATCAATTTGGACACTTGTTTTACCATGATGCTTCCCCCACACTGCTGTCAGTATATTACGACATTCATAAAAATACTGATTTCAACAGGTGTCATATGCAAACAGGGATCCTCAAGCCTTCTGAAACCTCCCCTACACACATTCTTTAATAAAATACAACAAATCAGAACTATTTGTATATAACATAATGCTGATACTGATAGTTAAAGAACCTTTAGAATAAAGAAAGCTACTGGTTCCTTTGTCCATCATGTTTGACAGAATAAAAAGAAATTGCTGTCACATTGTGGCCACATTTTGTTGGAATGACATAAAAACTATGTACAGTAGTCACCTTTTCAAAAAGGAAAAATAAAAATCCTTCTGTTGCATTGCTCAACCTTGCAGAAGACATTCAGTGTAATGAATGCATTAAAGCGGTGTAAGATTATGTCTGTTGCTGTAAAGTGCTTCAACCTTGTGCTGAGTTCTGACATGATCTGTAGACTGTATAAATCTGTTGTGTCATCCTCAGGGAAGTTCTTTTACTTACTTTTATATAAAATGTTTTTGATAGATTTTGAAGAGGTATTTTGATCTTTGGACTGCTGTTTAAACTGACTGAGAAACATTGCTTATATGCTGCTTCAAGCTTCCAGACTTTTGGAATGCATAATGCAAAATCTAGAACATCTTACATAAACACAAATAATTCTAATGATGCTGCATGATTTAAAAACCATATCCTATATTTCCCCTTTTCAAAGACAAAGCTCCGAGGTTCACGAGTCATTAGCAGGCCCACGTGGAATTTGCACAGACAGAACTCTGCACAAGATTTCGTACAGATTTTCAAAGATTCAGAACAGTTCAAACAAAATTCAGACAGTTCTAAACATTTCTTGCCCTTTGTTTGTTTATCAACTACTTTGAAAAAAAAAATCAACTACTGTACTAATAAATAAACCGAGTTTTACACATTTTAACTTTTGAATTCATTCTACAGAATTTTACAACAATTAGCACAAAAATAATTTTAAAAACATTATTAGTGATTGTCAAACAATGTGTGTTGTATGGTTTTTGACTTTTGATGTCTGAAAAAAATATATAATAAAGACCTCTAACAATTGTTCGTCTCAACAGAGCCATCTTGAAATGTTTTATGTAGCTAACTTTAACAAAATGTGACATTTCACTTCTCTGCAATGAAACATGGCACACTGATTAAGCAGACCTAAATGAGAATGGAAAGGCGTAAAGTCGAGGAACAGCTGCTAAAAGGCTGATACAGCCTCTGATTTTGATTTCTGATGGCATGTTAAATATCAATGTATTCCTGAAATTGAAGTGAGGATGTATTCAGGATGCAGAACTGTGTTTTGAAGTGAAGAAAGCAGATTTAAAATGGAAAGAAATTCAAAGAACTATATATAATTTCTGTAAGTAGCCTTATTGCTTATATAAAATTAGCATTATTTAATAAACTAATTAAGGATTGAATAAGGCTCAATAAGTTGATATCTATAAATATGCATGTTACAGGAGTGAACAGAAGCGTGAATGCACACATATTAATTTTTTTAAAAGAAATATTTCCAGCTAAATAAACAGCTGTGGTAATTGTTTTCACAGGACCGAGCTAGTTATTCAACATATCAGGAAATAAATAGGCATAATTAATAATACACTTATTTAAGTCTTATTGAAGCATAACCTTAAAAAAAAAAAAAAAAAAAAAAAATCCTCAGTTCAATTTCATGTGAGCCAATTCAGTTCAAATTTACACTCATGAATTGAAAAGGAGCCAGTTCTTCAGTTGTGGGTTTTTGTGCCAATGCTGAGGGATATTTTATTTTCTTATTAATTCATGAGATGCTTTAAAATGAATAGGTTTTCTAATTGTATTTTCTTTTAGAGGAGAATAATACTGCTCAGTTTAATAGGCTCTTCTTCCAACTTTTACCCAATATGAAGCACAGGTCTCACACTGAGGAAATTTTAAACCTGATATCATGTGTTTAATCCATTATTGATGAATCTTCTAACACTTTTACGACTTAAAAAGTCTTTTTATATCCCTCCCACTCTCTTTCCACGGGATGCGGTGTTTTCTTTCATCACTGCTGATGAACTGACAGCAGATCAAGTGATGTGAAGTTTGTGTTGCGTCACAGCGGGGATGTGAGCGCGAGCGGCTCCACACACGTTGACGCGTGGCGCAGTTTGGACTGGATCCGCGCATTAACCTCGGTCTGTGAGGCTGAACTGAGGATACTCCATGCGTAACGCGTTTGCGTTACTTCACATTAATCCAGCCGGGTATCACCAGCACGTATAGCGTTTCTTAAGGAGTATCTTGGATTTCCGGACGCAGAAAATAGCATAAAGAATTGCTCTGTGGCAGCTGCACTTGTGAAGAGCGCTCGTCTCGTCTCTGGCATTGTGGAATGGCTGGAGAGATGATGCTGATACAGTGCCAGACGCGAAGAGGCTGAACACTGCGGGAAGTCAAACAGGTAACCGAGTTTGAGACAGAACAACACTAATAGTTTGGGGCTATTTAAAAAGAAGACGATGAGATACATGACGCTTTATATTTAGGTGATATGTTATTCTGCAGTCTGTTGTTTTATGGGGCTGTGTGAAATGAGAGTTATAAGATTTTGGTAGATCGTTCACAGAAGCAGATTAAAAAATAGTTTTAGTTTTTGTGGTTGTGTTAGTGAACCCATTTTCCTAATTGGGTCCAATCTTAAAATAAAGGTTGCAATTAAAACAGAAGGGTTTTACAAACTGATGCAGTTATACAGTAGGAAAATCATTCCAAGCTCACAAAGTAGTTTTTATTCTCTATTCTTTAGAAAACCATCAAAATAAAGAACCCATAACCAAAATACATTTATGAAAAGCTGTTTTAACCAATTCAAGAACCTCTGAGTAACCTTTATTTATTTTTTATTTTTTTTATTATTGCTTTTTTTTTTTTTTTTTTTTGCTATTGCAAACTCATAATTCAGATAAAGGCGATGGTCTCCATTCCACTTAATTTCATTAATATTGGATAATTAGTCCACATTCTTAGATTCTCTATTCTTAGTTTCCCTAGTTTCCATTTTTTACTACCATTTTTGGACAGTGAACCTCAGCATCATTAACATCTGTCCAGACACTGCCATGCTGCAGCCTATGGACCTCTTTCAGTTATCCATCTGTGAATGAATTATAAAATATAGGTCTTGGAAGAACTGGTTGGAATCTGTTCCAGTCTATCTAACCACTAAAATATATTTGTGGAATATCATTAAAAATGTATCGTGCCTGCCAATTTACCATTCCACTTGTGTTTATGATGCCACTAGAGACTTGGGTTGAGAGGAACCCTCCTTTTAATGATGTGAATTAAATAACTTTGCAACCATTTTTGAAGCAGCATTTGATTGATTGATTGATTGATTGATTGATTGATTGATGTTTTTTGTTTGTTTGTTTATTTGAATGTACTACTTGAAAAACTGACTTCCCTCATGGACAAACCTCATGCTGCATTTTGATTAGAGGTTTTTGAAATAAGATTTCACATGAAGAGTCTCTCATATGAAAGATGTTTTTCTTGACAATAGGCTTGATTTAAGTCTTTCACAATACCTCATCCAGTCTGTGTACCTCTCTCCCATAGTTATTCTGAAGATTAAAGAAGCAGTGACATTAAATCCAGCCTTGCAATCAAATAAGACAATGCATCTGATTTCTTTTTTTTAAAAAAATATTTGTCATTATATGGTTTTATGTGTTAAACCTGTATTTTGATCTGAGTAATCACAATCTTCACATAATTAGAATATCTAATAAAAGTTTTTTTGTTTGTTTGTTTGTTTGTTTGTTTTTTTTCATGTTTGGAGTTATTTTCTCAAAACTTGATATACAGCGTTAGGCAGTGTATGTTTAAATTCAGGCATTGTTTTGTAGAAAGAATAAATGCCAGAATATAAATGAGCACTCATTCATACATAGCAATAATTTGCACTAGAAGTAGAGCCAGTTTTTGCTGCACTCTACTGGCTTGTCAGAGAATAAAAAACACTGGATGATTTCTCAAAGCATCATTAGGCAAGCCAGATTGTTTGCACACACCTCTGTGTTGATGCAAGACAAGGGTGAAGAGACAAGAAGGAAGGCTTGTCTTCTGTGACATATTACATTTTCCCCTTCTCCCAGCATTTGCTTGTTGAGTCACAGAGAGCTGATGTTTATATGCAGCAGGTCGAGGTTGAGGTGTGAGATGTGCCGTACCTGCTGGATGCGTGCTTCAGATCTCTGCACCACCAATTTCACAGCCAAATAATACAGTTTTTGTCAGAAACTCCATGAATAGTTGCAGTCTGAGTGCACACCTCTGTCATTAAAGAGAGAGAATAAAGGAATATTCGGGTCCTGTGCCACAGATGCTGTCGAAAATAATTTCAGTTTATCCCTATGTTGGTAAAAACAAGCAAAAAAAAAAAAAAAATTGTGCTGATGCATATACTGTAAACTTACAATGGAAGTCTTCGGGCCAAGTTTTCTTGCAAACTTGGCCCATAGACATCCATTATACGGGAGACTGGTATAATATGAATAGAAGTGTGAATGCAAACCAGCAGATTCTCTGTGGTGCTTCATTCAAAATTCAGTCATATCCAGCTAGATAAATCTTGTAACTCTGGTTTCTTGGCTCTTTTGGATGCTGTACATTAATTTTTCATTCGCACCCTCTAGATTAGAGTTCAGTTTGAGTGCACAATACCAGCTGGCAAATTTTTACACACTCCTCGACCGTGTTGTCAACCGCTACTCTCAAATGTTCATGTCAGCTGAGGTTTTAACAACACCACAGTTCATTTTGCACTCTAAAGGGACCAGTTGCCTATAGGTGAAATCATGCTTGGGTTTACAGAGAAACTCAAAGATGGTGTTTGTGGATCAAGTGAAGTCAAGGGAACCAAATAAAAGATTTAGAGTGTTACTTTCTACCCACAATCGTGCCAGAACTGGGAAGAGTGGGTGTCTGTCTCATTTATGTTTAAAACGTAGAGAGCAGACATACTGTACATTTCCTGTGAATCCTATGAACAGCAGAGTGGAGATTCTATTAATACAGACTTCATTGAAAAATTGATGGATTTCTAGACCGAGGTAACACCAAGGTCAAGCTCACGTCGGAAGTTCCTTTAAAGCCAGACACTGCACGCTTTCTGGAGTCTTGCTCTTAGACATTAAGTTTTTGTGGTGTGTGAATGGGAGTTCTGTGCCTTATTCTTGCTCTCCTTTGTCCGATTGCAGTGCAAATGTGAATGTCTGCAAATATTCCAGACAGATCCCATTTCTAAAGCATAAAACATGCCATATTTTGGCTTTTATTATGGCATCAAGCATAGTTATGGCATCAAGCAGAATTTAAAAGACAGAAATTTTCTGTGGGCTCATTTTCAGCTCAGATTGTTGGCTGTGAGCACTCGGTCTGCAGCATTACAGCGAGACATATATTGCATGTCATGTTCACAGCTTTGAAATGCATCCACAAGCCATAGATGAACAGCAATTCTAATGGCTAATTCTCTCAAGGAGTTTTTGACATCTTTGGATGTGACAGATGAAGGATGTTTTATTTGTGTCTTGCCAAAAGACTTCACTCGGTTAGTTAAAGATGTGTGGTTATCATGACAATTGTTGGCTAGATACTAGTTTTAATCGGCCCTTTATTTTAGTCCCTGCTAATAGGTCTGCAATTGGTGTGCATTCAAGCATTTGATTTTTGTATGGGCAATAAATACAAATTTGTTGTGCTGTGTAAAGCACCTGCTTATTGGATGACCATTGTGAGGTGAAGCCCCATTGAACATGGTCATTTTCAGCCCTTACCAATTGCACTTGGAAGTGCTTTAGGAAAATAAATAGTAATGTTACCATATGGTACCAAAGCTAATCAAGAATATCCTTTTAGAAATTATGCCACGGATAACACAACCTAATAAAATATCACATCAAATTAGAGAGCTTGTAAAACACTGTTCAAAGGATTAACAGAGTATACTCAATCTGTTTTCATTTTTACAATATGTTAATGTTAATGTTGTATTGCTGTCCTTGAACTTGATTGGGGAGGCAGAGTCCCAAAAGCGCTGATATGTTTCTGTCATGTCATGTGACGTTAACGACTCATCCTAGATATTTAAAGGGATAGCTCACCCAAAAATGACAATTCTGTCATTAAGTGTTGGTCATTCCAAATGTGTAAAACCGTCCTATATATTCAGTACACGAATTAAGATATTTTTGATTAAATCTGAGCGCTGTCTGACCATGCATAGACAGCTGCGTGACTACCACATTCAAGGCCCAGAAAAGTAGTAAGGACATTGTTAACATAATGACATCAGAGGTTCAACCGTAATTTTATGAAGCTATGAGAAAACTTTTTGTGTGCAAAGCATACAAAATTAACGACTTTATTCAACAATTTCTTCTCTTCTGGGTCATTCTCTGCTGGGCATTCACACAACATATGTGTCACATCAGGAGCTGGCGTTCTGATGTAGAACCTGGATGTGCTGCACTTTGTTTGCAAGCAGAGAAAAGCACACGCATGCTGTCGTTAATGTGCCTCAAAGACTGACACAGAAGAGAAGAAATTATTGAATAAAGTCATATTTTTTATTTTCTTTGCACACAAAGAGTATTCTTATAGCTTCATAAAATTACTGTTGAACCACTGATGCAACACTGTTTTACTGTCTTTACTACCTTTGTGAGACTTAAATGTGCTAGTTGCATTTCTGTCTATGGAGGGTCAGAAAGCTCTCGGATTTCATCAAAATATCTTAATTTGAATTCTGAAGAAGAACAGAAGGTCTTACGGGTTTGAAACAACATGAGGGTAATGACAGAATTTTCATTTTTGCATGAACTATTTCTTTACTATGCCATACATGGTATGGATTATATCTGGTGATCGACATTTTTTCTTGCAATGTTCATGTGTCACTGCATTCACTTTAAAAGTACTCACTCTAAAATTTTGTGTAAGTGAGCTGTATAAGTCACATGAACTAGGACTTTTTTTTTTTTTTTTTTTTACTCTATAGTTGACATGTTCAAGATCATGTGCATTATTTGGGGGATTTTTAGAGACTCTTTCTGCAGATTACATTGTTGCACCAGTAGGTGGTGACAAGTGACTTTGTCAAGTGTCTTTATGAGTGAGTCTTTGAATCATCCACTTAAACAATTAATTTAAAACAGTATTACTGTTTTTAAAATTGTTATATACACCCTCATCGTCACCCTCACTATTCCCATATTCCATTCCTCTGCTAAAATATGGTCCACTCAATGAGTAAATAGAACCTGTGAGGAAATTCGGACACTGAGAGTGCTAGAAGTGCTGCAGAAGCCATCTTCTGGCATGACGTGGTAATTCATGAGTTGCTATGATACTATGTGCATGTATTCTCGAGTTGCTTGATGTTGAGTGTACATACAGTACACACGTTATTGAGGTGCATTGTAAGATTGAATGAGTTTACTATAGATTAAGTCGACAACAGTATCGGATGCCACTGCAAATGGATATCCCATCAAAATGTGCACTATATAAGGGTACAGGGTGTGATTCATTCAAGAACAGAAAAAGTATGATAGGATCATTGAATCACTCACTCAAACATTTGTTTAAAGATGCTCATTCTTTCAGGAAGTAAACATTGTTTGCAGCAGATTGATTCGATGCTGACTTCATTTGGAAATATTTATGTTGGCCGAGCAAAGAACACAATGTAACTTGCAATACTTTTGGAACTATTTTGCTGGCAGAACAAAATGAAACAAAACAGCCAGTAATATTTAATTATAAATACTTGATATAAAGTGCTGCAGGAATGTCGTACTGTATTTTGTAGGCAATAATAACAATTATAATAATAATAATAGCATTTCAGCATCTTTGTTTTTTTTTTTTTTTTTTTTGAATGGGCTTTTGGTTAAATGCCTGAAATTAGATCTGTGGTTAACACATATTCAAGATATTTCACATCCTACATGAAATAATTTTTTTACTTGTCTTTTAAAAAAAGTTAAACTACAGAGGTTGTCAGACACATTAAACATCCTTACAGTGAACAGGTAGACCTATCTAACTTGTGTTCATTTGTGAAGATAATCATGATAAACAAAATGTTTAAAAATCTAACTTTTGTTGGTCACAGAGCTTATTGTCTCCAGTAACCCTAAAGAAAAAAATACTATTGGGTTTTTGTCAAGGGGAACCGGTGTGATGCCAACTTTGAGGTTATCCTACAAAAATACTGTACATCATCACTGCAGCACTCTATTAACTTCGTGTTTGCAGAGCTGTTCAATATCACTCTTGCAATTTTGCTGTTGTACTGACAGACTCTGATTTATAAACTTCATTTTAGTTTCATCTTCAAAGAATATACTGTACAAAAAAGAGGAAATACTTGTGAATTCACTGAGTGTGTGTACTGGAGCACTTGAGTAATCTTGTGTTAGACCAGATGTGTGAGAGCCAGTTGCTTGAAGTCTCCCCTCTAGATGATCAGAGCTGTGTAGGCCAGAGAATGGCATAAGGGGATTTGTACCTTGGGCCAAGTTCTTAACCCTCCTAAAAGCCTTTGTGTGTTGTGTGTTGGGAGAAAAGGTTTATTTAAGTAAAGGCTCTAATTATAGCCTTGAGTATGATCAGTGTAGATACGCCACACAGTCAGTCAGCTTTATTTATTTTTTTATGATCAAAGATAAACAAACAAAAAAAAAATTCACAGTACCTGCAGTAAAGTATTTCTAAGGCATTGCTTAGACTTCTCAAGGTCTCTTTGACAGGTATTGATCTAAACACTAATATATATATATATATATATATATATATATATATATATATATATATATATATATATTTTTACGTTCACATTACAGAAATAGTTGAATGAGAATTTGTGGGAGATTTACTCACACTCAGGCCACCCAAAATAGAGTTTGTTTCTGCATCGACACAGATTTTAAGATATTTAGCATTACATCATTTGCTCACCAATGGATCCTCTACAGTGAATGGGTGCCGTCAGAATGAGAGTCCAAACTGATAAAAGCTGATAAAAACATCACAATAATCCACAAGTAATCCACACCACTCCAGTCCATTGGTTTACATCATATCAAGGCAAAAGCTGCACGTTTGTTAGAAATAAATCCATTATTAAGACATTTTTAACTTTAAACTCTTGCTTCCTCTATCCATATCCATATTATCCATATTATGCTTTCTCAAGTGAAAACAGTTGTCCTATCTGAATCAGGAGAGAAATATATGCACAGATCAAGAGAAAAAAAACAAGTCTAAAACAAAAATATGTCAGTGTATTTTGATATGAGAACAAGGGATAGACCTTTTCACTGCAGGAAGCGTTATTATGGATTATGGACTCATATTCTGGCAGTTAATGCACCTTACAGTTGCACATTACAGTTAAAATACCTTAATGATTAATTTGTTTCTTATAAACATGCAACTTTTGCCTTCACAAGATGTTAATTGTTGCAGCAGTGTGGATTATTGCGATGTTTTTATCAGCTGTTTGGACTCTCATTCTGACGGCACCCATTCACTGCAGAGGATCGATTACTGAGCAAGTGATGTATTGCTACATTTTTCCAAATCTGATTTCATAAAGAAACAAATTCATTTATATGACACACAGCCAGAAAATGTTGGTGAACATGACTGCTTTAGTCTGGCTAACTCTTTCTAACTCTTCTCATCTTGTCTTTTGATTCCAGGGCACAGAGGATCAAGTCTGGACAAAGACGGCATTCTATTTACCCTCAATTGAATGTGAGCTCTCGCTGACCTCCAATATTTAAAATGGGGTTGTCATGGAAACTGCTGGTGCTGCAATTATTCATGGGATGCCTTTCAGGTAGGCATCCTAATAACCTCCTCTATAGACTTTCCTGTCTGTTTCTATGGCATACATTTGTCCTTGTCATTTACTATTAAGGGCAGACCTCCCATTCAGGGATGACTCCTATCTTCTGGAACCAATTAAACGTTTCACTTTGTTTGTGAATGCTAAAGCCACCCAACTCTTCCAGATAAGCACAATGACGAGGTGAGCAAAGACATAATATGCATGATAGTCAGGCCATGGGGTGGTGGTTTATGTTCAATAATGTATATTACATAAATATAAAGTGGTCAAGATGACATGGTTATTAATTGAAAGTGGTGTTGTTTTCTTTGTAGTGCAGGTCATTGTGCTTTAACAAGAAAAAGACTGGAGAATACGTGCTTTTGCATTTATGGCAGCAGTGAAAAGGCGCCAATATGTTCTCCTTAGCAATATATTATTTATATCGGAAATTATGGGATTTGATGCTTAGGCTTTTGTAAAATGTACATTTGACATATTTTCGTTGTCACTGAACTATATGCCTCCTATACTCTGGGCATTATACAATGGCGGTAGACTTCTTGATTTAAAGGCCACCTTGCTTTGTGTCAAAGTTGGAGAAAAGATGTGATAATATGCAGTTTAACCAGCCCTCTGAGAGACATGAAAAGGTTAATGTGCAAATGAATCTACCAGCCATTATTTTATTGGAGAGCACAATTTATGTTCTCATTTAGCCAAGTGGAAGCACAACAGCCCCTTTATTGATCTCTTTTGATGAAGCAGTTACATTGTCTTTCAGTCACTGGGAGGGTCAGACTTAATTTTAAGTCTTTCATTTAAAAAGGGCTGTTTGCTCTTTTACATGATTTTCACTCCTGCTGTGTCTGTCCACTACCGGGTTGTGTTATGTTGTAGAATTATTCAGGAAAAAGGTTCAGCTCAATAAAAACATTGAAGCCAGGCATGTTGAACCAAAAGCAGAGCACATTTTTACACATCTATAATATTTTTAAAAAGACAAAATAGTAAGAAATTATCAAAAAAACATATTTATTTAAAATGAAAAGTAGTCAGTTATGCACAAAACAATTTATTAAAATATTAATAAAACAAAGATATTGTTATTAATACTGTATATTGCATATATAACACACATGACATCTAACACTATAAATTTACTTTTATTTTATAGTTGACTTGACTGAATTTATGCACAGTGTGGTTTTATTGTGTTTACACAACAGCTGAAGCATAAATATTAGAACATTGGAGCTTTGAACTATAGGTTTGAAAAACACACCCACTGCTAGAGAAAACATGCATTTATGTAATTGGATGTTTGATTGAAAACCTTTTTGTTACTGAGCTATAGCTCTTGTGTCAACTAGCCTCAGTCTTCCTTATTTAAACAATAAGCAGTGTAGACTACGTATGTGCATCCCCATAACTGAGGCTCATGCAATATGCATCTCAATGCATAGACAACGATACGATGCATTAAAGATACATATGAAGCAGCTACTGATGTGATGCAATACGATTCACCCCTATTACGATGCAGTGCAATCCGATTTCAATTCGATTCAACACAATGTGACTCAACGCAATACGATGCAATGGAAAAAAAATATGACGCTAAAAATTACAATTATGGTACATAAAAGTTTGCTTTTATTTTTTTTTTGGTTCAGACAGACAGTAAATCATAAATGAACTTAAGTGTATGAAATATTGGTCACAAATTCTTGGTCACTTTCCAAATAATAAAATTATAGTGCATCTACTTTATATATAAATAAATATTCTTTTACCAATGCAAATATGTTAGAAATGATGCATCATATGATACAAATGCCTACTTGTATCCGAGGCACACTTTTTTAAATCAATGCATCGCATCGTTAACTTTTATGCCGATGCACCGATGCAAATTGGTAAATCTTACCATCCCTTGTATATACTGTGGAGTAAGAAGAAACACAAGTATTTAAAGTATGCTCTATAGAATAGTGATTTTATTCACATTAATGTACATTTTTTTATTTTTAAGTCTACTCAGAGACTACCAATGGTGTTCATGATTTCAAAATAATCGTTAAAGGGGTCATCAAATGCAAAATTCACTTTTGTTGTTGTTTGAACATAAATGTGTGTTGGCAGTGTGCGTAAACGTCCAGCCTATAATGATAAAAATCCACACAGTGTTTTTTTTTTATCCCTATTTTAAAATCCCCTTTCTCAAATCAGGATGTTCTGAGATTCCTGTCAGAATGACGTAGTTCTGCACAGGCCCCTCCCACGATAGTTGCCATATGTTTTTATGTCATGTTGAGCTGTGGTGCCCATGTGTTCACAGGTTCAAAATTAGATTTCCCTTCATCGCACCAGTGTCTTCCTCTTTAATATGAAAATTAATAAGAGGGAATAAGCTTCCCAAAATGGTAAAAATCATACAGCATCTAATTCACATCTAGATGTGAAAATGGACATGCTAAATGGCCACTAACTGCATTCATTTGCTTTGTCTCTTCAAAACTTGACTAAAAATCTGTGAACAATTACACCAGGTAAAGAGTTTGCACTAATTTCTATCTTTTGAGCATATGGCGTCAGGTAATTCCAACTGGTTTAGAACATAATGGACGTAAGGATATAATTGTGCTTGATTAAATATGCTTTGATTGAGGAGTAGAGGCACAAAACACAAACAGCACAATCAGAGAAAAGCCCTAACTTATCCTTAGTCCTGATTAATTCAGTTTAAATGCAAAACATACAGTTAGTTTCTCTCCAGCTGCCAAACTGAATTAGATGCTGTATGATTTTTACCATTTTGGGAAGCTTATTCCCTCTTATTAATTTTCATATTAAAGAGGAAGACACTGGTGCGATGAAGGGGAATCTAATTTTAAACCTGTGAACACATGGGCACCACAGCTCAACATGACATAAAAACATATGGCAACGTTCTCACAAACTAAAATAATAGTGAGACCTGTAAAATGTATGTATTAGACAACACTGGACCATAAGAAAAAAGTACACTTAACATTAATTTTTTAAAGTGCACTTATTTTGAAAAAAAATAAATAAATAAAAGTACTTTGAAAAAAATGTACTGAATGTAATGTTTCAGACACTTAATTGCAAATTAAAAAGTTTAAATTTATATTAAACACAATACAAAATACAAACTTTATAGTGCTTTCACTTACATAGGTCTTGGGAATAAAAGCATTCTTGTATGAAATCTCATAACCATTTCTATTGTTTTTGAAACATAAGTGTAGTGCTGAATGTACTGACCAGCATTTATAGTAAACTAAAATATACTTTAAATCATTTCTATCTAAACTTGTGTCATGCATTTACATTTATATTTGTACAGTAAGTACTGTATACATTTGTGATGCTAAGGTTAAAATTATTAACTTTGAATATAATATAAAATAGCACACTACAATTTAAGAATTATTATTATTTAGTATGTTATTCAACACATCAAAATAAGTGTAATTCTTTAAACAACGACAAAAGAATTTTAAAACAAAGATTAGAAATGTATTTTACAGTTAAACTTAATTTGGCATTATTACAAAGCAAACTTTTTGAAAGTATACTAAAGAAAGTATACTTCAGGAAATTGAACTCTAAATACACTTACATGTAAGATGCCTTTTGTTTAATTAATACATTATCTGCAAGTACATAAAAAAATACTTTTAAAATTTGAAGTGAACTACAACTGCATAGTCAGTACAGTTAAGTACACTTCTTTTTGACATGGTTATGTCTTTAAACAAACGTTAAATGACACAATTTATACATTGTTTGTCTTTCAGGGACACATAAATACACATAAATACACAGCATAATTGATCGATTGTGATATATTTTATTATTGTGTAACTTTCTGCAAGTTACAGTCAACAACTGAATATGCCGCGCTTAATTCCTCAAATTCACGGTTCTCAGATTTTCAGGGCTCGTTGTGTGTGTGTGTGTATTTGTTTGTGTGGGTGAGTGCAGGTGTGTATTTTAACTTACCAAAATTGGCTTTTTCATTTGATGAATAAAACCCTTAAATCAGAAACAAATGGATTGAAGGGCACACAAACGTCTAAACCCCTTCCCTCCCTCCCTCTCTCACCCTGTGCGCCCTGTCTGTGGCTGGATATTCATGCTGAGGTAAGCTGGCCGAATTCATCGGCTTGTCAGATGGTATTGAATTTGAG
This sequence comes from Cyprinus carpio, assembly GCF_018340385.1. NCBI lineage: Eukaryota > Metazoa > Chordata > Actinopteri > Cypriniformes > Cyprinidae > Cyprinus > Cyprinus carpio. The sequence continues at coordinate 8,841,198 of NC_056619.1, read as the reverse complement.
ATTAGTTTTTATTTGGGCCTCCAAATTGCTCCTTGGCTTTTCCCTCCAGCTCCGGTGCTGCTCCGGGGGGCTGCGCTGCCATATAAATTCTCCCCTCAGGTAGAGAGAAAGAGAGAGAGCGACCTGCTTTCTCCAACTTCCTTCATAATGACCTCCCTTTCCACCAAGGTGGGCTTTTGTGTTGTAAACCTCTTGTTAGTATTCTGCGCTGAACAGGGATAGATAATTTCTCAGCAACTGTGTGTCTCTTTGGACAGCTGTGGTCTGTTGTCAGAAATCACAGCACCAGTAAAGCCCTCAGCAGAATCCTCACAACATAACGTCAAACCCACAGGCGACGACGCGGTTTCAGATTACTCCCCATCAATATTTTAATAACATCTTGTAATATTTGCAGCATCACCAAAGCTTGTAATTGCATGGTGTTTCTGAAATAGACAGTTCTGTCCTCTTGTCCTCTGGCAAATATGAACCTTAATTGCTGCATTAATTCCTCGCATGATAGAAATTCACTCTCGGCTGCATTTCTCAGGTTTGCATCAGCTCAGAGCTCAACTTGAAGTTTTAAAATCTTTCTCACCTCTGTCTTTATTTACATATGTCTCATGTCTTTTGGTACCAGATTTTGGGTATGGATATCTAATTTAGCGGTTCTGTGGAAAATTGCTCATGTTAATTTTGAACAGCTTGATCGGATACAGACAGATGCTTTGGTGCAGTGTCAATACTGACGCCCCCATTTGACGTGTTCTAGAGCCTTGATTATGAGAGCGCTCTTTGTTAAGCATGGGTGAGTCACTTGATAATTAATGTGTGTTTTGGCCTTTGATAACATCTTCGCGGACTGACTTTCATGTCCATGTGCATCATAAAATCACATAAGAAGATACACATGGAACACAGTATATCTAGTAATCACATGGGCATCACTTCAGTTTAAAAAGTAGTGGGGTGGTGGGAGTTTATGACATCATGAAATGACTTAGAGCCTTAATATTAATTATGCCCAAATGATTTAACATTAATCTTTTAATGTTTTATATATATATATATATCAATGTGTTTGTGTAAAAAAAAAAAATATTCATATTTAAAACTTCATAAACCGTAATCTCTAGCTTGTGCTAACTGTTGAGTGAGTGGCGTTCCAGCGGATGATGCAGGATGTATTTGTAGCATAAGCTCCGGTGAGAATATGTTAGCCTTGTGGGAACTAAGTTTTGTTTATAGCAAAGAAAAAAAAGACTACTCTTGGTATCCACCAACATCCTCCGACATGCTTGTTTTGTACTTCTAATTTAGACAAACAATGTTCTTATTATAAAGTGATCTGAGGCAACAATCCAAACTGGGCATTTTATTCAAAAACTTCCTTCTCTACCCTTTTCGGTCCTTAATAATCCACTTAATATTGCAAATGTAATTAACTGATAACATGTAACATGTTTGCTGCTGATTATCACATTTGCAAAATAGAACTGGATATGTCTCCTCTGTATTAGCCTTGAAAAAACATCACTTTTTTTAAAGAATATCACTGCATGCTTATCAGTAATTTTAGTAAGTGCTACTGATGTTTTGTTTAGCTGTACACTTTTTTGTTATAGCATCACCACACTCACCACATTTTAGTATAAAAATAAAATCATTAAAAAAAGTGACAATGGGAGGAGGCCGGGCTTTTGGAAATATGGATCAGCTAAACAATGGAAAACACTGTGGTAGTTAATGGGAAATCCGAGTCAATATTATGGTTGTGAAGTATTACTTTATCATTTGCTCTCACTCACGTCTTTTCATCTTCTCATGTTTCCTGTTGCATTTAAGAGTTAAAGCCCTTGTTGACAGTGAGACTGAAATTAGCCCTGGTGCAGAGTATTCCCCATTCAATAGTTTTCAAACACCTCCGCTGAGAGCTCTTCTGTGCTTTATTATCACCTAGAATCACAATGAACTCCACCTCTCCTGCATTAGTGAGATGCTAATTGAACACTAGGTAGACCAATTTAGCATTTCTGGCATGAAAAAAAAAAATGTTCCAAATTTTCAGATGCATTAATTCAGTTTGCACTCCTCTGGAACTTGATATCTGCACAAGGTTTAATAAACAACCAGCAGTGTGTGCTTAACATGAACTAATTTCTCAAGAGGATGGTTTTCTTTCAAAAGAGCCTTCTAAATGTAGGTTAAAAACAGTAATTGGTACCTTTACACTGCAAAGGTGAAAGAGAATATTTGACAAAAATTATTCTTCTTAATTATTGCTCTTGATGTAATAATTAATACATAAAATTGAATAATAAATATATTATTGAAAAAAATATTATAAAAATATTTATTAATTTATTAATAAAATACAGTAAAATACAAAAAAAGTGTTTGAGGAAACAGCATGTCATATTCTGGCTGCATAGACAAAGGCTCAGAACTGTTTATAAATTAGTTTATTGCTGTTTACACACTAGAAAATCAAAACCACACTAGTTATTTCAATAGCATGAAAAACAAAATTAACTAATTTTTCTTTGCATAACATGTTTGAAAGGTCATGAAAGTCAAACGGCAGATACAGAAAGACATGCAGAGTAGTTTGAGTTCAGTGTCATTTGAATACCCCAAAATTCTGCCCATCACAATTTTTTAAAACAAAACATGCAGATGTTTTATGGACACAATGCAGTAACATTAGGCTCTATGCTGTGTTAATCGGCACACAATGAGTTTTAGATTATGCAAATTGCATTCACTCCCGCATAAAAACTCTCAGTCCTGCTCATTGTTGGGTGGATGTCTCATTTTGCTGAAGGCCATTTGTGCTTAATAAGACAGGATAAGTGGTTTGCGCTAACCATCAACATGTAATTACGGAGAATAATAAACCACAAAATTTCTAGGCTTTTAAGTGTTTAGACGATACACACAATTAAGCTACTTTCCTGCAAGTTAGTGTCTTTGGTATGAGGAAATCACATTAGCGAGCTTAGTGGGTCACCATGTGTTTCTTGAAAATTGAATAAGCTCTTGTTTTTTTCTCTGACTAGATTTAAGAATTGCAAACATAGCATAACATGTTAGCAGTACACGTACAGTAAAGAAATTCACTTTCTCAGAACAATACCTAAGCTCAAAAGTTTAGTATTTTAACATATGTGTGCTCTTTTGGGGTTTGTGATATTAGCATCTTGAACGTGTAATGTAGCTAAGATCCTGCCAACAATAATCTCAAGTGTTTTCAAGGTTTCTTTGGTTGCGCCACATTTACGCTACCCACTTGACAGCTATTGAATGACAGCTAGGCTTTCATCCAGTGAACAGATGGATACCTTTCACAGCAGCTTTGCTCTAAAAAGTGCGCTTATCTAAACTTAGCATTGACTAACAGTGTATTTCTGTTCTTTTCCTCCTCGCCTTTAGAAGGCAGCGGTCCTCTGAGGCCAGTATTCACCAAACAGCCGGGAAGTATTGTATTCCCTCTCCATCTTAATGAGCCCAGCCGGGAGGTCACCTTCAGCTGTGAAGCCCAGGGACATCCGCCCCCGTCCTACAGGTGAGATCCCAGTGTACCATGGATTTTGGTATCAAAAAGCCAATAATAGCTGTATTTGATCATTTTTTGTCAGTGGCAAAGACAAACAGACAATCCATATTACCTGATTAACCTGTTCAATCTAAGCTTTAGTTCGAGTGTAAGGACCTTGAAAGTTTTCCTGAGCTCTCAGCACATGTTGGGTATTTCTAACATGAAGGGAACTCTTTTTCAAGTCGCCAAGGACAGATTAATTTATCAAAGAGTGAAGTTCTCCATTGCTGCCATTACAGAGAGCCCTTTATATTGTCGCTGCAGTCCTTGATTTGACTCATCTTGAGTCAAACCAATCTGAACTAGTCTGAACTGGTTTGGCCTTTCTGTTTTATTTATTTATTTTTGTTGGAGACCCATGCAAAATCTAATTGGATTGAATTTCTCTTTGAAAAGCTGTTGCACTCTTTCTTTGACTCCCTCTCGTTCTTGTGCTTGATTTCTGATCTCTGTGAATTTAATAGAATTTCATTTTATTTTAACTGCAGTATATCAAAGCACATTTCGGATGTTAAACAAGGTGTCAGAGTCTATTGCAAATTGTTCTTTTGAATTTATATTCTTCATAGACTTCGAAAAAATATATATATCACCATTTCCTGTTTTGAACATTGATAATAAAAAGAAATTTCTTGAGCAACAAATCAGTATATTAGAATGATTTCTGAAGGACCACGTGACACTGAAGACTGGAGGAATTATGCTGAAAATTCAGCTTTGATCACAGGAATAAATTACAAGTAGAAAGCAGTTATTGTAAATGCTAGTAATATTATTCAGTATTAGCCTGCTGTTTTTGCGGTATTGTCAATCAAATAAATGCAGCCTCGAGACTTCTTTATATAGCATTTAAAAATGTACTGTCTTACTCAACCCAAACTTTTGAACCACAGTGTATATAAAAATATGTTTAAATAACACAAAACTTACATTATTTTCTGACTTCATCACAAGCATTTCACAAGCACTTAACAGAAAAACATTTAAAATGTATATTTTCTCCACTAGTTTAAAGCTCTGACATCTTTCTAAAATTAATAAAATATGTAAGTGCACAAGTTAAAAAGCTAGACACTTTCAAACAGTCTGCCCTTGAATTTGATCATTCCTTTCAGCTGATAAATTTGTAAAACTGAATATTTTTTCAGCATTTGAATGGAAGTGAAAAGAGTGGAATGTTTCTAACTGCACTGTTTGCGCTTCTCGGGAGACTGGAAAACATACTTAATGTATTCAAAATAATATACTGTATGTCTACAGCATATAGTCCCTGAAAGAATTCCCTTCCAGTGAACTAGTCTATTTTTTTTTTTTCTTAAAGAGCGTCATTGAATTTGAGTGACAGGCAGAGCAAACAGTGGGCTGTTCATGCAAATAAATCTCTCCCAAGTCCCGTGCATTAACTTGTGCAGCACGGTAAAGATTTCTATCAATATGGAAAGGTCACAGACGTGGCCTTTAGTGTGTGGGAGGGAAACGTGACATCATGGTGTCTTCAGTTTTTTGTGCGTTGTATTGATTTCCATTGTACATATAATCAGACCGGTAATTGATGTGAATCATGTCTTTGTCCACATTAAAATTAGATGGCCACTTTAGTGCCCTTCTCTGTTTTCTCCAGTTTGTCAATTAAAATGGCCCTTATTTGCTGTGGGAGTCACACAGCAGACTCATTTGTTCTCATTTGTATGCCACATTGACAGAGAGGTCTGTATTTTTTCAGTAATTACAGTTTAATAATGAGGTAAGGCAGTGATTACGTTACCTGACTGTATTGATTAATTGTGTGATGATGTAAAGACGAGGCTTTTGTAGCAGGGGATCTGAACTTATGGGCGTCTCTGGGGTTTTGTGGTTTCTGATATCTTGGGGTGACTGGTCCAGGCCATTGATCTGTTGTAAAAGTCCCGTCTTTCTACTTAACAGCCTTTGCTGTTGCTAGTCTTTTTGACTTGTGGCACTATATGTCCATGCTCAGCACTTTGGTATTATTTTTTAAAAAGATCAAAATGATTTGTATTTTATTTAATATTTTGTTCATGCATGTATGAATAATGTTAATTAGGAAAAAGTATAATAAATGATAAAAAAAAGAGAATTAAATAATTTTTATGTAAGAATTTTTTTGTTAGAAAATTATAAAATCACAAATTTTTAGTAATGGAGTTGCAAAACTTGCAAACATCTTTGATGTATAACAATAGAAATATAAAACATCTAATATATCTAACTGGACATGTTATTTTAGCATTGTTTATATACTATTATAATATTTATTAAGAATTTTAATTAATTTTTATTTTTATATTTTCAGTTTTCATTTTTAGTTCAAGTTTTAGTTATTTTGTTAGGTGATTTTGTCATTTTTTATTTTATTTTTATTTCAGTTTTAGTTTTGGTAGTTTTATACAGTACATACTTCAACCTCAACTTAGTTATTTTATTTTATTTTATTTTATTTTATTTTATTTTATTTCAATTATAGTAGCTTTACTTTTATTTTAACAACACTGGAGATGGACATGTCAGATGTACAGTCAGAATTTCCTTTCCCTAACCATTGTTTTTTTCAAGGTTCAGGTCTTATTTTGTATTCTATTTGTGGAAAGTACAATATACAGTATAATACAAATAACAAAAAAAAATATATGTCACTATGGTTTACTTTGAATAAAGAGAAAAATATCTTCTAGTACTGCAAACTCTCCATTCACTCTCTGCTAACTTCCCTCTGTGTTTCATAGGTGGAAAATGAATGACAGCTTCATTTACTCTCAACCTGGCTCTCGATACAGCATCTCAGGAGGAAACCTTCGAATCAGCCAGCTCAATAAGGAAGAGGATGCTGGTATTTACCAATGTCTGGCCTCCAACTCTTTCGGGACCATTCTGAGCAGAGAAGCTAGTCTTCACATTGCTTGTGAGTCTAAGTAATTTCTCTTCTGAAAATCTCAAGCACTTGAAAGTATGAGGGTCTACAGAGCGGGGGAACTATGACGTCACTCTGTTGGTGGATCGGCTGTTAGCATCACACTGGTTCCCTCGACAAAAAGCCAATGGGTTTTTTCCATAGGCTTTTGGGTTATCACAAAAAATAAGCTATGAGTTCAACCATAGTTCATGAAACTTACAAGTTTGGTCCATCAAGATAATCTTCACAAAATAATATAACTTTTATGAATTTTGAAGCCAAAAAAAAAGCGCCAGAACTTAAAAGCTAAACTTAGGCTATAAACGAACTACAGCACACAGTCGCTCACCTTCAACTTCACCACCACCATAATTCCCACAACTTTTCAAATTTATTTTAAACATGTTCATTGAAAAGGATTTACTCTGTATATGTATTTTAATCCACGCTGCATGAACCTTTTCATATAAACTGGAATAAATACAAAACTAGAGCCAAACTATAAATGAAATGAGACATTAGTAATAAATAGTATAGTGAATAAATGAAATAATCATAACTAAAAGACATATGAAAGCACGTATTTCTCTACATTTCAAAATAAGGTGAATTAAAAGTCAATAAATCCTTGATTAATATGAATATTTCAATTAAAAACGTGTCTCCACATACTATTCAATAAAATTCTACTGCATTTAATCTATTAATAACAGAGTGAGCAAGTTTTTGGATATGGTAAGATTAAACTTATTTTAGTGAATAAAGTACCACATTTCAGCTATCGTTTTGTTAGGAAGTGTACACAAAATGTTATTTTATCCTTGCTTCTAGAAAATCTGTTTGCTTTCTAACAGCTTCATGTGGCCATAAACATTTCAATTTAATTGTTAAGTTTCACTTTCACCGTGACTAAGACGGTAAATGTGGTGTTTTCATGAATAATCGTAAAATGAGTTTACCTTACGAACCCAGAGTCTCTGCCTCAGTAGGCAAGAGATAAAACGAGCATCTTCCATCCGAAGACTTGGGTTGCATTTCGGGGCAAAAAAAAAAAAATGTCGACCAACAATATAAAATGCGGGAAACTATTAATTGGTTATTCTACAATTAATTGTACTATACATTATACTACAATTGGAAAATACTTTAAATTGATAAACTGTTCGTTGTGATGATGTTATATGTCTCCGACAGCATCTGTAGTTCCATTTAGCAACTTGTTAGAAACGTAACGTAAAATAACTAGTGGGGTGTAACTGGTGTGTTTTATTTCGCAGAATAAAATGTGAAAGTATCTTGAGCTTGTGTGAACCACGGACCTTATTTAAGGGCTTTAACCAAAATCCCATTAAAAAACCCCATTGACAATGGAACCAGAAGTGCTAAAATGCAAAATCGCTTCCGGGGGGATTTTACCTACAAAGTGACGTCATAGTTCCACCACTCTATAGACTCAAACTTGAGACCAGTGATGCTTGGTTAGTCTTTTCCACATCATTTGATGTGGTTTTAATGGATTTACATTATACCTTTGTGAACTTGTATTTTAAAGTGGGTACAGCAAATAATGCATGGGCTCTGAATGTAGTCAGAGTTAATATTGCGAACAGTACTGCCGAGAGCAGATGATCCATATCGCATAAAAACGACTCATTAATGATGACTCAAATTAACCATAAACTTGGGGTTTGTATTTGAGAATTACAAAGCATTTGCTCTGCATTTGCACTTATGGTAAATGATCATATCATAAGGAATCGGTTTCCCTTGGTCTTCTGAGATAACAAAAAAAAAAAAATGCATGTAACTACACTGGACTTTCAGTATAAATGCTAATCTACCTTTCATTTTTAAAATAATCTAATCTGTTTTACATTGCAAAATATTGCCATAGACAATAAGTGCAGCTATGGTGACCATAAGATACTTATTTCAAAAACATTTTAAAAGCATCTTAGAGATCCATACTTTTGAATGGTAGTGTAGTTACAGATTAAACTATAAATTAGAAATAATATAAGATTAAATTTGAATTTTAAGCATCCAGGCTCTTTGGTTACTGTGGGATATTATGAACCATGTCATATTCATAGATTTTGAGATATCACAAGGCTGCTGAAACTGCTATTTCATGGGCTTCATTTACCAGTTTCTATGTGTGATGTCTGCTGGATCTCTGGTGGCAATGTGAGCTTGATGCTTATCTATTTGATGCTAGCTGGCTCATCTGCAGAAATGATGCCCTGTGATGGATGTGAGTCTGAGTTCAGGAACCTGTTTCCTGCTGTCAGGCCCAGTGTGATCTTTAAAACAGCTCTGGCTTCTGTGGTGTGAAGGTGGGACTCATGCAGGTCCTTAAGCATTATGTGTTATCAATGTTTTTTCTCAATTACCTGGACCTAGCCTGCTGTGGCTTCCAAATTGATCACTCTCCAATTGTCCAGCGCCTGTAATGCATCAGGGGAGGCTGATCTGAGACCTGTCTCTAGGTCTCTCACTCTTAGTATAACACATGATGTCAATTTAGTTTCTGAGCTATGTTGTAGCTAAAAAAATCATTTGTAATCTTTTCTTACATCAGCTGGAATAATTAAATATGTCATTTTGAGAATAGAATCAGTGCATGTCGGTAATGAAACATATAAGTGACTGAAAATAGATTATATTCCAGTTTTAATTGTGCATCTGATTACAGATATGTGGGATTACACTGTACTTACAAAACACATGTTAATTATTTGTTCATATGACACTTTACCGGTGAAACTTCTTATTAGGATAATACTTCCAAGACATAGAATCAGAGATTTCGAAGTACAGTTTCCACACTGGTGTGGTGACTCAAAACTCAAAACATTAGATTCATCCACGCGGAGGAGCCATACCGATGCACAAAATTATTCAACCTGATACATATTTTCGCTTCTGACAAAGTTCCCACAGGTACATTTTCAACATGAAATCAAGTAGGGATAATTCTGCAAATAACTGCAATTGCAGGTTGCAAACAGACGTGGCGATAAAGAGACAAAACTTAAAGGGGTCATATGATGCTTTTTTTAAAGATCATTATTTTGCGTATTTGGTGTAACAAAATATGTTGACATGCTTTAATGTTCAACAAACACATTATTTTTGAAATACTGTACATTATTGTAGGTCCTCTATGCCACGCCTCTCAAACGTGTTGTTTTCTACAAAGTCCCCCCTTCTGAAAAGCTCAGTCTGCTCTGATTGGCCAACTGACCAAGTGCATTGTGATTGGCAGAACACCGCAAGCACTCGTCGGAAATGTAACACCCCTTTCCATAATCGCGAGCTTCATCTTTCAAAATAAATGTAAAGACAGTTAATAATGTCCTTAGTTTTACCATCAGTAAAAGCCCGAAAGGAGAACAGAGTCACGTGACAGACACAGTGATGAAGCTCCTATGTGTTTGCAGTACACAAGCCACGGACGGTTAAGACTTACTCCACTGTGTGACCATGTCTCTCCCTCTCTCTCTCTCTCTCTCTCTCTCTCTCTCTCTCTCTCTCTCTCTCTCTCTCTCTCACACACACACACATGCGCACACACACACAGATATACAACACATTTGAACAGTCAATAGCAAATACTTAAATTAATAACAAAACATACTTACAGTAGTTGATTCAGAAGTGCCAGATTGTTGTAGCAAAGTCAGAATTACCTCCTCTCCTAGGTTCACGAAACGGTCGTCCATAAAATGCGTTGCTGTTCTGTTGTAAGTAATCTTAAAGCTTCCTAAATGCATCTACTTTCGGAAGGCCAAATAAAGTGCTATTGCTTTCGCCTAGATACATACAGCATCTCCCTGAAATGGCTGCTTCAACACTAACTGCGGTTACTGAAACCACGGCTTCTTTCTTACGTGAACATTTGGGTGGCATTACTCAAATATTTCCACATCTTGACGTAGACGTGTGGGGGCGTGTTTGAATGAGCCGTTTTATGGGGACGTGGCATAGTCTTAACTTTGATAAAGAATATCTCTTTGGATTTGAGACTTTAGTCTTTGCAACTTTACAGATCTTCTTCATGCACCAAGAGCTTGTAACACTCCAAAGAGAGTTCATTTAAGGACTGCGACAAACTGTGACACAAAACATCCTAATGTATATTACTGATAACAAAAATTTGAAGAAACTAAATTATTTAAATAAATCATAGTCATATGTGATGCATTATGCAGGGACTTTTGGGAATGTCCTTTTACTGTTTTTCACCATAAACCACACATTACAGAGTGAAATTTCACATACTTTTTACTGTAGTTTTTTTTTTACAGTCTTTTTCTGTAAACATTACACATTTTTATTTAATGGTTATTGCATGTGACAGGCATTTAAATGTTTTATATTCAAAATTTTAATTGAAATAATTTAAATTAATAGTCATATGAGTTTAACAGAAAGACAAAAGTCAGCTGCTTTTTGTTAATGGTAATGTACATTAAAATCAGTTCTGCATTTTGTTCACAAAATTCTTGACCCAAAACTAACTGAAGCTACTTCAATTTGTGCACAAGAGTGAATGTTTTTTTTTTTTTTTTTCATTTTGTGTATAACAAAAAGCACCTTTCATGAACAAAAAATAACTAAAAATGTACCCTGCACATCACAAAATGCCTTTAAAATACCACCAAACACACAATATCTGAATGAGATACAGAATATATTTGGTTAACAAAAGAACAAAGGTAATATACTTTCTGTTTGTAATTCCTTCTGTCCATGATAGTAGTAGCAGACACAGACGCCAAATAATGCCTTTTAATTGGGGCTGTTAAATTGGGCTAGAATGACATTCTGTCACCTTCAAAAGAAGGAAACAACTGGGCGGCTGGGAGATGTGTGTACAGGGCATTTAGGGTTCCCCACCTCTAAAATCTCAGACTCAGGTGACATATGGTTAAATTCATAAGTAAATAAAGTTGATCGAAAGTGATTTAAAAAAGGAAAAGCTAAATTTATTGTAATATATGTATATATTTTTCAAAATATGTGTAACATCAGGTGATTTTGGTTTCCTTTTGCTGGACTGCTTTGCATATGCTTCAAATGCAGTATCCATTCTAGTCTAGAATATTCTACTAGCCATCAATGCTAGCTTGATTAGATATTTTAAGCACTCTTAGACACTTGGTGCTGCGTAGCTATTTATTCTTCTTTCGCCTAATCATGTTGATTTTTTGTGTTTTCTGCTTCATTTGGTTTGACATCTGTATCTAATCTGTATCTATGGTTGCTAGCAATCTTTGGTTGTTAAAATGCTTCACAAGCCAATGATTCCCTGCGGAATGTGCTTAATAATTTGAGACACATATGTGTGCATCTGCATATCTTATTATGGTACACTAGTAGTCTAATAATTCATTTTGTCATGATGATTCGTGCACAACCTTAGAATGGATTTAGGAAAAACTCAGGGCAAGAGAGGGAAATTTAATGGTACACTAGAAAATGCTTTTGTATCATTAAGTGTTTATGGTGAAAAGGCAAGGCTGCTGCATTTGAGGCACAGCAATCCATGCTTTCTACATTAAAACTGCTCTGAATGTTAAAGGTAGATGTTTACTTGAAGAATAGACATTTTTAGACTGATAAATCTAACACCAAACCATTAAAGTGTTAAATCATTAAAGCTGCAGTGCATTTCCACTGCTACCCTGGAGAGAATCTCCTGTGTGGTCCACTATAGCTCATGGACTCAACCCTATATATTTTTGGTGTCTGGAGACAGCAGAGGACAATCTGTGAAGGTCTAAAGCTTCTTCAGGGTGCAGATATAAATTCTAGTTGTTTCAAAATATTGTTTACAAGCCTAACCTTCAGAATGACTCAAAGAATAAAGCTAAATTTATTTTGGAAATTGTGCCAACTTGAGTGACATTGAAACAAATTTAGTGTAGGATTTACTTAAATGTACTTTACTTTAAAATTACTTCAATTTCACAAATTTTACAAAGTTAAATGAAGACTGTGAAGTTACAATGACTAAAATAGTATTTTCTTGTAAAACAATACTCTGTTTTATTCATACTGAAAATAAGTAGTAAAAGAAGTTTCACTCAGAAATTGGTAATAAACTTCACATAAAAACAACAATTACACTGAATTCCATCTAAAATTTTGAAGTAAAAAGACTAAAACAGTATTTTCTTGTAAAATCTACACTGTACATAACCTTTGTTGTATGTACAGTATGTATGTTTGTATGTATTTTTTTGTTTGTTTATTTTTCAAAATGTTCATATAATGTGGTGATCCCTAAAACATCTTGAATTATTTAATATTTTATTTAATAATATTATTATTATTATATTTTTTTATTATTATTTTTAATTTGTTTAGACAAAATTGTCAAATTTTTATATTGTCCATCTATGTGTTATTAGCCATAACATGAAAATAATTATATTAATATCAGTACATCTTCAGTTACCTAAAATGTTTCACCTGTCAATTTACTGGACCCTTAAAGACAATATTGAGACATTTCCATTGAATGTTTTAGAGTTCCTGATAAATCACATTATCTACTTTGAAACTGATTTAGTCGTAGTCTATTTATAGTAAATATTTGATTTTTTTAGTAGTGCATTGAATGAGATACTTAATAATCAAAAGAGATACTTCTCTTGCTGCATATTCTTCAGTATGCCTAAGGCAGTTCTGGTTTAATCTGAAGATTATGGCTCTTATAAATGACTATGAATGTATAAACAAAAAAATGGCCTCCAGTGGCAAAAAAACATGTTACCAAATTTGCTTATTTCATTACAGTATAAGTAGAATTTGTTTTTCTTTTATAAAGTTATTATATTAAGTTACAATTTCTCAGTTTCAGGGAAACACCAGCCTCATCAGGTCCCAGCACTCATCCTGCACGGTCACAGTCACTGAGTTGTGGAAGCTGTGGCCTAATGGTTAGAGAGTTTGACCTGAAGGTCGCTGGTTGGAGTCTCGGTGCTGGCAGGAGTTGTAGGTGGGGGGAGTTAATGAATAGCGCTCTCTTCCACCCTCAGTACCCATGGCTGAAGTGCCCTTGAGCAAGGCACTGAACCCCTAGTTGCTCCCCGGGTGCTGGATATAGCTGCCCACTGCTCCGGGTGTGTGTTCACGGTGTGTTCACTTCTTACTGCTGTATGTGCGCACTTGGATGGGTTAAATGCAGAGCACCAATTCCGAGTATGGGTGATCAAACTGGTAAAGTTAGTCAAGCAGCGCCTCATTTCACTTTCTGATTCCTCGCACCTGTCACCACATAATAAGTACAAAGCCAACTTCACTCCTCACCAACCTTTGTCTGGTCTTGAAGTTGCTACCACAGACTTACCTGACTCACCTACCATTGGATACTCACCTGCTGATCCTGATCTTCTTCATCTCTTGCTAACCATGTCCTTGGAAACCTGTAAAAAAAAGAAGAAAGAGCCTGTTAGCTTTCCTCTGCACTCTATTCCTGTTTTTCAATAAAATACCATCTCATTTACCAGTTTCTCCATTTGTGGTCTCCTTCTGTTCCGTGACAGAAGACCAGACCTAGAGAAGATTTCAGCAGCATGGATCCATAGCCACCAAACCCACTTACCCTCGAGGACTTCGTTCAAGCTGTCAATGCCGCACTTGCACCTCTCACTACCACACTGTGGGACTCATGACATTCATCTTAAAGGCTATTCATATTTCCCAACATCTCACTGCCTGTGAAGTAGACAAGCCGCTCTCTCCATCGCCTCCAGCACCAGATCAGATACATATTAATTTCTCCTCGTGCTTCCATTTCAGTGCAAGCCCTCATCAACACCGGGTCCTCAGGGAACTTCATCTCCGTAAACATTATGGATTGTCTGCAATTAAAAAGGGAACCTCCCACCAGATATTAACGCCAGGGAAACAATAAAAACCACTCCCCCAGCACAAGGCAAACTACGGCTCCCCTAACAAAACAATCATTCTCCTCGGGTGCTTGCACAAGGAAGTCCTTATTTCTGGTGCTGGAGCAATCCAACTCTGATTTGAACCTCAAAAACCTAACACTCACCCAACATTCTCCTCACTTGGATTGGAAGAGCAATGAGGTCCTACGGTGGAGTGTATACTGTTTCCATTGCTTGTCCCAAATCTTTCCATCTACCAGGTCTCAGATCCCTATTTGTTCTACCATTGTGGAGTGCCCTGAGCCAGTTGAGAAAACCTGTATACCTCCAGAGAGCCGGGCATTCCAGGACGCATTCAGTAAGCGGGCCACCACCAAATTACCAATGCATAGGCCATGGGACTGTGCAATCGACCTGCTGCCTGGAGCTAAACTCCCGAAAGGTAGAATGTATCCACTGTCCATCCTGGAGCAAGCTGCTATGGAGGAGTATATCAAGGAGGCTTTCCATCAACGCTTATTCAGCAAAAAGGATGGAGGCTTATGACCATGCATTGACTACAGGACCCTGAATTGACAGACTGACAAGTATCCATATCCGTTACCCCTGGTTCCAGCTGCCCTCGAGGAACTTCCTGGAGCTCGCATCTTCTACAAACTGGACGCTTACAACTTCATCTGAATCTGCCCTGGAGATGAATGGAAGGCCTTCATCACACCTACTGGCCACTATGATTATCTATGCGGAATGGGCTAGCCAACTCTCTGTCTGTCTTCCAGGGATTCATTAATGAGGTGTTCCAGGAGTTTCTCCACTGATTCATCATTATCTACATCAACAACATCCTCCTCTACTCCCAAGACCTGGCCGAACATCACCACCACATGGAGCAGGTCCTTCAGAAGCTGAGAGAATACCATCTATACCTCAAGCTGGAGAAGTGCGTGTTCCACCAGACTACCATCCAGTCCCTGAGTATGTCATCTTCCCTCAAGGAGTACAGATGGACAACAAGCTCCAAGCCATTCGTGACTAGCCCTTACCTTCATCAGTGAAAGAATTACAGCGCTTTCTAGTTTTTGACAACTTCTATTGCCGTTTCATCCAATCCTTCAGCATGATCACTGCACCACTCACCTCTATGCTCCACAATAATCTCTAGACTTCCTCCTGGCCCCGGAGGCCCAAAGGAGCTTTGATCAGCTGCTAGAAGCCTTCTGCACCACTCCCAGCCTAATTTCCCCCAATCCTCAGAAGCAGTTCATCATGGAGGTTGACGCATTGACTGTGGGTGTCGTAGCGTTGCTGTCTCAATATAGCGGAGAGCCTCCAAAGTTACATCCCTGTGCATACTTCTCCCGCAAGATATCCCCAGCGGAGCAAAACTACGACATCAGAAAACCTTGAGTTGTTGGCTATCAAGCTTGCACTTGAGGAGAGGAGACACTGGCTGAAGGGTGCCATCCATCCTTTCCAGGTCATTACTGACCACCGCAATCTAGAGTACTTATGAGATACTAAATATCTGAATCCTCGACAGGCCCGTTGGGTGCTCTTCTTCACTCGCTTTAATTTTACAGTCACCTACCGACCCAGGACCCAGAATTCCCGTGCTGATGCTCTTTCCCATCTCCACCAACCCTTGCAAGACAACACAGCCCCAGAAACCATTCTCCCTCCAGCCCTCATCATAAGTCCCTTTAAATGGTTCCTGGATAAAGACATTCGACAAGCCACACTCACAGAACCTGCTCCACTGGGAGGTCCAGAAGGGAGCACTTATGTTTCATCGAATCTCCGCCTTACCCTTCTGGACTCGCTCCATTCATCTCCAGGCTTTGGACATCCAGGCGGCGAGCGTACCCTCTCACTTCTCCAAAGCAGGTACTGGTGGCCGAACATGGTATGGGATGTCTCCCAGTTCGTCAACGGTTGCTCAGTCTGCGCCATATCAAAAACACCCCCGTCATTTTCCTTATGGTAAACTGGTTCCACTACCCCACGTCACCCAACCTTCCACAACATAATAAACAACTACACCAACCTACCAATACCCGACTCCTACACCTGTGTCCTGGTTGGGGTTGACCGATTTTCCAAAGCCTGTAAACTGATCCCACTCCCTGGACTACCTACCTCCATGCAAACCCGCAGAAGTGCTATTTACTCACGCCTTTTGAAACTTTTGCCTCCCAGAAGACATTGTCTCTGATCGTTGGACACAGTTCATCTCAAGGGTCTGGTGAACCTTCTTTCCACCTAGGAGTTTCCGTTAGTCTCACCTCTGGATACCACCCACAATACAATGGACAGACTGAGCAGAAGATTCAAGACATTGGGAGATACCTTCGCAGTTACTGCCACCAGAACCAGCACGACTGGAGTCGCTTCCTTTCCTGGGCTGAGTACGCACAAAACTCACTCCGCCAGCACTACACCAGTCTCACCCCCTTCCAGTGCGTACTCTGCTACCAACCCCCCTTATTTCACTGGGATGGAGAGCCCTTGGAAGTCCCAGCCGTGGACTACTGGTCCAGGGAGAGTGAAAGGGTTTGGGACTGAGCACATCCATCTCCAACGGGAGGTCAGGAGACATAAGGCCCATCAACTCCACCCAGATAAGCCAGTACCCAGAGAACACGGGCCTCCTCGGCATCGGGAGCTGCCCATGGAGGAAGGGGTACTGTCAGGGAAACACCAGCCTCGTCAGATCCTGCACGATCACAGTAATCTGAGTTCTGATTCCCTGTACCTGTCATCATGTAATCAAGACCAGTATAAAGCCAACTTCACTCCTCACCAACCTTTGTCTGGTCTGGAAGTTGCTACAAAAGGAGAAAGAGCCTGTTAGCTCACCAAGCAAAGTTGACTTATCTCCAGTATAGTAGAGGCTTACCTGCTGACTCTCCATTCCTCAGCACTCTATTCCTGTTGTTAAATACCGTCTTGCTTACCAGTTTCTTCATTTGTGGTCTCCTTCTGTTCCGTGACACACAGATCATTTGTGGGGTTTTAAAAGTGAAGTGAAGTGACATGTGGCCCATACTCAGAATTAGTGCTCTGCATTTATCCCATCCAAAGTGCACACACACAGCAGTGAACACACACCCGGAGCAGTGGGCAGCCATTTATTGCTGCAGTGCCCGGGGAGCAGCTGGGGGTTCGGTGCCTTGCTCAACGGCACCTCAGTCATGTTATTGAAGGTGGGAGAGAGCGCTGTACATTCACTCCTCCCACCTACAATCCCTGCCAGTACCGAAACTCGAACCCGCAACCTTTTGGGTTATGAGTCCGACTCTCTAACGGTTAGGCCTCGACTCTACTTGGTATATAACTGTGCATATAAAAATATCTGGAAATTGAAGAGACTTCGGGCGGTTCAAACCTTAGTGAGGTTTTGCCTGTGGATAGCTCAGAATCTGAACCCTTCAGAGCAAAGCCTGCCACCAAACATAAAGTTCAAGACCTCTACAATATTCTGACATGAACAGAGTGGTCCTGACTGAAATGATCATTTTGTCTTGCAGCTCTTAAATCTCATTCAGGTTTTTCAGTGATGTCAAATGTCATCAGTTATAAAAGAGATATAAAAGAGACTCCTAAAAGAGATACAACTTCAAAGTTAGCAAATCTTACTTGTGATTGCGCACATGGACATTTATTTAATGGTGTGGTGTTTTTTTTTTTTTTTAATACGCTCCAAAAGTAATTTCTACATCCCATCAGCAGCACTGGCCTGTGGCAAATTACACTTATGCTTTTACATTTTTTTTTTTACATTTTTAAAATATGCTTTTAGTTTTTGCTAATTTGTTTTGTATTAAACATAATTTGAATGTAGTATGTTAGTACACTTAACCTCTTGGTTTTCTCAAATTCATTGCTATTGTATTATTATGGAGATACTAGAAAAAGCATTTTCCGTCACCCTGTCTTGTACAGGTCACAAATTCATTACTTTCGATACAATACAGTATTCAGTCTCTGCAGCTTCACAAGGGCTTATGGTGTTTACTTTTCCGAGAGCAATGAATAGAACACAACGTATAGTTGATAACTAAGAAGCCAATTAGGGGCAGTGGAGTGTGTCTTTCTCATGATGAATACTTTATATGTACAGTATCAGAAGAGCAGATGATTTTAGTGCATATGTAAAGCAGAGAGTTGTTGGTTTATTTATTTTGGCCTCATAGAAATGTCTTATAAGGACTCTTTAATGAGATAATAAGTACTGAAAATACTGAACATTCTGGAAGAAAACTTTTCCTGAAGTGGGTAGTTCAGTGGAACTTGCGTGCGGAGCACAAAAAAGTACTCCTCTCTTATGGAGACATGCTTTAAAGCCTGATCATACCCCTGCTTTGTGGATGGTTTCGAAATAGTGGAGGCATGTGGGGATTGTGGTGTTTTGAGTGGATGTGTTGTTCATGCATATTCTGTTTGAATTTGCTGTTCTCTAGACACAACCCCCTCACTGAATTCAGTGCAGGTGAGGAAAACACAACCTCCATCATTGTTCCCTTCACAGAATAAAGTGTAAGATACTCACAAATGAAAGTATGCAGCTTACTTTATTTGTTGGTTTATTTTTCATTATCTTTATCCTCATGGGTTTTTAAAACAATGAAGAAGAAAAGTGGATTTTAGTTTTTTATTCTGAACTTCATAATTTACACAAATTGAATAATTCTCTGATCATTTGCATTCATTCTAAGCCCGTATGATGCACTTCATTCTGTTGAATACAAAAGCATAATTTATGACTGGAATACACTACACAACTTTTACCCTAGCTTTTGTTGATGCTAGTTGCCAAAAGTTAGAGCCAGTTTGCAGATTTGAGTTGACAGTTTCCATAGAAAATCAGGTAGTGTATGATGTCAACCAAGGTGCAAGATTCTGCATGAGTTTGTTGTAATTGGAATGACTTTAAGGTCTGCTAGTGTGTGATCTTCAGTCGTTTTGTGTATGATAGCCAGTTTTTCTCTAAGACTATTTACAGTGCAAAGTCAGTAAATCTTTTTCGATTTTTAAAGTCATGTAGTATATTCCAGCCTCAAAATCTAATCTTTAGAATCTCAGTTTTTATTTGTGTTTTTAAATTTGGTACCTCGTGATCAGTTATGAGACTCACAAGAACTGATGACATTTGACATCACTGGAAAACCTGTATAAGATTTAAGAGCTGCAGGACAAAATTATCAGTTCAGTCAGGAGCACTCTGTTCATGTCAGAATATTGTAGAGGTCTTGAACTTTATGTTTGGCGGCAGGCTTCACTCTGAAGGGTTCAAATTCTGAGCTATCCACAGGCAAAACCTCACTGAGGTTTGAACCGCCCGAAGCCTAATCAATTTCCAGATATTTTTATATGCAGTTATATACCAAGTAGAGTAAACGTACTGTAATAATATTGAACAATTTGAGCAACATGAGCTAGATTGATGATATATCTCCATGGGCGAGCAGTTAAATGATCATGTATCTGCATAGGAGGAGTTGGGTATGGAGGAGGGTAAGTGCGAGTCTGTGCAACAGAACTCAAGGCTGACTAAGTGTGTGTCTGTGTGACAGACTATGGGAAGCGTGAGTACGGATGGTCTTATATATCTTATTAATTGTAGTGGGAGGAGTTACGATCACCCAATCATCAGCCCTAACTACGCATTAACTCCATTCTCCGCCCAAACTACGTTTGAGCTCCATTCATCGATCAAACTTCATTAGATAAATTCAGTTCTGCAGTTCAGTGGGCTAATTTTATAGAGCTTATTGTTATTTCTGAAACATGACAAGTCATGATCAACACTTACATTTATTGTATGGAAAAGAGCAGCATGAACAATATGCTAAACATCTCATTTTGTGTTTCACTGCAGAAAGAAAGTCTGGAATATATACTTGAAAACAAGTATATAATGATATCAGTTTTGTATGAACTGATTTTGTTGGCTCTAGACTCCAAATTGCATTTTCTATGTGTTTAAAACAGTATACAATGTCATTAAAAAGTAATTGTTATTAAAGTAAAGTGTACTCAGTCCATCAAACAAGTCATTGTTATTAATAAGGGTATAAACTGTGTCTGGATTACATTGTCATATATTACCAATATTGCTTATTTCTTTCTTTTCTGTCTGACATTTTTTTTTCTAATAGATCTGGAGGAGTTTAAAACCCAGAGGAGAAGTCCAGTAAGTGTCAGAGAGGGGCAAGGTGTGGTTCTTCTCTGTGGCCCTCCAGCACATATGGGAGGTGAGGCATTTGTCTATTTGCTAGCCGACTGATTTTTATTTATTTTTATTGGTCGATGGTGATCTTGAGAAAAAAAAGGTGGACATGGCCAATGTAGTCACAAAATGTATAGGTTGTTATAGGGTTGTAATGATATACTGGTATGATGGTTTATCGTGGTTTGAACGTGCACAGTTATCATACCGTAAACATTTGCATATCAACGGTTAAAAAAAAAAAAATGGAATGAAAAAAATCTCACCCGCGCATATGCATCTTTTGTCCGCTCGGCTGCTTTACTCTACATTCACTTGATTGCTTACACACATATGCAACGGAGAAAGTGGTATAAAATAAAAGTCGTTAAATTTTCATTTTGATAACTTTTTAAAATATGAATTAAAATATTAAAGTGTGATATAGATATATGTAAGTTGTATAGGTTTATTTTTTTTTATTTTTTTTTTATGATTTTTTTTTTTTTTTCAGAAGGGAGACTTCAAAGCTTTCATTAAAATGGTTTCAAGTTTGTTGTAATAAAGGATTTATACACTCAAATAACTTGTTCTTATTCTTCTAAGAGTCACTGTTACTGATAAGAATTACTGTATACCTTGATACTGTGAAACCGTGATATTTTCTGAGACAATTATCATACCGTGAAAATATCATACTGTTACAACCCTAATGCTTAATTCTGATTAGTGAGTTGTGAGATTTTTCAGTTAAAACTTCACTCTTAAATGACTAAATTGCAACAGGCAACCAATTTCCCTCATAGGTGTGCTACTGTTATACAGTATTTGTATTATTCACTCGTCTATTTCTTTTCACAAAATAAATAATTTCAAAACAAATTAATTTTTTATGCCATTTAATTATTTAAGTAGCTGTGTAATGAACATCCAGCATGTCATTATTGCTAAATAAAAGTGATGTGACATACAGCCAAGTATGGTGACCCATACTTAGAACTCGTGCTCTGCATTTAACCCATCCAAAGTGCACACACACAGCAGTGAATACACACACACCGTGAACACACACCCGGAGCAGTGGCAAGCCATTTATTCTGCGGCGCCCGGGGAGCAGTTGGGGGTTCAGTGCCTTGCTCAAGGGCACCTCAGTCATGGTATTGCCGGCCCGAGACTCGAACCTACAACCTTAGGGTTAGGAGTCAAACTCTCTAACCATTAGTCCATGACTTCCCCTTTTGTGGTTATAAGGCCTGGTGCATCAGTGTATTTTATGATAATAATTGACTGACTGTACATTACCCCTTATGTGTATGATATAATTCTACGTAATGATAGAAAATGAAACAAAATATCTGCCAATATGTCAGTCTATCTGCTGGGATAGTCTTTCTTGCAACCCTACACATGACATACAGTATCAATCTATATCTTGTCTTTATTAGAATGACAAAGAAAAAAATCAAGATCAATGATAATTCAACGTGTTTAACAATATTCTCATTCATGAGCTTTATATTGTGCCTCATGTGAGTTATCATATGTAGAGATGTTACCTGTTCAAAGCGACTTTGCTCTAGACAGTTTCTACAGTTTGTTCCTATTAACCGCCTCCAAACAGCAATTATGGTCCCCTGTAATTAGCTCGCAGTATAAAGGCTTTTCAACCTCACTGCCCATTTAACAGCATAAACACATATTACCTCCTTTTCCACTGTTGATTTAGTGCCCTTAAGTGGCACACTACAGAGCACAAGTTAAAAGTTATGTGAAACATTTTTGTATTTGCTCTTTGCTGTTAACTCAATCAGAATCAGAAAGAGCTTTATTGACAAGTATGCAACACACCGACAAATTTTTTTAATAAAAAAAAGACAAATATTGCAAAATAAATCAGAAAATAAATAAATTGTATGAACAGTTGTGCTATGATGATAATGGAATAGAATAGAGTGAGATGCAGGGATGTACTAGGATGGAGGGGTAACAAATAAATATGAGAATATTGCACATTGCATAAGTGGGGAACATTTAACTGTTCATGAGGTAGATTGCCTGGGGGAAGAAACTGTTCTTGTGCCTGACTGTCCTGGTATTTGCGGCTCTGAAGCGCCGGCCAGATGGCAAAAGTTCAAAGATGGGGTAACTTGGATGTGAGGGATCCAGAGTGATTTTCTGAGCCCTTTTCCTCACTCTGGATGTATACAGTCCTTGAAGGGTGGGCAGGGGAGCACCAATAATCATTTCAGCAGTCCGAACCGTTCTCTGTAGTCTTCTGATGTCTGATTTTGTAGCAGAACCAAACCAGACAGTTATTGAAGTGCACAGGACAGACTCAATGATGGCTGAGTAGAACTATTTCAGCAGCTCCTGTGGCAGGTTAAACTTCCTCAGCTGGCAAAGGAAGTACAACCTTTGTTGTACTTGAGTGGCCAAACTTGAGTGGCCACACTTAAGAAACCCTGAACAGACTGATTAATAGACCTTTTTTATGTCGTCACTTAGACTGTTTACATTTTTAAGAACAGAACATGTTGAACTCAGAAAAAAACAGGGCACTTTCAAAAGGGCCACAGGAAAGGTTATTACATTGTTTATTTACTGTAAAGTGATGCCGGTTTCACACTGCAAGCATTAGCAGCGCGTGAGCAGTGCACGAGCAGTGCATGAGCAGCGCGTGAGCATAACTACAGCACCACTGCAGCTACAGATGCATGACAATATTCACACTGGAAGCATTTGTACAGCGTCATAGCAGCATCTCCAAAGCTACAGTACATATTTTTTTACAAATACAACTATAAATTTGTTTTTAGAAGTTGGTCAGTTATAAACTTGAAAGTTTTGAAGTCTTGAAAGTTTGTTAACACAGGGATTTGCGTGTAAATGGTAAACAATAAAAACAGCTCCTGTCATGTAATTTCAGTCATACTCAAATATATAGAACATGCTGTTTATACTGCTTATTTTTGTTTTGTTTTGTTTAGTTTTTTTAATAATACATATTTTTACCCAGATATGAGCTATTAACCAAGTTATAGCTCAGTTTGTGTCCATAATCTCCATGTCAATTTCTTATAGAAGCTGTCAATATGCTTTATGTAAATTATTTGTGATTAAGCTCCATTTTTGTAACTGATCAGGAGGAATGTGAATTATTCGTTGGATTTTAACTAATCGTTAGGCTAAGTATGTCATAATGTTTTAAGTTATTATTTATGTAGAGCTGAATAAAAAAAGTAGGCTATGCGTTTCTAGCCAATCATAATTTAAAGCTTAATATTTTTCTTAGAAGCTGTTAATATGATCTATACGATTTGTTTTTTTGTGTGTCTGTGTTCCTCTTGTGTCCTTGTTTGTATTGTGTGCTTTGTTGTCCGTTTCTGTAACTGAAGAACTGAAAATAAATAAAGGGTGTAAGTTTGTCACGTCAATTGTAAGTGAACACGTGTGCAATATTTACGCTCCTGCTGATTGAATGCACTCATTGATTAATATGCACACCGAAAAAAATACACTGGCGTGAGACAGCTTATTAGCAGTGTCATTTCCCTATAAGAAAATGTATTCAAGATATCAAAATCAAAAAGAGATTTCAAAATATTAAAAATATATGCTTTGGATGTTTAAGTTTAAAAGGGGTTCCCTATCTCACTACAAGTTGTGGTGACGACAAAGGGGGTTCACTTGAGAGTATGCATATGAGTATAAATAGGCAACAGGTGCCTCCACTCTTCAGATTTTTTCAACCGTCTAGAGGTATTGGCAGTGCATCTTGCCTTACGTCAGTTCCGACCACTGCTACAGGACAAGCATGTGTTGGTCAGCACAGACAACACTGCGGTCGTGTCGTACATCAACCAGCAGGGAGGTCTACGTTCACGTTGCATGTCACAGCTAGCCCGTCATCTCCTCCTCTGGAGTCAGGCGCAGCTCAAATCCCTCTGAGGAAGGACCTGCTTTCTCCACTTGTGGCTCCTGGACAGGACGTGGCAGACTTAAGTGATCTGCCACCGGTGATGGTAAATATGATCACTCAGGCTAGAGCTCCCTTGATGAGGCAAGCCAATGCTCTGAAGTGGAGTGTGTTTGTGAACTTGTGTTCTTCTCGCCGAGAAGACCCCTGAAGATGCACAATTGGAGTAATGCTTTCTTTCCTGCAAGAAAGGTTTGAGCGTAGGCTGTCACCCTCCATCTTGAAAGTGTATGTGGCAACTATCGCAGCACATCAAGATGCAGTGGACAGCCAGTCCCTGGGAAAGCACGATCTCATTGTCAGATTCCTGAGGGGTGCCAGAAGGCTAGATCCTCCTAGGCCACCCCTGGTGCCCTCCTGGGATCTCTCTACCGTTCTGGCTGGCCTTTAGAGGGATCCCTTTGAGCAGCTGGACTTGGTTTAGCTTACGTTCCTGTCTGTTAAGACAGCACTCCTGACCGTGCTTACTTCCATCAAGAGGGTCGGGGACCTCCAAGCACTTTCAGGCCAGCCAGGTTGGCCCACTGGATAGTGGATACCATCGCCTTGGCGTATCAATGCCAGCTTGGTGCCAATGCTAGCTGTGCCACCTGGGGGTGAGGGCTCACTTCCACACGGAGTGTTGCCTCCTCCTGGTTGAGTATCCTCCAGCACCCCCGGCAGTCAGACTGGGCAGTTCCTTTACTGGGCTAGGTGTCCATATGGCTTGATTCCCAGTGGGCGATCCCATATGTGTATTCTGCCATGGTAGGGTTTCCCTCTTGGTCAACCTGTGTCTTCCCTTTGACAGACCACTCTGTCAGTCTCTGCTGGCAGCTGTTCCTCCCTACTCCTAGGTAGGATCTGCCTCATAGACACATTCCATATGTAGTACTGCCCCAGGCCTGGGTCAGTCCATATCAAATGTGCATTATTATTCTTTAGCTTGGGTTAAACTAATTAATTTTACTTGGCTGGAACAGCAGCTACGCTAATTATGTCTCTATTTGATTTACATCCCGTGGTAACTAGGATTTACACAAGCTCCAGTCTGGATCCAGAACACCTGAGAAGAGATGATGCCAACCCCTCAGAGGACCTCAGATGATGCTAACCCAGAGACAACATACAGAACTACCACATTTTGCTATAAGTTTGATTGCATAATTGCTGTTAATAGTGTTAATCGTCTGTTTGTTTACGTCTTTTATTGATTTTTTTCTGAACATTTCTGCCATATGCACATGAACTGACAGTCACCACTGATAAGCTACTACTAAATATTGTAGAAACTTAATTTTCTGTAAAGTTGCTTTGCAATGATTTGTATCGTAAAAAGCGCTATACAAATAAACTTGAATTGAATTGAATTGAATATCAGTGTCTCCACATGATACCTCCCTATGGACAGGATGTGGTATCCGTAGCACCCTTCTCAAGAAGTCTCACTTCCCCATCGTTACTGCCAAGCTGTAAACAACAAACAGGAAAGGTGTGAAACATGGATGAATTTCGAAATTCCTTCTTTTAAGAAAAAAATTTCTGTGGTTGGAACAGCGGCTTGGCTATCTCCAGGAATGATGTACTCACTTTTGGTCCCTGTGGGTGCCAAGGTCAGCGAATTTGCACTGGGGCATTGGGAAAGTTACGACCCTCTCATAGTACTTGTCTGGCACACGGCTGCTTGTCAACATTTGCAGCTTTTCAAGGTTGTGATGGGGTTCTGGTTGTGGCGCTTTCCATGGACCCCCATGTCGTCACGACATAACTCAAAGTGAATGACAGATAGGGAACGTCTTGGTAACATACGTAACCCTCATTCCCTGATGGAGGGAATGGAGATGTTAGGTCCCCATGCCACAACCTCAAACCATCACTGGTTGCCAGGGACAAGTTCTTGGCTCTTCAGCATAAAACCTGAAGAGTGGATGCACCTGTCGCATATACCTGTATGCATGGGGAGTGGCTCAGGTATGCAAAATCCACTAGCCAGATTTCATTGGTGTTTTCTTTTAAAGTCAGAGAGGATTGGGGCTCCCAAGTGAACCCTCTATGTCGTCATGACATAACGTCTCCATTCACTCCATCAGGGAATGAGGGTTACTTACGTAACCGAGATGTTTATTCTCAGCTACTCAGTCACTTCTTATCAAAATGCTCTGCCTGAGATGAAAAGTAGTTAGCACAGCTGTGTTACATTAGTGTTGTGCTCCACTGTCCCCTGCTGTCTTGATTACTGTGTTTAGTGTTGGGCTGAACACATCAGACCTTGTTACTTTAATGAAGCCAAACCTTTTAAAACTTACCGAAGGCTAAAATCACTTGTTTTTTGTCGATCCATCAAAAAAAAAAAAAAGGCATAACCTGAATCCTTGGCCAAAGATCAGATCTTTTTTTGTACTGATGGACTCAAGTTTTATTTTGCCAGTCTTTTTCTTGTTTTAAAGATACTCAAATCTTCAAACTATTTAAAATAGTTTTAAATGTTTCCTTGTTAATATATTATTGCAATTATGAGTTCACTTTTGTTTGGATGGATGGATGGATGGATGGATGAAGGTGGATGAATATAGAATATATGATGAATAAATAGATGGATAACTATAAGATAGATAGATAGATAGATAGATAGATAGATAGATAGATAGATAGATAGATAGATAGATAGATAGATAGATAGATAGATAGATAGATAGATAGATAGATAGATAGATAGATAGATAGTGGTTGAATATATGATGAAAAGACGGATTGAAAACTATAAGACAGACAGACAGACAGACAGAGAGACAGACAGCTTCAAACCGTGTGGTGCAGTACAGCAAGTTTCACCTCTTGTCTTTTTGACAGAATTGACCTATTCATGGATCTTCAATGAATATCCCTCATTCGTGAAGCAAGACACGCGGCGTTTTGTGTCACAGAAAACAGGCAACCTGTACATCGCTAAAGTGGAGCCCTCAGACGTGGGAAACTACACCTGTGTCGTGACTAACACTGTTACCCAAAGCAGAGTGCAAGGACCTCCTACATCACTCGTACTCCGCAATGATGGTGATGGTCTTACCATATGTATTCAGCTCATAAAAATGACTAATTTGTGGTTTTAAACGTAGGGTTTTAATAAGAAATAATCACTCTTTTTCTGTGTTTAAGGCATTATGGGAGAATATGAACCCAAAATTGAGGTCCAGTTTCCAGAAGTTTTGGCTGTTGCCAAAGGGTTGACAGTCAAACTGGAGTGCTTCGCTTTGGGAAAGTAAATATTACAACTGATACTTGAGCTGCTTATACAATATCACATCCTAACAATTACTGAGACACTGGGTTTCTTTTCCAGTTTACACTATAGACTATTATTATTTAAAGGAAAACATAGCTCATTAAACAATCAATTTTACATTTTCTTTCAGTCCAGTACCCGCAATCACCTGGAGGAGACCAGACGGAGTTCCTTTTCCTAGAAAAGTGGATGTTGGCAAATCCAGTGGCGTGTTGGAGATCCCTTATTTCCAACAGGAAGACGCAGGACAATATGAATGCACGGCTGAGAACTCCAGAGGCAAAAACACAGTGAAGGGGCGTCTCTCCTTCTACGGTAAGGCAGAAATATTTCAGAGATTAAATAAATGTACTTTTCTCTTTAAGGATATTTTCAGCCAAATTTAAAAATCGTCCGAACCTATATAAACGCTGTTTGCATGAACAAAATTATAAACTTAGCAGAATGTTCAAGCCAGTGTAATTTTATTTAGATTCTAACAAAAAATCTGTAATTTTATGTAGATTTGATTTTTTAGTTTTAGTTAGTTTTAGAAATGTTGTTGTTTTTGTCTTTTTTTTTCTGAGCACATATACTGCATATATTTTTATTAAGTATTATGTTTTAGTTTTTAGATTTAGTTTAATCCCACCATGAGATGAAAAAAATATATATAAAAGGTAACTGCTTCTTTTATCTCCCTTTTCAGGCTTTTTTTCTAGCTATTCTGAGTTTAAATCTTGACTGATTTGGGGGAATATAAGAGATTTAACCTCAGAATTGCAAGAAAAAAGTCTGAATTGTGAGATATCTATGAATTTTGAGAAATAAACACAGAAATACAAGATATAAACTCCAGATTTTGAGAAGAAAGCAAGATTTGTGTGATAAAATGTTACAATTACATTTGTTTATTACATGGTGAAAAAAAACTGATTTGTGAAATACAAACTCAGAATTCTGAAAAAAAGTCAAGATAGAAAATCAGAATTGTGACATGTAAATTACATTTTTCATCAGTTTTCATCTTACAATCCTTTTTTTTTTTAGAATTGCAATAAACAAAGTTTATTTTGTGAGATATAAACTCAGAATTGTAAAAAAAAAAAATGAAATTGTCAAATAAAAAGTCACTATTGCCCTTTTTATTTTTTATTCTGAATAAATACATTTGAGTTATTTAGTACTTCAACCTAAAATAAACAAAAATTAGAAAAGTTGTCCTGGCAATTAGCTGAACAAAATAAATGTAACGTGTTTTATATTTTATCATAAGTAATGATTTTTTTTAATGGTTTTAGTTTTTAGTTGATCATAATATCCCTGGTTCAAGTTGTTCCTTTTCTTTACAATGTAAAAGAATGGTGCCAACCGCTTTCATTGTATAGAAAAGAGCAGATTGGACATTTAACTGATTCTACACACTTTCCATAATCTGACAAACACACAATCAATATGCACCATTAAGCTTTTATGAATGCTTATATATTTGAGTTTATCACTGATCAATATTGTGTTTAATTGTAACCCCATGATGTTTTATAACCAGGATGTCAGATTTCATGATTATTCCTGTATGTTGTAATTATTTGTCATTGCAATTATTTGGCAGGTAAAAATCCATAATCTCCCATAGACTGTATTGTCCATCTATCACTACTGTTGGAGTGATGGAATAATCAATATGGGTCACTGTTGTTTATAACATAATGGCTGAAGTCAAAATTATTAGCTCCAGCAGTGTGACTGATACCTATAAAGCATGCTACTTTGTCCACGATTTATTCTCCTTTCTCTCTCATCTTATAAGAAAAGTTAAGCCTATGCAAGTCACACAACGTTCACCGAAGCCACAAGAATCAATCTCATTTGAATATGTTTTCAAGCCATTTTTTAAAATCGTCTTAGCTTTAAGTATAAATATTTAATCAAGGTTAAAACTTTAACATTTGCACTTTTTCTAGCACCGTTTTCTTGTGCATGTTTGGGAAGGATGTGTGTTGTTTTTTCAAAGCAATATAAATATTAAAGCAATATACCAAAGACAGGCTAAAGATCCATACAATTTGATCCACATTTAGTTAGAGCTGAGTAATGTAATCTCCTCAGCTCAGTGTGAATGCAGTTTACTAAATGTTCTTGTAAATTATTCATATAGTTTTTTTTTTTCATTCTTATGCCATGTTGATTGATTAATAACTGGATTTGTTCATTAATTGGCTCATAAACTGCTTGGTTGGTTTACTGATTCCTAACAGGGGCTAATCAATAACCAACTCTAAGTCTGTCTGGGATTCAGGGAGCTGTTGAAAATTCATTTTTACCAGCAGCGCTTTGTGAGGTGCTGACATCTCGCTGTGTGTTGTGTGTTTATTGATGGATCTCAGCATCCCCTCATCTGGTGGAGAAGCCTCAGGATGTGCAGAAAGCCATTGATGAATCTCTGCTGTGGGAGTGTAAGGCGAGCGCCAAGCCCAAACCATCCTACAGGTGGCTGAAGAATGGAGAGCCGCTCGAGTCCTTTGAGGTGGGAGAAACGGAAAAGTTAGCAATTTAGGAAGTATAGAAGGAAATTGAAATCTAAATCTCAAAATACTGTAATTGAAAATTAAACACTATCAAGTCTCAATCTTTTCTCATCTTTTTCAATAACACTAAATAAATTATACTTAATTTCAGCATTTTTCTTCTCCCGATTAAGTCTAATGCAAAGCATGCTGGGAACAACAGTTTTAATTATGTCAACATTGTCAGTTATGTCAACATTATGTCAATATGACAGTAAATTATTCTATTTTCCTTTTTTTATGTTTTGTCATAATTATTTTTATTTCAGTTTAGTTTAGTAATATTAAATGTTAAACTTATTTCAGATGGTTGCCAATGCAGCATTTCTCATTTTTATTTTTTTAGCATGTAATATTTTACTTTTTTTTATTTTACTAATATTTTTACTATTTCAGGTCATGAAAACTATTTCTACTGTATAATAATCTAATATTCTTTAGTAAGCAATAACAACACTTCAAATTGGTTGTTTTCAAGTGCTTAGTCCCTATAAAAAAGTAATATATTAGAAATACATTTATTTCATACTACATATTGTTCAAATATATTAACATATTTGCTGACATATCTCACAAGACTTACTGATACAAAATACCATTAATATCAGGTATTATTAAAGATATTTAAAGTGTACCTGAAGTATACTTGCAATAGTTCCACTTTAGCACAGTCAAATATACTTCAGTATATTTCTTATGCATTTACACTTAAAATTACACTCTAAAAAATGCTGGGTTGTTTCAACGCAACCTTGGGTCAAATATGGACTAACCCAACTGTTGGGTTAAAAATTCAATTGGAAAATTTACTCCAACAGTTGGGAAAGTCCATATTTGACCCAAGGTTGCGCTGAAACAAGCCAGCATTTTTTAGAGTGTAATTTTAATTTCCAATTTAAAAGACTTTAAGTATACCAGTTTAGTATACTAAAAGTACAATTGCAGGGTATTTTTATTGATTACATACTTAATATGTAAAAATATGTAAATAGGCAAAAATATGTAAATGTATTTGTATATTTAGCATGAAATAAATGTATTTCAAATACATTTATACAGTATAGATTCATTTTTCACTAGGGGTATTATAAAAACTTTTCAGGTACATTAAGGCAACATCACGTGCACAACAGGACTAAAAACAAAAAACAAGATGTGAATAAATAATTTAAAAAGGGACACAGTGACATTCTATTGCCTTTTACAGTATAATGTTGTTTATTTTTAGGATTCTGCATGTGTATTTCCAGAGCTCTGGCTTAGGTTTGTCTCAGTTGTTGTAAGGTTCAGACCAATTCTGTGCTGTATTAATGTCATGTACAACAGAGCTTGTTTCATTACTCTGAGAGATAGTGAACACGATCTCAGTGTGTGAGGCTGCACTCTTAATGAGCTGAGGTGTTACCATTTTGTAAATGTCACCATCAGCTACTTCAGCATTTGATCAATCTCCAGACCAAAGGTCATCCATGTAGTCAGAGTAAGAGAAGAAGGGTCTCGTTTATTATCTGATGATCACAATAAACAGAAAAAAAAGATATCCACCGTAATATTACTGTAATACTGAATAATACTGAATGCAGTATTTAGAGCACATCACAGAAGATCCATACGGTCACTGTTAGAGAGTAACCCTAAGTACTAGCGCTAGTGATTTAATTCTGGTTTACAGTATTTTTATTTTTCAAAATACAGTAAAAGCTATTTTTTCAGCAGTGGTGTAGCCTGACACAATTATGTCCCATTGTATGCTGCATAAGCAAGCCGAGGCAGTAATCAAATATGCCCTTCTAGATATGCATCTCTCTCTCAAGTAATAATAATAATAATTCCTTACATTTATATAGCGCTTTTCTGGGCCTCAAAGCACTTTACATAGAAGGGGGGAATCTCCTCAACCACCACCAGTATCACTGGTATCATCAAAGTAGCATTTAGAAGATTGATTTATTGTAGAAAATTGGTTATATGGATGATTCATTTCAGTGATCCCATTTGATTCATTTGAGTTATTGCCCAATAGTGTCGAGCTATCACTCAATAGTTTACATACTGTAGAATTTATCTTTGCATTTTCTGGTTATAAATTATGCAGTTTTAAAATTTAATTACTGTAGCTATATTTAGTATTGAAGTTTTTTGTTGCCATTTGTTTTGGTTCGTTTTGTGGGATTTAAGCTAAAGAAGCTAAATTTATGATACCATTATTGTCAAATGTTATGGTTTATTTGAAATGCATTATTATAACTTACTTGAAAAAACAGTTTTGGAGACGTTTTTGCCCTTTGAAGTAAGTTGCACCTGTATACTGCCTACACAGAAAACAGCTATCCTGGGTGGTACTAACATTACTGTTCACTGAGTGAAATAACTTGTCTTAAAGGCACATTAGGTGTACTGAAATTTAACACATCTGTGATTTACATGTGGGCATGAGGCTGAATAGACATTTCAGACAAAATACAAGTAGGGTTTGATTGCAACATGTAAACATTGCTGTTAATAGTGTTCATCGTCTGTTTGATTTCGTCATTAACTGAATTTTATCGTACGTTTCTGCCATATGTACATCAAATTGACATCACCACTGATAAGCTACTACTAAATATATTGTAGAAAACTTAATTTTCTGTAAAGCTGCTTTGCAATGATTTGTATTGTGAAAAGCACTATACAAATAAACTTGAATTGAGTAATTGGTTGATTATTCTGACGATTAATCGAGTAATCTGAATTGTGGTAATAAAACAGTGAACAACAGACTTAAAAATGACTTAAAATACATATATAATAGCAATGAGGCAATAGAAATTAATAAAACAAATATCAAATTATATATTATATCAAATGCCTGTTTTTGCACTTTACTAATCTTTACTAATATTAAACAAGGATCTAATCCTTGTTTAATATTGACTGGGGTGTAACGATTCACTCGTTTTCTCCATGCATCGATTACAAACCCTGATGATGCAATGCATCGATCTTGAAAAATCTTTTTTTTTTAATCGTGAATCGCCGATTTGGGACAGTAATCGATTTAAAATGCTAAGAATCGAATGAATCGTGATTTTAGAATTTAGGGGAAGCATTTAAATAATCCTGTGAATGCACTTAAAGAATGCAGAATCGAATCGTTAATCGAATCGTTTCGAATTTAATTTTAACTGAATTTGCAAAAATCGTTCTTGAAATGAATCAAAAACCTATGAATCGTGAATCGTGAATCGAATCGCTGTCCACCCAAATATTCACAGCCCTAATATTGACTAAACAACATTTAATTCAAATATCCACTTAATCTCTAATGTTTGGACACTTCTTTATGATAGAAATGCTACAGACACTGTCATTTCTTAAACAAGAACATGTGGGTTTAAGCTTTTATTTTGAAGTTCGAATGAACATTTAGCATATTTAGAAAGATAATGCTGTATTCTCCTGTTTTTGTATAGGTTTATAAATGAGTTACCTTATAATATTCTAATAGAATGATGCACATTGTCCCCAGATGAACTTTATAAGCAACTTAGACTTACAGCATATGCAAAGATGTAAATGACTGTAAATGATGTAAAAAACTGTTTGTGTGGAGCAACATTTACTCTGAACAACTTTACTCTGAAAAGCACATAACCTACACGCATATAAAATAAATTAAATTAAATTTATTAAATCTCAGCCTTTGAGAATTCACAATAGCATTATGCTTTATGATGATTTTTAAATGGTTGCAATATTTGTGCAGACTTAGAAAATGATCTAATAATGTTTTTGTGGATTCTCATCTGTGGAATGCGCCACTTCCGGTATTTTGCCTGATAATCTGTCAAAATGCAATCAAGGATTTTTTTTATAATCCAGTACTCTAATTTAATCAAAGAATCGTGACAGCTCTAATATATTTAAAGGTTTTTATTTTCTCCCTGGTACTACTACATCAAATCATCCTCTGCTTGTGTAAATGTTTACCTCAGCAACAATTTCACACATGCCAAGCCAATACCCATAATGTTGGGGCAATCTTTGCGATGTCTATTCAGGTGGGCAACTTAATCAGTCTGGTGCAGCACAGCCCACTCAAATGGTGCTCTCCCGTCGAGGGGGAAAGTGCTGATTTCAGTGGAATGTCACCCCTAATTAATTACCCCCATAAAACTGATTTATGCCACCATTTGTCTTTGCTGCTAGAGGCTGTACTGATCTTTTCTAGTTTACCCCCATCAAAACGGCTCACATACGAAACGGTCTGTTTATAATATCGGTAAGATTGTCATGCTCCATGTCAGGGCGAATCATGTGGCCAGAGAGTTACACCAGCTGCATTGGAACAATGAAATTCAAGTGGCATAAAGCTAATGCCAGCAGACTCTGAAGTGCCCACATGCAGAGAGCGAATACAAATATTTGAGCCCTTTAAATCTCAGTTCATTCAACCTAAATGCATCATTCAAATTTTTCACACTCAAGTGAGCGCAATGGTAGCATAACGGGGGCTTTACGAGAAAGTGTTTGGCCAGGATAAAAAAATTATAGACCGTCCATCAGCAGCAATCCACTGCTACTGTGGGATTAGCTTCGTTCTGCTCCCTTCACATCTGTCATTTTATTATTTTATAGCAGCCACTTTCCATAAATATGATATACTTTGGTGGTGTCCCACTCCTTTCATTTTTTTTTAGTTTTGTTGTTGTGATAAAATATCTAACATTATCTAACAAGTAGCATTGACACAAGTATGATTCAGTCGAGTAAATCAGTTTGTATGGATGATTCATTTCCATTTGATTTGTTTACGCTGCAAAAAAAACATGCTGTGCATTTTACATAGCCTTTGTATTTTCTGATAAATAAAAAAATATATATAAAAAAAACACTCTATAAAAAAGAAAAAATTTAAATTAATAAAAATAAAATATTAATATTAATTATTATTTATTACTATTATTATTATTATTATTAAAAGCTACATTCATTCGAGAAAAATATTATTATTATTATTATTATCATTATTATTATTATCATTATTATTATTATTATTATTATTATTATTATTATTTATACCTACATTAATGATACCGTTGTTGTCCAATTTGATTGTTTATTTGAAAATAATTATCTAACAATATTGAAAAAAACATTTTGGAGATTTCTGTCTGTGCCACTAACATACCTTCTGTAATTTTAAACATGAAATGTGTGTGTCCACTGTTCAAAATGATAATAATGTGTCATAATTAATGCATATAGCTTGCCGCAAAGCCCCGGCAAGAGTAATGACTTTGAATGTCTCTGGAAAAAAAATAGCAGGTATATATTTGCATTATTTATAGAATTTTCCAGTAGTTCCAGTAGAAAGTTTGTTTTCCCTGATCAAAGCTATCAAAAGAGTAGGTAAGATTTTATGTTATTTCATGGGCATATTTGCATATTTCATGTTTAAATGTGTGCAGTCTATACGCAGAAAATAGGAAAACATTACATTGCAAATATTGATGATTTCTCAGTTAAGTTGAATTGTGGGATTGTTGTTATGTTTCCAGGACAGAATCCAGGTGGTAAACGGGGCATTATCCATCAGCAGTCTGACCCTGTCAGATACTGGCATGTACCAGTGTATCGCTGAGAACCGTCATGGCCGAGTGTTTGCCAACGCTGAACTCAGAGTCATTGGTAAGGAATCACTAAATTCATAGTTACTAAAAACACAGCCACTCAAATTCTGAAATATATAGCCAATATACAGTTGACCAGATGCAGTTTGTTGACAAATTTGAAGTCTTGGTGCAGCAGTGCTGTGTAGCAGTACTTGGGTTTTGTTTTTTTCTCATAAGCTCATTCCAATCACATTGTCAGCAAACGCTAGCACTCATTAGTCTTACTACACCCTTTTACGCTGCATTTAAAAACAGTTGACCTGCTGTTATGAGGAGCAGAATAACTTTTGACAGGATCAATGATCAAACCCATCTCTGCGCTGAAGATTAAAGGAGTTGACGTTCAAGGCCATTTTATCATGTGGCAGATGAGAGAAGTGCTCTGTTCCCTAGTCCTGTCATTTGTCAGCACAATGGGTGCTTTGATGCTGTCAGCGCTGAGTGCAGATGGATGCCAAACAGGCAGGAAAGTCTAGTTTGCTGAAATTGCTGCCTGGGGGAGATGTGAGGTAGACAGTCTTCGCACTTTAAAGTCTTTAGATTTGTGCTGCTGGCTTGACTCGGTTTGACTTAGTGGTGTGCGGGGGTTAGCGTGAGCTCTTGAGTGTGCTCTTAAGTGAGGATATCGCATTAAAAACATCCTCCTCGCATGCCTCCAGAAAGTGAGACAATGATGAGATTTAGCAAAGAGGGAAACAGATAGAGATATAGCAGGTTGACAGGTTGTGTGGAAGAAAATGAGTCTGTGACATGACATGACACAATTAGTTTTTGTCCTATTTATTCATTTATTCAAATGTTTTAATTTAATTTATTCTATTATTCACTACCCTTCCAAAGTTTGCGGTCAGTATACTAAAATAAATTCTTTAATTAATTAAAGAAATTAATACTTTTATTCAGCAAGGAGGCATTAAATTGATCAAAAGTGACAGTAAAGATATTTACATTGTTGTTGTTTTTCTTTCTATTCATCAAAGAATCCAAAAATAATAATAATGAGCACAACTCTTTTCAACATTGATAAGCAGCAGATCATCATATAAGATTGATTTCTGAAGGATCATGTGACACTGAAGACTGGAGTAATGATGCTGATAATTTAGCTTTGCATAAAATATATTCACATAGAAAACTGTTTTTTTAAGTTGTAATTATTTTTCACAATATTAATGTTTTTATTGTATTTTTATCTAATAAATCTAGCCTTGGAGAGCAGAAGAGACTTTCAAAAAAAATTAATAATTAAACTAATCGACCCAAACTTTTGAATGGCAATGTGCTGTATATAAAAAATGCAATTCATACATCAGTTACTTGCATAAACATCTCTATGACAAGCATAAATTCATTTCTGAATTAAAATGTATTATTATTTGGGCCTTGAAGGCAAAAATGTACAGATGGCTTGATGTTTTAATGAGGGAAAAAAGAAAGAATTCAATTTTGATAAGTACACTTTATGAAAAGATTTAATGTAATCATGTATTTATATTTATATTATTTATTCCACATTTTATATATATATGTCTGTTGTGTAAAAAACATGAAATGTTTGAAAAATGTCCTTTTTTATCTAATATCTAATGCAATGACATTTTACATGTTACAAGGACTTCACAAATATTTTCAGGAGTCAGTCAGTCTATCTTTCTGTCAGTTTTGTAAGATGCTTGTTTTTCTCTTCACATCAGCAGTGGCACCAGATTTCTCCAATAGTGTGCTAAAGGCACAGACACTGGCTCGGCAGGGTGGAGATGTTTTGATTGAGTGCAGGCCCCGCATGTCCCCGCGCGGGATGATCTCCTGGAGGAAGGGCAAAGAGGCTCTGCGAGAGAGCCACAGGTATTTTTACCAACCCATTTCCCTTTGTCTGCCAAGAACCTGATTATTAAAGTGATACAGACAGAGCAGTATGATCCAGGTCAGGCAGAGGGTTGTTACTGATCAAAGCCTTGATTATTCACATCAAAACGTCTCAACAACAGCAGCCGCTGCATTTGCATTTACTTGATCTAGAAAAAACCTCTTTCAGGTCATAGAATAGCATCAATGGCACTTGATCAATCAACCAACCACTGATTACTGAATCTGTGGTTTCATAAACTATTTGTAATTAGTAGTAATATAAAAAGTAGTAGAGTAAAAGTTTTTTTTAGTCATTTTAATTTTTATATAGTTTTAGGCGGTTGGTTTAAATGCCTCTTATGCAAAAATTATTAAATCACAAAATAGATGTTTTTTATGCTGTTTACAAGATTGTGTCCATTAGTGCATTTAGCTCATAATATAAATCAGTGGCAATCTGTAGGTAAGCAAAGAAAGCAATATACCCATTTAAGTCAATAACCTACAATAAATGTATAAAAATAACGGTAACGTTTTACTTTAAGCCTTTATGTATAATGCATTATAAAAGTAGGTGTCACGCATTAATTATGGCTTGTAATGCACCTTATAATGCATTTTACAATTTCATGAATAATTGTAACCACTATTTATACCACAATTTATACATTATAAAACTTATCAATTCACTGTTACATTATGCATTTTGAATTTAGTTATAATTATTTAGAATATTATGTATGTATAATGAAGATTATGTATTACAATGCACATTATGAATAATTATAATGCATTACCCTTTAATAACCCTTTATGATTCTTTATACATAAAGGCTTTAAGTAGAGTGTTACCAAAATAACATAAAATAATGGGGGTGTCTTCCTACAGAGATCATAATTTTAAAAATTATTAGATAACAAAACACAATTTTACATTTTGGTTTGTATGTTAAATTCTGCATAACATCACTTCATATGTAAAATATTTGTGTGTGTGTGTGTGTGTGTGTGTATATATGTGTATATATATATATATATATATAGATATATATATATATATATCATGTTGGTTTTACAACACTAGGATTCAAAAGGTTGGGGTCAAGATTTTTTTAAAAGAAATTAATTAATTTCAATTTTAAACACAAAAAAACTTAGCTCCTTTAAACATCACATTAATAAAATAAACCTAAAACTAAAAACAAATATTTGCCATCACAGGAATAAATTATATTTTAAACTATATTCAAATAGAAAACAGTTACTTTAAATGATCATATTTTAAAATATTGCTGTTTTACTGTATTTATGATCAAATAAATGAAGTCTTGGCGATTCTAAAAGACTTCTTTCAAAAACAATAACAAACTTACCAACTCCAACTTTTTGAACAGTAGTATATTAAGTAGACCAGATATAAAGTTCTGAGAAGGTCTCCAATTTAATTATTTGACATAACATCACACCCTGAATGGTAAAAATGGCTTAAAGGTCACTTCCCTTGACATGGACACCATCCATCAGAGAATTAAGTATTGTAAGACTGAGTACAGAATAAGAAAGAAAATTAACTTCATAGAAATCCTGTCACATTTGATTCAAGGATTATGCATCAAAATTCACACTGACTATAATTTTTATTTGCATAGTAGAATTTCTAGCTTGACCTACCCAGAGCTAATTTCAGCAAGCATCTAAGCACGTTCATTCAATATCAGGTCTGTTTGTAAGCCTAATGTGACGACATTGACTGGGCAGAACCTGAAAACAGCTCTGAACCTCCACTCAGACACCTTTAATGCCTCCAGATCAAGGACTCGCGTTTGAATGGGTTTTTATAATCCATGTAAGGCAGTTCATCATATACAGTATTTCATTAGCATACACTTTAGATGAATCCATGGAGAAATTAAGCAGTATGGCACTGTATCTTCATGGAGAGAGTACCACTGAACTCTCGAGTCTGGAGCCGCTGTAAGAAAATCATTAGTGGCCATCACTGTCCATCAGCCTTGTGCTAACATCCACCCACCATCTAGAGCTGGAGGTACGAGAGGGACAGGGTCTCTCATTAAACACTGCTGCACTACTGGGACTGTGATTGTGTGTGTGTGTGTGTGTGTGTGTGTGTGTGTGTGTGTGTGTGTGTGTGTGTGTGTGTGTGTGTGTGTGTGTGTGTGTGTGTGTGTGTGTGAGAAAGAGAGAGAGAGAGACAAAGAACAGCTTTTCAGGCTTCTTCTATAATGATCATGTGGGAAGAGAAAAAGTTGCTTTCATTTCTTTATGTCCAATTTTGCTTTTGCAGTGTAGTACTTGTTGGAAATCTGCTGACTGTACTATGCAAATATGATTGTAGCCTTTTACAGTTTCCAGCTTTTCCAATGTTTGTGCATAAATAAGTAAAAGTTGCATACATTTATTCATGCATAATTATACAGCTGACTGATTTAAAAAAATGTGCCAAAGACCCAGTGAAGTGGCTGTAAGATGTTACAATATGCTTCGATTTGCGAACATTGGCTAATTAATTCAGTATAGTGATAATCAACAACCATTTTTACAGCATTGTTAAATCTAGGCTTATGTTAATTTAGAAATGTTGCTAATTCAAGTTCATGAGATGTGATCTGGAAACACTTTACCACTTCACACGGTGCATGGAAACAAACTACGAACAAGAATGTGAAAAAAAGAATCCAGCACTACTTATGATGAAGGGAACTTTAATACTTTAAAAGTACTAATGCGTTTCGGCTTAAGAGCCTTCTTCAGGGTATTCAACACACATCATACACAGACATTTACAAGCACATCTCCACATTGGATTACTCATAATTCATGTTCATTCATAATTCAAAAAGGAATTGTTTGTTGTTATTTCATGTTACAGTAGCTATTGCATATTGCTAATATTGATAGAACATATAGAAGCTTAATGTGTTACCAAATTGCTTGACCAGCTCAGTTTTCCTCCCTGTGTGAAATATTTAATTTGAATTTTGGGAATTGTATTTTAAATGAAAATAATAGATAGCCTTGGTTTTATGTCACGGCCTTGTCCAATATTTCCTATTTGTTGTGCAAGAACGTTTTTGGTGGCATTGACCTTTTCTACATTTCTAGGGTTTTAATTAACTTTTAGAAACAATCTGGCATGTGTGTTCTAACAGATGTAAACAAAAAGCCACAAAACTATGTAATGGTGTTCATTAGGACACATAATAAAACAGCTCGATTTTCAGATTTCAGCTCGATTTTTTTTTTTTGACTCTTTTTTTTTTCCTTTTCTTTTTTTTTTCTCCCTACTATCATCTGCTCGATGCAAGTGTAATTTTGGCCCCAGCTTGAGGAAAACCATCGACGATAATTCCACAAGACATGAGGACGACATGCCTGCTGAAAGCTCTCATGTCAACATGCCTTCATTTCTAAAAATTCCACTCAAAAAACTCTTAAAAAACATTGGCATGTCCATAAAAAAAGAGCTGTTTGCCTTGGTGGTGGGTGCAGATTTTGTCTCTTCAGCAGTGCTGTGATGAAGACCACTGCATACTGAAAGGTCACGGTGTAAATGAAGCACATCCCGCACTCTGCTCTTCAACATTTTTCATTGCTTTGGCCCCTGCACTACAATTAATAAAAGCAGCATACAGCTATTTTTTTCTTTTTCTTCTGTACTTGTAGTGGAACATAGAAATGTTGTTTTTATTATGCTTAATTTGGTAGTTTGGACACAATATGCTGTCTTATAGTCCATAACACCAAAGAAATTCTGCTTTATTATTATATAGCATGAATATGGACTGACTTGTTAATATGACATTGCACTGCAGTCACAATCACAGGAAATAATGTATAAAGCTCGGAAGCTGAATGTTGATTCAAGCGCAATAATTTACACTAAAATATTATGATTTTCATTAAATATTTGTTGTTGAACACCAAATTTATGTAAGAAAGTATACTTTATAGGAACAGTGACTGTATTTGATTTTAAACAATCAATCTCTATTACTTAAAACAGCATGTGTAATTAAAAATTATTTCTAAAGTTTAGAAAATCATTCATACCTACAATTAATTCCTAACTAAACTTAACCCACCACCATAATCATAAAATCAAACAACCCAACCCTGGTATTATCGGTCTACTCTTCCCACAAATTCTCAGTTTTATAATTCTTTCATGGTGCTTTTTGTCATTTTGGAGCTTGACAGTTCCAGACCCCATTTTATTTTACAATACAAGGAAAAGTGGTCAGGAAATTCTCCAAAAATTCACCTTTTGTGTTTCACAGAATAAAGAAAGTAATATTGGTTTGGCATGACAAGAAGGTGATGAAATAATAACAGAATGTTTAATTTTTGGCTGAACTGTTTAGCAGAAACCACGGCCAGAATGTTGCTGTTTTGTGATTGTGGAAAGTCTTGCTAGTGAAAGTTGCAGAAGAAGCTACTGAAGAAAACTTTAAAAAAGAGAGCTTTTATCATCAGTTGAAAGTGAGCAAGGAAGAGTTCAGAGACAGGTTTTATTAATGAAATCATTTTATTCTAGATTGTCGCAAAATGCGTTTGGCTTTTAAATGTTTCATTTCACATATATATAACAGACACCAAATGCCCAATAATCTGAGATGCAATTGTGAAATATACATTAAAAAAACACAGGTTTTAACGGCAAATTATTTTATATGTGGATTTATAATAAATAAAAAAATTACATTTGAATGAATCTGAATCTTATGTCCTCTATAATTGCTTAATGTCTTATTATTTAAGTCATATTGATCTCTGTGGCCAGACTAACATTCATTGATCTTCAATGTAATATAATAACTGGTTTTAAAGCTTATTTATGGATGAATGGGATTGTATGGCTTTCATCATGTCACTTTGTTGTCTAGAGTCTCCGTGCTGGATAACGGCAGTCTCCGGATATCCAACATCACCAAACAAGACGCAGGTCTTTACACTTGTGTGGCGAGAAACCAGTTTGGAGTGGCAAGCAGTGCAGGCACACTAGTGGTGAAAGGTATGCTGGGACAGTTTTTTTCCATGAAAATAGTAAGCAGCAACATCGATAAGAATGAGAAATGTTGAGCAGCAAATCAGCACATTTGAATGAGTTCTGAAGGAAACTAAAAACTGGAGTAATCATTCCTCAATATTATTGTTTTACTGTATTCTGATCCCAAACTTTTGAATGTTAATGTACTGTATAAAGCATAGTGCGTTGCATAACATTATTTTGTATGACATAAAATATCTATTTTCTATCGATCTACAGTCTTTGCCAGTGTAAGAGTAAAGCACAAGCTCCTTATCTCCACACTCTCTAGATGAACTGTGCTTGTGGTTAATGGGGAATTGATTTATTTGGCCAGCATTAGAGATGCATGATATGTGTGGAAATAACCATGCTGTGTTTCATTAGGGCTTAAGTCCATCTAAAACAGCCTTTTTTGCAACTCTGTGAATTCTTCACCCCTTTGACAAGGCGGCGTGAACAATAC
Source organism: Cyprinus carpio (assembly GCF_018340385.1). Taxonomy (NCBI): domain Eukaryota; kingdom Metazoa; phylum Chordata; class Actinopteri; order Cypriniformes; family Cyprinidae; genus Cyprinus; species Cyprinus carpio. The sequence continues at coordinate 8,797,793 of NC_056619.1, read as the reverse complement.
CAGCGCTCTGTTAGAACAGCGGTTCAGTGGTCCTTCTTGTTTTTAAAATTGGTTTCTATAGAAACTCTCTGGTTTCTTCTCTCATTCTCATTTTCACATGAAAGCCTAGATCCTGAATACATGTTCATTTGACAAGTTCATTTGCAAACAGTTGAAATAAAAATGCGCCAGCAAAACCCACGTGTTTGCCTTATTAAAGAGACATCTCTGCAAGTGGTGCGTGATAAAGCATGAATAATTCAGCACAAGGGAATCCAGAGATTACTAATCAGAAATGATTCATCCCACAGATTAAAGCTGAACCGACTGGTTTATTAATATGCATTATTGCATGTTTTCGTCATCTTTATCATTTTTTTTTCTCCTAAATGAACTTCATGGGAGGAATACAAATGTGATGATATAGAAAATATTTTATTGTTTTGATTTGTTTTCCAGAAATGATGAACAAAAGGTCTAACAATCACTTGATATTTTGATAGATAGATAGATAGATAGATAGATAGATAGATAGATAGATAGATAGATAGATAGATAGATAGATAGATAGATAGATAGATAGATAGATAGATAGATAGATAGATAGATAGATTATTATCATATTAATAACAAGTGCATTCATTTGATGTATGTATTGATATTTTGAAAGGTTGGGAATATTGGAGTCTTTTGGCAGAATTGCGAATTGCTGATTTACAAGACTCTTTTCTGATGAAAATGTAACAGCATAGTGACATCTAGTGGTGGTAGAAGTGTGCTGCTCATTGCAGTTCTTGCCTCAGCTCAAATGGTAGTAGTAATAATAATACAATTATTTTGAAAAGCACTTTTTAAAAAGTACTTTCTCAAAAGCGTTTCACAACAAAAGCAAGCACAACAATGTAAAACAATCTAAAACGACTAAAAATGCTTAATTAGTAAATAACAAAATAGAACAGATAATCAAGTAAAACCATTTCTGAAACTAAATGCTTTAAGATACGATTTGAAAATACCTTACAAATGTGCTTCACTAATGTCAGCCAAAGAATTCTGAGCACAGGGTAAAAAGACCACTCTGAGAGGATCGCACATTGCAAGTTGTGCATAAGGAGTGTGAAGTTCAGTATATTTCTAAGACCAAAGAAGGGGGTATTAGTGTTTTAAAGACTCAAATTACAGGTTGGCATCAACGACACCAAGATTTTTTTATTTTTTTTTAGTTTACTTTGTAACTCCAAGGCAACACTATGAACTAAAAAGCTACAGAGCCAGTATTACGAAGTTAATCTTAATCTCAGAAATTCAGTCAAAGAAACGTCTTCTTATTGAACTGGTTTTGATGTAATATATATATATAAAAAAAAAACTATTACTAGGCTAACTAAGTTTAAACATGTCTCATCTTAAGCCTGGTCATAATGTACTTAAATACAACTTTTGTTTTATCCACCAAGCTACGGATGACTAGTAATGTGCACTTATATATTAGCTGCTGACCATCTCATTGTTATTTCAGAGCCAACCATCATCACTTCTAAAGCCACCCAGCTGGATGTTACAGTAGGAGAGAGTGTTGTTGTTCCATGCCAGGTGTCTCGTGATCCTTCCCTGGATGTGAAATTCACCTGGTTTTTCAATGAGCAGCTGATCAATTTTGGAAGCCATGGGGGATATTTTGAAAAAGTTGGTGGGGTACGTTTCATTCTTTTAGCATTTTTGATATTCAGGTTTGTTGATTTGTTGACACCAGAAAATCTATAAGACTATAGAATGGCTTACATGAATCTGTAAATATCATTTTGTTTTTTGCTCACAGGCATCTGCTGGTGACATTATGATTCGTAACATTCAGCTAAGGCATGCAGGAAGATACACATGTGCCGTCCAGACTAAAGTGGACAGTGCATCTATAGCGACAGATGTTGTGGTACGAGGTAATGTTTTTCCAAACAAGATTTCAGAAACAAACCCCCACTAAGATTAAACTTAAAATTAAAAACCACTAGGTTAAAATCTACCCAAATTAAAAATGTGTGTAAATTCTATAATCGTTTTTCCACAGGTCCCCCTGACCCACCGCTGGATATTAAAGTTGATGAAGTGACAGAGACGACGTCCTTTGTGTCCTGGAGTCCAGGCCCTGATAACCACAGTCCCGTATTTGCTTACAACATTCAGATCCGAAGCCCTTTCTCTCTTGGATGGCAGGCAGCCAAAACAGGTGTGCAGGAATTAATAGTTTAGATTAAAATGCAGAGTTTATCATAATGATCCTTGAGTGCTATTTAGTCACCACTGAGGTTAGTTTGATTAGTTTGGCACAAGGCCTATAAATTCTTTTCAGTGTTTTAGCATTGCTTTTATGATAGCAATATTTCAGAAACACATCTTTATCCTTTGTTCAGACCTCTAATCTCAGGAACCTGAATGCCCACTGTTAGCTCACTGCAACACTTTTTGAAATTTGCAAGCTACAGTAGTGCAATCAAAAGTTTATTAGTTAACTTTGTTTTCTAACAATTTATACACACATTTTCTGCCAATGTATTTTGTACTTTTTGTACAACTTTGAGATGAGCATTAATAACAGCAATATTTCCACACTGTATGATTATAGAATCATTGTTTTCAGATTTACCCAGATGTAATATTTTCAGAAATATTTATATGAAAATGTATTATTGAAACTAAATGTAGTTTATGTTTATATTAAATACAGTTGACCCATTTAAGTAGGTCTCGAGTAAATCTTTGTTATTTTATAATGGTGTTGTCTTTAAATAATAAAATCTAGTACTCTGCACATGCTTTAGTATATTAGTCACCACATCAAAATAAGTGTTCTTTTTAAGCACAACAAAAGATTAAAACAAAGGTTTAAATGAACTTTAACCTTTTAATTTGACATTATTTCAAAATGCACTTAAGTAGTCATGAAAGTGTTCTATTTAATTACACTTAAGTGGTCTTTTATTTCATTAATATTATATTATCTGCAAGTACAGTTAAATTTACATTTAAGACTAGAAGTTCAAAAGTGCAAATTCAACATGATGATGTGCAGTTCTTTTTCACAAGGGTACAAGCAGGTAAAAACACAAACAGTTGGTTCCTTTTAATGCCAAACACTTTGTCCCTTCGTGTCCATGTGTATGTTTCTTGGTCATAAGAAGCTGCAAATTGGACTAGACCTCGTATCTCCAGGCTCTAGCTTGTTTTCCAAGTGATTATTTTGTTTCAGGTTTCTGGAAATCTACCTTCAATATTTTGAAATATCTCTTCTTTTCTCAGTGCCAGAGTCTCTGGGAGGGCAGCAGTTGTCAGCCCGTGTGGTGGAGTTGAGTCCATGGGTTGAATATGAGTTCAGAGTGCTGGCCACTAACTCCATAGGCACTGGGGAACCCAGCAAACCCTCACAAAAAATAAGGACCAAGGACACATGTATGTATATAGTTGCATGTTTACTTTGAACATGCCCCCCCCCCCCCACCAAACCACCACCAAAAAAGTAAACCCCAGGCACTTATTATGTCACCTCAAGGCCAAGTGAAACTGAATAGCAAACTGGTGTGATGTGATCATTTCAAACAAAATCAGGCCAAAACAAAGTTTGTTTAGAGTTTGTTTCAGGAGTTCAAAACAGCTTATCATAAAAAACTTTACTCTGGCTGGAAAAAAACCTTCAAACTACCAATTATCTGTAATGATTACATAATAGGATAGATGTGGCTCTGTGGCTGCACATTCTTTTAAGTGAAATTCTTCGGGTTCATTTCTTCTGTTCAGTCTGTCAACACACTGGAAAGCTGCTTTATAGTAGAAAGTTGTAATTTTAATTGATGGCAACACTCTGTTTTTTTATGTTTAATAATGTTGTTTGCTTTAATGCAATCTGTTGTATAAAGTGCTTAATGCTGTTTGCTTTAAAGAGGTCATGAACTGCCTTTGTTTTTTATTTTGTTCTGTTCTCTGAGGCTTACTTCAGTGTTATCAAAATTTTTATAAAAAAAAATAAAAATAAAAAAAAATTTAGAAGTACTAATCTATTTTGTGTCCTGTTTTTAACCCCCCTCATCAGAAGGCTCTGTTTGAATAGGTGTGGAGGATTGTAGACTCGGAAGTAAACACCCAATACAAAGATTGGCTAATTTTGTGTATGTTTGACAGCATACATTCCTCATAGATGGACGCTGCTGTGATTTAGGTAAAAATGCATAGATAACTCAATACATATCAAGTGATCTGTGACAAAGCAATAGTGATCACAAACAGTTACTTATTGTCGGATGCAATATTGTAGGCATAGCATCCTCTTTTAGTTTCAGTCTTTCTGAAAATCCCACATCGAATTGTGCCTTGTTTGTAAACAAATCCTTGGAAAAATGATGTGAACAAAGGACTGAATTCTTACTGACACAATCTGAATCTTCATTTGAAATAAAGTTTATCCACTCTTTCCTTATGTTAGTATCAGAAGGAAGGAAATGCAAAGACTGTGTTTCCTGAGCGTGGCACATCACAGCGTCTTCTTGTCTTCAGAGCATCTTTATCATTTGGTTTCTGTGTAGAACTGTGCGTTCGTCTCTCTCATAAACATTACATGTGCGAATCAGTGGGAGGGCCTAAACAGGCAGTGATGTTGAAGCAGGCGTTGATCTTCTTCTGCGGAGGCGGTGATTAGTCACACTATTACATCATAGAGTAGAACATTCCAAAAGCTGTCATTTGTGCAGACTACCTTCAACATAATCTGTTTAGAACGTCAAAGTTTTGAGTTCAAAAACTATAAAGATGTTTTAATAGATCAAAACATCTTGGAATTTTGGTTTCTCAGTTCATGACCCCTTTAATGCAATCTATTGTATAAAGTGCTTTTTTGTGTGTTTATTTTGTTATTGAAATGAGAGTGTGCATCTCATATTTACATATTCATCTAAATCATGTTCGATAACAGTTTACCACTGCAAAGTTATTTCCAACTTCTTTTTCTAGGCGAAGAACAAAAAATAACTTTGGCGTGAGTATATTGGGAACTTCATAAGGTTTGCGAAGGCCAGCAGGGATTGTTAAAATAAAACAAGGCACTTCTTCAAGATTTGATAAGACTGACATATAGTCCTCTTCCAACTATACTATATATTAAACCTTTTCTCTCAGAATCAAGAAGCAGCCAGGAAGCTGTCTCTGTGGCATCATGCTAAACAGATGGAGGAGAAAAATGCCCTGTCTGCACTTCTGGCTTTTCTCATCTTGTGAAACTGGCTAAAAAAGTTTTCTTGTTTTAATGCTGCAGTGCCAAGGACAACCCCAGCCAGAGTCAGTGGAGGAGGTGGCAGTCGGTCAGAGCTTGTCATCACTTGGGAGGTAACAAAGCAAACTCTCGCTTGCACATTTAAGTGCACAAAGGTAGCTGTCAATGGTGGACCGTCCACTGGCCTGCATCAAAAACAGGCCCATCATGCTGTCAGATTTAAACAGCTCTTGTTTAAAAAAGGCAGATACTCTTCAGTGAGGCAGACAAAATGTTTATGGATTTTAGCAATTACATTTCAAAATGTGAAAAGCGAAAAATATGTTCAAGGACCGTGAAAAGGATTTTCCATAGTCTGCTTTTACTGAGACAAAGCCTCTTGTATAACATTGCTCTGATATAATGATACGTCTTTCACTTGCTTATTCTCTCACTCGTTTTGTGTTTGTGTCTGTGGGTACTTGTGTGGCTCTCCAGCCAGTCCCAGAAGAGTTGCAGTGTGGTCCAGGGTTTGGCTACGTGGTTGCTTTTCGCCCTCTTGGTGGTCAAAGCTGGATGCAGGCAGCCGTGACGTCTCCTGATGCATCCCGATACATCTTCAAAAACGAGAGCATCCCTCCATTCTCTCCATTTCACGTGAAAGTGGGAGTTTACAACAACAAAGGAGAAGGTCTTTTTGGACCTGTGACCACTATATACTCGGCAGAAGAGGGTAAACCCAATTTAATATGCAAAGACAACTGAAGACCATTCACTAGTTCAGTCCATCAGAAAGTATAAACACTATGTCTCTGTGGTGCAACGAAAATGTTACTCTTGTTTTGATTGGCCCGGGATGGCACCAGAGAACGCGGATGACTAGGAGGCTGTGAGGGATAGACTTACAGTTTTACTAATGGCACGCATTGTATAAAGGTCCTAGATTACAAGTCATTTTCACAACTTACAATTTCCAAAACTGTTTTAAGGAGTTTTTGTCTATTGAAAGTCTTCTGGAAAGATGAACTGATCGCAGACTCCACTGAACACACTGTACTTCTATCCCTTACAGCCTTGTTTCCTTCCTGTCAAAAATTTTTTTTTTGAGGTCTACCACTACCCTACGGTCTACTGGCTCAATCAATGTTGTTTGTGTGTTCACCCAATGAAAGATTGTGCCAGTGGAGCAGAAATTACCTTTAAGGATGAATAGGTATATGAAATGTTTAAAACATTATGTTGCCGCAGTGTTTGATTAGGGCAAATTGAAAGTGCTAAACATTTGCTAGTGCATCAGTGCTCTCATAATGAGCCTAAACATGCCGAGATATTGCTGTAATGATTATTCTGACCATAGAGCCGAGTCGCGCCCCCAGTCGTGTCCGTGCCAAGAGCCTGTCAGCCTCAGAAGTGGAGGTCAGCTGGAAGCCTTTACCATGGAGCACCAGTAGGACACGCATAATGGGATATGAGGTGAGGACAACACAACTAAAGCATGCTAATGAATTTCACTGGGTTTGTTCTGCATCAAAGTTGTGTCTGTGCTGTTATAACAATTCTCTCATCCAGTTTTATTCATGTTAATAATGCAGTAGCAACCAATAAACAATGCTGTAAAAATGAAAATACTGGAGGAAAATGTCAGATATTTTGTTCTGTTCACTAAGCAAGACTGACTTAAATATACAGTATCACATGACGACCCACATAAACACTTCAGCTCTAATAAATTTTCATCAATGATTGAGACTTCATGTGATGCTGATTATGACTGCTAGTTGACTGTGAATTTCAGCTGAGGTATTGGAGAACAAAGGACAGACCGGACACAGCCAGTGTGATGAGGACTGTGGGAAACAGGACATCTGCTGTCATACGTGGACTGGACCCCAGCAGTACATACCACATCAAACTCAAAGCCTATAACAGTGCAGGTGTTGGACCTGATAGTGTTGTGGTGAATGTCACCACTAAGAGACCCCGTAAGTGTGACATGGACCCTGGCCATTGTGTCATTGTCTTTAAACATCACCCTATTTCAGGGTGTTTCCTTTCATCATTAGGAAGGAAAATTAAAAGAATAATTCATCTGAAAAGGAAAATCATTTACTAACCCTCCAGTCCTTTTAAACCCAGAAGACTTTCTTTCATCTTTGAAACACTGATGAAAATATTTTAATAAAACCTTAAAATAGTTTTCAGTCCTTCCACTAGGACTGAATGTCCATTCTCCCAAAACTTTCACACTTCATTAAGTTCCTATAAGTATCGTAGAAATTAATCATAAAATGTTAAAGTAGCCTATTATTCACATATAAGCATTGATCAGTGCAAATACAGTACATTGAGCTTCACCAATTATCGTAAACATTTGCTCAAACACGATCATTTGTTGCAAAGATTAGTTCTCATTTGCAAGAACCAATGAACTCCACAGTTGAGCTTCCGTTTATTATTTAAGGAAGTTTATGTATTGTATGTGTGCAACTTAACATGCTTAACTGTACAGCAGTTTTAAACTGCTCTGAAGTGTGACGTCCAGCTCTTTGAATGTGTTTCTCCAGCACCAAGTCAGTCTCCAGACAAAGTCACGTGGAATACCACAGACTCTAAACTCATCCTCAAGTGGGATCATGTCAAGTCTCTGGAGAATGAGTCTGAAGTTATGGGCTATAAGGTATGAACATACAAAAATCACTGCCTCTGTATCTGTTTATACCACAGCATTGTTGAATCTTTGCTTCAGATCATATTACCATACAGTATGTTCCATAAATATTGAATAACGCACAGCATGAACTCAACAGTCCATCATCTGTTATAAATTCAGTTTTAGGTAACATTATTTTAAGGTGTCCTTGTTACACATGTTACATGTACATGTACTGTAGTTAATTAATATTACTTAGTACTTAAATGTATAGACCTTTTAGGGCCGACGTCACAATTACTGTACGTCACAGCGCTAGCTGGAGGCAAAACACAGGGAAAACTGGAGGCGGCCAATTCAAACCAGCGTAGATTCGGCTACACAAGGAGCTAAAAATATCATATTGTTGTGATGTTGGGTGTCAGAATCGACGTTATACAGCCTCAAATTAGAAATTTTATCGCATACCAGCTGCCACCGCCAAAAACCCACGACAGTTGTGGTTAAACGCGATAAAACGAGCGGACTGAACAGAAACGATTGTCAAAAATGCAGGGCACACTTCTTATCAGAGAAGGATAAATAAAGTATTGTCTTTTGTTGTTATGGGTTCATCTAAAGATTTCTTATGCATCTCACGACTATGAAATAATATCTGTGTGCATGTGCGTAAAACAACAAACTGACAATTTATAGGTTTAATTTTTTGTAATTGTAAATACATTGTTGTGATTAATTGTGGCTGGAATAATAATGTAGCTGTAAAAAGTTCCCTGCTGAAATTTAAATGTTTTACAGCAGCTGTGTTGTTTTGAAGTCATGTACAAGCAAAGCAGACAGAGTCGGCCCAGCGTGGTGGAGACTAACAGCACATCTCTTGAGCTCTCCCTGCCTGTGGACGAGGATTACATCATCCAGATTAAACCAGTCAGCGAAGGTGGAGAAGGGAGCAGCAGCAAACAGATTACCATCCCCAGGATAGCAGGTCTGATTTTAGCCCTTATGGCCTTTATAACTATTATCCTTCAGTATGCTGAACTCCTGGTTGATGTTTTTAGGCTATCGTGTCAATGCAGTTTTTGGTAATTATATAAATTACATGAAGCAAGTGAAAATCTTTTAAATTGAAGGAGAGCCAGAATACCTTTCACACCCTATTTTGTTGGCTACTAAAATATGATTTTTTTATTTTATTTATATTTTGCAGTTGCACATGCGATTGGATTTGCCCCAGAGAGGAAAGCACTTCCAGTCCTCATAACAGTATCACTCTACTGTACGGTCAGGACTTTCTTATGACAGATGAACTGAACAGTACAAACATCTACAAGTGGATCCACTTGTCTTTTTCCAGTATGTTTTACAAACGAGACTCTTCAGAGGGAAAGTTTTCCTCTCGCTTTTAAAAGAGGACGTTTGCTAATCTGGTTTTGATCACTGACACCAAAGCAGTCGAGACACTGGAGTAGGAGCTATTGCATTTTTTGGGATAAATGGATGGATGGAAGTTACCTAAGTGGTTTCCAACCAGGAACTGGATATTCAAGGGCATAAAATGACATACAGTTCACGCTTAAGGATTCGCATACAAGGACATCTATTTGGATAAGATGAATCCATATTCATTCATTAGACGGTTGGCAGTGGAGAACCACACAAATGCCTTTTCCACAAGAACCAAGGGAATACTTAATGAACTCCTTTGAAGAGAATCCCTACTGCCATACCTCACAGACACTTTCATTATAAGACCATCAACCCATTTAATCAGCTGTCCTCAAATCAGACAGAGTTTACAGTCCCCCGGTGTTGACATGCCCCCCTGTCTGTTTGAAAGACGAAGCTAATGCTGCTGGCCTTACTTATACAGTAAAAGAGCTCTCTGGCTGTCTTGAGCTGGTTGTTCCTTCAGTCATGCACTGAGATTTTTGTTTTGCTAGTGTGTGTGCCTCTTTAATGAGAAACAGTGTGTAAAATATCCTCAGGACCAGAACAGCCTTAAATAGTTGTCTTGATTTCTTTTCTGGTTTAGTTTGCTCATTTACAATTCCATTATTTGATGATGTGTAACAAATATTTTGATTGTAAAAGACCAGCGCTTCATTTTCCGTTAAGGTGCTTTCTATAGGTAATAGCTGTGACCATTAAATACATAGGACATAATGCTTATGTTCCATTTTCAAGCTGTTTAGCATGAACTGGCTCTGTAGTGGCTTGAAATACAGTATTTGAATGGACTGTCTGCTTTAATAAATGAAGGAACACAAGTAATGTTCTTAAGATACTTGTGAGTTAGTCATCATAATTTCTACTGTTATAGAATGCCAATGTTATATCATCAGGGATGCAAATTCATGGGTAGTGCAAAGGGGAGAAGGTCAGAGGGCCTCCTGATGACTTTTTTTGAAGATGAGCTTAACATGCCTAATTTAATTATTAAAATACTGAAAATTTGAAACATAGCTCTGGCTAACTACAAAAACGGGCAGCATCTGGCTGAATTACTTCTTTAATATAATTCAGACTTCTTTAATACAATTTCATACATTTTATAGAAGTAATGTATGCTGTCAGTTAACATGGAAAATAGCAGTAGACTTGCCCAAAAGTGTAGCCTAACACTTAAACACTTTTACATTCTTAACCAACCTTGTCTATGCAAAAACTTATTAGTCATCACTTGCCATTTCGTCAACATTTTTACTTTCTGAAAAATGTTTGCTTTAGGTGTCATAGAAATGTCCAAGACAATTATCGGTCAGGGTACACCTTTACCCCTGTATTTTACTCCTCAAGCACCAACTATTAAATTGCTGCTAACAGCAAGATAGGATAATGGCAGAAAAGATTATAAGAACTTAAGTCATATGTTTGTGTGCTTCCAACTAAAGTGGTACATAACCTTTAGCTTATTGTTATTTCGTTATATAAGTTTAAAAGGTCTCATTTAGGAAAGAAAAGTAAAAGTGCCCTACCTTAGAAAACGTAACTTCTTGTTTGCGTCTTTTCTTGTTTTCATCTGCGCCCACTCAGGTGTCTGATCAAGCGCGGGAATCGGAAGCGGGAAAAACAGCAAAGGAGCAAAAGCAACCACTCTGCCAGCATTTTGAGTTGATAATATTAAAAAAAAAAACCTTGACGTGAAACTGGACAACACTACCCTCAGAAAAACTGTCTTCGATTCTGCATCAATCATGTAAGTGGCAAAGTTGGGGATACAGTGTGAAATGTAGCTGTTCAGTAACAATTTCTTTTATCTGTTAATTTTTAGTTTTGCCAAGTTTTACTGGGTTAATCCTGATAACTGATGATATTGGCGACAACTCTGTACTGTTTGTTAATATTTCAGGGAACAATTATACTCTCCCTCGTGCTTAAAATCAGAAGTGTTTTATGAAATTAGAGAGACATGATACTATACAGTAGACCACAAGAGGGCAGTGCGACAGCACTAGTGCAACATTTCTTAAACAAAATGGAAATATTTGTACATAAACCGTTGTTGGATAATACACAATTTACAGTAATGTACTGTTTAACTCAGATGCAACAAATAGCAAACTTGACCACATTGATGGATCTTATTTATTTCGAACACTGTACAGCAAACACACAAAACCAAGCAGTAGAAAGTAGAGGATAGCATTGTAAACAGAAGTGTCTGCAGGTGGAATCTCAGGAGAACTGATGCTAAAAGTACTTTTCCAAGCTTAACTTTTTTCCTCAGAGTTCAAATCTTAAATGCAACATGTACAGCGTAAACGAGGACATTGCCTTGTAAAGAGACAAAACTCTGACATAGGCTTAGCATATGGGCTGGCTAAAGAATGCTGTGGTTGATTAGGAATCCAACTATCAACCTTTGCATGGCACTTCTTTTCTTTATATTCAAGAACAGCTCCCGTGTCCTCAAAGATCAGTAACTGTACAAGTTGGAAGTTATGATGTACACAAATTTCCCCTCTCGGTTACTGCAGGTTGTGTAAAGTGTTATTTTCACATAGTGCACTATCCTGAACAAATGCATTAGTTACACAACAACAAGCCTTTACCGTGTTAGGAAAGGTTATTAAGAGCTATCCTGGCCTTCTTTCATCCTAATATAAAGTTTTTAATTTGGCAATACACACAATTCGAAGCTCATTCATCCATTCAATCCTAGAACACATATATGTCCTGTCTCAACCAGGATCTCTACTGCTTCACAAAGGAACATTTGTAAAGAGAATCATGGCTCAAGGGTCACGCTTCACTGAAAACCACAGGCTCATGACATTTACACATAAAAAGGTCTCATATCAAACAAATCAGAACCGTTTTAACTGAATTTAAAAATCAATAATTCGTTGGCACAGCATTGTGTGGGAAGGGACATTGTAAAAAGAAATAAATAAATCACAGAAGTCTCAAACATATCGAGCATTAGGGAATTTGTTAAATATCAGCTTGTTGGAAAAAAAATAAAAAATAAATTGTTTTCTGCAATCCTAATAAATTGTATTTTGCTCAAATGCGTAAGGTTTAAATGCACATGCACATAACACATTGATTAATTATGTAAGTGTGTCAGCATGTTGAACTCAAATTAGGTTTAGTTTCTTTGGACTTTTTCACAGTTTAACAATATGTATAGATGAAATGGAGCATTCGACAAGCAAACGTCTTTCTTTTTGTATCGTGCATTTTAAAACAATGTCATACTTGTGGATATTTTGAATCTAAAAACGAAAGCTTGATTACTACTGGTACCTTGAAATGTTTAGACTGTAAATTGGTGATTAAAATTTTTCTCTGTTCATAATATTTACTAAATATATGTAAGGGCTTCTGAAATAAAACAAATAAACAAAAAAATTCTAGACATCTATAAAAAAAAATACATCAGTAAATAAAAATTCTGGAACAATGTGCAAGTCCACTATTTCCATATTATGTCTAACATGGAAATAAATACTTTTCAGAGGACCATCAAAGGGTTTGGCAATCATACATTAATACAGTCTGTCTCATTTTCCTTTCTGGTTTATAAGGACACTGAACCAGAGGTTTTAGTTAGTTGGTTGTATATGAAAACATTTTAAACCCTGCTTTGCCACATGCAGATGAGGTTCAGAATTTAACAGCAACATAACGTTTGTTGATCAGAGAAGCACAACATATTTTATGTACGCTAGCTACGCTTTTCCCTACAGTATTTGCAAAAAGATCTTCTGTGTTATATCTCAATGAACCCTAGAAAAAACTACTCAATAGACGCTACTGTCACTCCACTAAGCTAAATCTTCAGCAATGTTCATCAAAAAGCCCCATGCCTCATGCTTGATGTTAGCATCGGGCTGTCGATAGTACGCTTGGTTAGTTTTCACATTCGTGAAGAAAAAGCAAGAGACTACAATGGTGGCTAAATCGTCTGATCGATGTGATGCTGAGTCTGTCCTTCCCCTGCGGTCCTCAGCCAAGGAGACCGTATGCCTCCAGTATGTCCATGTTACCACAGCGAATGTAGACACAAAATAGAAATTACATGAGAAGGAATAGGTTCCGACATCTGGGAGGCAGCATGTGTTTGTGTGCCTGTGTAAATGTTAGTGTCGTGTATGTAAGTGGAAGCTAGAAGCTTAGAATAAGAGGTCTGTAGATGTTGGCGACCCACTGGCAGTCACTGAGGAACAGTTGCTTCCCGTTGAAGTCCTGAGAACTGAGGAGATCAGGACTAATGGAGAGAAAAACAAATAAACAGATCATGTAATACAACCATTTATTAGAAGACTTCATTGCAAATAAGTGATTGCTGTTGTAAGATGGAACGCAATAAGGCTTGCAATAGATTTCTGATAACTGTACAGTTTGCAGTAAAATTAAAGAGTGTATTTGTCAGCGCCATCCACTTAGAGTTAACACACAGCACTGACTGAACTGGTTTTGACATGTCATTACACCCTTGTCAAACTGCTATACACCAGCAGGCTCAATATGACAGATAAACACTGAAGTGAAACCATAATATGCATTTTCGAAATGGATGGATTAATTGTGCATGCAGAGGCTAGCGGTGACAAATACCTTCGATTCCTCATGTGGATCTTGAGTGGAAGATTCTGTTTCCCTGACAACCACAGCCTTGGTTACCAACATGTCAGGGTGCTGTTGCTTGGCTTCTTTTATTGCCATGGCAAGCGCCTGTGAAAAAGTAATTCATTTCTCAAGTTAAATGAGAGAAACATGCAGCTAATGAATTAGTAATATGCTTTCTGACTAATTAATTTGTACTTTAAATGCAGCTTGAAACAGAAATTGCTTTTCTTTCCTATTGTGACATATTTTGAAATGGCTTCTATAACAAGAAAAATGTATGTTGATTTTGTCCATCAAGAACCAGTTGAATCGTTGTTGTTTGCTAATTGCTTTAATCTTATGTGAGTGATAAATTGCCGGAGGGTAGGAATTACTCACTACTTTTCAAGAGATTTTGTTGCAAGGGGAGGTGAAGTTAATATTTTTGGGGGTATTTTTTATTAAAAAAATAATGATGTTCATGGATAAATAATTTAAAATAAACACTGCATAACTATTACATGGTGACTTTAAAAATTAAAATTCAGTTCCTCAGCCTCATGTTATTCCAACCCTGTAAGACCTTTGTTCATCTTCATAACACAAATGACAATATTTTTTAATAAAATATTAAAAAAAAATGTAAGAAAAAATAGACTTTATTTTAAGAACCAATTCTCACTACTAACTAGTTACTTGTTACCTAGTCTTGTGTAGCCAGACCTTCAGACTGACAGCTGAAGGTCTGGAATTCATGGCAGCTTTCACTGGCCAAGGCCCACCCATGAGGCCGTTTGACCGACATGTCAAACAACCAGTCACAGTTTGTTACATTCAGCGTTACGTTTTGGGGCGTGGAAATGTCGCCACAATTACAGACCGGTGTGTAAAACTCTCTGAAGTATTTGAAAGATTCTATGCCGTGAACTTTAAATATTTCATATCCTTTTGAAACTCCAGTGTTTAGTTGATCCTGATAAGGGCTCGACGTCACAGTTGTAAACACTACGGCTTTCTTCTTTCATGAGGGGGTTTGGCGTCATGGCATCTTTTTTCCCGGACAGAACGTTAAAAAACGCGACACACACATCTCCTGGAAATCCTGTAGAATTCAACCAATCTGATGACGACTTCGACACTCCTGAAGTGTTTCCACTTTTGTGTCTCATATGCATCAGATGTTTAGCCAACGGTCCATGGCAGATGGAGTATTCTGACAACGACTTTCATACCTTTTACAGGCCTCCCGAGTGTTATTTATTTGGCAGTCTATGGGACAGTCACAGGCCTCCCGGTTTTTCATACAAAATATCTTAAATTGTGTCCCGAAGTTAAACAGAGCTTTTACGGGTTTGGAACAGTTTGGAAAATTTTCATTTTGGAGTGGAGTATCCCTTTAAGGTCCTTTCACACTGAGTCAGAAATTTTTGCACGTTAAAAAATAAATACAACCTCACATTGTGTCAATCGGGTTTATACACTGCCTACGAAACTTTCATCCAACATAAAAAAAAATTATAATAATTCAGATCAGGTTTGATTTTCGGCATTTTTCGCATACATAGCAAGCAATTTGGGAGGTGTTTTGACAATTCAGAGCCACGGTACAAGCCAAAATCCAGAATGGCATCTTACAAGTTGATCCACTTAATTTCGCAGCACAAAGCACTGTATAGTCCTTGCACACTGAGTTTATGGAAACTGGTGGTCTTCTTTTTAATATGTGGCTCCAGTATCGCTAGCAAAGCATCAAATTGAGCCCCTGAAGTAAATTTAATTCGCCTTGGATAATCCCGTAGCTCCTTGATAAGGAGCTGGAACTTTCCTTCCTCTCTACACTATCTCAGGATTGAATGGACCCAATATTGCCTCTTTCTTTTTCTCTTTTTAAGAAGTGAGAGGAAAACAAAATCATTATTAATAATTAATTTATATGCATCGGACTCAGGTTTCCCTGTGTGATGATTTTTTTTAGGATGATGAATATGAAAAAAATGCATACTTATATTTTGGACTTTTATCCTGCATGACCACATTTTAGATCTCCTAGTCCTACCCCACACCTAAACTTAACTACATTACTAACTATTAATAAGCAGGAAATTAGGAGTCTATTGAGGCAAGAGTCATATTTGATAGTAGTGAGAGCTGGTCCCCAAACTAATGTGAACAACAAAAGTGTGACCGAGATTTTTGTCCATCAATGCAGTTAGTCTAGGTCAGGGGTGTCAAACTCAATTCCTGGAGGGCCAGAGCCCTGCAGAGTTTAGATTCAACCTTAATTAAACACACCTGATCTAACTAATCAAGTCCTTCAGGCTTATTTGAAAACTACATGAGTTTGACACCCCAGGTCTAGGTAGTCTAAAAATTCACACTCCAGAAAGCATCATCACAGAAATCCATGTGACTCCAGATTTTATGAAGCAATGTGAATTGCTTTGGGTGCAAAAAAAAATCTCAAAATATCTTATCACAAGAGAATCTCATTACATGGCTGTTCATGCAAGAGCAAACTGTCTCGCAATGCAACTGATCCCAGGAGCACTGCAATGTTAACAACAGAGTAAGATGCTATTCCTCTTTGCTAGACTTTCAACACATGGAAAGTAATATCTCAGGTTTTATTAAAAAAAATAAATCTTCTTTTTTTTCAATCAACACAATTGTGTTCCAACTATGAATGTCTTACAGGTTTGGAATACTCTGAGTATGAGTAGCCTAAATGGTGACAAGATATTCATATTTAGTGAACTAACCCTTCTAATGCTGATATAAATCATATATCTCATTAAAAATGTCCAGCCCTAGGTCCTTCTGCACCTACCTGATCTTGATCAACATCATCATCACCAGTAATGATAATCCTTTTTTCAATTCTTGTCTCCGAGTAGCCTCCCTTCACCGTCTACAAAACAGAAACACATATATATGTACATTTTCAACCCTCCAAGAAGGCCTTTCCTAAAAAATAGACTACCAGAAGATATTTTTTTCAGATACCTTAGTAACATGAGTTGTAGTGGCTGATGTTACATTCTCAGTCACCATTAAAGGTGAACCATCTCTAGCTAATGATCCAAGGTTCACCTGTTCAAGTATATAACGAATAAACACTTGTCAAAAGAAGAAATCTAAAAGGTTGTGTTATACAGTGCCTCACATATAACAAAAGCCATCTGAAACAAACTCTGGAACTAAAGGTGTAAAATAAAAGCAACAGCCAAAATGACAGAGCAAACACAAAGACAGAAGGAGGTATGGAAACTCAAGCTCACCAGATGAAAATACTTACAGGAGAGATTCTCTCTGTCATAGAGTATGCGGCCTCTCGCATACCGCTGATGCCATGGTCCTAAGACAGCAAACAGAAGTTACAAGATCCACCACAGTGCATGTAAGTAATAAAAGAATGTAATTACACTCATTTATGTAATTCATGATAATTGACATAATTACAGTCTTCAGTGTACATTCCTTTAACCTGTCGTACAGTGACATATCACCAGTAAAGTACATATGATGAGCTAAAAGGTCTTTACCGGGTCTGCAATCTCCATTATGGTCGTGGTGACCTCAGAGCCATTGGGCTGTGTCTCGATCTTGACCTCGGTCTTCCTCAGAGCTTGGGAAGCAATGATTTCACTGCTCTCTCTGCTGAGAGGATGGATTGGGGGTGACTCAGAGCTCTCCCGTCTCATCGACTGGGTATTAGCTTGTTCTGTAGAGTCTTTCCTCAGGGCTTGGGCAGCTTTTACTGACCGAGGAGCTTTCTTAGGTACAAAAGGCTTGGGAAAGAAATGAAACAGATTAAGTTGAAACCTGGGAATGATCATGAGATTTAAGAAACACGGTGCCAATCAAATGAACTTGGCAGCATATGGTGGGTCATGGTTCAAAAGAAAAGAATAAGAAGCAATGAAAAACATAACAAAATTCTTAAATCAAAAGAAACCAAACCTGAACTGACTGACAGAACTATGGAGGGCAGCATCAAATGGAATGGAATTAGCATCAATCATGAACTCAAATTCCAATGTAATTTCATGCTTTGCTCTGATGCCCTGTAGAATGTAAGGAAAAAATGGGATGTGACTGCATCCATCAGCACATTTACACATTTACTCTGACCAGTGATTGGGTGAGCCAGCCGCTTTGCAGAAAGAGATAAGACACTTGTCTACCTCTGGTTTACGTTCCTCTGGTGGCTTCTGTTCTACAACAGGCTTTGGTTTCTCTACGGCCCTTGGTACTTCTACAGGTCTCTCCTCTGGAAGGTAGATAGGATCTGCTCCCAGTATAAAGGCTGGATGGGTGGGGCGATCAGAGAGGCCAAACTCAGGTGAGAAGTCTCTCTCCCCCAGCTCAGTCATGCCTCTAGAAAATTCCTCGATACCAGTTTGGAAGTCCATGAGCACAGTGAAGTCCACCTCAGCCTCCAGGCTGGACGTTGAACTAACAGTGATACTCGAGCATTTGCGTTCAATGCCCAGGTGGGTCTCCTTCAGGTACAGAGTGTCTGGGTCAGGATCATCTTCTGACACCGATCCTAAGCGTCTCTCCCAGGGCTCTCTCTGAAGAAGCAGAAAAATAGGTCTTGGTGCAAGGAACCAGCTACAGTATGCTACAAGAGCAAATGTTGACTGACAAACAGGTAAAACAAGGCAGTGTAATGGATGTTACATTTTCTTCACAAGACAAGAATGAAACAACATTGTGGTGACTGATGGTTAAAGAATCTAGTAGGGATGCAGGGGTTAGTTCAACTCAAACGACTAACTGAAATGTCAGAAGTGTTACATGTCTCTGAGGAAAAACTGAGACAATAATATACTGATATAAAAAAAATTCGCCCAAGGGTAGAGTACTGCAATTCTGTATGTTTAGTTCATATATAATTCCTCCACAGCAATTTCAGTGTTTATAGCCATTTTTACAACTTCATGTTAAATTCATGCTAAGTGTGGCAACTTCCTAAACTGTGCCAAGGAATCAATGCATGTGGTGGATGCATTCAATGGTATTTCTGTGTAGGATTGTTGTGTAGGATGGTTTGGATCATGCACTTAATTCATGCTGTGATGACGGGAGCAGAAGACAGAAGGCAAATATTAGTGCTTATGTGTACAAAAAGGTGAAAGTCAAAGCTTTTGGGTTAGCAAGGAGGTAGCAGTAGCTAAGATGAGTGGAAAAATGAGGCACCTGGGCTTCCTCCTGAGGCTCCGCATGAATTGCTGGAGTGGGAAGGGGCTCCTGGAATATGAGATGAAATAATAGGAAGAGCAATGCAAAGTTAGTGCACTGAAATTTGAGATAACAGGGAAGGAGCCCAGACTAGGCTCTGAACCAACAACAAGACATTTATATAACTGACTGAATATACACTGACTGAAAAAGAAAAAAAAGAATACAAAAAATCTTCAACAATATCAAACAGAACATACAACAAAAACAACCGAAAACAAAAAAAAGTTAAAATATATTATGGCAGCTGGGTGCAATTTTGCACTAAGTGCCACTAAAGAGCCTTTTAATCAATCAGAACATTATATCTATATTAGACATCATTTTGCATCGTTATTCCTCAGGCTCTTCTAGTCCAAGTTTTTTTTTATTATGATATTTTTTGTATTAATTTCTTTCAGTTTCAATCTTGAGTGAAATATGGTAGTATCTGTTTTGACAACTGGTGTCTATTGAAATTGCAGCTCAGTGGGCTTTTGCATAAAAAAGCACCCTCAAGGTTCCCTGCAGTTTGTTGTGAAATAAATTATTGACCAATTATTTTCCAGCCAAGTCAAAGACCAAATTCAAAATCCTTAATAATGAAGCTGGGCATATAATATTCTAAATGACAGCTAAAACCGTTCCTTGTTAAATCAACTTTCAGAGCCCTTCTTATGAACAATACCATAGCCATTTTTGAAAGTCTTGCAGAAGCCCTTTTGTTTGCAAAAATGGCATTTTAGCATAACAATATGGTGCACAGGCCTTTGATTCCTTGCAACAACCATTCCCTACATGCCCGGTAAGAGGGAACAAGAGAAAGTATGTTGGAAGGAAAGGCCGCACATCAGGTGGAAAGTTAGTGGAACGGAAGGCTGAAGCTTAAGCAATGGGGATTTTGTGGAAGATCCTAAGTGTTTCTCAAATGTGCAAGCAGATGTTGAGCTGTGCAGCGGAAGGAGAGGAAAAGGAAGTGGCACGTCCTCATCAAATCAGACAAAGGTTATAGTACCTCATACTTCTATCAGCCAATGCTACGATTACACAAAAACTGACTGTTCTACTCAAACTCTCCTCAGAAACAGGTTGCTTATGTTTACTGACATGTGCATTATGCAAAACTATAGATATGGATGTGCCGTTTCATGCGATGCTTTAGTTCCTGTGAGTGACAAGCAGATTATCAAGCAGTTGTTACCACTGGTTTCCTCTTGGAAGATTCCATTGTGGAGCTCTTGTGAAGACTGTTGCCAGAATCACTTTTGGTGATAGGTTTGGTACGTGTATCTCTTGCCCTCTGGGATTTTACAGGTGGGTATAAAGGGGGAACCTGGTCAAATGCTGGAAATGCTGAATTGGTAGGAAAGTCAAACATAAACAATGGATCTTCAAAAAGAAACTGATCTTGTTCGATACTAAGTCTGTGGTCTGCATTGTTCTTGAGATCCCTTAATTGGGGCCTGTCTTGGAGAGACTGACAGTTATATTCTCTGACTTCCCTATTGTGACAATTACTCGCCCAATCTTGCTTGGCAAAAGTTCCAGTGCTTTCTAAAGCTGCAGAATTTCTGGGCTGTGACAAGCTGTCCAAGGCATTCTCAAAGCCAACTTGCTCCTTCTTAGACTTGGTTCCTTCACTTTCATCAAATGATCCTGAAATGCTTTTCTCACTCGGTTGTCCTTGCAGCTTGGCTCTTGACCTCTCTGGCTTCAGTGGAACGATTCGTTTCACCTCAGTCTGTGATGTGTCGCTTGCAGTAGAATCATGTCTCTGAATTGTTGAGCTTTTACCCTTTGAATCTGGTTTAGATGTTTGCTTCTGTAAGGTTGCTCTGGTGTTTTCTGATTCTGTTTCAAAGGATTGCCTCTCCCACCAGTTTTCGTTATATCGATCTCTCATATATTTGTCCATGGCTGCATTGGGAGAAGCCTCTCCGAAGCTTCTCTCTACATACCTTGCCAAGTCACTGTCTTCTCTATTGGTTACCCCCATGTACTTTTTATTGCCCCCGAGTCTCTCTGTTGCATATTCATCACATCCATTTGTATGAATGACATTCTCTGACAAATATCTGTCCTGGGGGTGCCCATTATCATATGCTTTCTCCTCTAAAGAACCGGAACCCTGGAAATGGTTGTACCTTAAAGCAGGGCTTTTAGCACGATTTCTCAGGGGCTTCTCTGGCGATAGGATGGTTTCTGTTGAGGTCCTTTTTGCTACACTTTGTTTTTCTCTTATGGCACTGTGTGTGTTGATGGTTTTCCCTCTCATTTTGTCTTCTGTCTCTCTGTTGAATCCAGTGGCTAATGAAGCTACTCTAGGACTCCTGCTCTTTTCATCGTTTTTACTGAGAGGCAGGTCTCTTTGACAACCATCTTGCTTCTCAATCAATAGGGAATCCTCTGAGGCCTATATATATCAATAGAGTGAACAGTTTCAGTGGCCTATCAGTGCCAACAACACCCTCTACTGTAATTTGTATAGCGCAAATGTTTTCAACATGAATCTGAAAAAATCTTATGACGCAAGAAATCAATTTATTGACCTGAGGAGGAAAAATTCATGTTATCAAGTTGAATTTTATGTACAAATGGAAGGATGTTTTGAAGTTAAACAAAAGGGAGACATTTATGTACATAAGTACTTAAAATGCCATTTGCTTTTATTATTGAGAAATATCATTGTCTTTATAACAGTAATTAAAGAAAATGCATTCATGCTGTGTTCAAATAAACCACTCCAGGCAGATTCTATTAAAGATCAAAATTGCTGCTAGCACTTGACCAGAGGCATGACATGAAATGGTTCAACAGCATCCACTTAAAGAGAGATTAGTCACATAAAAAAGACTGCATGAATAACGAATCGCATTCGGCACACTAAATCCGAGACCGGTACTGACATAAATCTGAATAATTCTCAACAGGAATCTTAAAGCAGAATCAGACCAAAATAACACTAATTATATAGCATTTTGCTTTTTAAAAAAGGCACCATGACTGCACAGTACGATTCCTTGCAGGTACCAATAACTCACAGATTTTTTCTCCGGAGTGCTACCAGACGAGGCTCCAGAGAGACGTTTCTCTCTGTGGACCAGTTTGCTGTTGGGCTCTCTCAGCGCTCTTTTCAGCTCATTGATGCTGGCTTGATGTTTCTGCAACACATCCTCTGGTTTATCCAGGAACTGCTATAAAACAAACAGGTCAATCGGTAGAACCACTTACCTTCAGCAATTACTTAAGTAAGGGCTTTCTAGAGAGCACAGCTGTTTAAATATGTTTATCTAACCGTGCTAAGTACATAATAAGTACACAAATGCAAACATCAGGCACATGTTCTGTTCTTGAAATACATGAATAAGCATGTTGAAATAATAGAAAACTCCAATAAACCAATATAAATAAAATCTGTTCCAACACTTTAGACTGTACATTCTTCTTTTCAAGAGAACATTTTAGACATCATTTTAGTCTAATACTCTAACATGCAGTGTACAGTAAATACTGTGACGCCTACAGACAACTACATTGTCAACATTTAAGACAACAAAGCAGCACATAAAACATGTTGGTGTTGGTAACAGATGTCAGATGAACTGCCATCTTGGCTCAGTTTTCTGTTACTTCCTCTAGACACAATTACTGAAAGAAAGAGAAACCGCAACACGTGTAGTTACAGAGAGTGACAGCTCAGGCAGTTGATCGATGAGAAATAGTACCTCCTGTTTAGGACGTGGGGCCAAGTCCTGGTCCGACTGGGATAAAGGGGTGGTGGGGGGAGGGGGATGGTGGTGCAAGCCAAGGAACGGAGGCATAGGCAAAGTGAGGTAGTGGAGACAGAGAGGCAGAGCATGGTTGAATTCATAAAGCAGGCAGCCAAACAGAGAGAGGAACTCTCATACAGACGTTGATGTCAGCCATGGAAGTACAGAGAGTGGAAGAGGTTGTGTCACTGCCTCAGATACACAGGTTTAGAGTTGTCTTAGTCACATTGCGCAACATGGCATACTGTATCAAATTCAGTGACACAAATTTCCTGAGCTTTCTTTTCATCATACGTGTCTTATGAGGTGCAGACTGGCATGTTCTGGAAATCATCTGTGAGCATGGATAAACGATACACCAATGATATTCTTAAACTCTGTAAAACCTTTCCAGCACAAATCAATACATGAACTGTTCTGCAAGTAGTCTAAGTCAACATGGTGCTAAGACAAGTCTAATCTGGCAGTATGGCAAAACGTCAGTTCTGTTTCGGAAGGAGGTCCCTGAGCTCCTCCCTACTTAAGAAAGAGTTTGTACAAATGATCCTTCGATTTATGAAAACAGATGGAAAAAACTGGGTCTCATTCACTAAAAATATTGTACTTTTATGTACACAAAAAGTGCAAACTTTCAGCCAAATTCACAACAGGTGCCTACGTGCATAAATATGTTCAAATTAAATCAAGTGTTTGATTCTAAAACACATATTGCACTGTATGCAGTTATAATACTTAATACAATAGCACTTTGTACAGTTACTTAATCCACTTCTAATATGATATATAACACATTTTGTTCCAATGTACATACCATTAGTGAACAAGACCCAATATAGTTCTTAAAGTCAACATGAAATGGCAACCATACCCTTTGTTCTGTATATTTGGGAAAGAAACAGGATATCCAATGAGGAAAAACACTGGATTGTGGATGTGTCCCTTTTTAAGTGTTATTTGTAAGCGTAAGTATTGTTTGTTACTAATTATTACAGCTATAACCTATATTAATCTTAATTAGTATAAAGTTAGTTACATGCTTTGCATTATTGCATAAACTACTGCTAAGTTTTTTTTTTTTTTTTAAAGCCTCCGTTCTGTATAACAGTAGCCTAAAACAAAGCCTTAATTGTTATTTCCTGCACTAGTACAGCCTGGGTAACAAAAAGGAAAGTAATGAAGCATACATTTTACATTTTGACATACGATTAAAGCATTTTTTGGAATAATGTGCACTGATGAATTGCACACAATAAGACCAGGAATGTGTATTTAGGAAATACAGTATCAGCAGTGATTTCATATTGACTTAAGCGGGACAAAAAAACAAAGCCAATCAAAGTACATTATCTATCACAGTTCTCCTTTAAATACTTGACAAATAACCATTATATGATCCAGCTATGAACAATGCTCTCATCTGGATCTCAAGAAAAGCCATGAAGGCTAGAAAATTACATGATCTGCCATGTGGCTAACATTATAGCAATCACGTTGCTATTTTTTCGAGGCTCTCTAAAGCCACACTAGCAGTGTGTATGCAGATTTAGAGTGCAATTGAGACAACGACAGACAGACAATTAGACACAGATAGATAAATCACACTAAAAATACCTCCGTCTTAGAGTCTACAGGAGAGCCTGCCTCCTCCCTCTGTCCGCGAGAAGATGAAGAAAGAAGCGATAGTTAATACGACAGCAGTGAACTGTTAGAAGCAGGAAGAACAGTGCAGAATTTGAATTAAACTGAGGAAAATAGCAAACAGCGAGAGGAAGTTAAGTGTAGAGGCAGATTTGTAGAGAGGTTGGAAAGTTAAATTCAGAAGAGATGTCAACAAAACAGGCAGGCATAGAAATATATTTAAGATTAAGGCATGTGCAGAGAAGAAAGGCAAAGTTAGGAAAAGCTTTTGGAGTGGGAGACTGTTTTAATCAGACGGGATGGCAAGGGGAGAGTTAGTTAAAAAATGTGATTGGAATTCTTGCAACTAGTTGTTTAAATCTGCTCAGAAGAACAGTTACATATTGCCACCCGTAACCCAAAGATGGTATGAACCTAAACCTGTTTCTTTTCAATAGAATACTTATTAGAAAACTAAATGAAGAAGCTGAGACTAAACACTGTTGTGTGCACAGAACCTTGAGCTCCACAGTCTTCGATAGAGTGGAGTCACTTTCAAGTCGCTGGTATTCAGCTTGTTCGTGATCTTGGTCCAGGTCCTGATCCAGACTGGGCTCCAGGTAGTCCTGGTCCAGCTCATCTCTGGGAAGACTAGGCACAGGCTCGCTGGAGGTGTGCTGGGAGAGTCGGTCCATAGTGTCCCCTAAAGCAGACTCTGAAACAGAAGAAACAAATCGTATAGTGTAAGAAACCTAAGCACATCTCAGATGTGGTAGCCTATTCCTCCACTGTCACCTTCATATCTAAAAAAAAATGTCTCAAGTAGATGACCTGACAAATACAGTATACAGTAGGGACCAAAAGTGAAAAGTGTGGTCAATGAACAGCAAACTTGTGTGACCAACTTGAGCATGAGCAAAATCTGCATGGAGATCTGTTTCACCCTCACAGGAAACTCACAATCCTATTGAAATAACACAGACCACAAATCTAGAATTTAGGGCTATCTAGGACAGATTTGATTTAAAACTGGAAATAAACTAACTTTTCTTGTACTATTTCTTTTCCATGTTCTTCTTTCCATTGAAGCAATAGATGTTCTTTGAATCATTCTCAAATATGTGGAATTCATGCAGTTTGAGGGCTGCTGTTATTAAAGCAAAAGGGAGACAAATCAAATGTTTATTTGTTAATTATCATGTTTATTTGTCAATTCAGTGCTTCACTCCAGCTGTTTATAATTTGTAGTAAAAGTCTGTATTAAATATTAAAACGGCAATTCTAGAAGCATTTTTTTTTTTTTATTAAGACTTCCAGATCCCACTGTAGTAAACACAAATTTACTTTACAAGCATTGTGAACAGAGAATATTAACAGGAGAATGTGAAAGCTTTCACTTTTTGAAGTCATATTTTTGAAAGAATAACATTTTACATTATAGGTTTGCAAAATTGTAAATCAAAACTAATAAAGAGGTGCTTACTGAAGTATGATTTGGGCAATTAATGTATTTTGTGATGGTATCTAAGAGTTACTTACCTCCATCTATGCTGCGGGACAGCAGGTACCTCCTACTAATTGATCGTTCAAATTGAGGAGCTGGCCTGTCAATCAAAGCACTGGCTTGGCGAGTCTGGGCTTGGGTCCGCCCACTGTAGCGGAACTTTGAGCCAATCACAAGAAAACCTTTGGGAGGAGGCTCAGGAGAGACCAACCTGTAGGAGAAAAAACAGAAAACGTGACCAAATGTTACAGAATTAGAGTGGATTGAACATTATAATTGTTAAAGCCCAAGTGAAGTCTGTCATTACTTTTGTTTATAGAGTGGTGCAGGTATGATGTCAGAACCATCTGGTCCCTCAAGATTTTCCTATGAGGTTTTATAGTGTTTTTTTTTTTTTTTTTTTTTTTTTTTTTTTTAATTTATGAGTAAAATAAAGCCTGTGATAAACATAACTTTACAATACTTTGGTGTTTTATTCTAAAATGTAACTGCACACACTCACACCCCAAACTGTTTTACTGCTTTAATTTACTTATAACTTGAAAAGAAAAAATCATTATAAAACCCCATAAGAAATGCTTGAAAGAACCAGCGGCGAATCAG
This sequence comes from Cyprinus carpio, assembly GCF_018340385.1. Taxonomy (NCBI): domain Eukaryota; kingdom Metazoa; phylum Chordata; class Actinopteri; order Cypriniformes; family Cyprinidae; genus Cyprinus; species Cyprinus carpio. Next base: position 8,771,160 of record NC_056619.1, on the reverse strand, counting down.
ACTTCAGGGTTCTGAAGTCATACCTGCACCACTCTATAAACAGAGTTGAAATCAAAACCAGAAACTCCAAGACAAACACTAGGTCCCCTAATACCCAAAACCAGACTCCCTAAGATTAAAACTAGACTCATAAAGGCCCAGATCGAGACCAAAATCTGTTGGTCCAACAATTAAGTTTTAATGTAATAGAATTTAAAAAGAAAAGAATATATATTTTCTCAATTTAGTTTTAAATACATTACAAGATCAAATGGAAATTATCTAAAAAAATATAATTAAACAAGAAAATTAGTTATAAAGACAAAAAGAATATGGTTTTATCTCAGACCATAAATCCTGATCAGAAACTGAGTTTGTTTAAGATTTAAACCATGGCACCAGATAATGAGGCATACACTAGGTTAAGGCCCACATTTTGAGACTCCAACTCTGTTAGTGGAAACACAAAGGAAAAAACAAAACCAAAACATCTGCTTTCTCACATTTAAAAAAGACTGTGCCTAGTTTTGTGGTAGGAGTAATAGGACGGTGAGTGCCTACCTGAAAAATGTGTGATGTTCAATGCAGACCTTCCACAAGCGCTTAGAGGCACGGTGGTTGGGCAGCTTGAAGCCAATGGTGCTCTCGAACTGCTCGTACTGGGGGTGCAGGGGAGTGTGGGCATGTGATGGGGAGGAAGTGGGGGGAGTGAAGGGAAAACAGAGTGGTAACGTGTTACTTGACAGGAGATTTGACGAGGTGTAAAATCTGTGTGCTGCTACAGCTCAAATCAACCGACAGGGCACAATTCTGCATGCCTTTATTTATCCAAACAGAACGTAACCAGAATTTCTAAAGAATGCTGCAGAGGAACTGCATAAGAATGAGAGTAAATATTAATATCTAAAAGCTCAAAGTTCACAGAATGGAGCCTATTGTGTTGATAAGATGCAGAACAGTGAGGCATCTCGAATAAAGGCATTGAGATATTGTTTAACATTCATATCTGACCCTCACACATAGCGAGCAGAGTCAAAGAAATGCCATGCTTTTGTTCAAAACAAACACAAGAATCCCATTGTGAGAGGACAATCAAAGAAATAACCCCATAAATGCAGACTGCAGAATCCTTAACACTTAATAAAGACCTCTGCAACTTATTTTGCTTGCTTTCTTCCCTCTCTTTGGATTGAATTCTCTCCTCACCCCTCATTTTCTGCTTCCCTCTGTCTCTGTGCCCACTAGGCAAAAAAAATTCACAGCTCAGCCTAATGTTTTAAAACCCTCATCCTTTCCACACACAGCAAGCTAACAACCACTAAAGAGCAGAACCTCAAACAATATAACTAGTGTTTGTTGAGACATAATTAAAGGCATTTTTAAACGCATTAGCAATGCGCTAAAAAATATTCAGTTTCTTTGTGCAAAACAGTGGAAGAACACCTACATCAGTCTTCACAGAACTGGGTAATTTGAAAGCCTGAATAGTGATTTCAAATACTCAAAAAAACATCTCATTCTTTTCTAATAAAACCACATCATGTAGATTATCCGCCCATTTTCTCGCCCACAGCATTAGTCTCAGTACGGCACCCTTATCTAACTAATGCTTCAACATGCATCTACGAGCGAAATCTAACAAGAAAAACCTGGAAAATCTCAAAAGACCTTTTTCTCTACCTCTCCAGGTCGGATTTTGATGTAGAAGTTGCTTCTCTTGTAAGATATTTTGAGGATCTTGGGCCAGGCGAATCGGTTGATACGCAACCGGTCTCTATAGATCAGCAAGCCACTGGCACACACCCCCAACATGATGTCAATGCCTTCAGAGTCCTTTAAAACACACATACAAAAAGACACATTCAGATGCTCAGGTTTTAGTCACATTTTCAAACATTCAACTTTCAAACCAGTGGTGATTCTAGGATTTTATCCTAAGGGGTCTAAGCCTGTAAAATTGCATAATTGGATCACAGGTCTGTTATAATGGGGTTGTGCACCACAGGAGAAAAACATTGTTAAATCCAAAAAATAGAATACAAATAACTGTATAATCATGCAAAATAAATAATCTACTTTCAAAAGACAAAGGGTGCATTCAATCAACATGTAAGGCATTTTGGTACAAATTCATATGTTACTTGGTAATAAAAGTAATATAAATGCAATTTCTGGCCCGGTGTTTGTTTCAAGTGTTAGGCTGGTAAATTAATTTTTATTTTCATTGTTTTTGTTAATACATGTATGAGTCCATTGTCCTATTTAAAAATGTGCAAAAATGGTTTCTGCAGGTTTTTGAATGTACATTTAAGACCTTTTTAATGCCAAGAAAATGAACCACAGTACATCAATATATTTTCTGTGTATTTTCTGTGTCAATATGTTGTATTAGCAACATTTGAAAATACAACTTCCAACCAATCTCTATTACTTTTTAATTCATTTCACAAAAATTGCAAACACAGAATTGTGGAATACATTTTTCCACTGGCAGATACTGTGTTTGTTCTTGCTTTAACCATAAACTCACTTAATTTTATTCAATTTTTTAATACTTCAATGTATCCACATTTAAGGATGTTTAGGTTATTTGTATTGGAAAACAAAAACACTAAGATGGATATTATTTTTTTTTTTTTACAATGCATGGAAAATTTCATGCTATGACTTTATGAATTTAAGACTTTCTGCTCTGAATTTTTGTACCATTATTCACCTTTATTCCTATGCCCCATGACACTTTGCATGATACATGATTTCAGATTATGGGTGTAACTTCCATTAAGCTGTAAACAATCAGTGAAAGGTTTGTTCTATGAGCACTATAATTTATCTATCTATCTATCATATATCTATATATATATATATCTATATATATATATATATATATATATATATATATATATATCTATATATATCTATATCTATATATATATATATATATATATATATATATATATATATATATATATATATATATATATATATTATTATTGCATTAAAAAGTTATTTTTTTTTTTTTTTTTTACCGAGTACAATAAGGTGACATTATTCTACTCACCATTCAATCATCAAACACCAAAACCAAACTATCGACTGTCCTGCATTGTTTAGCTTCAGCCCTAATCAAACAGGGGAGCCCAACCCTCCTCCTGGCGATCGACTGTCCTGCATTGTTTAGCTTCAGCCCTAATCAAACTCACCTGCCTTTAATTTTTAAGTGAGCCTGAAGACCTTAATTAGTTGCTTCAGGTGTGTTTGATTAGGGTTGGAGCTGAACTTTGCAGGACAGTCGATCGCCAGGAGCAGGGTTGGGCAAAAAACAACTAGAGGTATGAATCGGCACTGGTTTCACGATTCAATTCAATTACAATTATTATGTCAATGGTTCAATTCAATTCGATATCACGATGCATCACGGTTTATATCAAATTTATCTTGTGCATTTTTATTAAATTATATAAGCAGGCTACTTTTTAAAATAAATACGTTAATTAATTAACTAATTAATATATGAATAATTAATTAATTGTTAAGAATTAAACAAAGTAAACAGCTTTAAAACATACAAGCAAATATAAAGTAATAAAGGGGGAAAAGACAATTAGAAGTGATAAACAAAAAGCATTTTCAAGATCTAAGAGTGCTTTAAGCATTGGAAAGTTTATAGACAAACAAAGTTATGGGTTTTTCTTTTTTCCTGTTGATTAGTACTGATAAGTTCATAGACAGTAACAGCTTTAACAGGCTGCATTCACACTAATGTGCAGATCTGTTTCCACATATCAGATGTTTTGTCCAGTTCTAAAAACATAACTGACTGTGTTTACATCAATTTCGTATCATAAAAACAGATCCAAGTGCATTTTAACCACAGCCGCAATCGAGCTTCGGGACTATGGGGTTAGATCTCTGCCACAATTCTGTGCACGAAAGATCATATTTTGAGCGCACAAAAGTGCATTTTGCATGCACGCGATCTGAGTTTTGTGGAGAAAATGTTTGTCTCGCAAAGAAAAAAGTATTTTGAACATACTAAAATCAATTATGCAATTAAAATAAATATTTGGATGTGTGCAGACCTTCTCTTTTGCGTGTGCAACGTTTCACTAGCTTGGTCCCTTGATGCCCGCCCTCAGTGCTCTCTAAATGCCGACAGCTGGCTTGCTCAACACAACCCAGAATTACAATATGCCATAATTCCAGGCAATCAGAGATGAGGCTGCTAAATTCTGATTGACTGCCTTGACAACCAATCACAACATTCCTTGCATTACTGATGATAGCGGAAGAGGGAAAATAAAGTGTATGCATAATTATTATGCAAGTTGATATTCTGAATATATTTTTTTTCCAAGCACATTTCACCAATTCCAAACAACATCAATCTTAATAACTACTATTAATCTTGTATTTTAATCACTTATAATCAATGTATAATTGTTATATATTAACAAACACGAAGTCTGTCAGTACTTGAGATTTGTGCATCTAATACATACTGCATTCCAAACGGCAGAAATTAAAGCATATCTAAAGTAAAAGACTAAAATAACATAATAACGAATGGAAGCACAAGCAATATGCACATATTCTGTGCAATGAAACCAGCTGTGATTCTCTCTAGCACGCAAACGTGCCATATGCAGGTAAAAGCCAAGCTCAAATTTAAAAATAGTGGGTGCATTTTTAACACTCCCGTGACAAGTGCGTATATATGCAAATGACGTCAATAGGCTATAATCGATTATAGAACTCCGAAGGTTGACGTCACACAATCTAAACTCCGCCATTTTGGCAGGCCATCAGAAAAGCACTAGAGCGGCTGTAGCATTGGTATTGACAGTGATCGAATAATAATTTAAACATCCAGCCATGCAAGAAAACATGTAATCAATCTGAGACGTGATCAGTAAGGGAAGCCATCTTTCACTATTGCAAAAAAGAGAAAAAACATTTTACATTTAAGTAACTAACAGCTTCTTAACCATGTATCTTATTCGTAAAACACACAAAATGACCAATAAAAAAGTATCAAGCACCAAAAGCAGCCCATATTAAGTTATCTTTAATTTATATTAATGTACTGTCTATTAATAACAAAATCTACTCAAATAAATTGTACAACAAATCCACTACATATATAAAGTCACATGTAATGACAAATAAAACACCAAGGATAGCCAGGAACACACACATAGAGCAGAGTGATTAAATTCACAGACATTCACAGACTGGGACTTAAATACAGGGGATGATTGGGGAAACACAGGTGCATGGGATGACTAATCAAACTAAACAAGGAGAGGAACATGACCAAATAAGGAAAAACAGGAACAAAACAGGGGCAAAACATGACGCAGAACACTCCAGAATCCTGAATTTACATCCCCTCCCGGAAGGTGCGTCCTCGCACCATAGAAACAACAGAGGGAGGGACGGGTGGGAACTTGGGAGGAGACTCAAGAGGAGGATGGATATCCAGGAGGGGGCTGGCAGACAGAGTCAAGGGAGGAGACGATGGAGGGAGGAGCCAGGAGGGGCTTGGAGCAGGAGGAGCCCAGCTGGACCCAGGTCACAGCCATAATGTCGACCCATGGTGGAGCCGATGGAGGGAGGAGCCATGGAGGAGGAATGGCTGCCGACTCCAGGGGGCCAACCAACGGTGGCGGAGCAGGCGGCTGAGGAGACGGAGAGACGGAGAGCTAACGAACCTGGGGGATGCAGAGGATACGGGGGACCAGGGTGGAGCTGAGGGCTCTGGCGACTGAGGCGGAGGTGGAGATCCGGAGATCTGTGGCGGAGCCGTAGCGACTGAGGACCAAGGTGGAGCTGGCGGGAGGAAGAAGCCCAATGGAGGAAGTGGGACGGAGTGACAAGATGCAGCCGAAGCAGCGGAGTCCTGAGGCGATGGTGGGTCGGCGCCCGACCATAGAATTGCCTGAGGGACGAGGGAGCCCGGTGGAGCTGGTGGATCGGTGAGTGGCAATGGAGGCGAGGGAGCTAGGAACCAAGGTGGAGCTGCTGGGTCTACGGGACAAGGTGGAGTCCGGGCCTCGAAAGCTGGAGGCGGAGGTGAGGGATTCTCTAGCCATGGCAATGCTGGATGAAGGCAGACCCGCGGAGCTCGCACTGTAATGATGGTGGGCTAAGGGTGAGTAGAGGGGCTACCAGACGATAGCGGTGGAGGAGGCAGAAGCAGTTGGGAGGGTGGGCATTTGTGAGCCTCCGGGTATTCAGGGCTAAACTCTGGATCGGGATCCCCCTCTAGGCTGAACACGGAACAGGATTTCGCTCTGGAGGAGTGAACACTGGAGGGCGCTTTCTAGGAGTGGGCACTGGAGGGCACTCTGGACTGGATTCGGGGACTAGAGCCCTCTCCTCTTCTTTGTGGCACATTCGCCGCACCATACTCAGCTCACCCTCAGCCGCAGTGGGCTGTGCTCCTCTACACGCTCACACCATCCGCGGCTTTATGCCTCGTGGTGGGCATTGTCGCTGGCTCTCGCACCTGGTCTGATGAGTTCAGCTCTACATTCAGGGATATCCTCTGCTCAGTCGCTTGGCTTTACGATGGCTCGCTGATCGCGGCAGGATATGGCTCTCCGGCAATGGTGGGCTCAGGCTGATGCTCCACATCGTGGGGAGATGGTGGGCTGGGCTCTGGGTTGGGAGTGGTACTGGCAAGATTCTCCTCAGAGCTGACGGTGAGCAGGGATCAGTTTCTTGCCAGTATCCACTCCACAAAGCCGGCAAAATCTGCTCGAGGACCAGCTTCGGATGATGGCATTCTGCACTTGATGTTTAGACTGGCGTCATAGAATCTTGACAATTGCGTCCATTTGTACCCCTCCAGGCTTTTGTAGGCTTTTAGTCTCCGGATTAGGTAAAGGGAAATTTGATGAGGTTCTTGTAACCTATTTATATGTACGTTAAAAGCACCCTGGGGGTATAATAAATTGTATTTAACTGTGAAACAAACAAACTTGGAAAGAGATGTGAGGATTTGAAGAGAAAAAAAAGAGATTCTTCGAGCATTCCAGTGATCAATGGAATATACTGTAAATTAAATAGTGAGAACAGACCACAAATGAGCAGTATACGTTGTCCTTTTTCATACTATTACTTCGTAATGCAAAGCGAAAGAAAAGAAAAGAATGCAGTGACTAAAAATAACTCTTTCCATAGATATTCTTGTTATAACAAATCAAGCAAAAATAACAACCGCAAAATCACACCAATAATTTCAGAAAATAAAACATGAAAGAAAATCAACAGAATCCAGCAGAATCCCAGCATTATTTTTAGGGGGGCTAAGATGTAAGACAGTGGGCTGAAGCCCTCCTAAACAAGGACTAGAATCACCTATGAACCAAACGTACAGTTCATAATATTCTATGTACAACGTAGACACTTCTATGCTAGCAGTACAACTTAAAAAAAAAAAAATAACACCATCATACCTTAGCATGATGGAGATCAACGCCATACATGGAGAGTTTCTTGGCGTTTTCCAGGAAGTTGATTTCAGCCTCTGCAGGACTCATGCCCCTGATCACAGGTCATCATTGTATTAATAAATAAACAGTTTGTTTAAAAACATATGTTTCAGAATATTTGAGCTATTTGATTGTTGTACTGCTTGTTATCAGTATCTGTAATTACTAGAGCTATCAATTCAGTGTGTTAATTTAGTGTAATTTAATGTTTTGTGTAAATTTATTATAAGTGATAAAAAATGAGTGCAATTAATCATGCCCCATGATCCGTAATTAAATTATGCATTAAGGAATTTTTCTTACCGTCAGAGAAATTTAAATTTGGTATTTTGAGCCCAGACTTGGACAGACTGACAAACTCAACTGCAAAACTGACTGAACTGGGTCAGGATATATAAACTTATAAAGTCTATTTAAATCTTTTTTCTTCTGTCATAATAAAGTAATGGATTTAGGTTATCTTAATTTGGGGGACTTGCTCAGCGAACTCTGATAAATTAGGATTAATTTAATTAATCAGCATATCATGTAATTAATATGACTTAAAATCTTAATTAATTGACAACTCTGGTAATCACTGCTCCCTATGCGGGTCAGCTGGTCTCACCTGTAGTTGCGGTGCAGCTCCATCACCCTCTCCTCCAGCTCACGGGTCTGATTGGGGGCGAAGCGGAACTCGCTGATGTAGTCTGGCCCATGTTCCTCTGGGTCATAGTCTCCCAGCTCAGCCTGAACAGCGTACGAGCCCAGCAGAGCATGAGTGACGAACGAGCAGGGCAAATGACCTGACAGTATGTCCTCCCTCAGCTGCAGACACAGGTAATACCTGCCCAACCAAAGTTAGTTGATCAATTTAAATTACATTGGTAATTACAATAGAATATATATCATATGTTATCAAAACCTTATATATATATATATATATATATATATATGTATATATATACAGGTCCTTCTCAAAAAATTAGCATATTGTGATAAAAGTTCATTATTTTCCATAATGTAATGATAAAAATTAAACTTTCATATATTTTAGATTCATTGCACACCAACTGAAATATTTCAGGTCTTTTATTGTTTTAATACTGATGATTTTGGCATACAGCTCATGAAAACCCAAAATTCCTATCTCAAAAAATTAGCATATTTCATCCGACCAATAAAAGAAAAGTGATTTTAATACAAAAAAGTCAACCTTCAAATAATTATGTTCAGTTATGCACTCAATACTTGGTCGGGAATCCTTTTGCAGAAATGACTGCTTCAATGCGGCGTGGCATGGAGGCAATCAGCCTGTGGCACTGCTGAGGTGTTATGGAGGCCCAGGATGCTTCGATAGCGGCCTTAAGCTCATCCAGAGTGTTGGGTCTTGCGTCTCTCAACTTTCTCTTCACAATATCCCACAGATTCTCTATGGGGTTCAGGTCAGGAGAGTTGGCAGGCCAATTGAGCACAGTAATACCATGGTCAGTAAACCATTTACCAATGGTTTTGGCACTGTGAGCAGGTGCCAGGTCGTGCTGAAAAACGAAATCTTCATCTCCATAAAGCTTTTCAGCAGATGGAAGCATGAAGTGCTCCAAAATCTCCTGATAGCTAGCTGCATTGACCCTGCCCTTGATAAAACACAGTGGACCAACACCAGCAGCTGACATGGCACCCCAGACCATCACTGACTGTGGGTACTTGACACTGGACTTCAGGCATTTTGGCATTTCCTTCTCCCCAGTCTTCCTCCAGACTCTGGCACCTTGATTTCCGAATGACATGCAAAATTTGCTTTCAACCGAAAAAAGTACTTTGGACCACTGAGCAACAGTCCAGTGCTGCTTCTCTGTAGCCCAGGTCAGGCGCTTCTGCCGCTGTTTCTGGTTCAAAAGCACACGCCTGTGCACGGTGGCTCTGGATGTTTCTACTCCAGACTCAGTCCACTGCTTCCGCAGGTCCCCCAAGGTCTGGAATCGGTCCTTCTCCACAATCTTCCTCAGGGTCCGGTCACCTCTTCTCGTTGTGCAGCGTTTTTTTCCACACTTTTTCCTTCCCACAGACTTCCCACTGAGGTGCCTTGATACAGCACTCTGGGAACAGCCTATTCGTTCAGAAATTTCTTTCTGTGTCTTACCCTCTCGCTTGAGGGTGTCAATGATGGCCTTCTGGACAGCAGTCAGGTCGGCAGTCTTACCCATGATTGCGGTTTTGAGTAATGAACCAGGCTGGGAGTTTTTTAAAAGCCTCAGGAATTTTTTGCAGGTGTTTAGAGTTAATTAGTTGATTCAGATGATTAGGTTAATAGCTCCTTAAGAGAAAATTAGCATATTTTCATGATATGCTAATTTTTTGAGATAGGAATTTTGGGTTTTCATGAGCTGTATGCCAAAATCATCAGTATTAAAACAATAAAAGACCTGAAATATTTCAGTTGGTGTGCAATGAATCTAAAATATATGAAAGTTTAATTTTTTATCATTACATTATGGAAAATAATGAACTTTTATCACAATATGCTAATTTTTTGAGAAGGACCTGTATATATATATATATATATATATATATATATATATATATATATATATATATATATATATATATATATATATATATATATATATATATAAACCAAAACAGAATAAAATTTTGATTAATCACACCATGACTGGGGCTTTTGGAGTTTGTTTTCATGCAACATGTCCATGTTATACTAAAGGGACAATCAATCTGAAACAACTTAATGGCTACCTTCAACTGTTTGATTGCCAATATTCTTCAAAATATCTTCTTTTCTGTTCATCGGCTGATAGAATAATTCACACAGGTTTGAAATAGAGGGTGATTACAGAACTGTAATTTTGGGGGGAACGATCTCTTTAATATGCAGATGACAGCTCTGGTTCTATTTCCTCAAATAGTTTCACTATCAAAACATCATGACCTGCCGGCATGGCAACACCGGCTCAACCAATAGCATTCATTAATTTGGTCTGCTGACCAGTGCCAGACAGTAAGATTGTATGACAAACTTATTTGTAGACATTCTTTATTTCTGCACTTATGTCTGGTGATGGTAGTGACAAAGAAATTAGACATTTCAGCTTTAAAACGTTTGAACAACGCACTCACCGTGTGATGTCTTCAATCAGCTGAGACGGATCGGGAGGATAGAATTTGACAGCAAAGGAGAAATGCCAGGGACCCACTAAAAACAATCAGACACAAACTCACTTTCATCAGATTCAAGCAACCAAGGTTAAAAAGCCCAAGTATCTTATTTTCCAACACTTACCGCGGATTTGTTTCTTGATTTCTTTCGAAGGATCCAGCCAATTCTAAAAGAGAGAACAAAAAATTCCTCTATCAGCCAGGACACATTGATAAGCAAATGCCGCAGTTTCAGCACTGTCTCCTCCACGGCAGGAGCAATCACCTCATACATATTCTGTAAAATGGTCAGTGCATTAATATTCTGCAGCCACAGGAGCACTAAAAGAGTAGATAAATGTCATCTCTGGCACACTGCACTCTTAAGGTCACTCAAAGCCTGGTGACACATGAAAACGTTTAATGCCAGCTCACCTCGGTCCAAAGGAGATGAAAAGCACTGATTTATTCACATCTCACAGTACCAGCTTTCCTAAATGACCACTGATACATGTAAAATATAGGAATGCGAGTGAAATTGTCTCAGAAATCACTTTCCTTTGCTGTACAGACAAGTCAAACCAAAGATATTTCCACTGAAAGCCTGGTTATTTTTATCTGCCCACCAGGCCTGCAAATGTCTTCATACTTTATTAACATATACATTGAAAAATGGCCCATTTCTGTTTCTGGACCTGTTACTGTCTTTACAAGTGTTTCTAACAAACCTTGAGCTCTCCGCAGGTCTCGCTTCCCATGCTTGACACATGTGGTTTTCAAACTGAAATCATTCATCTTTCAAACTGCAGTGTGATCAGATTTGTTGGCCCGGGAACAATCCCGCTGATCATAGCAGCAGGCAAAGGAGCCTCAGCTGGGAAAAAGAGCTAAGTGGAACTAGACTGGGACAGCCGTGGTGGTGCAAGCAGGGTCCTTATGGTTAAACTAGGACTGAGGAGATCCTCAGATGATTTCCATCAGTCAAACCCTGCCTCCAACAGTCCCAATCACAAGGACTCAGAGCCCCATTATCTCAACTCACTTATGTGTATTTCTATATAGAGAGGTCATGGTAGTGCATGGGAATAGATGGAAAACAAAAGGATGCTCTTGTTAACTGAGCAACATCCCTGTTTCCTACTAACAAATGAAGAAAACATAAGAATGATTTTGGATGTTTGCATTTAAAGTTAATCAAGTGAGCAATTGATAAATTAATCTAAAGCAGTTATCCTTATTTTGCAACATGGAAGTAATCTGTTTTCTTTGAACGTTTGAGACTTGATTTGTCAGCTCTCTAGGTAAATAGCTACAACAAAGTGCAGGAAAACGATAAAAATATATGCGCTACACACCAGTGCCTACAATTACGATAATAAATTAAAAACTTTTGTAGATGCTAAGGTCTGGAGACAAACTTTATGTTGGCTTGAAAATATGAAGTAGTTTAAAAGGCTTTACATTTAAAGATGTTAAAAAGTGAAAAGTGAAAGTGACATAACATACAGCCAAGTATGGTGGTGACCCATACTCAGAATTCGTGCTCTGCATTTAACCCATCCAAAGTGCACACACACAGCAGTGAACACACACCCGGAGCAGTAGTTAGACGTACTAAGAAGTAGTTAAATTTTTTTAAATAAACTTTTGTATATATAGATGGTTGTTTTGTAATCATGTTTTACCTACATGTTGATAGCATGCATTAAGAAAATGAACCATGGTTTTACTACAAATAAACCATATAGGAACTATAGTTAAACCAAGTTAACCACAAATAACCCAGATTTTTCAACACTAACTATACTCCATGGTACTTGTACTAAATCTGTAGTTATACAAATTACAATACACACACACACAAACATGGTTACTACAATTTTACTATAGTAAAATTATGGTTAATTTTCATAGGGGTCGACATGTTGCTAACTTGTATCTAACATATTTTAGCATGTTTCCAGCATATTGCTGGCATGTTTTAACATGATGCTAACATGTTTCAGCACATTGCTAGCATGTTTAGCAGTTTTGTTACAATGTATCTAGCATGTTAAAACATTTGCTAGCATGTTGTTCCTATTGTGTTTTTACAAATTGCTACCATGTAACATATTTAGTTTCTAATATATTTTATGCTGTTAAGTAAGGGATAATGTACATCCAGCCGGTTGTTATTGCAGAATAACCCCTGACAGGGTGATCAGGACCCCGACGCGAAGCAGATCCCACTTATTACATGGCTACTTGCCACATAATAAATAATTAGACACAAAATATTGATTTCAGTTGAAATATTTGACCGCAAAGCTTCCATGAACACAGCATTTGCAAGCAAGCGGCAAGTTCAAACTAGACGTACATTTAAGGGAAAGGGTGAGAGCAACTCTGCAATACCAGGATGACATAATTAAATAATTAATAATTGCTTACATTTATATAGCACTTTTCTGGGCACTCAAAGCGCTTTTTACATAGAGGGGGGTAATCTCCTCAACCATCACCAGTGTGCAGCATCCACCTGGATGATGCGACGGCAGCCATATTGCACCAGAACGCCCACCGCACACCAGCTTATTGGTGGAGAGGAGACAGAGTGATGAAGCCAATCAGTAGATATGGGGATGGTTAGGAGACCATGATGGTCAGAGGCCAAAGGGTGAATTTGGCCAGGAGTTATACCCCTACTCTTTTTCGAAGGACATCCTGGGAAGTGTACACCATTTTGAATCGAGTTAAAATATTTCATTAGTTAAACAAATGCAAAGCTTCCAGCAAGAAAAACTGTTCCTAGCAAGAGTACAGCGCCAACTTCAGTTACCCGGATGAGCCTGTGTTATCAGCTTTTACCAGTTGTTATGTACAGTTGTTATTGCAGAAAAACCCCTGACAATGCACAAAAAACCCCGAAAAAAAGCTCAGTAAAAAAAAGCAAATAGGAGTAAAAAAAAGCTTGTATGTTTTTCATACTTTTCTGGACCTTGACAGTTGACAGTGTAATTTATTTGGTAGTCTATGGGACAGTCACAAGCCTCCCGATTTTCATCCAAAATATCTTAAATTGTTTTCTGAAGACGAACAAATCTTTTACGGGTTTGGAACGACATGGGGGTAAGTGATTAATGACAAAATTTTCATTTTGGGGTGGAGTATCCCTTTAACACAAAAATGGCATTAAATAATGTATTGTGGGTATTTTCATTGACAAATGTAATTTTCGATTAATTAGATGAATTAATTACATTAAAAATTTTAATCGACTGACAGCCCTAGTTTTAACATGTCGCTAGCAAGTTTTAGCATGTTTTAACATGTTGCTTAGATGTTTCAGCACATTGCTAGCATGTTAACATTTTGCAAACATGAATCTACCATGTTTTAACATTTTGCTAACATGTTTTATTATGTTTAGCTGACATGAACATTACTAACATATTAGGTTGTTGACATGTTTTAACACATTGCTAATATGCGTTACAATTTTGCTGTTTTGAAATGTTTCTAGCATTATTTAACATAATGCAATGCTTAAACAAGTTGCTAGCATGTTTTAGCACTTTGCTAACATGTTTTTAGCATGTTTTGATACTTTTCTTAATAATTTTCTTGATGTTGCTAGCATTATTTAACATAGGCCTATTGCCACAATTTCCAGCATGTTTCTGACATAAGAAATACCAGTTTGCAATATCAAGCAGCATAGCAGCCTGTTTTTGTACAAGTAAAATAACTGGAAGCGAATGACACCAGAAGACTCGCACATTCAAGTTACACAAGGCTGGAATAATAAAAATAAAAAAGTCTCACCAATATGTGCTCTGTTAATTTAAAGCAATTATAGCAATTATATAAGAGAAATAGTACAATGGAATGACAAAACAGGTGAACTCTGACCTTTTGGCTCTCCGTGTCACTGAAGGTCAGGCCAAAGTAGTCCTTCTCCAAGAGGTTGAGATGTTCACAAACCAAATCCAGTAACACATGTCCTTTACAGAGTTTCTGTATAGATAGATGAACAAGTACAGAGAAAGAGCACAAGAGAAAAGAGATCGGTTTAGTGTTTGTCACTGCAGAAAATGCCACCCTTCGATTTTAATCCAAGTCAGATGTGTCTCTTATCCCTTCACTGGGACACAGTATCATTCCCTTGAGAATATGATGATACCTGGGTTTCCGTCATGTAATGCAAAGGTGTTTTTATGATTTTAAGACACGATTCAACATCATATTATCTGGCCAGGCTAACATTAACCAGTTAGAAGCTGATTAAATGCAATATTTGTAATGTTAAGGAGGCTCAAAAAGTCCCCAAATATGCTGTTAACAAGCATGATTTATGTTATAATGTAGTAAATCCATGTAGTTTCCATCCATTTGCTGGGTCAATGATATGGTGAACATTAGCATGTAAATCAAGTCAAATCAAATTTCCCCAAATCCGCATTGTTATGAAGCAGCTTTACAAGAAAATCATGATGTTGATGTTTATAATATCTTAATATCTTTGTGCCTTTCGAGCTCAGCAGATTAGAGCTGGACGATAATATAGTTTCTGTTTTTTCAAGAAATCAAGACTGAGATTTGATATAAAGTATATATCGCATAATGTGAGTGTACTTAGCGACAGTACAGCTTAAATTTTTGTAACAATAGAAACAATCAAGCAATTTAGATGTATATATATAACTTCTATATCCAACTTTATATAAAGAGCTGGGAGATAATATATAAAACAGTCTTAAAGATAAGAAATTGAAATAATGAAATCATCTGCCCTTTGTTACATTAAATGCTACAATGAACACTTACGTGCTGTTTCTAGAAAATCTCATTCTCATATTCTATATTCATATAATTTTCAGTCGTGGCTAAGCATCTGTGTGTCTTTCTGACCACACCCTGTCATTCTGCACAACAGAGTGGCATATGCAACATGCTTGAGACACTAGCTCTGGCTTTGCCTTTCTACAGAAACACTAAGCACTCGCTGCCCAGGGAGCCCGTTTCCCGCGGCGACATGGATACAGCACAGCTGTTTCCATGGCAACAGAAGTGGTAAGGTTTTATGTGTGTGAGACTGTGTGTGTGTCGCTTCCCTGGCCTCTCATTACTTAAGAGACTGTGTGTGTGTGTGTGTGTGTGTGTGTGTGTGTGTCGCTTCCCTGGCCTCTCATGACTGAAGCACAAGATTTTTTAAGAGGGAGAGAGAAAGAGAGAGTGGGTGTGCTACCATAAAAAGGCTTCTTAAGTTAGCCAGGGAGGCCCTCGATTACACCAGCACATTATATTTGTATGTAAAGGCAATTTCATAGTTTTTAGCTAACCTAATGCACTTCAAGGACTTAATTTTGATAGATCCCCGGGTGCAGAAATGTACTCCGAGTTCTGACTAACAATAGTACTGTCCTTGTTGCCATTTGTGATTTTAGGTTGTACAGTATGTTCACAACTTGCTTGTAATGAGAAGTGCTCTGCTGTGTTTATCTAGGGGATAGATTTTTAATATTGATGATGTGACATAAAATAATTAATGAAATGTTCACAGAGAGATCTCTTTTTGCCTTGTGATAAACTCAAGAATAAGCCATTGTTCCAGCGAAGACATCAGATTTTTAAAGGGACAGTTCACACATGCTCAACTCAACTTCCTTTCATCTGTGGAACAAAAAAGGAGATATTTAGCTACAGTTGTGCTCAAACTTATTCATAGTAAACATGAACAAAGAAGGATGTGGAAATAAGTCTGCATTGTTTATCCATTTGATATTTCATTCATTTTTTTTTTAAATCTAACATTTAATTGAAGTAAAAAAATAAAAAATAAAAAAGTGGAGGAAATTCACATTATGAAATAAATATGAGGAAACACAAAGGCCAAATTATCGTAATCATTCATCACAATAAGAAAAACCAAAGAATATATTTCTGAGCAAAAGATAGTTGAACTTTACAAATTAGAAAGTGGCTGTAAGAAAAGAGCTAGAGCAGTGAAAATTCCCATTTCCACCTTCAGGGCAATAATTAAAAATTTAAAATCAACAGAAAATGTTAGATTTTTATAAATCTTTTCAATAAAAGATCAAAAGGATAAATTAAACAAACAAATACCCAGATCCAACTATCACAACATTTACCAATTCATGAAACAGATTAATTTTCAGATCCTTCTTTGATCATATTTACCAAAGGTATGATCAATTTTGAGCACAACTATATTTGCATCAATTCAAAAACGTTTTTTTTTTTGTTCACTATACATTGAAAGTGAATGGGGACATGATAGAGGATAGACAATCTTTAAAAGGACAAAAAAGGCTGATGATTGTAGTAAATAAACTTCCTATCACAACTGTTACATTATATTAATATATTAAAGGGATAGTTTACCCAAAAATCTAATTCTGTCATTTTACTCACCCTCATGTTGTTCCAAACCTGTATGATTTTCTTTCTTGTGTGGAGTATAAAAGAATAGTGCCATTAACTTCTATTGTACATACAGAAAAAAACAAAGACATTTCTGAAATATCTTCCTTTATGTTCCACAGAAGAATGAAAGTCATACAGGATTAAAAATGTCATTCTTGAACTACACCTATACACACAAAACGGCATGTGTTGTAGCTTTCAAGTTGTTTTAATTAAGTAAAAATTCCTTCAGGTTTTTCATGAATAGTTCACAATGACTATGTTTTACAATTAAGTACAAATAAACAAAGTTAATAAGAAGAAAATAGCCTACAAACAACAAAAAAGCAGAAATTAAAACTAGGCAGAAAATCACAGCAGTAAAATAGTTTTTTAAGCCTAACTTTGTGTTGATTTTGATGGTTTATTATGGCTAGTTATTAAAGAAATTAACATGCAAACATGCACGTGAGTGTTCAAAAGCAGCTTCTTGTCATATTGTCACTATTTGTCCTTTGAAGTTTGATAAGTATAAATCTTTTTTATTATTATTATTATATGGAAAAGAGCAGCTTGGGCATTATACCTCCTTTTGTATTCTGTGGAGGAAATAAAGATTTAAAAAGCAAATTTTTTAAATCTGCGTGAACTTTAGCCAAGGTTGACAAACGCACAAGCCTGGCATACCCTCCTCTGAAAGGTGTTAGTATTATTTACTCCATGGGACCACTAATATGTCACCATTATAGATTTCCCATCCTCCTCCCCTTCAGCCAAACGTAGAAGACTGGAAGTATAGGCGGCCTTTGACCTTTAGATTGGACAGTCTGTCTCTCTCAGTAGGTGTTGCAGCATCAGTAATGGCAAAGGATGGGAGAAGCTACCAGAGAGCCACGAATAACACCCCAGAGAAGAGCCCTGTCTGAAAACACCCTGGAAATCCATCAGCCAGCAGACCCCTGGGGCACACAGGCAGACATGGCACTGATCTCAGAGCAGTATGTGGAGCTCCCTGGAGAGCTTCTAGTGTGGGAGTGCTTTTCACCTATCAATGAACACCCCCACCACATCAGCCCTCACTAGCATTCATATCCCATGTGCTGCAATTCCCAGAAGCACTGCGGCAGGCAACATGGAGCTGTGAAAATTCCAATGAGGGACTGAAATGTGAGGTTCAGGGATCAGAGGAACATCATTGGGATTTTTTGTTCGACACTATTCTAATATCTATGCATATTATTACTGTAAATCCAGCTGCTGGTTTGTATGTGTCAAACGTAATAGTTTAGTGTAGTCTTAATTTAGCACCATAAAATGCATTACATATTTGTTATTAAAGATAAAGTAAAAATACCCAACACCATTAATTAAAGTTTCGCACATATTCTCTTAAGTATGCGAGTGCTAAAACTGAGTTATTTCTATAAAAATTTGAGCGGATGAACTCAAAGAGGTGTCCCTGTGCAATTTTATGTTTAAAAATATTTTAGTAAATATAAACATATATATATTGTCATTTTGATGCAAATTAATTCTAATGATTAAATATGTTAAACTATATTAAGAAATTGTATTATGTCGAGTGGATTACTTCTAAATTATGCTTATCATTTCTTATGATTAAAAATAATTACACTTTTAAGAGAATACATCTCTGCAAATATATTACACCAAAAACAAAAAAAAAAAAAAAAGTAAAAATAAATAAATATTAATTACTCTAAAAAAATCTACCAAAAGGTATCAGAAAAATAATATAATTAATGTTTTTGAAAGAAATCTCTGGCTGCATTTATTTGGTCAAACGTACATAAAACCAGAAATATTGTTACAATTTAAAATGACTGTTTTCTATTTTAATATATTTTAACATTAAATATATCCCTGTGATGTAAAGCTGATTTTTCAGCATAATTACTTCAGTCTTCAGTGTCGCATGATCCTTCAGAAATCATTCTAATATGATGATTTTCTGCCAAAGAAACATTTCTTATTTTTGGAAATCATGATAAAAGTTTTTTTTCTTTCTTTTTTTCTTTTTCTTTTTTTGATAAAACAAGATATATTTTTTTTCAAATACACTCTCAGAAAAAAGGTACAAAGATGTACCTTTTAGCTTTTGTACCACAGATTGCCAATCCAGTGAAAAATGTATATTTTGTACCTTTTTTTTCTGAAATTGTAGAAATATTTTGTAACATTATATACAGTATTTCCTATATAATTTTTCAGCTACACTGTCTGGCTCTGCTGGAAAAATCTCAACTAATCTAGCTGTTTAAGCAGTCTGCAGGCATGTGGTTGACTTGACAAAGGAATACAGCACTACTGGAGAACAGAATGTGAAACCCTGAGAGCCCTCGAGGTCTGGGACCATGTTTCTACAGAACAACACAAATCAGTTTTAGCGCACGCCAGCAGCTACTGTACCTCCACCCCGGTCTCATAGGCAGATCCATCTAGCAGTGTGACTTTCACAGCTACTGTCTTTGGTCTTTTGGAGGATTTCTGCGGCGATCTAGACATCCTACTAGGTGTTTTCTCTGACGAATCATCCGTGTCTCTGTGTTCATCCGACATCTTTGAATCGTGATCCTGAATAGAAGTGATCAAAGTGTATAGTTTCAAAAAAAAAATGGTGAAGTGTTCAAAAGCAGTGCATGAAAGGATGTTTCATGAATGAATTTCAAATGATGGAAAGATAGTCAAACATATTGTAAGGCATAATATTTAATAAATGATAGATCCTAGGCTTACCGTGTAACCTCCGTCTGCTGTATTCTTTACGGCTGAACTTCTCTCTGACATAGCAATCACTTGTAGTCCTAAAGTAATAAAAAAGATTTGAACAAACTCATTAAACAGATTAAACTTTCCTCTTGCTTCACCATATTAATTTCACATTAACTTCTTTATAGGCCTAACAGGTCTAATGAACATATAAATGCTGTGTATTTGACTGCTGGCAACATATCGGAGCTACTTTTAAGTCTCTTAATTCACTTTGATAGCATTAAAGAGGTTTTTTATTCTTAAAGAATCTTTTACATTCCATAAAATATGCTACATGGGTTTGGAGCAACAAAAGGTAATTAAATTATTTTTAATTTAAATTTTTAGGTGAGCTGTCCCTTTAATATGATTCAATAGGTGAAGAACAAACAAACACTTCTGTTGGTTTATCTAATGAGCCGTGCTGCGATATGTTCATGAGATCTGTAGAGCAAACGTTTCATAATTAGTCACCAAATGGCCAGGACGGAGTCTGTTTGACTATTTCTTGAAGCTACTGAAGCTCCTGTGAAAGGACAGTGCAGGGAATGTGTTTATTGACATATGGTCATGAGAATCATCTAAAACATTACGTGTCTGCAGTATAATTAGCTAGTGATGATCTCATATTAATAAATTAACAATCTGTGTAAACAGATTCACTTTGAGTACAGTGAAAGCATTTTATTTATTGAATAAGCTATTTGTCTTTCTCCAAAATAGAAGTCTTTGTGATCTCTGTTAAATTAAGACAGATAGAAGACAGATGGATGTAGAAGCTGCACCTAAAAACAGTAAAACGCTTAAAACCTGCCTAAATATGCAATCCTTTTTTAGCAAATAAACTTCTCTGTGTTTAATGGTGTTTAGGTGTCGCAGCTTGACAGTTTGACTCCACTGTGAATATGCTAATCGCCTTCATTTCCATCTCATTCACTTGCACCACGCTGTGCTACTAAAAGCCCCAAACATCTCCCCCACAGAAATTCTCCAAATATCACTCGATATAAGCATCGCAGTTCAAACAAACAAACCTCCCCATTTGGCCATGCTCATTTTTATCGCTCGCTCTTTAAGTACTATCCGCAAATGTACCCGTGATTCAATCAGAAGACAAACAGCCAGTCCATTAAATGGCTAATCTATACATTTAACTCTGGTTGCTGACTTATCTCTTCTACCAATTAACCGGTTTTAACTGAAGCTCTGCATTTTGCCGTAATGGAGGACTTAATGCTTTAATTATTTCAGCTGAACTGTTACCGCCTTGAGGATTTGAGCTCTCTTGATGTACAGTATTTATTCATAGAATAGAGGACAAGAAATGATGGAGAAAAGATCAAGATCGTGAAACATCTCAAGTCAGATCTAAACAAACTGTCCATGTGAGCAAAACATACAAAACATAATTGATATTCAATGATAATAAATTCAAAAGATGATAACAAAACAACAAAACTACAATGTAAAAAAAAAAATTACTGTAAAAAATACGGTAGCAACATTTTGAGTTTTACGTTTTAACTTAAATTTAGTTGAATACCATAATTTCATTAACTAATATAATGTTAATATATCAACCTATTGAAGTACTGAAATCTGTTTTGTACCTTTGTAATACACTGATAATCACCAGATGCAGGTGGTGATGAGAAAGTCACATGATGAACCAAAGCCTATCACAAGCAGCTTTTAAACACTAACATATATAGAAAGTGCACAATGTCATTCACACAAATGCTAAAAACCATCACGGTAACACACATGAAACAACATTAGGTGTAACACACAACCCTAATATAAAGAAAGAAGAAACATAGTTATTTCAACAAAAAAAAAATGTAAAATTTGAAATGTATTGCAGTAATTACGGTCATTCACCGTATACAGTAGGGGAATTTACCATTAACCATATAACAGGTTTTTAGTGTAGTATTTTTACAGTCTTTTACCGTTAAATTCACGGCCATTTTTTACAGTGTAAGATACCGTTTAAAGAAATGTAAAGATGAAAACCCTGAAAGACTATATCTCTTTTAGATTTAATGCCAAACATTGATAAAATTCACTTTTATCATATTACACATTTAAAATTTACAGCGTTTTTTCACATCAAAATGGACCAAAAATATTGGCTATTTTAAAAATATTGGGACAAGCCTTTTGAAATGCTCCACCCACACTTCCTGTTTTAACAGCAAACATGGGTTAACGTATAACTGCACGCATCAAGCTATTTCAAATGGGCCAATACAGCTAATGTTACAATGAAATGAGCTTCACAAAATTAGTTTTAAAAAATATATATGAGCTTGTTTTGATAAAAATGGTAATTGCAATGTTTTATCTCATAATTCAGTTTTTTTTTTTCTTACATGGTGGGGGGTTCTGAATTGTGAGATAAGTTGCTTTTTTATATCGCAATTCAGTTTTTTTTTTTTTCAGAATGAGAAAAAAAGTTCAAATTGTGAGATATAAACTCAGAATTACAAGGAAAGAAGAAAGTCAGAAAAATAAGATATAAACTCTGAATTAGGAGTAAAAAGTCTGAATTATTAGATAAAAACATCACAATTATATTTACATTTATTTTTTTCTTCCGTGGCAGAAGCAAGCTATAGTTACATCTCATCTACTAAAAATGAGTAGAGCCGAATTAAATGGCAGCTACAGAAAGATATGAAGCACTAGAATAGTAACAGTCAGTTGCTTTTCCAGCTCCTTCTTTTTCAGTTAATGTGTGTTCAGATCAATATATTGATGAGGCCTTTTACTGGGCTAAGAAGGTCAGTTTATGGTCTAGAAATTAATTTATGTCTAGCCATTAAAGTTACCACAAATCAATGTTTGTATAAAAATAATTTAATGTTTTACTAAAATTATAATAATTATATTATAAAAGTATGACACATAATTTAAAAAATATATTAAAAAAACTATTTAAAAATGTATATAAGTGTATGTGTGTACACTGTTAGAAGTCTCAACACATAGAGGTTGAACCTTTGACATAAACTAAAGGCTCAGTAAAGCCTAAGGCTTAAAGAAACAAGCCTGTCTCTGCTGAAGACTCAGTCAACCCTGCAAACACTTTAATGTGTCCATAGCACAACATCCTGATGAAAACCACTAGAAATAATAATTAAACTAAATGAAATGGAGACTCATAGCTTAACATTATAATAGCATAATTCACCCAGAGCTAATGTAATGAAATGTGAGCCTTTTTTAAAAGTAGCTATGTAGTCCAAACACTCTGATTTCATTTCTGTTGCAGAAGACATATTAGAGGGACATCATCATTTCAAACTAAGAATTAAATTTACCAAATCTTGGATATAGGTTATTTGACTTGATGATCTGACTGAAATGTTATTTTTAATTTCTACACATCATCTCACCTCCACAATTGGAATTTCACAAAAGTTCAACACATTTTCCACTAAAAAAAAAATAAATAAAAAGTTCTGTGAAACAATTTTCGCTCAGAAGTTGCTAATAAATTTCACAAAAAAATTACAAGGAAATGGCACGGTACACATTGGATTGAATCAACTTTTAAAAAATCTCTTTTACAGTGTAATATGAATTTACCAGTCTCAGTTCTATTTGACACATTTTACCATGTTTAAATCTATTTATTACATTTTAAAAATGTCCAAAAATATATTTATTACTGGTACATATAAATGCTTTTTTTGACCAAAAGATGGCAGGCAGATTTGTTACACTTGCCCCGGGTCTCCGCTTGACTTATAATAATGAATAAAATGACTCTGATTCTGATTATGCATTCATTAAAAAGAAAAAGATAATGTATGCTCCTTCAGACATATGGGAAGCTTCAGAAGAAATACTAGACAGGTTTGAGGGGAGACAGGGGTGCAGTTCAGAGAACCAAGGAGTGAACACTTGCTTAAAAATGCCAACCAAATTATTGCTACCTAATAGGTGAGACTTTAATTCCTCTGTATAATTACATCTTCCTTGTAAACAGATGACGGATAATGTGGCATTAGTAACCATAGTGTTGAAAAGCCAAGATTAACATTCTACATCCAGATGCTTGCATTGGGATTTAACGCTGTTGAGTTTCGAACCACACGCATGCCAATTTGCACTACAACAAACATATCTGAGGAGATTAAAAAGACCAATAACTAAACACTTCAGAAGATGACACTGTGTGGATGTATATAAGTGCTAAAAAACTCCCAGTGAGAAATATTCAGGAAACTGCAGCTCTTGAAAAGAGCACAGGATGAATAGCAGAACATCTGGCCCACCGTCCCTTGTTCCTAACATTCAGAGAGCTACAGATCCTCCTCGGCTCAAATGCTACACAAACGCCGACACATCTTGACTGTAATGGGTCTCTTTTGAGTTCCTACTCCTGGGACAGTTCCGGGAAAAATCAACCTATTGTAAAGCGCCATCTGAGATCTTTAAATACTTCAGTTCAAAGAATATAACACAATTGTGATATGCAGCCTTTTTGATGATAGGGTTAGCATATTATACTGATTTGACTACCATTATTCTGAGATAAAGACGTACTTTATCAAGGGTATGACACTCGCGGTAGGTTCACACAAAGTTCAATAAAGAAATGCCAACTGTGCTTTTTTCCAAGTATGTGTTCTTTAACATCTCCCGGAAGTCAATTAACCTTAACCTTTTCCTAACTGTAACCTAGCTCTAGCATCAAAAGAAATAATAACGGTTCATAAGAATGTTATCTGAGTCTTAAAGAGACAGTTCACACAAAAATGTAAATCCTGTCATATTTTCGCTGATACAATGAAAGGTCAAAAACAGTTTCTTCAAAAGTTACACTGAAGAAATAAAGTCATAGATGTTTGGAACAACATGAGGATAAGTAAATGATGAAAAACCTATCAGCTTGGTGTGAACTATCCTTTAGCCCCAGACCAAGGCCTTCAGCAAGCTTTAGGAAGCCAGACTTCTGACTATCGTCTGTTTTAGGTGCAGCTAATTTTGGGCCAAGAACCGCCCACTCAGACAGGAATAGATTATCCGACTGAGACAAGAAAAAAACAATCACAGTTTGTTTTGTTTTAATGTGCGTGTTTAAGATTTCTTCGAAAATTGCCGATAACACATTAGCAGTCTGGTGTGGGAAAAACTTGTTAAAATAATTTCGCAGCAGTGTCCACACGTGACCAGCTATACACAAAATAAATTAGTTGAATTTGTAATCAGAATTAATAATATATACATCCAAAATTAAAAAAAAAAAAAGTAATTACTTTACAGATTACTTTGAATATACAATTCTACTCAGTTTACTTGCCACCTAAGAGCTTCAAGCTAAAACCTGTAGGTCACACTTTATTTTAAGGTCCAATTCTTGCTTTTCACAAACTATTAACTACGACTTTTGCCTCAATAAATTCTTAATTTGCTACTTATTAATAGTTAGTAAGGTAGTAGTTAAATTTAGGTATTGAGTAGGATTTGGGATGTAGAATATGGTCATGCAGAATATACAGTATGCTTTATTAGTACTAATAAACTAAAAACTTTAAAACTCATTCTATTTTAATAACAATCACAAAAGAATCAAATAAAGCACATTTTGTTACCTTTTTAAACTTGGAAGGGTTCAATTTAAGCAGATGATTTTACTATCGCTGTCATCTTCAGAGTGCATTTCCCCATTATATTCAGCATCTGGCTCATATTCCCGATTTCAAACATATTCTCAAAACTATAATTTTTAATGATTCAAAAACATTTTGCTCTCTATTCACGACGTCCACCATCAAATGACAGTGAATCTTATATTTCACTGCATACAGTAATTGCTCTGCATTAAAGCCATTCAAGCCAGTTCAATTTTTGCATATGATATTGTTTGTTTTATGCCTGTGATAATTACAGTACAAATGAAAATCACGTCACCATTGTGTTTCAAGCAGTGCCACTTTGAAGAAAAAGGTCCATTGCACATATTGAGTCATCAGACATTTAATTATTGTTGTGCAGGAATAATATACTTACACTATTACTGTACATAGCCTACCTCAGGTTGCTAGCGACCCTATACACCCTTAATAAACATTGAAAAATATTTCACTGACTATATATATTCACCATATATACCCTTATAATTCCAAGGCGACGAGATAAAATGCATTGCTTTGTCAGAGATCAGGCCTCTCAGTTAATTAAATAACATGCAGGAGATTTGTTTCTCTAATGTCATCTGCTTCACCCCCTGATCGTTATACATGAATGATTGTTCTGGTCAATACACACCTAATCAGCTGGCCGGGAGACATAATGAGGAATCCGACATGGGGCGGTTCTGCTCCTGTCTTTTTTTTTTTTCTTGTTTAGATGTTTCTCCTCAAGAAGTTTGCTCATATGCTTGTTAGAGTGTTAAAATTTGCACCATTAATGATGTTGTTTAGATCAATGGCATTTTAGATTTTTGTAAACTTAAAAAACAAGGTTTTTTAACAAGTGTTGCAAGACTGTACAGTAAATTATTTAGCCGATGGATCATCAGTGAATCACTTTGAAACTAATGGCAGTGGAATTTGTTTATGCTTAAAATATGCTTGCGTCATTTGTCTCATCTTTTGAATTATATCATCGTATGTGTCTAATTCACACAACTTTTGTGAATAATTTCAAATCTATATTACACTTTTTCCATCCAATTCACAAAATGTCAGAGCCAATCATAGCATATACAGTAACTCGTAAGCTGGGACATGTTGGAAAGTAGACTGATAAGCTACATTTATTTCTAATATGGAATTAAAAGCATAGTTCACCTAAAAAGAAAACTTCTGTCATCATTTATCTTACCCTCATGTCCTCCCAAACCCACATTACTTTCTTTAAACATGTGCTCTATTAAGGAATTCAATCTATCATACAAGACTTCAGTTTTTAAGCGGCTTGTCCTCCTGTCAGATGTGTTGTTTAATGCATTTCAGACTCGTTTTCATCAGCACACAGCTTGCATCATACAGTTGTACATTTTGAAAAAATGCAAAGTGAATCTTTGTTAAAATTCAGACTTGACTAAATTAGTGCCAGGCTGTGCATTCATGTCAAGCAGATGAAGCACAATAGAATGGAAGTGCAATAATTCTGACTAAAATATAACCTTTTGTTAAAATATACTGTATCCATAAGCAGAGGCATGTCAAATATCTTCACCAAAGAAGTTTTGTAGCTGGTTACAGTTGTAAAGTACTTTTTCAGTAAAGTGCAGTTTATTATACAATAAAAAATAGCTATTTTTTTCTTTTATCGAAAACATATTGAACCGTAACTTTAAAACCAAAGTTCATACAGAATCATTTTTGTGAAACCTCTATAATATACATATATATTTATTATACAGTTGCACCCTACATTTTTATTTTCATGGAAATAGAGCAGCGTTAACATTCTGCTAAACATCTCCTTTTGACATTTTGAGGAACTGTTATTTGTTCATTTCTCAATCATCATTTTATTGCATTGCATTAAAAAAGCTAAAGAGCTTTAATTATGAAAATACACATTTAAATGTCATCATTTATAAGATTTTATTGGGTGATATAGTGTTATATTATTACAACGATCTCACTGATTTACATTACAAGCTACTAGAATTACATCTTACTTTTTGGCCATATACAGGTCCTTCTCAAAAAATTAGCATATTGTGAAAAAGTTCATTATTTTCCATAATGTAATGATAAAAATTTAACTTTCATATATTTTAGATTCATTGCACACCAACTGAAATATTTCAGGTCTTTTATTGTTTTTAATACTGATGATTTTGGCATACAGCTCATGAAAACCCAAAATTCCTATCTCAAAAAATTAGCATATCATGAAAAGGTTCTCTAAACGAGCTATTAACCTAATCATCTGAATCAACTAATTAACTCTAAACACCTGCAAAAGATTCCTGAGGCTTTTAAAAACTGCTTCATTACTCAAAACCGCAATCATGGGTAAGACTGCCAACCTGACTGCTGTCCAGACGGCCATCATTGACACCCTCAAGCGAGAGGGTAAGACACAGAAAGAAATTTCTGAACGAATAGGCTGTTCCCAGAGTGCTGTATCAAGGCACCTCAGTGGGAAGTCTGTGGGAAGGAAAAAGTGTGGCAAAAAAACGCTGCATAACGAGAAGAGGTGACCGGACCCTGAGGAAGATTGTGGAGAAGGACCGAATCCAGACCTTGGGGGACCTGCGGAAGCAGTGGACTGAGTCTGGAGTAGAAACATCCAGAGCCACCGTGCACAGGCGTGTGCTTTTGAACCAGAAACAGCGGCAGAAGCGCCTGACCTGGGCTACAGAGAAGCAGCACTGGACTGTTGCTCAGTGATCCAAAGTACTTTTTTCGGATGAAAGCAAATTTTGCATGTCATTCGGAAATCAAGGTGCCAGAGTCTGGAGGAAGACCAGTGTCAAGTACTCACAGTCAGTGATGGTCTGGGGTGCCATGTCAGCTGCTGGTGTTGGTCCACTGTGTTTTATCAAGGGCAGGGTCAATGCAGCTAGCTATCAGGAGATTTTGGAGCACTTCATGCTTCCATCTGCTGAAAAGCTTTATGGAGATGAAGATTTCGTTTTTTCAGCACGACCTGGCACCTGCTCACAGTGCCAAAACCACTGGTAAATGGTTTACTGACCATGGTATTACTGTGCTCAATTGGCCTGCCAACTCTCCTGACCTGAACCCCATAGAGAATCTGTGGGATATTGTGAAGAGAAAGTTGAGAGACGCAAGACCCAACACTCTGGATGAGCTTAAGGCCGCTATCGAAGCATCCTGGGCCTCCATAACACCCTCAGCAGTGCCACAGGCTGATTGCCTCCATGCCACGCCGCATTGAAGCAGTCATTTCTGCAAAAGGATTCCCGACCAAGTATTGAGTGCATAACTGAACATAATTATTTGAAGGTTGACTTTTTTTGTATTAAAAACACTTTTCTTTTATTGGTCGGATGAAATATGATAATTTTTTAGGAATTTTGGGTTTTCATGAGCTGTATGCCAAAATCATCAGTATTAAAACAAATAAAAGACCTGAAATATTTCAGTTGGTGTGCAACGAATCTAAAATATATTAAAGTTTAATTTTTATCATTACATTATGGAAAATAATGAACTTTTTCACAATATGCTAATTTTTTGAGAAGGACCTGTACTGTAAAAATCAGCAACTGCATTAATTTGTAAGCTTCATATTCTCCTATATCATACAATATGAGGAATAAATGTATTGAAGACTTGAAATATAGTGCATAAGACATAAGGACTGCTTTGCACCCTACCTTTTCATTTTCATGGCATGGAAAAGAGCAGCGTTAACATTCTGCATTGTGTTCCACAGTAGAAAGCAGATTTGTAATAACATTTTATGGGATGAACCAAACATTTAAAACAAGTGATATTTTGAAAACATCAACTCTAAAATTAAAAGTTAAATAATTAATTGCCTGATGCTCTTAATGAACAGCAGTGATTAGATGCACACTTTGACCTTTGTGTAGTAGCTTTCATGTGAAGTGGTTCCTCCGACTAAAGCGCTCACCATGATCAAAACAGCATTTGACACAGACGATGATGGATAATTAAAATGCCCAAACAGAGATCAAGCAGCCTTATCGTGTTGCACTCGGAATTAAATCTGATCAGCAACTATAATGTTGTTTGTACATGTAACCATGTCTTTGTTTATAATCAAGTCAGAGGTCGAGTTTGATCAGGGATAATCCCAACTGCTCAGTGATGCTGTAGAAGATGACTTGGACTCTTATAATATCAGATAACTAGAGTGTGTGTGTTTTGTGTGTTTGCTCAGATGTAGTCAAAACTAAAAAAATGCTGCAAAATATCTATGCAGTGATCATGAGATAATTGAGAGCCGAAATTATGGAACAAGACTGCCTGAAGATGGCATTTTCTAGATTTCCCAGTTCTGCCATGATGCACATTGGGAGCGCAGTAGTGAGCTGGCACCGCCCCAGGCCATATGGACATATGGAGACGTGAACCTGATGTAACCAGTGACAAGCCGTACACTTTTATCAGTCGCATGGTGCTATTAGAACTGCAACCTTCATGTGCTGAAGCATAACAAACAACTCAGGAAAAGGAATTTGTTAAATAGTACATATATTTAGCAGACCTTTGTTGCATTTTCTGTGATGATTTAGAGGGGAAAATATGAAGAATTCTGTGGAAAGAACCGTAACCCTATAAAGCCTACTCTATCAGGCCCGAAAATGATCAATATGAACAAAATCTACTCCGACAACTTTTATTCCTTTTCACACAAAGAATGATTTACAGGTAGAGTTTTGATTTACAAAGGCAAATTTTCACACAATTGCTTGCAGAATATTATGTTATGACTTCAAAACCATTTTAACATCCTGCACGATTTGAAAACTGATACTTTTGAACGTTGTCGTCACTTACACAGCTTCATATGCATGAGTTTTCTGACTCAGTAGGTTTGCTCGTTAGCTTACGCGATACGGCATTCCACTTGAGAGATGAAGAGCTCCGGTATGAACCCCGTGAAACTACTGTTTGACAAAACAGCTCAAATCTGTAAAAGGATATTAAAACAGCACTGCTTTTTATATCACTTTTGCATTTGTTTACACTATCGGGTAGGTTTAGGGTTGGGTTTGGTGTAGGGGATATTTCCAAAACAAAAGAGCATTAACTTTTAGTGACACTCCTCAGATTTTTGAATTCTTAACAGCCGCAATACATACCTCAAGCAGTGTTATAAAAACACAGGAATACGTGCCTGTACCAACGTAATAAAAACGTGCCACGTATTAATCGTGTGTTTTAGCGCCACTCTCTGGGCATTTCACTTTGAAACTTACGTAAAATGTGCAGTAAAGTACATTATAACGGTGTTGCAGAAATGTATTTAGAGACACATGTTTCCAATGTGCCTGGGTTTGAACATATTGTTATTCAGTTTATGCCTCTGAATAAAACTAGGGTATTTTTTTGCTTCTCAAGTATATGCTTCATATTCTATACTAGGGTTAATATGGAAATGTGAATTGAACTTCACTCATATTGCTAGCTGAAAGCAAAATCTGAAATATTTATTAAACACACAAAGACCAAGGAATGTGTGGATTTCATAAATTATTTCATGAATGAAAGTTTTGGATTCTGCAGAAAAGGGTAGCTTTCTGATGGGTAAAGCAAAAAGGTGGACAGCATGGTAAATGCAGTTGCTATTGATAGCTGCGTTATTACGCTCAAGGACAACCAAATAATCCTAAAGCATGTATTGTATTCTATGTCAAAAAATTTTAAGGCAGACAGAGTTTAAAATTAATGTCCTGCTCTGATTTTCCATCTAACAATCCATAACAATCCCCCAGCTATACACTTTCATTTGTAAAGTGAAGTATATATACTGCCATCTGTATAGTCATGCCCTATACCCCTACACTAACACCACTCACAGTTTTTTAATAAAATGTAAAAATTTTGTTTTATTGACATACTGTTAGATAAGCACAGCTGCTACATCTCTTTAATAGGCTGACATGTTATCATAAGGTTGAAAATGGGGCAGGCAGGTTTTTAAGGGTGTTTTTTTTTTTTTTTTTTTTGCTCTCTTGCCAGTGTCAACTGGGAATACAAATGTCTTCTTCACCCAAAACATTTAAAATGTCAAAATGCTCACAAAATGATTGCAAAATGGCAAGCTAATTTCTCTGCATTGGCAATTATCTTTCTCTTCCAATTTCTGTAAGGCCAAATCGACATCTAAGTTCCAATTGTGTATTAACAGGATCATAAGGGGACAAAAGCTGGATCCAAACCTCTGCTTACTACGTCATCTTCTACCACATGCTACCACTGCTTACTGTGCTTCTATTATTTTTATCCTGTCACTTGCCATTTCACAATTAGCCTATCTCTTTATGTGCTAACTTGAAAAGTGTATTTAAAGCTAAAATTAAAAAAAAAATCTTATTTTTAACTAAGACACCATTCTTGTACATAACACTCATTAAAATCAAGCACTAAACCCTTTTTATAGCAGCCATTTGGAGTATAGTTCAGGATGCCAGCCTGCTTAGATAAATGCCCCCAAAGCCAGCAAAATGATGGGGAATAATTTCCTGCAAAATGACGGCCCTACTGTGCCATTTGTCATCGAGTATCTTCCCCTTCATTCTCTCCCTGCAGCCTTGCTGTTGGAAAATGGATCTACACTTGGCGACCAGTTCTCCGTAGCTCCAAGCACAATCACTCATCTGTAGTACAATCTGCTAAAGAAATCCATCATTTATGGCAGAATGCATGCTAGCAGAAGAAAGGCACAGGGCAGAGGCTCTAGTAACTCAAGACAAACATGTCAACAGTTCACACAAAATGATTTCAGGGAAATGACAAAATGTGCATGAGAAAAAAAAAGCAATGAGGGAAAGCCTCTCCATATTTTCTCATGCATGAAGACAGGAGCTATGGTCCATAACTTGGCAAGCTGTCTACTGCCTCCGTACACAGTATCCTAGGTTGCATCCAAACAACAATGGAAGCTCATTAGGGACTGATTCTGAATGTGTGTGTGTGTCAATGATTAATTTTAGTAAAGGAGAAACAACTGAGATGATGAAATACTTTAAAGCAGTGGTCCTCAACCTTTTTGACTTGTAGACCCCATATTTTCCAACACAAAAAAAATATTTCTTCTGGTATTTGTACAATGTTCTTTGTTTTGAAACTTTTTAGTGAAAAGAAACCAGGTGTGCTGATATACTAAATAAAATCTGATATGTTCTTCAATAAATTGAAATTGAAAACAGTAATTATTAAGGGGAGAGGAAGAAAAATAATTTCAGTCCACATTCTTGTATTTTTTTTTTACATCAGTTTTTTTTATGGTTCATACATAATATGGAAAAAAATAACATAATAAACAAGGATTAATTTTATTTCTTTTTTTTTTTTTTTTTTTTTTACTTTTTATTCAGAGGCCCAAAATGAGCAAAAAAATATACAATATGATACAGTTGCTGTACCTATACAGTTAACATTTTTCAAAAATTAAGTAAAAATATTTCTCAGTTTTGATCATATTGATAATTTAGAGGCATTAGAAATTATATATTGGGGTAAAGGCATTTTTACCCGAAAATGAAAAATCTACAAATACACTTTCATGTCATTCCAAACTTGTATGACTTTCATAGAATTCAAAAGAAGAAGATTAGTAGAATATCCTAGATGCTCTTACAATGAAAGTGAATGGTGACCAACTGTCCCAGTTCCCTCCCACCTTCATTTATTTTTTAGGTAACACATTATTTTAAGGTGTCCTTGTTACACGTAACATACTATTATAATAACAACAAATTACACATAATTACATGTAAGTAACCCTAAACCAAATCCTAATTCTAACCCTAACCATATAGTAAGTACATGCAGTTAATTAATATTACTCAATACTTAAATGTATAATTACGCTATAACAAGGACACCTTAAAATAAAGTGTAACCATTTTTTTATGTATCATCTTTTACAATGAAGAAAGTAATAACATTTTGGAACAACATGACTGTGAGTAAATGATAACTGACTTCCTTTTTGGGTGAATTACTCCTTTAATTTGCATAAATATTCATAGTATACATAGATTATTACTGATCATTTTCAGTATTGCATGAATTGTATTTATAATCATCATTTATCTCAAACTGTCCTATTCTCCAGCTTTGATTTTTTTTTTTTATATGAGCTTGTTGCATTACATTGCATTATCTCTACAAATGACAAATATGATACTATGGACAAGAGAAAGCAACATAATTATTTCGACTACATTTTGGATCAGACGTGCAATCTGGGTTATATGAAGCGATGGGAACACTTTTTGTAAGCAAAAAAAAAAAAAAAAAAAAAAAAAAAAAAAAAAAAAGGACTTTATTCAAAAATAACGACTTTATGCTGCGTATGCTCTTCTGTGTCATCCGCGCCACAAGGATGCGATGTTTTCTTTCAAATCAAAGCTAAATACACGTAGAAACAGCGCATCCTTGAGGCGCGGATGATACAGAAGAGCATACACAGCATACGGTGATATGAAGAGACACAGAGGAGACTGTTGACAAAGGAATTGTTGAATAAAGTCATTATTTTTGTTTTCTTCACTTCCAGAAAGTGTTTCCGTCGCTTCATATAACCCAGATTGCACGTCTGATGGCAGATGTAGAATTCTGATGACGACTTTCATACCTTTTATGGACCTTGACACTGTTATTTATTTGGCAGTCGATGGGACAGTCACAGGCCTCCAGGTTTTCATCCAAAATATCTTAAATTGTGTTCTGAAGACGAACAAAGCTTTTACAGGTTTGGAACGACATGGGGGTAAGTGATTAATGACAAAATTTTCATTTTGGGGTGGAGTATCCCTTTAAAATGTAGCCTACAGATTCAGCTCACTACATTTTGGAACAGAGCTACTGTGATGGCAAGACTTCTTTTTGAGGGAGCTGCGGTGCCCTTTCAGAAGGCACAAAGCCCCCGTTGTTCAACGCATGAAAGCACTCCACTGTAAAAAAAAAAAAAAAAAAACAACCGAACATCAGCTGAGTCTTATATCAAGTGAGAGACTTTATGAAAAAACTAACAGCTAAGTTTTGCAAGATCTACTTACCATCTTGGAACAAATCTGTTCAGACAGCACTGCCATAATAGTATAATGCATAGAGCAAACTTCAAATAAACAAATACAATAACATGGGTGCTCATGTGCAAGAAAAACATATCAACTCGAGATTCATTCGTAGCCCCAAGCCAATGAGTCCTCAAATGGTGGCATACAGAAGGAAGTGGTGACGTCACCGGTGCAATCAGTCTGCGAGAGCGGTGTGCAGGCAGAGAGGAGGAGCGTGACGAAGAAAGGCAAGCAGGTTTTCTTCAGGGCCATTAGTTAGCATGCATTTCATACACGGCCCCTCTCAAATTAATTGGAGCATTCATATTAATGCTGTTTACCTCCAATCCATCAATCTGTCCTGAGTGAAATTTGGCTGATGCAACAGAGCGGCGTTCAGTCCAGCACGGAAACGTCCTTGTCCTAAGAATGATACTTTTCTGTCCGCGGTTTAAAGCTAAAACCCATTCAAATCGACTTGGAGGATGTTGCCCGAGTTTCTGAAAGGCATCCTATGAAGCAACGGGAGTTAAATTGAAAGGCTGCCAAGCATGTACGGTTCTCAGTAAGAGTGTAAAACCTCAAACCAGAGAGGCCTTTTATTGCTCGGCTGCGATAAAAATGCAGTCCAGTAAAAGTGTGAACAAACATCTCTAGCCACAGGAGCATCACAGCAAGTTGAGGAAAGGCCATCCCTGAAAAATCCTGTGAAACAGCCTTTGTTGTGTTACAACATCTGCCTTTATCCATACCACTGACAAATACATTAAGGCAAGAAGGAAAGTGGACATTTTCTATTGGAGAATTCTGCAGGGGAAAAGTGAGGATCCACAGATGCAGACATCATCCTTTAAGAACGTGCCACCTCGCATCGCGGAGCAGTTCAAGGGCATGCAGATAACTGAATATTGAATTAGACATAGATTCTCTTTCAAGGACATGCCATAAATTTCTAATGAAATATGGCTCTTTATGGCACTCCCAAACAGATAAGGACACAAATAATTAGAAGGTGAGAATTCTGTCAAATAATTTAGCCAGATTACTAGCACTCTTGGGAGGAAATTGGTATTGCCATGTTAACGTATATTTATTATAATCTGCACCCAAAAGAAGCGGGAATATGATGCAGTGTGATTTTAATTTTGTCAGTCCTGACATTTTGCACTGTGTACTTGGCTGCTGGTCCTGTTAGTACATTGAAAAATAGAACTTTTATTTAAATTGTGAGTTATACAATGAAAGCAACCGAAGAACGCACACTTTATAATCGGTGAAGCTGTCAATCACTTCAGTTCAGGGTCTAAGTTTTGCACTGTTGCGAAAATTCTGACTAAATTCTGAACTCAAGGGCTAAAAAATACATGACTGTTAAAAATTAAACAGATTTTAAAACACTGGGCATTGGGGTGTAACAGTACATGTATTTGCACTGAAAATGTTCGGTACCGGTCTTTCGGTTCAGGACCCATGTGTACTGAACAAATACTGCATTGTTTTAACCACGGCACTAGTGTAACGTTATTGGAATCATTTTATATATTGTTACTTTAGATCAGAAACAAAGTGTCATCTTTCAAATTATGTTCATTTTTCATACATGTATAAATGTTGTTTTGAGGCTCTTTGAGGCACGACAGATCACTGTATAAATGCCTCAGTTTAACAGCAGCATGGAGCGCAAGTGAGCGTGCATCATCTCTTCTTCTTTACTACTAGTTTTAACGTGAAATAAACATGAATGAACATCTCATGCATCATGTTATTGCTCAATCTGTGTTTCAACCACGGAAAGACTTCAAATAGCTTGTAAACAAAATGTCAGGTAGCATTTCATTTACCTCAGGCAAGTCATCAGTGTCCACAGCTCATTAGGTCGCTAGAGAAATGAAGTCTAGAGAAGAACATTTCACAAAATATTAGACGGTATACTCATTATTTTACTCTACCTGTTTGTGATGTCTTAATTATTTAATGTATGTTTAAATAAATCTGTTACGAAACAAGTTATGACAGCCACCGTGTAAATCAATATATTTCAACAATAGAAATGTTATAATTTAGACATAAACTGCATTATGTGCAATTTACATGTTTGCATATAATTTATTTTTTTATTTTATTTTTTTGAGGTGATTGTTGATTATTATATTTAAAAATAAATAGTAATTAAATTTAAGTTTGGGCTCTGTTGTTAATTGTAACCTTATAGTACATAAACTGAGGTAGATTTTTATCCCAGACTGGACAGACCCATAGTCTTAAAGGGATAGTTCACCCAAAAATGAAAATTGTCATCATTTACTCAGACTCAAGTTGTTCCAAACCTGTATGAGTTTCTTTCTTCTGCTGAACACAAAATACATATTTTCAAGAATGTTGGTAACTGAACAGTTGATTGAAGGCATTGATTTCAATTCCAAATACAGTAGTTCAAGGTAACCACTGACGTCCATAGTATTTTTTCCACACTATGGATGTGTATGGCTACCGTCAACTGTTTGGTTACCAACACAGAATATCTATAGCAGGATCAGAATGTCTTCTTTTGTGTTTAACAGAAAAAAGAAACAAGTGAAGAGTGAATAAATGATGACAGAATTTAAATTTTCGGGTGAGCTATCCCCTGTGCCTATCATGTACTCAGACCAGCTCTGATTTTTGGCAAGTAGCATCGACTCCAGACTTTGTAAATTGTGTAGAGTGAGTGGATATTGGAGTCATGAGCTCAACAGACATGTTTGTGATTGGCTACATCGATCAATGCTGCAAAACCACCATTTAATGAAAAAATTGATGTTCCTCAGAGCTCAAACACGAATACAACTGAATCTGTATTTGATAGGCTTCTACCAAATTCTACCAGTCTCTCTTGGACAACATTTGAGTACCTCTGCTACAGGTTGAATCATTTTGTGCATTGTCTTCAATCCGATGTATTTAAATCGTGCTTCAGCGACCAAACTGTGTTTACTTCCTCCACAACCGTCACTGTCACAAAGCTCCTTTAAAACATGCACCATGACACAATGACAAACTCTCAGTCTGAGACACTGATTGTGGCCTGTTTTATGAACCCATCTCCAAAGACAGGAAAATGACAGCAAAAAGATATGCAACGTTGAGGTAAAGAGAAAAAAGGGGTGCTCTTTGTAAAGTTCTGTTGCCATGGTGATACAAACACGAACTGTCTATGGAGAAAACGGCCACCGAATAAAAAATTAAACGCGAGATCAGCCAGTGGGTATCCTCTTGATGACTGACATTAAAGGTTAATCAGCTGGGTCATTTTTTTTTAATTCTCGGAATAATCTAAAACGAGCTTCAGATATTAGCATTGCTAGTGACTTGATGAGCTTGTGACTCAACAAGGGAATCATCTAAGCCATGTAAACGTAAAGACCTAAACAACTGTGCGGCATTGAAGCTTTTTACCACAGAAGATGGTTAATTCTAATGGAGAGGAACTTGAAATAGACATGCGGGGATGAATTTCAAAGCACTTAATACATCTAACTCTGGAATTTTACATATAAGCCTATGATTTTCAAAGTAGGAAGGGTTTGAAGTAAATAAGCTGCATCTAGAAGGACGTCTGCTTCTTAGACAGAATAGAAATTGTACGATTTGTACAATGAAAAAGCTCATAGATTAGCCCTTGTCAGTCAATGCTAGGCACGATGGCAGAAAGCCTAGAGTAACGAAATCCTCATTTACTGATTAAACTAATTTCTTAAAATGGCAGTCAAAGTAGCCAACTCAGTTCTCAAATGATTGAGCCTTTCTTTTGGCCAGCCTCATTCACTTATCAATACATCCCTCCCACTTACCTCACCGATTCAGCAGTCTCAGCAATGGCTGCAATGTATTGCTAGACTGGGAGATCAAATAGACTTTGTAATGAGCGTATAGGCAGACAGACTCATTAGGATTATGCAAATTAGGGTTTGTTTTTTTCAAACGAACACACCTATCCACACTGACAGTGACACAGAGAGACAGATTCCTATCTCTGTCTGAAAAAAATCTGAATAACTATGTCTGTCTTGTTAAATTTGATTCTTTAACCACAATGATAATACACCAGAATGTTAGAGTTTAAATTTAATAAAGCCCCTAATTTCATCTGAACAAAATGTCAGAGGTGCTTGCAAAACTCGTCTGTGCAAAACTCACAGGCAGGCCAATGATATGCGAATGCTAATGTGTTCTGTGTGGTTAGGTTGCTGCTTACTGACTGAAGTCAAAAGAGCCAGCCACCAAGCAGTGTTATTTTAGTAGTATTTATATAATATTATAGTTATTTTAATATTTTGATTTAGCTTTCATTTTTATATTTAAATTTTCATTTTAATTTAAGCTTAGTAATTTTATCATGTGCTATTTATTTCAGTTCGTTGGTAAGGCAACATAGATGTAGATTTATTTCAATTAACAAAAATATATATAAAATAAAATGTAATTAAAAATGGATTTGTATTTGTTATTCTGAACACTTTTTACAAGCACCCTTGATGCATCTTTTTTTACTAATTTGTTCTAATATTTTGAATAAGCTTTCATTTTTCTATTTTCAGTTTTCAATTATCATAAATTCTTTCTTTTTAATTAGAAATCCATTTAGCTTTAATTACCATTTACTTTTAGTACTTCAATATTTTAGTAATTTTAGTATACTTAAAATTTAGACATTTAATTTTTTCATCTAGTTTTTTATTTATTTAATTTCAGAATTATTTTAATGAATGAAAACAATATTAAATAGAGTTAGTTTAACAATAACAAAACTGCACCAAGTCTTGATACTCTGTTTTCTAGATATTGCCAAGGATCCTATGGAAGACCATTTGTGCCAGAAAAACTAAAACGTAACAAAATCACACGATTTTTCTGTATTCATTTTACAAACAGGATGAGTTACACCCCAAAGTTTAATACTTATGGCTTAGAACAAAGTATGAGCAATCATAATAATGATTGTCTTAGCAAGAACCGCTAATTACAGTCGAGAAAAGGAACAGAGCAATACAACAAGAAGCAATGACCCTTTTTTGAGAGGTTTGTGATTCTATATTTCCATGCTAAAATATCATGATGGAAAGTATAAAAGGCTCTCCTAGGAAATAAACAAGAGGCAAAGCCAGATTCGATACTGAGGGAAGTAAAACTGCTTTTAGCTCCAAGGTATCAGTGTCTCCTGGAAGGCATCACCACCTACCCCTTCATTTTCCGCCTCTTGTACATTTAAAAGATGTCAGTGAATCCAATGAATGTGAAAGGGGGTCTTATGAAGCGGCAAAAGAAAACTGCGCTGACTCACAGCAATCAGACCGAGTCATGCTGTCACCCACAAGACCACAAAGCTTAACTGCCTTCTGAATAATTTACGTTCTTCTGTACGATCAGGGCAGAACTTCATACAACTGACTCATATACAGGCAAATAAGCTCCCGTGGGAGGCTGCTCTCCTTCTGTGAGCATCAAAACCTTCCCAACCCTGACTCTAAAGCACAGACACTGTCCTCTCAGACACACACAGCAAACGGGACACTGTTAAACATAAATGAAGAATGATCTGTTCTCTCTGAGCCCTGCGATGGGGGTGGAGAAAAAAGAGGGGGTCATTTTTTCAGTTTGTCAGCCCTGGAGGCCATAAAGAGCAGACAGAGCAGAGAGGATGGATCTTACTGGGTTAGGGCCTAGAGAGGAAAAAAGCCACGAAAAGAGGCTTATATTTAAGAAGAAGACGTTATGTCATAGTGCAACATCCTGTCTATTCAGATGCTTCCGTCTGGTCTGGTTTTGAGGGCAGCACAGATGGATCCCCACAATGCAGCTCAGTGTTATTTTAGATAACTGAAACCATAAAAAAAATTTCATAACTTGAAATAAAATAAACATTAACTGAAATATATATATATATATATATATATATATATATATAGATATATATATATATATATATATATATATATCAGTTAATGTTTATTATATATGTATAGATGTATAGATGTATAGATAGATAGATAGATAGACACAAAGTATTTCAAATATATCTTATATAAATTTTATTCTGAAATATTTTTTAATATATTTGTATTTGTAGATCATCAGATTACACAAAATTTTCCTTGAAAAGTGCCTGTTAAAAGGACACTCCATCAAAAAATTAAAATTATTTATGCATCCTCATGCTGTCCCAGATGTATATGACTGACCTTCCTTCTTCAGATAAACACGAATGGAGATTTTTAGAAAATTAATCCATCTCTTTTGAGTCCGTATAATGCAAGTGGATAAATCCCTCAAACTTGATGCTTCAAAAACTACACAAAACATACCCGATGGTTATCCACATGACCCCAATTGATGAATCACTGCATTTACTTCTGAAGAGAAATGTTAGGCATGGGTAAAAAAAACTACTAATATTTTTACATTTTCAAACTATAAACCATCGCTTCAAACCAACATTCATACATGGGTTCATAAGTTCACAGTTGACATAAACATTGATGTTCTGAAAGCCATATAATGCACATCTGGGATGGCTTGAGGATAAGTAAACAATGAGATAATTCAAGCTCAACCGATTTGTGTTTTTCAGGGCCGATACCAATTATTACAGATCAAGTAAACAGATAACCGATATTTTGAACCAATATGTATGTCTGGTGTAAAAAAATGAAATTGTTAAAGTTACAAATAACAAGGGCTCTGAGAAAAAAAAAAACTTTCTTTAAATGCTTTTAAATTATTTTATTGACAAATTGGTTTTGAAAATGAATGATAACCATAAAAATGCTTAATATCAGCACCGATAATGTGACTCCTAGAGAGAATTTTCACTTTGGCCCTGTCAAAAATGTGAATTTGAGGTCCTGCGATAGACCATTTGTGAAGTCCAGGAGACAGTAAAGTGTTCCATTTACCATTTTCTGATTCTCAACAGTTCTCACAAGCCTCTTTTATGCATATTTTTGCCGGGTCTAAGCTTATATGTATTTCATGTTGGACTGCTATACCCGACAGTTTATGCAGCATTACGTCACCAAAATGTGGGCTCAGAGATGGACTGCAATGGTTTAAGCTAGCATTTGGGACAGAGCCATTGACTGTCTGGCCACCAAGCCAACAAAGCAGCCATTGTACCTTCGTTTTCAGACTAAATGTTGTGTTTATTGAGAGTGCATGTTTGGCTGATTAACTCCAGTTTACCTGTGCAACACATTCGCCCTCGGTTGTGCTCATGGGGAAAAAAGGCTGTGAAAACAGAATCTTATTCTTACAGAACTGCCAAATGCAGCACAATACAATGCATGTCAGCATACTGTCATCAGGGGAACTCATGGGACATTAGGAACGCTGAGAGCATGATGGAGGCATGTGTAGGACGGGACGGTTGCAGTTTGCCATTAATAGCATGCTGTGCTCAATTAGTCCAAACAAAGTGCTACAGGAATAGCTTGCAGAATTTTTGTCACTTTGTATTTCTACAGCCTTGACATGAATTAAACAGTTGGTTTTCGGCTAATTAGCGGTGCCTGCTTTTACTATTGCTCTCTCCAATTTTTTATTTTTTTTAAAAAGACCTCAACATACCTCTAAGCCAAAGTATTACACTTTGGCGCATTACTCATCCACAGTTTCTGCTAAAAAATAATACCTCAAATCATGCGGCTTGTTGAGGAGGTGTGCTATTACTTATTTAACCCTTTCACACGTAAGTTTAAAATATTCAAGCTGAGCCCCAGGAGTGAGTTAGACTGTTATTTTACAATGTATCACCTTACTATTTCTATGACTACACTTCAAGCTTGTCACATGACACACCACAGCCACATTAGCACTGTATAACAAATGTGTTGGTTTTAATTCATTGTTCCTTTTAATTCAAAATATACACAAGCTTGCTGACTACACTGTTCTGTTTCTCAAATATGTGTAGACAGAATAGAGAAAACTTTATAGTTACCTACACAATGTGTTTCTGATGTGAAAAATACACATCATTAAATTGTTTAAACTATTTTCATAGACATCATTGCTAGTACTTATATGTATTTAAATGTCTTGAAAAAATGACATAAACATTATGTGGGTGAAAACACTGAACAGCTGTAATATATGACAAGGGATGAGCTCTCTCTGGACTCTCTTTGGTTCAGCGCCAAAGCGTGAAAGCAGATTGGAATATAGCAGATGGTCATGTGATATTCTAATAAAACCGGTGTGAAAGTACGCACAAGGGTTGAGTGATCAGACTTACTATTTTTGCCTGGTGGACAATAAAATCCCAATACCTTACATTAAAGGCAGCAACCATATACAGTACAGTGGCTAACAATATAGGATCATATGGGATGCCTGTAGCATTATAACGGCAGCTTTTATAGGGCCAACAGCACTCACATTTTCTTCAGAATATGCTAAAATGTATTAAAAATTAAAGGCAGTAAGAAGCATAATTAACAAAACTGTCCAAAACATGAATGATTGTTCAAAAAGGTTCAAAACGAAGGTGTTTTTCATCTGTTAATAACTCTAATCTGGACATAGAAAGGAACAATGTCAAAATTCACATGTGATAAATGATATGGCCATCCAGACCAATGCACTTCTGTGGTTTGGCAACAGATCCACTCATTACTTACAGGAAAGATAGGTTATTGTTCAACTAAATTTGTGTCCAGTGTTTTATGGTTTACTTAAATGTGTCCGACTTGGTTTTCAGTCATCCACTTTGATTAATAAACCAGGGCACTTTTTGACTTTTCCATGACCTTTCCAGTCATTTGTGATCACTGGATAAGAAAAATTACATAATGATTCAAATCAGAAATTACCAAGCAAGTTTGACTTTTAACAAAAGCAGTATTTAGTCTATGAAACATTTTACGTTTCTG
Source organism: Cyprinus carpio (assembly GCF_018340385.1). Taxonomy (NCBI): domain Eukaryota; kingdom Metazoa; phylum Chordata; class Actinopteri; order Cypriniformes; family Cyprinidae; genus Cyprinus; species Cyprinus carpio. Next base: position 8,727,760 of record NC_056619.1, on the reverse strand, counting down.
GGTCTGGGAACATTTCAGTTACGTTGCTGTCTTTGCAGGTCAGAAAGCTCTCAGATTTCATCAAAAATATTTTAATTTATGTTCTAGATATGAACGAAGGTCTTACAGATTTGGAGCGACATGAGGGTAAGTAATTAATGACAAAAAAATTCCTTTTGATGGTTCAATTTGAATTTGAATTCAATTTGGTTTAAATTATTCACTGCGTTACAAAGCAGCTAGACTTTGTAATCCAATTGCTGGAGACCTTTGTATACCCATCTGAGCCTCTTCGGGCAAAACACAGCAGAAAAAATCTGGCATGAACCGCATGGATGCTGTAGTATAAACAAGCAAACAAATACATAACAAGTCCAGTTGTTTTCCGAAACGCGTTGGAAAATGGTCATTTTTCTCCCAGCTTGCTCCTTCAGCTCTATTATATCAAACTAACACGGCGCGCACTGGAGCATACGTACTCCCGCGCACTCCACAAGTCTCAACAGCTTTCAGTTAATTGGCTTCTCGAGCCACACGACGCGCGCGTGACTGCCCCCGGTGCCACACCCTCCTTTCATTAAACATCCTTGACACCTCACTTACATCTGAGTCACCATTAAGCAACATTTAAATTATAGTGAAGCTCCAGGTAACCTATTCACACAGCGAAAATAAATGTTATTCTGCACGTGATACCATAACACGGCCAACGGGTAAGAAACACAGCAACTGAAAGCTTGCATTATGCAATATATTAAACATAAATGGGTTAAATATCAGCGCTGTCCTCCACTATAAGTGAAATAGGTTAGTCTACCTGCACTGACACTACACGTAGGCTATTGTTCAGTATAACAACGGCATCCTTTAACTGTCCTCTCCACTAAACCCAGTTAAAAAATGGCCACATGACCAAAAGCGGTAGCAAACCCTTGTTAACAGACCGGCCTGCCGCACAAAATGCCAGGATAACGCAAGATTTCAGGCTCATCACAAGGACATAGGCTGAGCCCTCTCTGCAAGCGCTGAGAGGACACATTTAGCTTCTTTACAGTGCACACTTCACGGATAGTGAGCATACACGGGATGACATCGCAACAAAGAGACCTACCTGTCTCTCCAGGTTTGACGCGCGGATTTCCGTCCAAATGCCGAGCATTGAGGGCTTGCGATTGCCACCGCCCTGCTGCTTCTGCTCCCCGTCAAAGGATGGAGACTGTCCGAGAGAATGAATGAGCGGAGGGGGGAGAGCAGCTCTCTCGGGTGGATGGATGAGAGGAGAGCAGAGGAGAAGAAGAGGAGGAGGAGGAGAGGAGAGGAGCGTAGGGGGCGTATGCGCGCTGGAATACACCAAACTCCTTCCTCACCGCTGAGAGAGCATCGCTCAACTGAACACGCACAAATTTCATCATCACGGTTGCGCTTTATGTCCGTCCGTCCATATACACTAGCGTATTCCTGTTATTCCGTGAAGAACTGAAGAAACATAAATGTTAGAGCACACTGTATCCGTAGGCTATATATTGTGGGAGTTCGTGACTAACAATAAATATTATAAAAATACACCAGAATAGAATTTAATACTTTTTTGTCCCTACAGCCTACAGACAAATTTCTCCAATACAAGGTAAAAATGTTTTGTCAGGCAACTACAAATGTGCTTCATGTGGTAATACAGTATTTAAATGAGTTTTATATAAGTGCAAATATATTAACACGCTATTGGATGCAATATGGTGTCTATTTGTTTGTTTGTTTGTTTAATATACTTAAAGGTCTCTTAAGACATCATTACTAAAACTAAACAAATTTAGAAAAATTCAATTTGGGAGCATCATTGAAAAAAAAACGTAAAGTCCAGAAAAGGTATAACAAACAAACAAATTAATTAATTGAAATAAATAAATAAATAAATAAACCAAATAGTTTTGGTGACTATCGACTTTCTTTGTATGTCTTAAAACAAAACACGCTTTTCTCAAAATATCTTTTTATGTTCCACAGAACAAAGTTTCTTTCTTCCTTCATTTATTTGTCATTTTAGAACTAGTGTTGTGTTTTTAGTATAGATATTGTTTGTAAATGTATTTATTTTTTAATATTAGTTTTTTCTTGCATTTATTTTCTTATTTATAAAAGAAGATATTTTGAAGAATGTTGGTATCCAAACAGTTTTAGTTACCAATGACAAACACACTTTTCCTCAGAATATCTTATCTTATATTTCACAAAAGAAAGAAATCCATACAGGTCATGGAACAACATGAGGGCGAGTAAATTATGAAATAATTTTCAGTTCTGAAATTAAGTGAATTTGAAATAAGTTAGCCTCAAACTAATACTGCAATGAACCTAAAAATTAATAACTCAGAAACACACACACAAAAAAATACAACTATCATTTCCACAATCCATCATCCATGAAGCAAAAATGATGAGAAAGAGGACAACTTTAAACTTAGTTCAGCATGTTCAAACACTATGAATCCACGTCCTCCTCCAGAAATCCAAACATCTTATGGCATAGAAAGAATCCCAACCCCACGCAAACAGAAAAAAACCCAGTGTGCACAACCAGTTTACTGACAGACCTTCTGCCTACAGACAGCTGCTGATAGATATCCCTCACTTCTGAATTAAGAGAACAGTCTTAAATGCACTGCTGATGAAACTGAATGTAATCACAGAGTTATTAAATGTCAGTTCAATCACTATGGTGTTAAAGGGATAGTTCACCCAAAAATGAAAATTTGATGTTTATCTGCTTACCCCCAGGGCATCCAAGATGTAGGTGACTTTGTTTCTTCAGTAGAACACAAACGAAGATTTTTAACTCAAACCGTTGCAGTCTTTGAGTCATGTAATGTAAGTGGATGGGAATCACGGTTTTGAGAGTAAAAAAAAACATACAAAAATAAAACCAAATTAAACACATTTAATTCATTTTTTTACATTTAATACATTGATGTGTAAAGACACAAAACGATCTGTCTGTGCTAGAAACTGAACAGTATTTATATCGTTTTTTACCTCTGATTCATGCAATGTCCGAACTGTTCGAACTGTCCTGAGCGTGTTCTCAGCCTTGCTTTATGGTTGATCGCAGACTTATAAGTGCATTACCGCCACCTATCTCTCAAGTGGACCATTGACACTCCTAATTGAGATTGTAGATAGAGTATCAATGGTCCATTGTTTAGCGTAATGCACTTATAAGTTTGTGATGTGCCATAAAGCAAGAAGAAGAAGACGGGTCACGCACCTGCTATTGAGAACACGCTCGGGACAGTTCGTAGAGTTCGGACATTGCGTGAATCAGAGGTAAAAAACGATATAAATACTGTTCAGTTTCTTGCATAGACTGATTTTTTTTTGTGTGTGTGTGTGTCTTTACACATCAGTGTATCATCACAAGCCACAGGGTTTAATTTGGTTTTGTTCGTGTATGTATTTTGACTCTCAAAGCCGTGATTCCCATCCACTTACATTATATGACTGACAGACTGCAACAGTTTGAGTTAAAAATCTTCGTTTGTGTTCTACTGAAGAAACAAAGTCACCTACATCTTGGATGCCCTGGGGGTAAGCAGATATACATCAAATTTTCATTTTTGGGTGAACTATCCCTTTAAATGAAGGCCTGCTGCCTGCATTCTTATTTTTCATTCTTTTTAATAAAAGTTTAAAATCTGGTTGAGCTCTGAATTTATAACCTCATACGAATACATCTGAAATGTATGTTTCTATTCGTACAAATAATTGCAGTTATTTCTGGAGTATTATTGCATATTCAGCCCTATTAATCAGTGAGGTTGTTGCCTGATGGGAAATGTGCTGTGTAGCGGGAGTGCATTTGTAATTACAGCACAGGAAATGAATGTGCATGCTGAGGAAATTACAGCAGAGTGTTCAAATGACAGTCCTTATATACACAAGTGTGTGTATGGTCATGTGTAAGGCCATTAGTCTAAGGAAAGAGCAGATACTTTTGTTGTTTGTCAAGAAACACTGACGAAGAACTCTTCTCAAATGAAAAATCAAGAACTGAGAGTGGAATAATAAAAGCACCTTACATAATAAATGTGTTTGATAGAGCTGAGACTGTTGCTTTTAATATTTCAACCAGAGGATGGCAGCATTATTTTTTTCTGACCTTGGTTCATTCACAGGCTTTTGTGTTTTGTTCACAGTGGCCTGATATGAAATACGCTATACTCGAACAGAACATGTGGGAAAATCATTGTCGGCGATGAGGGCGATCTTTCGAGTAATTACCATCATTATGCGTATTTTACTGGAAAACAACACCCTTGTTTTCAGTCCTTTGTGGTTTGGAGAAAATGTCATGAAAAGTTCATTTGTCATGTTAGAGATAAAATCAGATAGTTGGGGAATAGAGATCGGGATTTGAGATGTTTGTCATATCATAACATTACTCAAAAGCCACCTAAAATGGTAAGCTGCAACCAAAATGTGAGCCACAGGTTTTGAGCACAGCAGGGAAATTTATGCTAAATGCAAATAATAAAATTCAACTAACCATGTGCATAAAATAAATGTGTTTAGCAGCCTTTAAAATGGAGGAGAAAAACCTTGCCATATATTTTATTGCTGATGTCAAAAGCATCCAATGGTATTTTGACACAAATTCATTCGACATTTTGTAGAAGCTATAGCCAAGTGAGGCAGATGGCAGCATGGACAGGTTGCGTGAAAGTATGCAAAGTTTAATAAAAAAAAAAAATAAAAAATGCAACACAGACATATTTAATATGGATTCACTTACAGGATAAATATGGTTTGTTTTAAATAACGAGAGCGTGAAACTATGAAAAACAATTCAAGACATTAAAAAAACTGTCACTGCTCCTTTTCAACCAGTGTCAGGATAATAATTTTGCATATTGTGGGGCCTATGGAGCTGATGTCAATATTAATACATTAAAATGTATTTCTGCATCAGTCGCCACTTGTTGTCCAATGTAAAATCTGTGGCTTGATGGAAAACCAGATCAATTGATTCAACACCTTTCCTGATACAACAAGATTGTTATCTGTATTGTGGAGGGTCACAGTAACTGATGAAGTGTTGGTTTAAGGATTGGATTGATGGAGAGAGGTGTGTCTCATGCAAAGATAAAACACCTCTTCAGTTCATCTTACTCATTGTACATATTGAAAGAAAGTAGGGGAATTTGTCAGAAATAACTTTTAAGGGAGGACAAATATAACAACCGGTCAAATGTGGACAGGACGGCGTCATTGAGTTGTTTTAGTATTGAGATTCTGTTTCATTTTCTCCACCTACACATTTATCTGAGGGAGAGGGTGCATTATTCTTGCTGTGTTAAAATGATATTGCAATTTTTCCTCTTGAGAATATCATGCTTTGGTGAGTGTGTAAAAAATTGATTTTCAGTGAATTTAAGAAAAAAGTATGGTGTGCGTGTTTTTTTATTTCTTTATTTAAATTAAATTAAATTAAATTAATACTGCAAGAAAACATCTTGCTTGACTTCATCTGACAAAACTGTAACAATTAATATTTATATTAAAGGAATAGCTAACCAAAAAATTTAAATATGCTTAAAATTCACTTATCCTCAGGCCATCCAAAATGTAGATGAGTTTTTTCTTTATTTGAACAGATTTGTAAAAATGTAGCATTACATCACCTGCTCACCAATGAATCCTCTGCAGAGAATGGGTGCCGTCAGAATGAGAGTCTAAACAGCTGATAAAAACATCACAATAATTCATAAGAAATTCACACCACTCCAGTCCATTAAACAAAGACTTCTGAAGCGAAAAGTTTCAAAATTTGAAAAAAAAAAACAAATGTAATTATTCTGCACGTGATTTAAAAATAATTTAAACTTAAAACTGTTTTTGTGTCAACTTGCATGCATCATCAACTGTTATGTTGTCATTAACTGCTGACAGCATAACATGAATATTATTCATCCCATTAATACTCATAAGACAAAAATATATATGAAATACAGACCTCAACACCTGGTACACAACAGGGGGAACAACCAGCAAGCTCAAAAAATAATTTTGAGGAACACATTCATCCATCACAAGACAACAAAGTGATATCAAAGTCGAAAACAATGTAAAGAAATCTGCAGGAACAAACTGCTGGTTCATTTGGCCAAAACAGAACTGGCCCCCCGACTGAGCCTGGTTTCTCCCAAGGTTTTTTTTTTCTCCATTCTGTCACCGATAGAGTTTTTGTTCCTTGCTGCTGTCACCTCTGGCTTGCTTAGTTGGGGACACTTCAATTCCAGCGATATCGTTGACTTGATTGCACAGATACTATTTAAAATGAACTGAACTGGATGATGACATCACTGAATTCAATGATTTGCATAACTGACACATTATTTTCCTAACTGAAAATGTGAGAACATCCAAATGTTTTCATGTCTACGTACATTTTCTAGTACATAAGTTTCTTGTGCACGTGCAAAATGTTTTTGTTTTTTATATATACAAATGTCACTTTAGGGGCTCCATAATATGGATTATAGCGCAGTCATTTAATAGATTTAATAGGCAGATAACCCCTCAGGTATGTGTTTTATTAATTCTGGACTTGGCAAGTTTTACATGAGCCAGTTTGGAAGTCTCAGGAATGTAGGATATGAAGGTCAGGGTCATCATGTAAGATCTGCAGTAGATAAATTTGATATATTCTGTATCTTCTCTGCATGTGTGCTGGTAGCCTGAGTAATCCCTGAGTATTTCAGTTTGAGAGTCATTCAGTTTAAATTCTATTTAAAGCTGTAATGATCAGACAGGAGTATTCAAATATCAAATCAGTGCATGGTGTGTTTAAGAGATAAAAATTATAATACTCTTTAAAATAGATTTTAAAAAACAACAACCACCCCACCACAAAAAAATAATTTCATAATGGATTATAAACCGTAAAATACTAAAAGCAAAATTAGAATGTCCAAAAGGCCCTGGTCTGTGAATCATCTGGGAATGAAGGCGTCCAAAATCAGTAATCAGGTCTCAATATTGTCTGCCTGTGCCTTGAATCTCACCATCCCGAGTGCTCTCCAGTGTCTTGGATTCAATTTCAAGTCTACATTAATGTATTTCTCTTTAATGAATTGAAGCAGGACTTGGTGCGCATCCCCCAGATGCCTGCTTTATTCAGGCTTAATATAACAAGAAAAGTGCTGCCATTTTTCCAAACACTCACCCTGAATGCTCACAGTATCTAAGGGGCTGTAGAACAATGCATTATGCAAACAAATAAGGGCATCTAGTTGTTAAAATTGCCACCAACAACTCAATGACTTTCAGACCTCTCACAGAAAAGGACCACATTAGAAGCACACAAAGCTTTTTCAACACAAAAATCCACTCCACAGAAACTTCTTTTGTAATGCCGCTATAAAAACTATAAAAAAGATTCTATTCACTGTACCTTCGGGTCACAGAGGCTTTTCATTTGGTCAGCTCTCTTGCACAGGTACTGTAGGTGGTTTGTTGTTTGATTTCATTCACATATTTTGATGGCTTCATCTCAGATCAGTCAGTTAGAATTCCTAGAGAACAATTCAGTAATGAAAGACAATATGGTTTTCGACAAAACTCCCTTTCCACACCTACTTTTTCACTTTCTAGGTGTTTTTTTTTTTTTTTTTTTTTTTGGTTCAGACAGAACACGGCCAACCTGTTACTTTTCAGATAGATAGATAGATAGATAGATACACTGTAGTGCTGTATGAGAAAGCCAAGAACATTTCACAAACATTTATACTTTCCCAATTACAAAATCTTGAGTTATACATGATTATGACAATCATGTAACAATAACACCAAAAAGAATAGAGAGCAATAATAGAGGATTCATATATAACAAAAACAATAAAATAGAGTTGGTGGTCATGGAAAAGTTTTTAATGTATTTTTGTTTTTTTTAAGTATTTTCCATCAGTTCGTTGGCCAAAAAGCTATCTCAGCGTGTAAAATTCTTATGAATATAAAATGATTTTTACATGTTTTTTTTTTTTTTTTTTTTTTTTTTTTTTTTTATGGTTCACATTACCTGCTGACATTGAAGCATTAAGCATTGCTATTGAACTTAATTAAGATCACTTTAATTCTTAGCGTTTTTAAAAAAATACATATTCTTCCAAAGTAGTTGTAAAAATAGCTCCTTTCAAAGCCCTGCAATAAATCAGCAAAGAGTTTTATGTCTAACATAGCTGAGTGATGATAAAACTGGACTATTAGGCCTTTCATATTTTCTGAATAGTGGCTGCATTTTAAACAATCTGGAGCTTAGGTCATTCTATTTGTTACATGAAAGAATGATGTTTATAGAGACTGTAGAGGATGATATACAATGAAGTTACTTGGCATTAATATTCTGTACCATCTGTGGAAACCTTAAATTTCATTTGGTCTAGAAAAAATTGTGAAAGCTAACTTAAAATATAGTCTGTTTAGGTCTTTTTTTAAGATGTCAGTTAGTGTCAAATTGTGCATTTCTACAGAATAGACTTTAGGGTGGTGCCAAATGTAATCGTTTGACTGTATGACAGGGATAGAACAACAATGTGTGTTGTTTAACAGCTGATGAAACTGCTTTCCAGAAAACTAGTTTTGAAAGTCATATTTTTGAATAATTATGTGATCTAGAACCTTTCTGCAGTGCATGCTATTGAAAATATATCCATATTATCCATATTACATCCCGATAACAACCTGAAATAAGATATATATTGCATTTTGTTAATTAAGAAGCAGTGCTGGATTTTCAGAATTCTGTGAGTTTCTTAAATTATTATTATTGAATAAAGACTCACATTCTTTCCTTTATAGGTTTGTTTGTTCTGAAATCATGGGAAATTTAGTTGAAAAATAGAAGAATTTGTGGAAATATTTTTGATGAAAATATCCAATATATTCATTGGAGATTAAGATTGTAGTTTTTCATGAGTGTCTCTCCAAAATAAATATATTTTATAATCTCCCTACACTTATGCTACAACTTCTGTACAATATTACATTTGTGAATGAGGTGTCAGGTTTTTGTGGAATTTAATATATAGAAAGGGCACTTTTACTAGCCTATATTCATTTCATGCCCTGCCATGGTAGAGTCAGGAAAGTTATTATACTAGAGACTTTTCACAGCTGGGTCTGGGCAATGCTTCAAATGTGTGTCGTTTTGCTTGGCTGTACAATCAAACTGTGTTTTCTTTGTGCATACACATGTTTGAATACTGATGTAACATATATGTTTTATTACTTTTTATCACTTAGTGGCTTTTGAGGTAGAGCTTCCTAAATACTCAAACCTCCAGGAAGAGCATGCATAAATGTCCCCAGGAGTTTGGCTCCAAAAATGTTTTTCATCATAATAACTCAGCGCTTATGAAAACGTTGTTTGTTGTTAGATAAGCACCTTTGGAAATTATATCCACAATGGATACAGCAATTTATCAAATGTCCAACATCAACTTTTAATGGGTACAACATGAAGTGGTTATATAATATAATATTTGACGTACATTTGATCTGAATTAATGCGTAGTCAGTCTATGGGTATTTTTGAATTACAATTGCTTTGCAATAATTGCACAATTACAGCAACTGATATGAAAAACTTTCCCACTGTCCACAAAAATGAGAGATGCTTGTGAGTGAATTGTTTCTGTTCTTTTTCCCCCAGGATAATTGGTGTAGAATTCCTCTTTCTCCACTGCAGTTAACCAGGGTGCTGGATGGGGAAACGTCCTGATGTTTGTGGGTTTGATTTAGGGTTAGGGACAGGCATGTCTCATGCCCAAATACAGCTTCTGCCAAGACCCTTATGAAATTCAGATAAGTCAATGTGTCATTTTGCATTAAAATAATAGCATGTCTATCTAATAGGCTATTTTATCAGTTGGGAATAGAACATTAGATACAACACAGAATGAAAAAAAAAACTATGTTGTATAACTCTGGGTATATTGTGAACCAAATATCACAGATGTGCTTTACATTTTAATGATGCGACCTAAATGACAAAAGTTTAGGTGATAAATAACGCCGCCAGACCCTGAAGAGATTTATAAAGGCTTTGAAATTCTCTGAGGGATACTGGCCATCAAACTTTACACTGAAGAGGAAATTGAGGTCACCAGGACACTGAGTTGGGAAGTCTAAATGTTTATTTGCTTTGAAGTGACTCCATATTACCTTATGGGTTAAACGAAAAAGGTTTTCACCCTTTAGCATCCTGCATAGAAGCTTCTGATTTGAAGTGTATGTAAGACCTTCAAATGCAATAAATGTAATATAAATAATAATATAAATGTAATAAAAGTATAATTGTGTATAAATAATTCTTGAAAATTTCCCCTAAAGAAAACACTTAAAGAATTAGGTTTGAACCATCTTAATAATTCACCCAAAAATGAAAATTTGCTCACCCTCAGGTCATCCGATTGGTAGTTGAGTTTGTCTCGGAACAGATTTGGACAAATTTAGCGTTATACATGCTCACCAATTAATCCTCTCTGCAGTAAATGGGTGCCGTCAGAATAAGAGTCAAAACAAATGATAAAAACATCCACTGGAGAAAGCAGTATTATGGATAGAGGACTCATATTTTAGCCGAAAGCAATGGTTTGAATAAAAAAAAAAAAAAAAAAAAAAAAAAAATCTCAATGATGGATTTCTTACAAACATCAGTTTACAAACAGCTTTTGCTTCACAAGATGTTAAATTATGGACTGGAGATGTGTGGATTACTGTATTTATTTATTTATTTTTTATTAGCTGTTTGGACTCTCATTCTGATGGCACCCATTCACTGCAGAGGATGCTAAATGCTAGTACTAAATTCATTCAGATCTGTTTCAAATGAAGAAACAAACACATCTACATCTTTGATGACCTGAGGGTAAGTAAATTTTCAGCTCGTTTTCATTTTGGGTGAACTATTCATTTAATATCATTTAATAATGGTGAATAACTACTACACTGAAACTGGTTTTATTCAAGTCAAAAATATTATTTGATGCCACTGAATCAGTTTATACCAACAAATGTATTGGTTTTCATAAAATCCAAACAATACAATAGGTTTTTATTCTTATGCCATCTAAATAATAAAAGCAACTAGATGCAGTGGCAAGTATTATTGTAAAGGAAAGTGAATTCTTGGAGGTCCACTTTTCTACCTTCTAAAACCTTATAAAATGCCTTATAGTGTCACATTATAACTAACATTGCCAGAAGGAAAAGGTCACTGTGCACACACAATCATTGCAATTTAAAAGTGAGGGTTGTTAAATGCCACAGTTGACTATTCTACAGTTTTATAAACTTGAGGTGTGCCTAAAACCATATGCTTGGATTTCAAAAGAGGCCAACCTTAATGTCTCCCAGCTATGAAGGTAAAATAATAAATAATGGACTAGGTAGGCTACATCAACAATTCCTCAACGTTCCAACAGAATTCCTGAAGTGGAACAAGACAATGGATTGTAAATAACGGTCTGTTTTAGAATCTATACACAAAAGATGGAACTATAAAGTGACGTGTCCAAACTCCTAAGTGCGTTACTTTTTTAATATCACGCTGACATGATCTGTCATGTTTCAGTCGCTCCTCTCAAACTACGCTCGTGCACGTGAGCGCGCGCTCACCAGTGGGTGGTGTCAGCACGCGCTATAAATATACATTTTGTCTGACCGTTAAAAAAAATCTCATTTTTCTTTAAACCAGAGCAAGAAGATGATGCTCAGAATTGGTTTGTGGACTGAAGTGGAATTGTTTTGGAAGACATTTTTAATTTAGAAATTTGGATACCGCGTCTGACAACTTCACATATAAACATTGGTCGCGCGCTCAATAAGGACTCTGATAAAATGGCAAAACTGTTTTCTGATGCTCTTTTGTTAATTGTGAGTTTGTTAAACATTTTCACCGTGGGTAAGTGCTCAAACTAGACTGAACCACACTTTTCTTGTGAGTTTTGTGAAGTGGGTTTATAGGAGCAATTAACTGTTTGTTATTTGTCCAGGTTTAAGTTATATTTAGCCTACGTATTTTATGGTCATTCCGTTTTTATAACTTTTATATTTTTTATAACTATGACCCATTAGCGAGTGTTACGTAGCTAATTGGTAGCCTAATGAAATCTCTGTAAAGAACATGGCCAGGTCAAAAGACAGAATAAATAATGGGTTTAATTTTTTATTTAATTTAAGGTTACTTTTTGCACTGTGACATTATTGCCATGAAAATTAAGCACATTTTCTTTAAATTTCTAATATTCCTCAATACTGTAATGCAATAATAATGGTAACACTTAAAATAAGGATAAAATCACAATCTTACCCCATGTTAATTTCGATATTTACTAATAAATTATTAAAAATGCAAAGCTGTATCTGTTATTATTATTTTTATTTAATGAACCAGATCTTAATTGAACTAAAATGATCAGTTGTATTTTAATTATACATTAGCAAAGATAAATAAATAGTGTAAAAAATGCATTGCTCATTGTTAATAACACTTATTGTATTGTTAATTAACGGAACCTTGATGATGATGATGATGATGATGATGATGACTATTATTATTATTATTATTATTATTATTAATAAAGTACAACCTTGGACAGTGACTGTCACCATGGAAATTATTTATTATAATAATTTTAAAATAATAAATAAGATAAAAGTGTTATTATTGTTATTGTTATTATTATTATTATTATTATTATTATTATTATTATTATACAAAAAGTGTTGTTGTTATTATTATAAAATATTATAATTAATAATAATAATAATAATAATAATAATAATAACAACAATATTTCTGTGCAGTGAAACAATAAAACTGTATTACATTATGTTGTCAGTTATGAGGATCTAATGAGAAACACCAGAGAGAATAATGGTACTTACACAAAAACAAAAGTCACAAAAATAATCATGGACCTAAAATAGGCTTCATTTACCTTACTTAATATATTATGGTTTAAGTTTTTTTTTTCTTTTTTTTTCTTTTTTACTTTTTTCCCTACATTTTTACTTTTCAATTCCAATGTAACTGAAGTGTACTTTGACATTAGCTATGCCCTTTTATAATAATGGATTATTGTTCAAATTGAAGGTGCATCATTATCCCGGACAGGAGACCTGCACTCATCTCTAGTCTTCTCTGATGATCCGAACAGTGTTTCGCATCAGCAGACAAAAGCAGAGCTCAATTCAGCATCACAGTCCCACACAAGAACCAAGCGCTGCACTTGCTACTCCTTCAAGGACAGGGAATGTGTTTATTACTGTCACCTGGGCATCATCTGGATCAACACCCCACAGTGAGTACATTCATTATTCCCAAGATCTCCTGCAACTGATGCTTGATTTGTCTACTGAAGAGACACTAAAAAGTGATGAGTATTTCACCAAATCTTATATATAAATGAATACTTTGATAATCAATTACTATTTTATTTTGGTCAATAGTTTGTTTTAAACAAATGCAAATTAAAATTAAAAGTAAAATGTATGCTAAAATGCCTAATAATAATAATAACAATAATAATCATTTTCACAATTTTTATATATTTACCACCCACAAACCAAGTGTTAACTGGTAAAAGGTAGAACTTTTTGCAGAAATGCACATTCTGAATGTGGTATTGTTGGTTTGGTTTCAAGAGGAGTGAACAAAATGAACCTTTGGGAAAGTATTGCATTCCATGCATGAGATCTGGGCAAGGATTATCAGTCATGCTGAAGAATCTATTTGGAATTTCTTGAGTTTCTTGTTCAGGCCTGTAGCTTGATGAATGTTCAAACCAGTGACCTTTAAATTCAGGACAGAAGCACTGAGAGGCACTTAAATGTAATTGAATATGGTTGCTCTGTCTATTTTTCTTTTTCATTCTATTAGACCAATATTGTTGTCCACTGAAGAGTCATAGAGTAGTTGTAGTTTAGCTTGGATTATTAAGGGGAATAAGTACAAAGCATGAATTAAGTACCACCTGTAAAATGATATATTTCATTATTAAGTTCCTAAAACATAAGTTTTGCTGAAAAAATATAATAGCCACATTTTTTAATATTAATATTTAGTACATTTAAGTAAATTACAGTAATTAGTAAATTACTTTAATGATATTAATACGGTTCATATTGATATTAATATATGTGATATTGATATATGTGTTTTTAGTGTCACTTTTGATCAATTTAATGCATCCTTGCTGAAAAAAAGTATTAATTTATTTAAATTTATTTCCAAAAAAAAAAAAAAAAAAATACTGAATCCCAACTGAATGTTAGTGTATAAGTTACAAAAGCTTTCTATTTCAGGTAAATGCTGTTCTTTTGAACTTTCTATTTATTATCCTGAAGAAAAACAAACTGAACACAACTGTTTTCAACACTGATAATAATAAGACGTTTCTCAAGCAGCAAATCAGCATATTATAATGATTCTGAAGGATCATGTGACACTGAAAACTGGAGTAATGATGCTGAAAATTCAGCTTTGATCACAGGAATAACTTTAAATATATTTCAATAGAAAACAGTTCTTTTAAATTATAATAGTTCACGGTATTACCGTTTTTGCTGTATTTTAAATCAAATCTTTTGTTCATCAGCCTTGATGAACAAAGAGACTTTAAAAAAAATTTTAATAAACCAAAACCTTTAAAATGCAGTATACTGCTTTTTGATGTATATATATACATCAATAACATTAAATAAAGTCATTGTTGAAATGTAATATATATATATATATATATATATATATATTTAGTGTCATTGACTTAATAGTGTCTGCTCTTTATATTGTACATAGAAGTCCAACTTAAGTTTCTGCAACACTTACCGTAAGTGTATTTTGACGTGACTGTGTTTCCATGGTGACGGTTACTGTCCATGGTGCTGATGCAATAGAAGCAGAGGATTCTCAAAAATTAGAGTTTTTTTTCACAGCCAACACAAACAGTATATGTACAATAAAAAATAAACCCGCTTTCAGTGCCATTTGGCTCGCTAGAGTAACTAAAAGGATTGAAGTGAGGTCATCTCCAACACACATTAGTACTCTCTATTCAGGTCCATTCCATAGCCAGCAAACGCATGACTAAAGGATATTTCTGAACATAGATATATTTCATTTAAATATATAGATACATTCAGTAGTACAATTATGACAACATGGAGCCATGAATGAGTTATTGCTATTAAGCCAAATACATGAGAGATCACCACAGGACTTTTAGTAGAGTGATTCAGATTGACGCTGAGCTATTTAAACTATGACTTACAATGTGTTGGGGCACATCACTCACCATTGATATTGACAGCCGACCCTTCAGGAATTCAGCTCGGACCCCTGGCTGCACACTGAAACCAAACGGTCAACATGAGAGCAAAAACTTGTGATGTGAGATGAGAGGCATGCGTTCAGAAAGAGAGCACTGAAGAGAGTGGCTGGAGATCAGAGAGAAGCTCATATAAATTGCATGGAAGATTTCCCAGATGAGACTGCAGAAAGATTTTTGGCTCTTGTTCCAACTCATCACTAGAGGCAGCCTCTTATGGTTTATCTCCAAGTGTCAATGCAATTTCGTCTTTGTTTTAAATATAACAGGTTTCTTTACTTTGAAGTTTCTTTTAGTGCTTGTACAATAATAAAAACATAGCATACTTTATAAAGTTTCTGGTGTTAAAGCGATTTTCCACCTGTATGACTTTCTTTCTTCTGAGGAACAAAAAATAAAATATTTTGAGAAATGTCTTACTGTTTTTTTTTGTTTGTTTGTTTTTTTTTGTTTTGTTCATACAGAAGAAAACAAACAACACCAACAACATTCAAAATAACATCTTCTTTTTTTTCAGCAGCAGAGAGAAAGTCATACAGGTTTGGAATGACATAAGAGTGAGCAAATGATGACAAAATTTACATTTTTGTGAGCTATTTAAAGTACACTAGCTTTCAAAAGTAAAGAAATAAATACTTTTATTCAGCAAGGATGCGTTAACTTGATCAAAAGTGACAGTAAAGTCATTTGGAATTTTATAAAATATTTATATTCCATATAAATATTGCTCTTTTGAACTTTATTCCAGAGAATCAGAAAATCCTGACAGTATTACAGCTTCTGCAGAAATATTAAGCAGCACAACTGTTTTCAACAAAATAAAAATAAATATTATTAAATATTATAATATGACATTTCTTGAGCAGCAAATCATCATATCAGAATGATTTCTGAAGGATCATGTGACACTGAAGACTGGAGCAATGATGCTGAATAAATTACATTTTAGAATATGTTAAAATAGAACACACTTATTTTAAATTGTAATAACATTTCACAATATTATTGTTTTTCTTTTGATCAAAGAAATGGTGAACATAAGAGACTTTTTCAAAAACATGAACAAATCTAACCACCCCAAACTTTTGAACAGTAGTGTTTGTTCTCCTGAAACTGGTTTGGTCAAAACACTATTTGTGTTTTTGCTATGTGTTTAAAACCCATTGAAATAGTTTTTGCAATTACTGTACGTCATAACAGATTGTTATATCTGACTGGACAGTGTTCATCTGTTTCTTCTGTCAGGGGATGAGTTCAGCCCAACATGTGCCTTATGTGGTGTGATTTAAATTTTAATAATCTGTTTGGCATGATTGTGAAAATCTGACTCATCTTTTATGGATTTGTTCTCTGTGATGCTGTTAAACACCATCAAAACTACATTTCACCATGATTTACCAGCCCACCTATTGTCTCAAAAGCAATTCCATGCCCTCTTCAGCTTCACTCCAACCAAATGAGACGGTTCTGAATATTTGTGCACAGGAGAAATATTATTCATAGGCAAACTCAAGTTGTCATGACAGCACATTTTTTTATTAAACACAAAATGTTCTTTTTAAGATAGTTTGTCTTGAAACCTGAAAGGAAACTACAGCACATTCCTTGTGCAACATACTAAACAGAAAGGCCACATACACATTGGAAAGTATTAGGAATGACAACCACATTTAATAAATCCCTTAATTTATTCCAGAGTCAGTCTTGGATTTGTCATGGTTGGCATGGTGATTTCCAAACAACGTTTTGAACTCTACTGACAGTGAAACATAGATGGCAACATGTTTAACAGATTTATTAGCTATATTTGACCAATTATTAATTATTATCCTTTTTATTTTCTCATTTCAGAACTAAATGGGCAAAGAAACATTTCAGTTTCATTTCTCTTTGGATGCAAAAGGTTCTTAAAGGAACAGTTCACCCACAAATGAGAAATCTGTCATTGTTTATTCAGCCTCATGTCATTCCAAACCTATATTTTGATTGATATTGGAAACACGAATTAAAATATTTTTGGTGAAACTGAAAATTCACTGAAAGTCAAGGTAACCAAAACTTTGAAGAACCAAAAAGTGTAAAGTTTTAAGGCATTGTAAAATTAAACTGTTTAATTTAAGTCTTACAATTATTTTCAAAACATTCTCACTCCCAACTTGTCACATATTGACGCTTGGTCAAGGACCCTTTGGAGTCACTTTTTGACGCACAAGGTACCCCTTTAGCGTCATTTTTCGACGTGCAGGGTCCTCCATTGCTTTAAATAAGAAACCCTTGGTGTCATTATGCCGACGCGAAAGGCACTGGGAATTTTATCATCATGATTAAATTATATATTGGGTAATAATATTGCCATTATTGCATATACTGTATGTTGGGGTGTGATTTTGCGATGTAAACAGTCGCAACAGTTTTATTTACATTACACTATTTACACATAGTGCCAGCCTTGGTTGTGAAACTTTTGCACTTACCACATTTGATGTGCTTTATGCATGTCTGTCTGTTTATATGTGAATAAAAGCCTAAATAAAACTGTTCAACATGTATTTAGCTACCGTTTCTCTTCACAAGACTTGGATGAAACTGCTGAAAATGGATATGGCTTTGTTCATATGGAATTGTTTTATGACGCCTTTATAACCTCTTTGGAACTTCTTAGTTTTAGTTACCTGGACTTTCAATAGAGAGACAGAAACCTCTCAGGTTTCATTATAAATAACTTGTGTTCCAGGTTTAACCAAAGTCTTATAGGTTTGGAATGACATGATAGTATGTAAATAATGACAGAATTTTCATTTTTGGGTGAACTATCCCTTTAAGGAATTCCTGATGTTTTTAAACTAAAACATAAGAGTCTGTGTGATCTGTCTGCAGGCGCACAGTTCCGTATGGCATGTCAAGTTACCGCAGCCCTCAGCGACTGAGACGCTCCAGTGGGACAGTAAGGATGGTACTTCATCGCTGCACATGTGCAGACCACAGTGATGCCCAGTGCTACAACTTCTGTGATGCAAGGTACACAAAACTAATTCATAAGCAAAATAATCTGTATTATTTATTGCATTTAACTGTATTATTTATTGCAATTAATTGTATTTATTTATTCATGGGAAAATATAATAGTAGTTTTTTTCTGTGTATTGATACATTCTGAAATTCTAAAAAAAAAAAAAAACTGTAGCTTGTTCTCAAAATCTATAACAACACGTGATAATATATTATATTTCTCTTTTTAAAAACAAAAAAAACACAAAATGCCCCATATAAAACACATATAGCGCTCACACCTGTAAAAAAACCACACAACACGTTGGGCCTCTGAGATCAGGACTGATGATCAGCATCAAACTGGGCACCTTTGGATTTTTACAGATTTGGAGCGAAACCTTCCCCACATTCCTCACCGTGTTATATTTCCTGGAACGACCTTGACTCATCTGGTCCACAGTAACAAGTGAATTCTTTAGAAAACTCTTTGCAGATTTCGGAAGCATATCTGGGACCCGCGTCCTTGCTTCAAGAGGTCATGTTCACTTGTTTCAGCTTGACTTTATGTCCAATACAAATATTCAGTGGACGTCCTTGAATTTGGGAGTCTTGCGGCATTGGAAATAGACCTGTAAAATAGACTCTGCATTATCTCCACTTTGTGGGCTGATTTTCAGAGAGCACACAGAGGGATTACTGGGTGAAGATGGAGATGAAGTCGGTCTTGAATTTTTACATGTACCGAGGCTCCTTTGCTTCGGCTGATAGCAGAAAATTAAACGTTGAACATTGTTATTGTGGATGAACTGTTAGGAACTCTAAGTCTCCTGAGAGAAAGATTGCCAGATTAACCGCCGCAATTTTCAACCTCCTGAAATTATCCTCTACATTTTTGCTCACTCCAGCAAAATGTATCCCCACTCAACAACAAGATATGACATTTTATATTCCTAAGATGGCTTTGAGTTCAAATGTTATTATTCATGCATAAAATAATGGATCCAGTGAGACCAATACTGAAAGCTGAATATTAAACTAAATGGTCTATTACTCTCCTCTTAATATATATATATATTAAACAATGACCTGAGAGTTTGACCTCCTGCAGAAGTTTGACCACCTTTGGATGCTTTATTTGCAATAATAATTTTTTTGTAGTCTGACTATTTATTTTTTCACTGGTATTATCTGTGTTTGTAAACACTTTCAGTTATTATATGGTCATTTTACAAAGTTATTAATGACAAGCTTGATTTATAGTAACTTTTAAACAGTTCTGTATCATCCAAGGCATATCCTAACCACTGTTTTAATTTCAAACTAACTGTAATTTGCTTTGGTTAGTTTTCTTTAAAAGTGCAATTCACCAAGATGGTAAGATGGGGTCATAATAAATGTTGGCTGCTTATGTAGCACAAATGAATTTTATTTTTATTTTTTTAATTTTTTTAATTAGTGATATAAGGCTAGAGAAAACAGGCTGTTGCCCGAAAAAGATAGGAAAGCTACAACAACCATAATGCACTAGGCACAATTAAACTATTTGTATACAAGGATACAAAAATTAGGATACACAATATGTAGTTTTCAAAAGTCGACACCCATAACGCATTTTAACGCAGACTAAAATATTACTTTAAATAAACTGTCACTTTTTTTAATCTGCCTTGTTACAAAACCTAATATTATTTTACTGTACATTAATTTTATAGTACATTGTATTTATAAACTGTATTACTGTGAGACATCCTCAAAATAATAGTGAATGTATCAGTGGTTCTCAACTGGTTTTCCCATAGTCATCAAGCCACGACCCACTTAATTTATAAAAATATATATATATTTCACAAAAATTAAAGGCATAGTTCATCCAAAAATGAAAATTCTGTCATTAATTACTCTCTCGCATGTTGTTCCAAACTTGTAAGACACAATTTAAGATATTTTTGATTAAATCTGAGAGCTCTCTGACCCTCCCATAGACAGCAAGGGAACTACCACAATCAAGGCACAGAAACGTACCAAGATGATCGACAAAGTAGTCCATGTGACATCAGTGGTTCAACTGTAATGTTACGAAGCTACGAGAATACTTTTTTTGTGCAAAGAAAACAAAAATACGACTTTATTCCACATTTTCGTCTCTACTGCATCACTTGAGGATGCGCATTGATGACAGTACCATATTGCAAGCGTGTGGTGGCTACGATTATAACTGAATACTGGCATGTAGATGTCTTCAGCCCACATTTGAACATGTGAAGTTTGGGGCAGATCGGACATTTAATGTTTAAGTTAGTGTAATACAAGAAATTTCCTGTTGCCAGCAGGTGGCGCTATGATTATAATTGGTCTTGAGACGTGTTCAGGCCTGGTGTGTGTGAAGTTTGGGGCAGATTGGGCATTATATGCATAAGTTACAACAACTTCCTGTTTGATGGAGTTAATAGCATGCTTTAACACTTAGCAAGTTTTGCTAGCATGTTTGAGCATCTTTCTAACATGTTTAGCACACAATGGCATATTATACTGTGTTGCTAATAGTGCATCACAGTGTTAAACATGTCACTTCCTATTGACAGTAGGTGGCGCTATAACTATAACTGAATCTTGGCATGTAGATGTGTTCGGGACAGGCAGATTGGAGTGACATCAACTTCCTGTTTCACTGCATTAATAGCATGCTTTAACACTTAGCTATGTGTTTCTAGCATGTTTTAGCATGTTTCTAGCATGTTGCAAGCCTATGTAACACTTGCTGATGCTTTTTAATATGTTGCTAGGAGTCCATGACAGTGTTAGCCATGCATGTGTTAGCACTATGACTATAACTGGATATGAGCATGGGTATGTGTGACTCTTATCAAACATGCAAAGTTTGGGGCAGATTGGACATTGCTTGCCTGAGTTACAGCAACTTCCTGTTTCATGGCGAAACATCAAATTTGTCAGGCTGCCAGGGACATGCACCTTGACGAAAACTCAGGATCATCGCAATTTTACGCCACAAAGATCTTATGATGTCCCTCACCAAATTTGAAGATGATCCGATTAAAACAACAGCACAAAAACCGTCAAAGTATGAGGCCTGGAAATGGCAAAAACTGCACAAAAATCGCACAGGAAATTCAAAATAACGTACTTCCTGTTGGGTTTTGGATTTTGTACCAAGATAATTTTTTGTAGGTAATGGTGTGTTACATGTGTGTACCGATCTTCGTATATGTATGTAAAACGGAGCTCGGGGCGCACGCCATTGAAATTTTACAGGTGGCGCTATCGAGCCATTTTGCCACACCCACTTCTGAAACCCATTTCAAATGTAAATTTAGCCAGTTCTGATGCGTGTGCAAAGTTTCATGAATTTTGGAGAATGTTTAGACCCTCAAAAATGCGATTCACTTTGGAGAAGAAGCCTGTATGTTTGGTTTATTTTCACATACCATCTGTTGAATTTAACAGGTTGTGTACAGTGTTTGATGATCATTCATACTATATATATATCATGTATTATATATGCTATTTTTTATTTAAATAAATATTTATTTTTATTTAATGCTGTTTCAGCACTGGGCTTGTTCAGATTTCTTTTGACAACTGGTAATTTCACCTGCAACTCTTTAGTGTTTTTCTTTTGCCAGTTTTTAATCATTTTTGTTCATAGCTTAACTATTAGTCTTTCTGATCTAAAACTTTCTCAGCATGTCCCCTTGCTTTTCTTGAAACTTGAGGTTTTGGTTTAGTTAGTAGAACTGTTTTGCGATATGCATAAAATTCTTAGCACAAACATCATATCAGAGCCACACAGTGTGTCAGTTATGGAAAGATGTTTTTACAACACCCTACAAAAACCAAAATGTTTCAACAGCTATAACTGTTAGAGATGCTGGATGAAATATAGTTTTGCCTGTGAAATTGTAATTATAGCGAAGAATGTGCTGATGGTGTTCTGTTTTTCAATGACATTCCATTCATGAACACAAACATCTGATTTTGTGAGGTGTGGTATATAGTAGGGTCGTGCATAACATTTCATCTCTTTCTGAATATTGTCAGTCCTTTATAAGTTAAAGGGGGGTTAAGTCTGGTTTAAATAAAAATATTGACAGCATATGTGACATGCAAGTCCTTCATTGTAAAGTAATGTGCTTTCAATAAAAGTTTACAGCTAAACAATGCTTAAACAACTTTAAACTTTATTAATTCAGCTGTGGGTTTTATTGAAATTTGCTGTCATATAGTCTGTTTTCTATTGTAGTTTATTTTAAAATGTCTTTTATTCTTTTGATGTCAAAGCTGAATTTTCAGCATCATTGCTCCAGTCTCCAGTCTCACATGATCCTTCAGAAATCAGTCTAATATGCTGAATGGTTATGTTTAAAATAGATTTGCTGCTTCATGTTTTTGTGGAAACTTGTTTTGTTAAACTTTTGAACAGTTTAGATATGTCCTGTATGCAGAAGCTTCTAGAAGAAAGGCAGTCCTATAATTTTGTAACATGTCTTGCAACTTAATTCGTTTTCAAATGGCGTAAAGCTGGTCTACAGTATATCACACTAACACACCTGTTCTGCATTTAAGTTTCTGAAATACTGGTTCTTAGATCAAGAACCACAAAGTGGATCCAATTCTAATAGCATAACTAAGGAAACACCTGTAGTCTTTGGCATATTTATCAACTATGTTCATTTCTATTGTAATGTTTATATTGTATATATTATATTGATTATTTCAACAGAGCTCAATCACAGTCCTCTTGCAGTTGCTGTCCCAGCATGCCTCTTGTTTTCATCCATGCACCGGTGCACAAGTGGAGCGTTTTAAAAACAAGGGCAAGGTAATTGCTTTTAGGCATAAAGGGAATTTTTGATCCCCTTGTGGCAATCTTTCACAGACAATTAAGCATGTTGCCGTGATGATCGCCAGCCTCTGAGCGGGAGCTATCAAATTCATTCCAGAAGCAGCTGACTGGAGCAGTTTTACAACAAGTCACCGGTCCTCAGATGCGTGCTGCAAGCTCTCCTATGATAGATAATCTTTGTTTAATAAGACATTCTTAGACAAGTAAACACAATATACGATGGTGAGGTGTTCTAGAAAGACAGATTATAGATCCATAATCTCTATGTACTGCAGTGTTAATGGTGTTTACTATGAAAGTGCTGTTGACTGTGAAATTCTGAAATGTGACTAATGAATTACTGCTCCTGATCAAACATCGCTGTGTATTGCAGTCAAAATAAAACAATGCTTGCAACCAATTTACTTCAGCAAAAAGGTACAAGGTGCTGAGGTACAGAAGTCAAAAGGTGCATGTACATTATTGACCCCTAAATGGTTTCTATTAGTAACTTAATATTTATAAGTACCTTTATAAGTACATATTAGTACCTAAAGTTTTGTACTTTTTTTCCCTGGAAGTGCAGTAGACACATTTCTGTGTGAAACAGGATATTTAAATATTTAATCATTTGGATTGTGAAAATTGGCTGTTACATACCACAGTGGAGTTATTAAAGTTATTGAAGTAAATACATTTTAATAAAGGTTAAGAAAACAACTTCTTTTGAATACAATTCTCTAATGAATTGTTCAGTTATTATTTTAAGCAGAGTTGTGCATCATTCAGAACTGAATAAAAAATTCCTGAACATGAATTGAAGTAGATAAAAATGCAAAACTGCCTTATGCACAAATGTAAGATATGACATATTTTGCTCTCTATCAAGAATGATATTGTCATATATGTTACCTTTAAGACGATAATTTTCACATGTGTACAAGTAGATATAGGTTACATATATAAAATGCCCATAGTAAAATGTACTTTAAATTGTGCATATGTTAATATTTTTTATATGGTATTATATGTACTGTAGCAACCATATATGTCAACAATAAATAATTAATTTATATATGCAACTTTACTAAAATATGTTTATGTTTTGTAGTAGATTTTAAATACATGTCAATCTGTTTATCTTTACTTAATATCAACATCTGGGTTTTAGGATAGATTAACATGTGCATGACAAATATGTCTGAAAATGTATTATACATACATAAACATACATATTTATATGGGTTAGATGTGTTAATATATGAAATTGTTTCAATTTCTAATAGGTTTCATATAGGTTTTTCCTTAATATGGCAAATTGCACAGAAAATTTAAATTAATTAGAAAATGATTTGAAGGAAATTTATATAGCTAATCTTTAAGTAAAAGGCAAACTTTGAATATGGGCTTGAACAAGATAAAGTTACAGGCATTACAGACAGAGAAAATGATAGATTGGAGTTTGTGGTCGGTAATATTTTTTATGTTTTTAAAAGAATGCTCACCAGGGAACCATTTACTTTTACATCAAAAACATGTTATTGTGAAATATTATTACAATTAAACATTTTAGTTTAATAAAAAAGTTCATAAAACTACAGCTTGCTCTAATAACTTTTGGTATGTGATATGTAACAGCCACTTCTCACATTCAATCGATTCCTGATGGATAAAATCAAGCCCCTTTGGACATTTCCCCACCTTTGAATAAACTGTTTCACACAAAAATGTCACATACTGCACTCTCAGAAAAATTAAAGGGCAGAACCCTTTCAAAAGGCACTAATAGGTAGGCTATATACTAATATTAAATGTAATGTATTCCTGTGATGCAAAGCTGAATTTTCAGCATCATTACTCCAGTCTTCAGTGTCACATGATCCTTCAGAAATCACTCTGATATGCTGATTTACTGCTCAAGAAACATTTCATAATATTATCAATGTTGAAAACTACAGAGCCCCACACATGAAATACAGTGATATATATATATATATATATATATATATATATATATATCTATATATATTGTATATCATATATATATATATATGATTTATTTAAATCTATTACATTTGTGGCCATGATTTACTCATTCATTCCCCCATTTTAGATTTATTTAAATCTATTACCTATTATGAACATGAATTTGTTCCCACAACATGTTTATTCGTGGCCATGATTTATTAATTTTTTTTCTGCCTGTTTTAGTAAACTGTAGCTACATATTCGTTCCCTCATTTTATTTAACTAAAACAAGGAGCAAATTAGTAAATCATGGCCATAAATTAAGAAATCGTATGAATGTGTTCTTAATTTGTGGTCACAGTTTAAAAAATTATAAAAAATCTTACTGACCCAAAGTGTTGAACATTAGTAAATGCAGTTGTGAGATGTGGAAACTCAATTCAAATACACACTCATGAATTTAAAGTGAGCCAGTTGTTCAATTATGAAATTTGCCCAACCATGGTATTAAAAAAGCCAAGAACCCAACATAAATATCTGTTTTCATTTTTTGGTCAGATTGGTCCCTGTTTTGGAAATCAACTGAGCATCTGTTAACTCTTAAATGTTAAAGGGAAACTTCACCCCAAAATGAAAATTTTGTCATTAATCACTTACCCCCATGTCGTTCCAAACCCGTAAAAGCTCAGTTCGTCTTCGGAACACAATTTAAGATATTTTGGATGAAAACCTGGAGGCTTGTGACTGTCCCATAGACTGCCAAATAAATAACAGTGTCAAGGTAAATAAAAGGTATGAAAGTTGTCGTCAGAATACTCCATCTGCCATCAGACGTGCAATCTGTGTTATATGAAGTGACGAGAACACTTTATGTAAGCGAAGAAAACAAAAATAACGACTTTATTCAATAATTCCTTTGTCAACGGTCTCCTCTGTGTTTCTGCATATCACCCTATGCTGTGTATGCTCTTTTGTGTCATCCGTGCCACAAGGATGCGCTGTTTCTACATGTATTTAGCTTTGATTTGAAATAAAACAGCACATCCTTGTGGCACGGGTGACACAAAAGAGCATACTGTGATATGCAGAGACACAGAGGAGACCGTTGACAAAGGAATTATCGAATAAAGTCATTATTTTCGTTTTACTTGGCAGTCTATGGGACAGTCACAGGCCTCCCGGTTTTCATCCAAAATATAATAAAAAAATATATAAAAAAATAAGAAAATTATAAAATATTGAAAAATGTAAAAAGTAAATAACTATATAAAATAATAACAAAAAACAAAAAACAAAATCTAAAATACTCAAATTGACAGTCGAGTCGTATTTGTGATGCCTTTATTGACTATATGATTGATCTTATTAAAGGTCAGCTGCGCATTATTAAAATGAAAGAATAGTTTATATACTTCATAAAATTCATGTTCAACTTTCACACTCGTATAAGGCCTGTTGAAAGGTTCTGCTTATCAGTTCATTGGTATTAGTTGGCAAGTGTTCAGATGGCTGTCTCAAGGAGAGAGTCTGGCTCCAAACGTAAAGATGTCCCTTCCAACCACAAAGGAGAGAGTCAAATTGCATTAAGTTTGGTTAGAGGGTTTTGGCCACACATACCAGAGCCTGGAGCCACATCCTAGCATTTGATAACACTGCAGTAGTAATGGAAAAATCAGTCACAGCCTTTCATGGGAGCATTCGGAGGTTGATTCAATATCCCCAAGCTGAAAATTGTTTCTTTCTGAACTCCAAAAGACATGCAGGTTGTTTTTCTCACATTTTCCCTGACCAGAGCACCAAAACCACAACCTCAAACCTGGACAGGACAGCATGAGAAGTTCATCCCTGCTGGGATCTTACCCTGTTTTGGGCTGAGCTGTCAGGATAAAAACTGCACGCCATATCCTGGCCATAACTCTGCCGTCCCACTCAGAGACAATTACCCTCCACGCCAACATTCCTCTTCCAATCCAACAATGCTTGCAAAGCTCTGTGCTGAGGACTCTGGACCACCGCCACAGAACATGATGCTTTGTGTGTTTGCTTCACATATCTCCCAAGGAGAGATGAAGGAGGAAAAGCGTACC
This sequence comes from Cyprinus carpio, assembly GCF_018340385.1. Lineage (NCBI taxonomy): Eukaryota > Metazoa > Chordata > Actinopteri > Cypriniformes > Cyprinidae > Cyprinus > Cyprinus carpio. Next base: position 8,700,512 of record NC_056619.1, on the reverse strand, counting down.
AGCCCGGCAGTGGCCATGGTCGGATTCGTACAGGTAATCCTTTCTCTATGTGGTTAAGGATTCTGCTGAGCCACAGTGAAGTACATGACATCCCCTGAGCTTTACTTTGCTTTGAAGAAATGGCAGATTGGTTTTTATAGACAATTGTCCATCTGGAGAAAGAGTGTATTGATGTAAGGTTTTATGAGCCGAGAGGTTGAATCAGTTGAACAGCTGCAGTACATTATCAGCCTGCTGTGGTCAACATGCCCTGCCTTAGAGATACGTCAACTCGCTTATCAATCACACACGCACTCACATCGATGCTCCATAAGGTCAAGCAGTGTTTGATCGAAAACTGCAAAAACAGATCATGGGACTTGAGGAGAAATTCTTAATAATTACACATTTGGTAAATGTTATCACACGTTTTCATATAATCCAGTTCTATTTTATAAGAGTTATCATACATTTAAATTGAAAAGACAAGAACTAAAGGGAAAACGGGAGCTTTCTTTTGTTTGTTATCTTGAGGATAAAGATACCAGGGTTATTATAGTTATATTATAGTAATATTATATATTACATATTTATAAGTAATGACAAAGACACAACATAATTACTAAAATTAAACTAAAATGAAAATGCAAATTACAATCTAGTCTAATTCAAAATGAATAGTATCTCAGTTATATTAAAATAACATTGAAAGATTTAACACCTTTTTATGTAAAAAATGTGATTATGTGTCACCAGCATGACACATAATCACATGGTAGCCTGTATGAATCTCTGTTGAATTATCATTTCAATAAAAATATTGACGATTTAGGATCTTGTGCAGGGATCGAGGCCCACAACGAGGCCTCAGCGATTTTCAAGTTGTATGAAAGACGGTTTAAAACTATTTAAATTAAGTTATATTTACTATTTTAATATATAAATATTAAAAAAATGATCAGTTAAATCTGTTATAGAAAAACTGAGGGCTTTTGAGTAAAAAAAGATTGATAACAAGATGATTTAACCGCTGCCTTCATTCTTCTTGACATGTTTATATGTGTCAGATATGAGAAAACATGCTGGTTAAAAAGCGAGTGTTGTAAGATTAGGTTGGTTTGGGCACATATATTTTTTTTGTGTGTAATAAGCTTCATGCTTCTGTGCAGCAAGTGAAGATGCACCTTCTGTTTCCTTGGGGATCATTTTATTTAAATTATGCTGCCACCTAGTGTGCATGCATGATGTTTACGCCAGGGAGCTCTAAATAACAAGCATTTCCGCCATCTGCGTCTATGTATTGTTCTTTTATAGTCAATGAATTAACATGAAATAATAATAATAATAATAAATCATCGGTATATTATACGTGGTACCTGAGAGCAGATTAATTTATTTAGGAATTGAAACATGCGGTTGATAAGAAAAAAGTAAAGATTAATTTAAAAATATATATATTTAACATGCTAAACAATATATACTCGGAAATTAATAATAATTCTCTCAACACGTCACTACGAAATGCAGCGCAGCGATTGGTCCGCTCTGTGGTTGCTATGACAGCATATAGACTACAGTTCTAGTCTCACGCTGCTACTCTTCCAGCTGGTTAGTTTCTGATTATGTCTAAGAATAAGGTAAGAGGGTGACTTTTAAAACAAACCTATTTACATGATAATATGTGCTATATAATATGTGCGAATTACATGATAATATGTGCTATATTTGAAAACTAAGGTTGACTGCTGATATAAATAACTATTTAGGCCACTTAAGGAGCCATTGCTGCACAGTCTTAAATTAGCTTTGCGACACAAAGTTACTTTAGCTTTCCGGTTTGCTGTAACAAACTTACCTTCACAGCAGACAGCTGGACATAAAGGGGCCTGCGGCTCACAGAAGAAGAAGGAAGGGTACGTCTGTTAGTGATTGTTTAATACATTCATCCTACAATTTGGGGTCTGTAAAATTTTATTTTAGCAGTATCACTATTATTCAGCTATGACGTTTATAAAGACGTTTATAATGTTACAAAAAAATATTTTTTATTTCAAATAAATTGTCCCACGGTTTCCAGAAATGGTTTAACGTTTTTGAAGGATCATGTGACATTGAAGACTGGTGGAATCGTGCTGAAAATTCAGCTTTCATAAATAAATATTTTACAATAAATCAGGAAACAGATATTTTTAAATGTTTTCTTGTATTTTGATTAAATAAGTGCCGACTTTGTAAGCATTAGAGATCTATTTCAAATGTATTAAAAAATCTTATAGACCCCAAACTTGAATGGTGTAGATGCTTGAAGTAACTGCATTTTTAAAATCATTTTACAGTTTCTCAGAAGTTTAATCTTTAAACTGTTGTCTTTCTATATGTATGTATGTCTATATAAAGGATAAAAGGTAGTTTAATAATCCAGTGTGGTTCATTTTCATCTCAGCGAGGGAAGGAGCTGTATACGGTACAGATGTGGCCTGACCAACACTATTCAGGACGTCCTAAACCAGAGACCAGGCTGGGTAGAGGTGAAAGAGTAAGTGCTGTGCTTCTCCGTTGTGTGTCCCTGAGTTTCATGCTTGCATCATGTATTCATGTCTCTCTATGCAGTGATGGCGAATGGGACTTAAACTGGTGTGATGTTGGGTGGCTGAGAGAGAACTTTGATCACTCGTACATGGAGGAACATGTGCGTATATGTCACTTCCGCAACCACTACGAGGTCTGTATTATACAGTTTATGCAGATCATTATAGATTAAGAGCGAATGAATGTGTACAGAAATCAGGCATGAGTTGTTTGTATTTTTCAGCTGACCCGTAAGAACCTGATGGTAAAAAACCTGAAGAGATATAGAAAAACTTTAGAGCGGGAGGCTGGGCGTTTAGAGGCGTCCAAATGTGACTTTTTCCCCTGTACGTTTGTGCTGCCCAGTGAGTATCACATCTTTGTAGAAGAGTTTAAGAGAAGCCCAGGGAGCACCTGGATCATGAAGCCTGTGAGTGTTTATAGCAGTGCACTGTGTACAGTACTGCCAACAGGTCATCCATTATTACAATTCTTTCCGAACACAGGTGGCACGATCACAGGGGAAAGGAATTTTTCTGTTTCGAAAACTCAAAGATATCATAGATTGGAGGAAGGTAATACACATTTGACACACTGACTGTAAGTCAGGAATGTAAGTTCTGCGATTATTTACTATCATCGTCCCAAGTTTAATGTTGTGCACTGATGCTGTTGTTGGTTTTAGGATGGGTCCCGCTCTGAAGAACAGAAAGATGAGGCTCAAGTAGAGAGCTATGTCGCTCAGCGCTACATTGAGAATCCTTACCTCATAGCTGGTATGTACCTATAATACAGTATATAATACATATAATAAAACATATAATAGCTTCAGTACTTATTTGATTTAGCTCCACCTTTATTATTATTACTGAACGTATCACATGTTTTATATATGTGTATGTGTATGTAACATGTTATATCTATCACCAGGGAGAAAATTTGACTTGAGAGTCTATGTTCTTGTCACATCAGTATGTGAGCTATTTTTTTAATGTTATTTTTTTTTCAGGAATATCCAATGCTGTTTTTCATTGTTAAAGTACTTTCTCCAGCTGCAGTAGGACACTTAAAAAAAGCCATTAATTTAGCAATTTCACAGAAATTATGGTGCATTTACACCATGTCAGAATTAGTGCAATTATGAGACTTCAACTTCAAAATGAAAATGGCATCAGCAGTATAAAGCAGTTATTTTGTAATATTTCTGTTGAATAATTCCTATAGTTGACTATGTTGTTAATGCTATAATAGTACAAGAAAATAAATGCAAGTCATATGGTAGTTTAATGTGGCTTACACAGAACCGAATAGCTATCTTATGTCCCTTTAAATAAACGTAATTTAATTAATAATGCATTTTCATAACAACTGTTGTATTGTGGTTTTGTCTATTGATTACTGAAATTAGAGATTTATTTTGCATTAATAGTGGTGCTACACACAGTATTACACACAGCGTTTTTGTTGTTGTAGTTGTTTTACACTTTACATCACTGTTGCATTTTCATGTTTTGAATGTTGTATTTTTAAAACTGTGCAGGCCACACAAAAAGCATATTTTTGTTTTTCGCAGTATATTGCATTGAAGGCCTGGCTGTATCGTGATGGTTTTGCTCGATTTTCCAACACCAGGTTCTCTCTTAGCAGCATAGATGATCAGTGTATCCTTTGCATACATTCTGAAATACACACACCCCCAATTTTATATTACGCCCCAAAGTAAAGGAATTCACTTGTTTGTCCCCTTTAACCTTCAAATACACAGACGTTCATCTCACTAATGTTGCAGTGCAAAAAACATCTCCTGATTATGATCCCGAGAAGGTATGTTGGAAGTAACTGGACATACTGTACTATTATGTTCATGAAGATATATTTTATTAAAAAGCAGTAATCTATCTTTCGCTGTCTCTCAGGGTTGTAAGTGGCAGATGCAGCAGCTACGGCAGTACCTGACTGCTAAGCATGGTTTCGAGACAGTGCAGACTCTATTTAAAGAAATTGACAACATATTTATTCGCAGCCTGCTTAGTGTTCAGAAGACCATCATCAATGACAAACACTGTTTTGAGTTGTATGGATATGACATACTACTGGACCAGGATTTAAAGCCGTGAGAGTGCTTTATTTTTGATTGCTTAGTTTGACAGGATGCTCATCCGAACTGAATGAATGTGGGAATTGCATGGCTTGAAAAATGACAGCACAGTTTGCCGTTATGCAGGTGGCTAATTGAAGTGAACGCTTCACCCTCCCTCACAGCCAGCAGTCAGGAGGACTATGACCTAAAATACAGACTGCTGGAGGACACCCTGCACATTGTAGACATGGAAGGCCGGTACGATTTGACAAAATAGTATAAAATTGCATGAAAGAGTGTGGAGGATTGTGTATGTTGACATTGTTGTCCAAAACATGCTTTTCCATTTAGTCTGACAGGCAAGGAGAAGAGGGTTGGCGTTTTTGACCTAATGTGGAATGATGGACCTGTCCACATGGATGTCGGACTAGAGGCCCTGGGAAGTTCTTGCCTCGTGGCAAATACACATCTCGGTCAGTGTCTTACATTGCCTCAATGGAGATCTTGGCCTGCAGTACACTCAGTGAACCTGTTTCTGTGATTAGTTGAGCTTAGTAGTTTTTGTACACTCTTGGGCATTTTTTGAATGTCACACAGTTGAACAAAAAATATATTAATTCACAGTGCATGCATAATACTTAAAAAAAAATAGGTACCAAATAGGGCTATAAATAGTCTAGGTTACCCAAAAATGAAATTCCTGTCATCAAAACTTCCAAAAGCTGTATGATCCTAACATATTTGGAGCAATTTAGTATTACATCACTTGCTCACCAATGGATCCTCAGTGGTAAATGGGTGCCGTCAGAATGAGAGTCCAAACAGCTGATAAAAACATCACAATAATCCACAAGTAAACCACACCACTCCAGTCCATCAGTTAATTTCTTGTGTAGTGAACCGCCTTTTGTTAAAAAAAAAAAAAAAAAAAAAATTCATTGATAAGACGTTTTAATATTAAACCGTCACTTCCTGATTCAGATGAGACAACTTTTTCATTGGAGAAAGCAGTTTTATGGATAGAGGACTTGTATTTAAAAGTTTTACACCCCTTCATGATGCATTTGTTTGTTACAAACATCAGCTTTTTGCTTTACAAAATGCTAATTGACGGACTGGATTCATGTTGTGGATTATTGTGATGTTTTTATCAGCTGTTTGGACTGTTTGGACATTCTGACGGCACCCATTCACTGCAGAGCATCCATTGGTGAACAAGTGATGTAATGCTACATTGCTCCAAATATGTTATGATCATACAGCTTTTGGATTTTTATTTTTATTTTTAGGTGAACTATTCCTCGAAGTAAATATACAAATTAAAATGTATAAATAAATAAATAAATAAATAAAATGTATTTTGTAATAATAATGTAACACCTATTTGTGCAAAGTGTCACATTGAATATTATAGCAGCATTTACGATCGTCTCCAAATACAAATGGTTTTTGTTTGCTTTGTATTACACAGGCTGTGTGAATGATCGCCAGAAACAGCTTCAACAGCTTTTAAAGCCTTTCCCAGGACAGAAAAGGACATGACAACATTCAAATGACATCAAATTAGTGTGACAAACTATTCATGACAATCACACAAATACCCACAATGGTGATAATATGCACCTAAGGATTCAGATGATTGTAAATAGGAGCATTTAAATACCCAGAAGGCATGGCAAAGTCACTGAACATTTTCATTCACAACCTGAAAATTACACTGTCTGTGCTTGTTCTGGTTTAATGAGAATATAATGACGGTAGCAATTTCCACATTAAAATAAATACCGTAGACAGAGGCTTTGATGATGTAATGAAAACTCTTTATTTTGTATCTCATAAAAATAGCTGCATTCAACTCTACCAAAAACACCCAGCAAAATAAAAGCACAATCTGACAACGATAGGACAAAAGTAGATTTTTGTGTGTTTTTTGCCTGATAAGGGAACTTGACACAGTACATAACATTCAAGATGAAATGGTGCTACATACAGTACATCAAGTATGGAAATGTGGTACCACGTACTGTATGGCCTCAACCTGTATCAACTTTCAAGTCATATTCAAGTGCCTTGACAATGCATTACAGTACATACAAAACTACAAAACCACTACCATCGTTGTTCCTGTAAAAATAAACAAAACATGCTATATTTAGAGACATGAAGTACAATGTAATCACCTGATAGGTTCTCAATAAGTAAACAAACATAGATAACCTTGACCATAATATCTTAACAGTTTACAGCTCAGGGCCTTCTCCAGCAACACACCACAAAACCAACATAAGCAACCCTAACAATTCACAATTCAAATACATCTAACTCACTGAAAACCTAAGTAATGGGTTCCAAAACATTCAAAGATAAAACATTCTATTTTAACTTAATACATGTCAACTCATTGGTTTAATAAATAACAAGAAATTAAGTCCTTGTAAATGGCACTTTACAAAAATACACAGTCATTACAAAACATTCATTATTCATCTCAAAAAATATACATTCTTTGACCGTTAGTGCTTACTAGACAAAGCCGTACACTGACATTCTCAGCCATACCTCCCTCAAATAAGAGATATGTACATGCACTCTAGATTTAAGTACATTTATTTCATTTCATAGAGGATTTGTGCGTACAGTATGTAAAGATAACCTGCTTTTGTGTACTTACGGATAAAATAAATCTTATTCAAGAAATGCACTTTAAAGTTCTACTGAAACAATGACGATGAAAAGGCATGATTTCTAATGAGAAGGATAAGTTTTTTTAAAATGCTGCCACATTTGCTGTTATCCGGCAAATTTTCATGGACAAAATCCAAGCTTTTTTTCGGAATCCATCCTTATTCTGTGCACATTTCTAGTTGGTCCGTGTTGACCGACAGAAAGCTAAACGTGACTTCTGTGTGAGTTCTTAACACTAAATAATGAACCTATTTTTCCCCTCGAAATTTTGCCAATGTGACGGCACTTATATCCTTTTCACAAACAACTACAGTTAACTGCAAGGATAATATTATGTTTTAATTAGCTCTTCTTTACTGTATGCAAAATGGAAACGTTTTTGAGGCAACTGAAAATTGCGTGAAAGGTGCACTTACTACTTGGCATATTGAGGATTTTTCACTTTGCCAGTAGTCTTGGTAGCTGTCGTCACTTTTGCATCCTTGCCATTGGTGACGGTTCTTTTAGTGCCAGATCTTAATCGTACTTCACCCGTTTCGGCTCTCGGGCCATCCTTAACCATTTTTTTCCCAGGACCACCACCGTCACGTTTCATACCGACAGGATCCCGCCTCTCAACCCCTCCACATTTCGCTCCAGGTGGATCTTTCTGTTTGTCCGCCTCGTTTGACCTTGCAGTCTTTCCTTTCCTGACCGAAGAATGGGATTTGCCATTTGTGTTTAGTTCTTGGGACGCCCTGCGCACATTTCCCGCAGCCTGAATGTGCTTCTGGTGAGCCTTTGCTGCTTGAGGACTGACCGGTTGCTGGTTTTTCGAAGTCGTGCGGTTTTCGGCAGTGGAAGCCCGGCTTTCGCTACTGCTCCTCTTTTGGGTGTTGGCAGGGGGAGCTTTGCGCTCTAGCAGGGGGCTGAGGCGGGAATGCCGCTGGTAGGCGTACGGAGAGCAGGTGCCATTGCAGAGCGGATAGCGGATGTGGCAGTGAGGACAGACAGGACGAGAAAGCTGGGTGGATGATGGGCTGGCCACTGAAGAGAAGAAGGCCCGTTCACCCTGCCGAAAGCTTTTCGGGGAGCTGAGGCGTGTCGGAGGAGCAGTATGAGGCCTAGGCTGGTTGCCGTTCGCTAGGACACTGGCAGCGTGACCTCTTGTTCGGATGATGGGAACGACGTGCCGTCCGCTCTCATCCTGTATGGTTTGGATCTGGTGCCACTCAAGTTGAAGGAGGCGCTCTAAATACTTCTCTAGCTCCCCTACGGGTTTCGGCCGGGGAGCCCGCTTACCCTCAGTGTTGAGGAAGATGGTGAGCTGCCTAAGGCTCCAGGTATTGAATGGAGGAGGCAGGAAGTCTGGGTAGCTGTACCGGACTTCATCGTTCTCCACCGTCCTGGGTCCAGGTATGTGAGGATGCAGGTCCATGGAGTTGAAGACCTCGGCTCGGAGGTTGAGCTGAGGAGGAGTGCAAGGGGAAGGCAGCACAGGGAGCCGCTCGGAGTCGGACAGGTCACTGGCACTGTCCGTGTCATCCTCCTTGTGCTCCAGCAGGCGAAGTGAGTCCAGGTCTGGGACTTGTTTCTGCAGGGTGAACTGCTGCAGCACTGGCTGAGGAGTCAAGGGCAGCGATAGAGCACGACGGTTCTTCTCCAAGACCACATGGCTCTGTAGCATCTCTCTACAGCACTGAGGCTCCAGCTGGATTTTCTGCCTCTCCTGTCCACGTTCGGGACGTGGAGGCCTCAGGTCTGATTCGCCCTGTGTGCTGCAGCAATAGTTCAAGTGAGATATTTGATCAATATACAGTAGCCAACATTTGAAATGGATGAAAAAAGTTCATCAAAGTTTTCCTAAGACAAGAATGCATTTTGGTTTTAGGTTAACATTGATGAAAGGTTTTGATCCACTTCAAATGTTGACTAGTGTATTTATTAGGGCTGGGTTGACAACACTTTTGATTACTTTGACTTTCATGGACCGATATCATTCTTAAATTACAAGATCAATTCTGCTGATGAATGAACAAAACATCACTAAAGTTTTTTTGTAGCATGTCTCCCATCCAGTAATTGTAGTAATTACAATTTGATCACAGAGCTTGAAGAGTAAAATGACAATATTTTAGCAATCATGCTGTGTGTTTTCTATCAGGCATTAAGAATCAAATGATGCCACATTCACAAATGAATCACTTGTTTTAGATCTAACTAGTGAAATGGGTTTCCATAAAGGTCTGGAATTGTTTGTGATGCAGTCTGGTTCATTTGGACAGTTCACGTACACACTGATCTGTTTCCGGTGGTTCCTCACATTGACACAGTAACAGATTACTTTATAAGACAGAAGAGAGTGCTAGGTAAGACAACAAGACAAAAAGAGTGCTGGACGAGGTGGATATTTACCTACAATCCATTTCAGGAAACAAAACTCAAAAAGTGATGAAGCAGATCTTTATAATGAATGCAGCCTGTAAATGAATCTACTGCAATTGAATTTCTAATCAGATGTTCACAACAGTATGAAAAACGAGTATTTTTCCAAAGGTAATGGTGAAAGAAAAGCTAGCAGAATGAGCATCATAAGGTATGTTGTACATAACAGAGTGAAGCATATATAGTTCTAAATATATGCATTGTATTACATATTCATTAAATTGTTTCTATTAGTGATGTCTTAATGCATGTTAGGTTGAGTTAGGACTGTCACCATTTATATGTCATCAGTGAAGGAGTAGAAGCATTATTTAAAAAAAAAAAAGAAAAACTCCTAATATATAACAAAATTAATCAATATCAAATTGAATCAAATCAAGACCTTGTGAATCTGAATTGTAAAATCAATACCCAGCTCTAATTTATATCACTTTGGCCAACTGCAAAATCAGTATTCAATTGTAAAATATAACCATTCAGTAGTGAATTATATCCATTTGTTTTATTTTGTTCTTTTATTCTTATTATTTATGGTTATTTATATATTAAATTCCATATGTTCAGAAATACTCACCCACGCGACTTGCAAGTGCCACCAGTCGGACTCTTAGCTTTCTTTGGTTTAATGCCATTTTGGACCTGGGAAAGATCATGAAAACATATTCAAACTGCTGCCGACACAGGATGCTTGATGCATCTTATTGTTGCATGTAACTTACAACTTCAGCTTTGGGCAGAGGATCCTTCTCTTGCCCTGGACGCAAGGGCACTGTTTTTTTAAGAGGTTTCTTATTCTGGATCACGTTTCCTCCTCGCTTATTATTGCTGCAAATAAAGCACATGTTCTTAGTGACAAATCTGTGTTATCCTTATGTGATTTTAAATAACTGGTATATTCAGATATACCTGGCAACAATCCCAGTGTTTTCTGAATTTTTCACTCTAACCTTCTCCTTGCCTGACACCTTCCTCAGTGTCGCAGACGCAGTTTGTTCCTGCAGGATGGGTCCCATCGCATTAAACACTATGAAGTGTACAGACGCAGTTTTGAAGCTCTCAGCTGTGCCCCAGAATGTCCCATTTGTGAGCGCGCACACGCACCGAGCGACTGAAGAGCACCATTGCAGAAACGCAGCGAAATATCAGCGTCACAGTTTATATATTTTACAGTTTGCCAAGAATTGGAGCAATCCGTCGAAGAAACTATCTTTAACGTTAACTTTTAAAGAGAGCGATAATCAACTTTGCGTCTTGGTTATGAAACCCCCATCAGCATGCAATGAGCGAAACGCTTTGAAGAGCATCACTACAGCAGCTCCAGACTTGTTTACCTGCTGCTGTGTATGTTCGAGCATCGTTGTCGTCGTGATCCTGCGACTGGCATGATGGGAACTGAAGTTCCTAAGTGCAGCGAACAGGAGAAACGCGTTAATTTCACCGCTGCTCGTGAAGAAAAACACGCGTATGTGTATGCATCAGGGGCTGATACTGGGGTTGTGTAAGTTCGCGAAATCACAGTTTTATTAAAATTGACCAGCGGGGTTGCCAGATAGAAGAAGTGCAATCAACCAATCCTAATAAAAATAAGATAAAAAAATTAATACAAAAAAATATAATAAAAACATAAAAAACAGTATTTAATAGTCTATTATAATCAGAATAAGCTGCAATTAGTAATATTGTGAAATATTATTACAATTTAAATAATAGTATTTTATTTATTTTTTTGGTATCCTTTAAAATCCTATTTATTCCTGTGATGGTAAAATTTAGCATGATTCCAGTCTTTAGTGTCAGCCGGTTTTTCCACAAATCATTCTCATATGTCTAATATTATTTTAAATTGTAATAATATTTCACAATATTACTGTTTTACATGTATTTAATCAGATAAATGCAGACTTGGTGAGCATAAGAGATTTTTCAAAAAGATTAAAAAATCGTAGTTATTCCAAACGTTGACTGGTAGTGTATATAAAAACTACCCTATAATAGATTTTGATTTATTAGATTCTCTAATGCCACTTTGTAGTGTAAAATAAATTAATTAGATATTGTATACAATTGCTAGTAATATTTTATTAGTGCAGAGATGAGTGTGTATTTTGTAAAACATTTGCAACTGCTTTTTATCACATAATTAGTTATTAGTAATTAGCTTTACTTGCATTTTTACAACCCTGTGTTTTAAGCGGGTTCTATCGGGTAATCAAAAGTTCTACACCCACACATTTGCTGTCTTGATGCCCACTTAAAACTATTTTTAATAGGAGGACATGGCAACCTCACACCAACCGCATTTCCGAGCACAGCTGACTCAGTAGCCACGCCCCCTCTGTGTGACATCACACTCCTGCCAGCTCTGCGTGCGCACTGTGCGCAGTTTGCTTGAAATGCATCGTATGTGTGTTGTATCACGTACTATACTTCACCTTTGCACGGAGTTCTTGTCGCGCTTCTCATTATGAAATGCAGGGTTCATAAAAACAGCATCGGAGGGTCGTCAGATGCGTCTTTAACTTAACAAGCCGGACTTTTCTGGTGAGACAATGCAAATGCCAATTTCAACTACTAACAAACATTTTCATACACAATTTCACACATTGAAAAACAAAAAATTTAAATTACAATACTCCACATTAAAATCCTTCAAATTTAAAATCCTTCAAAACTAAATTGCATTACTTTTGTTAATCCAGCTGAGATTGAAGCAGCTAGTGAGTTTGCATGCTTCCACAGCTGTACAGTAGTAGCTGATATTGCTGGCTAGGACTTCCTAGAATATTTAATACTGTAAAATACTTATAAATATCAATAACATAGAATGTTTTTCTTTTTCAGGTCACACAAGGTAACTCTTTCTAATAAACATGGCCTGGTCTTTGGGATGTTGCCATAAAGACACACCCCTCGAAGAGATGAACGCTGACCTATTTTTTACCACAGGATCAGATGGCTCAAAAGAAAGCTCCACACCGATTTTGCAAGACATGTCCCGCTCAAAAACGGACAGCGGAAAGAGGCCGGTTAAAATCCGTCCGCCGAGCCCAAAAACCGCTCCAAGGCAAACAGCAGGCCGCAGCCTGTCATGTGAACCACCAACCAAATCCATCATCCAGAGGCGCACACAGTCCCTTCCATCTCCATCAGAGAGAAGGAGGCTTAGTCGCCGAGCCAGCGTCCGCTTTGTGGACTCTTTAGGGTTGGACCTGGAAAATGTCAAGGTTTTCAAAAGTGGAGAGGACCCATTTGTCCCAGAGCATGTTCTCTTCCGACTCTTAATGAATGCAGAGTTAGCCTCAAGTAAGGGGCTGGAGATTTCCCTGCCGTATTTGAAACCGATGTTCTCGGTCCAGCCTGGGGACTGTTCAAACTTCACCGAGCGTCTGTGCTGCCAACAAGTATGTCTGGAGCGGGTTTTGTGCTACGAGCCTGGCATTATAGGGATTGTTCAAGTTGTAAACTTGGCATTTGAGAAGGAAGTGAGTGTTCGCTACTCTTTTACAAACTGGAAGAGCTGCTCAGAAACCAAGGCTTACTGGGTTGCAAGCAAATTCATTTCAAACGGGCCCTGCTGTGACACCTTTCGATTTCATCTCCCGGTCCCTCCATATATCCTTCACCCTGGAGCAGTGCTGGAGTTTGCCATTTGTTATAAAGTAATGGGCATGCAGTTTTGGGATAACAATGCTGGGCAGAATTACAAGTTAACCTGTCAGAGTTATAACCTGCCTGTGCCGAAGGAATGTGAAAACAGCATGATACACTTTATCTGAGGACACAGATTTGTAGATTAAAGCACTGTTTCACTTTATATTTTGCTTGCTGCAACCACCAGCATTTTCACTGTGTGATATACATTGCTGACCTTCTGAAAGTCTTGCCGTAGTGTATTTCATTTGAAGCCATGCGGAATATGAGATTTTTAACTTTAAGATTGTGACAAATGGATTGTGCCACTGTCTGAGAGTATTACTGTACGTTGGCTTGATAATGTAATATAGATTTAAAAAGTGCCTTTACTGTATTTTTTATATATCAGGTTTGCACTTATACTTGCATTGCATGAGGATGTTATTGTCACTATGTGGTATGTTTTCATAATAGTTGTGGATACTGTAAACACAGATGTTGATAGAGTAAATAAGGATGTGTAATGCCACTTGTTTTGAAGAACTGATTAAAAAAAACTATTCAGCAATTCTTTACTGCATCACATTGTCCTTCTCAGAAAACCTTCAAAATAAAGCCGTATGTAGGCACAAACTGCTGTTTATGAAGTGATGCAGGGGTGATGTATTTTTGTAGGACAGAACTCAGAAATTAATATGCATTTTAGCACTTCTGATTCCATCATCCCGAAGTCTGTTGGTTTCTAGAAACTCGAACTGGCATGGAAAAAGAAAAAAAAAAAAAAAATGCTTGATAGCAGCTGTTTTGTCAAAATAACCAGACTGATGCAATCTATACTGGCTTGAACTACAAAAATGTCATCACTACAGCAGAATCTTGAATATTCTGCTTTACAATTTTTACAGTGTTTTTATTTTAAGTTTAGTTTGTAGTGCCATATTCAGGTTATAACAACAGTTATTTACATTTATATTTACAATAAAGATACTGAAAGTCATTTACATGTCTTGTTTGTTTTAATAAATGTATGTTTATTAAAACCAATGCTATTTCATTTCGCTGGAATTCATAAATAATTTAAATATTTTCAGTACGTTTTATTTGTAAGATTTGTGCCATTCTGCTTTTAAAATGTATGATTATTATTATTATTATTACTACAGTAATCATAGTACACTCGGTGAGTTTTGAATCGAGAAGCAGATTGAACTGAAAAGATCTGACTTGTCCGCCTGAGCGTCCATTTTTGCGTCTGCGCGTGCGCGTCACTTTTTCCCGCGTTATCGAAACACAACGTTACAGTACAACCGTCAAAAGCGAAGTAATCGCTCTTTAACAAACTATTTTGAGTGTAAGTTGACCATTTCCGTCTCGGTTACTGTGCCTTTACGATCTACGTTAACTTCACATTGTTTGTTAATAATAAAAGCTATGTAAATTTTCCTCCTGAAGCCCGCTGAAGCGTCAGTCATAATCTGAGGTAAGATCTGCACATCCAGCAGACAGCCCAAGATAGCCACGATTTAATCTAATTATTACATTAAATATGATCGCTAACAGCATTCATTTTCACGGTTATGTCTATTATTTTGCTGTTTTGCGATAGTATTTTCGCTGCCTGTGCTGTCGTTTAGACCGTTATTAACTAACGGTAACGTAGCGTTATAAGTTAACGCTACAAATCGGCTCACAGCACAATTCACTTAATAGATGGCACATAAACGAAGCCAGACTACATAGTTTTTGATTATTTGGTTAATTCAATTCTGAGAAACACGAGGACTGACATTTAAAGGTGGCTGAGTCCTCATATTTCCTGGAATTGTGTTTTCTTTGAATGATCTGCATCTGAGATTCATATTTATGAGTTATTTAATGTCTTCAACATTTAAAACAGGTCATCGTCTGTGCATCATGGCACCTTTGCAGGACCATCAGGTGAGAATTAAACCCTAAAGAGCTGTTTAATTCATGCTTTTATTTCTGGGGGAAATGCTTTTGTCTTCTGTAATTATATGAGATGCTTTTTTATTCATTAGGACCACAAAGTTCACTTTATATTGTATTGCTTAGGTGGAGAAACTGGTGGATGAGGCTTTGAAACACAATAATTTTCAGGACCTGGAAAAAATCTTACAAAATGAAAACAAGGAAGGAACCACTATAAAATGTTCCAGACAATTCATGACCAAGCTGGATAAGCTTTTCATCAGGGTTAGTTATATGTTTAACATCGCCTTCGTGACTTAACTGTATGAACTTCTTCACTGGATTTATATGTACTGTTGTTGTTTATATGTTCTTGCAGGAAATGGATCTTGGAAATGTGGACAATGCTTGTCTGGTGCTTACCGTTTTGCACAAATATGGCGAGATGCTGGTGTTTCCAGGCGGTGGAGGGATATCTGTGATGGTTACCCAGGGTTTTGTTAAGAAGATAAGTTTGTAATCTGTGTTTCTGTTCTCTCTCTGTCTGTTTTGGTGAAGAAGAAGAATGTTTTCATTGCTTAAAATGTATGTTTACATGGTGCAGTGGTTCGAGAAGGCCAGAAAGCTGTGGGTGGAGGCAGGGTCATCAAGAAATGAGACTATGATAAAGCTGGCTGAGGACTTCTTTGATGCACTGATGGTTTGTTACGGCACATTTTGGGGGGTAAAAGGAAATGCAACAATCATTAGCTATGTTTTCTTGTAAACACCTCAACACACTGTATTATAGTATTCTGATTTGTGAAATGTCATTTCACTTTTGCAGGTTGTTCATGAAAGTTGTAAAGAAGGTGAGTTTTGTCCCAGATTTAAAAAGACAAAGGAGAAGTTGAACAGTGCTCTGCATTCAGTTCAAATCTGTGTTTCCCCACAGGTACATATGAAGTTACTGAAGCTCTGCTTAGTCACATTGGCAAACTGGCCTCTGATGCACAAATAAACATCATGATTCAGAAAGAGGTAGGAGATTCATTGCATTTCTTAATGGAAAGCCTTCCTAGGTTCAGTCACCGCTGATATGCTGAGAAGTAATCATTTCAGCCATATTGAAAACTCATTCTACGCCTCCAGTCATGACCTGTCACTCGAGCTGTGCTTACCCAGACGTTTCCAGAAATAGAAGACTGAATTACAAGAGGGGATGTATGAAGGATTATTATTTACTCTTATTGACAGGCAGCAAGGAAGCTCAATGCTATTCTGGAAAAGATTCCCATAGAGCTGAAAAAGAAAAAGAAGATCTTGTCAACTCAAGAGGCTTCATCTATGATGTATGTTGAATAATAATGCATTATCAGTCTCCTGAGTCTTAAGAACTTAAGCATATATTTAAAAGTTCCTCTCTTGCTCCTTATTCTGGAAAGTAGCTGTAGGAGTGTGAGTATGTGTATTTTAAATCTGTAGTGTGTTGTGTTTTTATCAGGAATGCAGTGGCCAGTCAAATCCTCAGAGGTGGAGGTTAGTGTCAAGATCCATTGTAATGAATATACGTAGTTTAGAACTTGCGATCATAAAAATATTTAAAAGAATTACGAATGCTTTGATCATTACAAAACTAGGGCCCTATGATTTCTGCAATGCAGAAAACGTGGACGGAATCGCGGAATCCAGTCATAAAAACGGAATTTAGAGTTTAACACGGAATGTCACGGAATTTGTCAAATTTTCACTAATGAATCAAAAGTAGGTCATTACACGCAAATCAAATCGCGATATGGACTAATATCTGTAAATATTAAGCTATAAAAGTCAGTTTAAATATGAATCCTGCATGTTCTGCGTGACTCTGTTAATGAATGGCGCAGAAGCGCGGCTTCATTTATTACACACATATGGAAGCATGCGTGACACTTGCAGTGATTTCAGTGTCTGCTGTCTCACTAAATGAGGACGTAAACACATGAACTACATCTCCAGAACTACGCTGAGAGTGACTTCATGAGCATTTGACTGTTTGATTTGAGTAAAACTAGCATCATATCACATACACAGAACTGTAAATGTATTCACAGCAACCCGTCAAAATAAAAGTCTGGTTTAATTTAAAGACAAGTATTTGCCAGAAATGTATTACTATTGTTCAGTAGAATGTACATAGCCTACTAGTACTACTACTAAAAAGAAACAAACAATTTAAGGAATAATCACACAACATTTCTTTCATGTTTTAATTTTAATAGTAAATCCCCTTTGTTTACCAAAAAAATAAAACATTTCATAGGGCCCTAAACATAATTAATTAACTTAATAAATTGATGTGAAAATGGATAAGTTTCATGATTTTAATTAATTAGACATGCCTTATATTAAATAATATTTAATCTAGCCATTAAAAAGGAGTTAAGAAAAATTAAAATGGAAAAAAATGAATTTTGAAAAAATTAAATAAAACAAAATTTTGGAAAAAAATAAAACTGATTTCATAGGGCCCTACAAAACTCATTTTAGACTGCACTCATACTGTGACTGATTGTAGCTACATATCTGTTGTGGTTCAGATTATGATTTGCAGGTGTCTTTAATGGAGGCCCTCTGCAGAATGGCTTCCCCAGCTCAGAGGAATCAACTAGCTGACTCCTGGTTCACAATGACCTTTGTCTCCTCTGCATTCAAGAAGATCAAGGATTCTGAGTTTGAGACTGTAAATATGGCCTCACTCATTTTAAACTGAATTTCCTTGCTCACATAGGATTTTAAAGTATGTCTTGTGTCTGTGTGTGTGTATGTGTGTGTGTGTGTGTGACAGGACTGTAGAAAGTTTCTAAATATGGTCAATGGCATGCAAGGAGATGGAAGAAGGTACTTAATATATTTTGACAGCTTTCGCTTTTTTTATAGATTGTATAACATATCTTGGTTTCTTCTTCTCATCTTACAGCGTGTACTCCTACCCTTGCCTAGAGGCATTTTTGGACAAACATGAGGTTAGTTTTCACATTTATAAGGGTGAGTGTGGGAATATATACACTCTGTTATTTTGTGCAGTTTTGAACAACATGTATATTTCTGTTTTGTTATATTTATAGCTGCTCATGCCAGAGGACAAGAATCTGGAAGCTTTCTGGATTGACTTCAATCTGGGAAGTCAAAGTATCTCTTTTTACTTCTGTGTGGCTAATAAGAAGGCCCAGGTAATGACATTATAGTCTCTCACAGTGGCCACATCTTACATTAGCTCTAGGGAAATAATAATAATATATAACAGGGTTTTCCAAATGGGGATTTGCATTGCCCTGGGGATTTGTGAGTTGATAAAAAGCTAATAATTATATCAAATGTAAAAATAAAATAAAATAAATAAATGGCGCTGCATGATAATCACAGTATGATCTGCTATATTCGGCGTCTCAAACAAGCTCAGGTCATGATAAATACAGCAAATAATGTGCATTTGGCAATCCAACATGCAATAACTTTCATTTACATTTTTGTGTAATTCATACCTGCAAACTAGTCGTTTTTGGGTGAAATTCATCATTTTGGATCAAAATATGTCATTGGGGGGTCGGGGTAGATAGAGAGAGAGAGAAATTGACTTAAAGCAGCACCGCACAGACCGATCATTGTATGATATCAAAGCACCGCGAGAGCTAGAGAGCAGATGGCCCCACATGCTTTCGAATCACTCTCGCTGTACTTTGATGTTATACGCCGATCGGTCGGTGCGCTGCTGCTTCAAATTGAATACACCTCATCTCACGATCCGGTCCGTTTTGATGGCACACTTATTGCTCACATCCGAATGTAAACATGTCGTCAGCATGGAAGTTCTTCATTTTGAGTGAAGCAGACACAAAGTTCGCAATTTGTTACACAATATTGACTGTTTTTGCTCAAGTTAGCTGACAAAGTTTCAATCAAAGCCACAGCAGAACTGTTTTGTGTCTCCGAGCAACACAGCGGTGTAATTTTAATGTAATTTTGTGGTGTAAATGCATTTATGGCACCTCAGCTTCATCAAACAGTCTGTGTAAATACATCTTATGTCACTTCAGATGCAGTGAAAACATGGAGTTTGTTGATAGTATGCGCACTCCAATGTGAACACTAAAATTTGCAAAAATAAATTACTCCACTGCTCACAAAGAGAGAGTTGCACTGTCCAAAAGGTTTGTGGTATAAATGTTCTTTTTTACTTGAAGCAGATGTTGTCTTTTCCCTTTATTTTGTTGTCAGAGTGCACCAGAATGCTTTATTTACATGCTAAATTCTCAAAAATGTTCTTCTGGAAGGGGATGCCACCAGACCCTCTGCAAGGTTTATAGTCCGCACTATGTCATCTTTTTGACCTCTTGTGAGTTTGCAGGTACGATAATTGCATAAAATTTTCATGCCAGAGGTTTACAGCATTTCAACAGTATAATATAAAAATAAAAGCTTGAGGATTTTTAATTTTTAAAGCTCAAGGATTTGAACATTTAAAAGTGAAGAATTTAAGACATAAATATTAATATTGTAAATTGTAGGTTAATATAATTATGATAAAATACTATTTTTTTTATTTTACAGTACAATTGTAGTTTACAATAATATGTTTTGTTTATATAACACAATAATAATTATTATTAATACTCAATTTGGGTTCCTAATATGCCTGGATCTTGAATATGAACTGAGGTATTATCTTTTTACTTGAATATCATGTGACCAACCAACATCAGAGAACCGTGAGTATGTGAATGTTTTGTTGAATTATTGTAATATTGGCTTAAAAAGAAGAGTTTCGGCTGACAAAAACATTTAGGAATCCCTGGTTTATAATTAAGCACAAAATTGTGTTTTAACTTACGGGGCTTTTTAATCACATTTGACAGTTTTCTGGAAGAAATGAATAGGAATATGAATGTTATATGTCTCTCCTTTCAGGATGGCCAGTGGAGCACTCTGTGTATAGTTGAAAATGAGGTTCAGAGTTACACAGTAGAAGGTAACACAATCAACACTGTCCCCTTTAAGCAGGTCACAGTGTTTCCCCTGCCATTGTATTAGGGGGGCGCACCGCCAGATCACAACAGAAGTAATTTAAAGTTACCTTTCCTATAGAACAAGTCTATACCGTCCATCCGTAAACAAACAAAATAGCCTTATGTTATTTATCTTATTTACACGACAGCATTTCATTTCTGTCTCTACATGGTCGTGCGTTTACAATTGTCCTCTGCTCTCTACCGCGGGCGCACACAGGTGAGCACACTCCCACTCCCACTTAGTATTTGTAAATATTAAGCCACAAAAAGACTATTTAAATATGAATTCTGCTTATCTCTGTGTTTATGAATGGTTCAGACGCACAGTTTTGTGTACCACTCATACTGAAGCATGCGTGACGATTCCAGTGATATTTACATCTGCCGTCTCTCTAAATGAGGACATATATACAAACAACATCTCCAGAACTGCTCTGAGAGTCACTTCATGAGTATTTGACCATTTCATTTCAGTAAAACAATCCTCATTTCATATATCCTCATATCAGAAATTTAATGTTGTTCACGACAATCCGTCAAAATAAATGTTTGGTTTAACTTGTCTTGAAGACATTGTGGCAGAAATACATTACTATTGTTTAGTAGAATATACGTACTACTAAAATCATTAAAACTTAATTTTTAAGGAGTAATCATACAATATTTCTTCAATATTTTAATTGTAATATTAAGTAATAAATGAAATAATAAAATTACAAAAATTAATTAGTTTAATTTTCATTAATTAAAAGATAAATTAAATTGATGCTTTATGCCTTAATTTGATAAACAGAAAAATGTAAATACACAACACAGAATTTATGAGGAAAAAAGTTCATAAGGCTATTGTAAAAATAAGTGAAACTTGTTTTTATGCTTTCAAATAATTACACCTATGCTAAAATACAGAATTTGATAACAATAAAACATAAGTTTGGAAAAAAAAATAACATTTCATAGGGCCTTAAATATGAAAATTGTGTTAAACTTTTAATAAAGGGATGTTAAATTGTTTAAATGTCATGATTTTAATTAATAATGCATGCTTTTTGATTAATACAATTTAATTTAATCATTTAAAAGGAGTCCAGAAAAATTAAAACGGAAAGAAATGGAATTTGGATAAAAATAAAATGGAATTTGGGGAAAATAGTTGTTCAGTTGTTACATTGACTGCTGTCTTTAAAAGAAACACATGAACACTTTGATTCCTTTAAGTGTTTGTGTTGGTGTCCGTCTGGCCCCAACCGAACATCCACCCCCTACACAAAGCCACTTATCAAGGGGAAACACTGGGTCATCTGAAGCTGTTCTCAAAACCCCCCAAAAAACAATAGTTTTGGATCCATATTAAACTTTCTGAGATCAGGATTTGTTCTAAGCTGTGTATAAAAACACATATCTATATTTGAATTCACAGAGGAGAGTGGCAAGAAGGTTCTTCATCTGGTTCTGACTGAGCCAGCCTGCTGCGACAACTTAGATGGCTCTAGAGTCACCATCAAATTCAGCTCATCTCTAGACATCCTGCGAGCCACTGAGAGTGTTTTTGGGCAGGCTAAGAACAGGGTGAGGGAAGTGGCTGATGTTACTTTAATAAAGAGTATAACATATCATTCCTGTTATACACGGTATTGTTTTTATAGCTTTACATCAGAGTGATCAGTTCTAAACTATGAATGGTTTGATAAGATGACATGTTGATTAAATGCGTGTTTTAATGTGGTCATTAGGATCTCATCATTTGTTTAATAGAGGCTGTATTATTAAATCTGATAATAGGAATGAACCACTTACATTAAATATCTAATCACGTGTTTTATGCAGCTGTAACACAGCAAACCAGCAGTGATGTTTTCAATCCCTCTTGCTGTATTTCAGACTTCTTTTAGGAAGTCCTCTATTGTGAAAACACCTGTTCACGTCAACCTAAGTTCACAGGAAAGTTCACAGGTGAGTCAGGCTCAAAGAATACCTCCAAACATGTCAATCACTTCTTCCTAAGGTGAACTGTGACATTGCAGTGTGTCGTTCTCTCATAAGGTGTGGGGTTTAACTGTCTGTGTTGAACTAACAGGTTTTTGTCCCTGAAAGTCAAGTGTCCCCCTCTCTGCGTGTAGAGGGAAAAGGGTCATCATCAGTCAAACGTAGCATTCCCTGCCAGCCTCCCACACATCCAACACCAAACACAAACAATGTGCCCCTACAGGTAAGACAGGAGGCTCACAACATAAACATTGTAATTGTTCATTCATTTTAGGATACCTGTAGAGCTTTTACAAAGCATAATGTTTTGTGAGAGCTTCGAATTGACCACAGATCTGATGCCATTTTATTGGCAAAGCTGAATATTTTTCCCTTTCAAGCCATTTGTGAAACACCTGTTTGTCAGATTTTATTTGAAAAACTAGTCTTTTTCCTCTGTTAACACCAGCTGCCTGATGAAAATATCTGTTATGTAATTGCCTTCATCAGGGCTTAATTATAATCATGATTGTTTATTGCACTGTGCATTCAGGCGTGTTATTAAATTAGATGACCTGTATAATTAACTTTGGTGAACTGTTGTCCTCATTTACCCTGTTGAAGTGACGAGTTTGTATTTCCTCATTTTTAACAACTGGAATATGGTGACACTGACTCACCTCTGTTACTGCTGCTGTCATTACAGCTTTATGTGCACATGCTAATGGCATCATAGTGGCCAGAAGTCTCTTGCTCTGAAAGTGCAAATCTCTTTTTCTCAGATGGTAACCCCTATAAAGATGAAGGTGTCTGAGTCTAGCACGTACATTTCTGGCAGTGTGGGGAGTAAACAGGGGAGCTGTTCCTCCATCTGTGTGCTTCCTGCAGGTAGGTCCATTAAGCTGTTTATGACTAATCAGTAAAGAATCCATTCTTGTAGAATATCAGAGATAGCTCTGTAGTTTTCCACTGCAAGAGTGTAAGCAATCTCAGCTCTGTTGTTGATTACCACACAATAATCTTGAATTGCCCCCCAGTTTGTTATAAGGTTTGTTGTAAAGATTATCTCTTGCTTGTGGTGAAATGCCATCTGTAGATTTTTATGTCATTTTTATGAGCAATATAAAGTTTTGTAACTACTTTTTTGTAGTGTCAAAGCTAATGGTGAAACCAGCTCTTCAGATGATGAGCTCTTCAGAGAGGAGGAAGGAGATTGAACTTAGAGAACTCATGATGTCTAAAACATCTTCCAGTGTGCGTTCTCTTAGTATTCAGTGCGAGAAGAACCAAAAGAAGGCCCATGCAATTCAAGCACAGGTATAACCTCTGTAGAAAGTGTCACTTCAAATTCAAGTTTATACTGATAAAAACAAATGGAGAATAGGGTTTATGAAACACTGGTACATTAATGAAGCAATATACTGATTAGTCTTTACTGATTTGTGTTGAACAGCTTAATGGAATTTAATCTCAGTGAATTCTGTTTGTCTTGTTAGTCGACCCCTGCTGCTCATAATGAAGAACAACAGAAAATCCAGGGCATGAAGGCTAAAGAAAAGAAGTACCACAAGGTGCTCTTAATTCATATATATTAGTTAAGTTATATATATTAAAATATATATATATATATATATATATATATATATATATATATTAGTTAAGTTATATTTATTAAACTATATAAGACATATTCGTTTATTTTGTTTTCTGTTTTTGCTACCTTCTTTTTTCTCTTATTGGCTTATCTTACCCTATAAAAAAATATATTTTTTGCAGCACATTCCTATAGACAAAGTAGTACAGATGGTGCAAGCTGACCATGAAGAGGACACTTTTGGTATTATATGAAGCATACTAAGAAAAATTCCATTGCAATTTTAACATTTGAATGCTTTTAACTTTATTTTGTTTCTTTGTGTAAAAGATAACAGCATAGTCCCAGACTCCCAACCTGTGAGAAAGGGAAGCTCATTGTGAGTGTATTATTATTAGCATTTTGATTAACATTTCCTAATTGTTTGACATTACGTCTATTTTAGAGAGGACTCTGTCTGCTCACAATATAATGTATGCTTGGATGTCTATCTTCTACATTTTACTGATCAGTTCACCTGCTATCTGGAGCTTGAACTCTAGTAAAAGGAGAATCTCTGTATCTGGATCACTGCTGGCTCTGCAAAAAGATTGCTCTAAAAACTGCACTATATCAGGTGAGTTAACAGATATGTAATGCAGGGCTCCAGACTGCGACCAAATGCATTTGTTTCTGCCGGTGCGACTAATTTTTGTGAGTGTTGTCCAACTCATAAGTGCTGCCATTTTGTTGCATTTGAGAAACATCAAATGGCAAACGAAACGAAAGCGAAACTAAACTGCACTACGTTACAGCTGCGCAGCGCTGACAGTTTATCAGCTCGGACCGTGACGCCAACAAACTTGTCTGAGCTCAGAACAGCTTTACTCGGGAGCAAAGTTGATTTCGCGACACTGTTACTGCACAGATGCAACAGTGCTTCGAGATCCAGTGGGAAGCATTTGAATTCGCCACACAATGACAAGGTTTCTGCGAGATCTAGTGAGAATCATTTAAATTCTGCACAGAATTCTCTGTTATAAACAGCGCTGACATACGTCAGGAAACCAGAAGTGGTAACACTAACTGTAACCATGCTGTTGTGGTAGAAATAGTCTAATGCATTACATCATTCATTTCAGTGTTTGTACAACCTTTTGAGAGAGCAATTCAAGTAGTTTTCAGTGACTTTCAAGCATTTCACACAACTATTTCCAGCACATTAAATATCTAAAATGATCCAGTTTGAATGTCATTTTAAATGGGATGAACAAAATATACTTTGTGGTAAACAAACACTTTTGTAAAATAAAAATAAAAAATACATCAAAACACAATTATAACCAGTAGACAGCAGCAGAGTACTTATTTGTCAGAATATTACACTTTCTTTGTGTATGAAGTAAGAAAAGTCACAGTGCCTTGAAAAACAAACTTTCCTTCAATTTGCTACTAAATTAAACATAATCCCTGAAGTCAGTCAGTTCCATATAATAAAAGAATATTGGTACATTTAATAAGAGTGGAATACATACATTTTCTATATAAATTTTTTATTTTGCACCAGTAAATTTTGTGTGTATTAACTTAAGCTTAGTGCTTTACTGTCGAATCTGTTTAAACAAAAAACAAAAGAGAAATAAACAAGAAATGAACATGTAATATTATTAGTAACTTTACTTATTATTGCAATACAATAGTAATTTTATGATAAAATGATCTATATTTTAATACTCCCACACACCACCCCCAGCGCTACCAAATCTGCTCCTGGTGCCACTATCTGTAGAACTTAGTGGCGCTGGTGCCACTGCTCTCAAATGTTAGTCTGGAGCCCTGTAAGGTATGTTTTATTAGCAAAGAATAAACTACAATACATGACTCTTCAATACATAATTGTGATTGGTCAATCCCGGCATTCTGTAGTAAGATATTTTTGTATTATTATGACCTCTATACTATAATTGACTGTTTGAACCAATTTCCTACATAGCTGTGCTAGTTTCAGGTCTCTTATCACTGTGCAGTCTCACATAGTAAAATATAATAATTTACTCTCATCATATTACTCCCCCACTGGTTATATAAGGCAAGTGTAATCCAGTCCATGAAAGAATGACTGTGTATGTTTTTTGGATCCTGAATCAGTCTATATATTTACTCACTGAATCTGTCAGATTGTTTACTTAATTTCCCTGCTTCAAATCTTGAATTTAGTAAACACCGTTCCTGATATTTTGTCACTATATGAATCAGGTGGCTTTGTGTAACCTTGCATTCTGTGTAATCATCTCCAGATGGTAGTTCTCATCCCCCTCCTCAGCGTCTGTCCCCAGCACAGTGTGCATCCAGAGCCCTGACCCAGAAGCAGCTGCACACCCAGCTCACTCAGAGATTGGAGGAGGTGGTGAGGGAGCAGCAGGGTACAGACGGCCGTACAGCCCAGAGAGGCTCATCACTGGAGCCCAGAACTGCAGGTCAAGAAAAGGAGAATATGGAGAAGTCAGTGAAGTCCATGCCTGCTAGACCTGCACAGGAGAGAAGGAAGAGTAGTGAAGTTCATGCCGACACATCAGACCAGGACAATGTGAGACTCTTTTAGTTGGAATAGATGTCTTTATGTTGTAAAGAGCAAATATTATTATGCTGCGTTCACACCAAACGCGAATAGAGTGTCTGGCGCAAATGATTTCAATGTTAAGTCGCGTTAACCAATCAGGAGCCTGCTCAGGAGTCACTCATTCAACATGGAGGAATGACTGACATTGTTAGTAAGCAGTCAACCGGAGCTATATGACAAAAGTTCATATTTCTATAGAGACAGGAATAAAAAGGACCTATATATATAAAACATATTAATAGATTAATTGAATAAAGGCCAAAGATAAGATTTACCCCAAACAATTATATTTTATCTTGAACCACTGAAGAGACATCAGAGCCAGCGGCAAATGTCAGAAGGTCTAGCCGAGGTGAGGCTGCTCTCTGCGGATACATGATCACTGAGCTCCCGCTGATCGCATGGAGCTCATCTCCGAAATCGGCGAAACACATTTTTAAATAGACGCTGTCTTTATAAATAAACCGCATATTTGAGTTTAAAACAACTACATTCTCACCTGAAATTCTTTTAAAACTACATTTCACGGCAAGATAACAGTAATATTTTGAAAATTATCCGAATAAAAATGGTGGTTGAAAATGCTGCGTCAACTCAGCTGGAAGCCCCCCCATGACGCAAATTCGCATCTGTTGTGAAGTTAATTTCACGCGCGAATGAAGCGAATGATCTCAAAATGTTCAAGCGCCAAACTATACGCGGTAGACGCGAATTTGACGCACACAGCATAAGTGTTTGCTAGGGATGGGCAATATCTTATCATTTGCGATATACCAATAAAAATTGTCCCACCATAAGAATTAGTCTTCCCACCATAATAACGATAAAGTCTAGTTGTTGACATATTTCTGTGTGCGACTGTGTGAAGTGATGTGAAGAAAGGCGGATGTGAAATTAAGCAGCTCCTTCTACAGTCTGGAACAGGTTTGGATAATGCTATACAGTGCGACAAAAATCGGTCTGAGCCTTGAGTAAATGTACTACAGTAGAACGTGTACACTACAGTTTTACATGTGTATGAGTCGTTTACAAACCTGTTGTCCAACAAAGATATTATTCATTGACGTGCTTTTTCATAACATAGTTAAGTGTTTGAAATAACTTATTTTTGAGATCAGATGTGCTTTCGTATCACAGAATAAGGCAGAAATCATACTATTTTATAGCATTATATATACAGTGATAAAGGCTATGTCGATTACCACTGCATTATAAATATACTTTATCCTTATAAAAATACCCAAGATTGCTTGAAGAACACAGACCATATATTTTGTGCAATCATATGTTTATTGTCTTCAGGTTTCCTCAGTCAAGATTTCTCTATCTGCGTTTTATTTAGCTACAGCGATCACTGGATACCTCTGTCCATATCATAGACTGTATAAAAACAGGTCCATATTAGTGATTTCCTGGAGCATTACTTCTACTATGCATATGTGGAGTTTCTGCTCAGTATGAAATAAACAGTTGTGTGTACTGCTCACAACATCCAATTTTGGGTAAAAATAGGAAAGATAATACTTTTCTCTAAAAAACAGGATTATCATCATTGATATCGTTATCGCAATAAATATCAGAAATTATTGTGACACATTTTTAAGCCCATATCGCCCATCCCTAGTGTTTGCTAAAGCAGCTGTTACTATTTCTTGAATTTGGAGTCGATTTGTTCTAGGCACATTGAGATGTGGCACTTAAAGAAGTTTTAAAAAAATTACTGAAAATTCTCTCACCCCTTTGTCATCCAAGATGTCCATGTCTTTCCTTCTTCAGTCATAAAGAAATTATGTTTTTTTTTTTGAGTAAAACATTTCAGGAATCTTTTCCATATAGTGGACCTCTATGGTGCCCGCGAGCTTGAACCTCCAAATTTCAGTTTAAATGCAGCTTCAAAGGGCTCTAAACGATCCAAGCCAATGAAGAAGGGTCTTATCTAGCGAAACAAATGGTTATTTTCTAAAGAAATAATAAAAAAATAACAATTTCTATACTCTTTAACCTCAAATGCTTGTCTTGTCTAGCTCTGCGTGAACTCTGTGCACTTCGGTTCAAGACAGTTAGGGTCTCCCATTTCATTTTCTCCTCAAAATAGTTCTACATCGCTGTTTTACCTTTTTTTGTAAAGGGCGATTTGACCTTCTTTGCACGTTCACTTGTAAACACTGAGTCGGTACTTCTGCAGTGATGTAGGACCATTTTGAAATTGGAGAAGAAAATGAGATGGGAGTTTTTCAACACACAATAACAGTTTCGAACGGGACTGTACAGAGTACGCATGCGCATCGCAGAGCTAGACGAGATGAGCATTTGAGGTTAAAAGTCTTCTTTTGTTCCACAGATGTTTTCCTCTTTTATTTTTTATCCGCCATCTCGATCTTTCTGTCATTGCTCGGCTCGGCTAATGTCCATCCTGTTCACTGAGCGCTCTTTCTCTCTTTTCACGGCCCTTATTGCTGATTGGCTACAAGTTTGATTTGGTACTTAGCTGACACAGTTTTCTAAAGTGTTTTTGAAAAAATACATACCCCACCTTTAAGAGTATGTGGGTGATGCAGGTTTGGATCAGACCTGTCATGCCTTGTGAAGAAGAAGTGTACTTAATTGCGCTTGTAGTGTACTTCAAATCTTAAAAGTGGATTTTAAAAAAATAATACAATATTAATGAAATTAATGGCTTTAATGCACTTAAGAACACTTAAAAAGTACATTTTGTAAAAATATCAAATTAAAAATGTTACATTTTAAATTGTTTTTTTAATAATCTTGTGCCATGCTATAAAAAACTTACTGCATACTAAACACTGCATACTAACATACTAAATACTAAAACTAACATACTAACATACTAAATCACATGTAAAGTGCTTGATTATAATTTTGACCGTTGTGCTATTTGATATAACATTTAAATTAATATATTTAAAATTGACTATTTTAAATTTACTGCAACTTCATGCTTGTCAGTTCAATATACAGTAAACCAGAACCATATTTCGAAGACAATAGAAGTAATTATGAATTACATATAAAGATGTATTCAATTCCTGCTATATTTCCTATATTTAAATTTTTAAATTATTGTAATTATAAATAATGGGCAATTAAGTGTCATAAAACATTACATTCAGTTCACACTTTTATAGTATTTTAAACATATTTAGATATATCCTATATTTAGATATTTATCCTTTTAAAGTGTATTTTATATTTATTTTTTTACGGTTATACAGTAATACTTATAAACACTCAAGTATGTGAAAGTGTACTTCTTTTTCACCAGGGATGTTCCAGTCCCATTCCTTTCTCCCCATGATTTTCTGTCCTCTCTCTACTGTCCTGTTAATTAATGGCCTATAAATAAAAAAAAAACAAAGCAAGGTTTATTATATTAAACTGTGTTTGTTGTTATTGTTCTGGATGGCACATGCTGCAGATGGTGTGGTGAAAATGATATCCAGTCATTATAAGAGAACTGAAAAAGTAGCGTCCCATGAACCTGGAGGCCTGTGTAATATCGGGTCTAAAAACAGGTGACACACTGACCTTTCATTCATGCCCTGCCTTTTCCACTGTCCTCACATTGAATAACACTCTTACCTTCACTTTCAGATATCTGCTCAATAAGAGCTGCTGTCCATCCTCCACTGTAAGTCATTTAGAAAGAAAACAGTATGTGTAATGTTAAATCAATACATCTACCCTGTTGAAAAAACAGCATATGCTGGTTAGGGATGTTTTGAAGCATGGCAGCTGGTTATAAGCTGATCCTGAGCAGGATCTAGTTGCTTAAGGCCAGCACAAGACCAACAAAGGACCAGCTTAAACCAGCTCAAACCAGCTGCCATGCTTTAAAACATACCTTACCAGCATATGCTGTTTTTTTTTTTTCATCAGGGTAGTTACAAATGTGATGCAAACTTACAATTTTTTTCCCTTACACATTGTGTTACAGGATAAAACTGCTGCCAAGAGTTCAAGTTTGTACAAAACACAAGACAAAGCCAAGAAGGAGTTCCAGCTGCTTGAGTATTGCATTCTACTGACTTCAATCCCTTAAACTCGGGATATTTAGTTTGAAAATATATTTTATAAATCACTGAATTTATTGTGTTTGGTCTCCTCAGGGATGTTTATGCATTTACAGAAGACAAGGCAAAAATTAGTGTGGTAAGGACACCAGTAGCTCTGAATGGAAACATCATAACATTTATAATATTTAAAAACATGATAATAAACTTCATTAGTTCTTAATTTTGTCCTCTTTAGAGAAAGAAATCCTCTGACACATCCAGAGTGGAAAGCAGGTAACTCTGTTAATTTATAAGAACAGCCCCCTCTAGTGTTGAACAATACAATAATACTCAGTTAGAATCTCTCCAAAGAAATCCTGCATTTGTGAACATGTGACTGCTTGTTAATACATTATGTACTTTATTGCATATTCATATTACGTGTTTTCTTTTAGTCCACCAAGTAATCCTCAGACTCTCTCCAAGTCTGCTAAAAGACGTCGGCCTACAAAGGTTTCACATTTCATTAATTATTTGGGGATGGTCATTAATGCATTTGCTTATTTAACATACGCCTATCACAAAAAAATCCACTTTTTATACTTGGTTGTGTTACAATCTAGGCTGCCGAGGCAAATGAGAAGAAAAAGCTGTTCAGTGATACGGACACAGACAACACGACAGAGATTAGCTGGTTACACTCAGCCAACAGGAAACCCAAGCCCAAAGTGGCAGACTACAGCAGGCAGCCGGTTAAACCCATCTTTCCACCAGCTGACACTGCATGTATGCTACACCAGTCTCTTACATCTCCAACTGTTGTTTTGAACACTTATTTGTCATCTGCAGAGGTTAACTCTACAGTGAAGATGGGTGGCATCTATTTAACAACTACACACAAACTTTATCAACTACTTTCCCTCTCTCTTTTTCACATCTTTCTGTATGTTAATCTCTTACACTTTTATTTTGCTTCAGTTAAATCACCATATACACCTTTGCCTTCGCCAAAACCAGTGAAAGAACAAATCAAGCCAAAGCGGGTAAGAACAAGTGCCATATTCTACAATTTGTAGCTTTTTTTGTCATGTTTATAATGTTATTTGGTGTTAATTGGTAAATATTGGTTGGTTATGTGGTAACGTGTTCATGGTTATAACATCATAAACAGAATCTTTTCCAAATTGACCATTTGCAGCTTAGTTTGGTTAGGGTGGACTGAGGAGAATATTAGAGTGGGTCTGCACTGTAATTTCAACCCAGTTTTACTACACTTTTTTTATAGTCATATTTATAGTAATTATTCACTTTTCTATTGAATTGGGTGAATAATAGAAGAGACAGAAGAAAATGGCGGAACAGGAGGATAAAAGGCAGCCAAGCGTCAATGAAAAGAAAGCCACAGGACGACCTCAAAGAGCTGCAGCCTTGACCAGAACCTACAGAGAGGCGTCTGACTCAGACAACCTGTCCAGTCTGTCAGAGAGCGAAAAAGCACCACCCCCTAAGGCATGTGGTTTTCAGCACAGTCAGTTCACAGGGATCTTCAGTAGTTGTAAATGCCTCGATTTAAGATCTTCAGGGTCTAGACAGACTAATAATAATGGCCCTGGTAAGCTTTATGTCTTTGTCTTTTCTGAATAGAAAAAAGCAGTTGGGCGAGCAGCAACGCTTCAGCAGACTGTCCCAGCTCGAGCCACAGAACAAGGAGAAAAGAGAGAGAAAACCTCTGTAGACATAGCCAAACTACAAAATGAGAAGGACGTACAGAAAAAGGCAGATAAAGTCTTTGCAAAGATTCTGGGAGGTCAGAGGAATGATAAAGGCAAGAAGATGTGTAGTCCAGAGCATCTTATAGTGAAGAAGACGTCATCTGCTCAGGGGTCAGTCAGAAGACAGAAGGAATCTTGGGCTGCAAGACTATCTTCCACATTCGCCTCGCCTCCCTCCGTTGAGAAGATGAGATGTAAGAGTTAATGTGCCTTAAATTAGTTATTTGTATTTGTATAAATGTATGTCTGTTAATTAAAATGTTTATTTGCTAAATTTATATGCATTAATAATTGTGTTAATTACTGGCTCTGAATCACACTGAAATTGATTGAATGCACAGCCTGGTATAAAAAAAACATCTTGTCTAACTGCTGTGTAAATTCAATTTTATTTTTCTCTGTAGCAGGCGAAAAACTAACAACCAACTTGAGATCCAATGCTACACCGCTCCGTTCTCTGTCCATCTCTCCGATCGAAGCCGACTCTTCTCCGCTACAGCCTCTCGGTTCTCTCAAAGCCTTCTCTCTCTGTAAAACCCCGGGGAATAAAGCTGCTGTGAAGCTGCCATCTCACACCATAACACCTGTTTCCACAACCTCAAGAGGCTCTAAGCGGATTCTGCCTGCTGCACAGGTAAACAGGAAACATGGTGCATGTTTTCAAAGTAAGATGATCAAGTACGAATGGGCGACATTACAGCTCTCAATGCTCATTTCATTGTTAGTTCCAATCATAAACTTGTCTCAAAAAATATTTGGCATTTGGTATCTGCAAAACAAATGATGCTAAATAAAGAGCTAACTTAATATTTCTATGGCAAAATAATTTTGATTTTGATGTTCACTACTGTTCAAAGTTTGGGATTAGCTTTTAATACTTTTATTCAGCAAGTATGCATAAAAAGTGATCAAAAGTGACAGTAAATACATTTATAATAAAAAAAAAATGTCTGTTTCAAAAAAATGCTGCTCTTTTGAGCTTTGTGTGTATTAAAGAGTCTTGAAAAAAAATATCACACATTCCTGATTTCAACTGTTTTCAACATTAATAATAATAATAATAAATGTTTCTTGAGCAGCATATCACTATATTAGAATGATTTCTGAAGGATCGTGTGACTGGAGTAATGATGCTGAAAATTCAGACACACCAATAATTGTAATAATATTTCACAATATTACTGATATTTATAGATTTTTACTCATTTTTTGATTAAATGAATGCAGCATTTGAAAGCATAAGAAACTTCTTTCAAAAGCCTCAAACTTTTGAACAGTGTATAAAGCCATTAATTTATATTTTTTGTAACCTTAACATTTATTTTTATGAAATGTTTTTTAAGTGTGCTTGTGTCATTCTTCTGTCTTTATTTAAAAGGAATGCCACTTGGGTTGATATTTTACAGTGTAATACAATTACATTAATACATTTTAAGTGTGGCTTAAATTTCCAGATGTTTTTTGGGGCCACTATAGGTACGAATACAAGTGTGACTTGATTGTGTTATTCAGTCTTTATTTTAACATAAACATGTTGTATTTGTCGTTACCTCTCTGATCTAAAGATTAATACGTTTATGTAATGCCTAACTCAGGTTGAGCTGAGTCCAGTCCACTCATTACTGACCCCTACTCAACCCCAGGAGAAATCCACCCAGCCCTCCCCACGCATCCCTCCACACCTCCAGGAGGAGCTGAAAGGTGTCATGGACAAAACCAGCCCAACATCGTTTGAAAGGAGGTCTGTCATTTCTGTGACAATGAGCCAATCTTCTCACTTATCTGTGAGCAACATGGCCTTGATGTGCACTGAGCTAGAGGTACAGCTTTAACAGTTTATTTCTGAGCACAGTTACACTTTTCATAGTACTTCATTTCAGTAACACACCACTTCAATCTTGTACGACTTAAAGAAAACACCAGCAAGCCAGAAAGGAAGTAAGGTTGAGAGACTAGAATTTAAGTCAGGTGAAGAGATTTTTCAATTATGTTGTGTTTTTTTATTTTATTTGTTAGTATAAAAAAATAAGATTCTTTTTTGTACTAATTGCCAATCAGGTCCAACGGCCATCCACAAGCATCTCACCCTGAGCCACTCCGCTAGTCTTTCAGAGAGAGAGGAGGACAGTGAGGAGGACAAAGAGAATAAGGCTCCTTCTCCCTCACAGCTAGCTCTGAAAATGAAGCCTAGAAAGCTGTTTGTGCCTACTAATAAATCCTTCACTCCTAGTAAGGGTATTTATCACCTTATAAGAAAGATTATGCATCATCCTAACTGGGCATGGTGTGGCAAGTTACCAGCATAAAGTTTTTTTTCCTTGTGGTAATACCAGCCAATCAGAACATATTTAATGTTTAATATACAGTCATGAAAAGCTAGATTGAGGACCAATAATATTTCACTGTGGGCGAAGCAACCAAGCATGATGCAGAAAAAATAGAAACCAAACAACCTCGTTAACTACAGAAACTTTGATTAACTCAAAGAATTTTAATGTGATTTATCATTTAATGCTTTATAACATGACACAATCAGAGTAGGTCTCTATATATAGATAGCACATTACTGAATATTTAGATTTTGCAGACAGTTTTACCGAATGTGCATCTCAGTTTCTCGGACACAGATTAATCCCAGTCCTGGTTCAGCAGACACTGTTATTTTTGATTCTGTGAGTGATGTTGTGTTGCTGTGCCTCAGGCCCCATTACTAAACCGCTGGTGAAGGATCAGAGCAGCTCAGAGGAAGAAGAGGAGGACATAGTCACAGAGAACAGAAGACGAAAGAGAAGTTACCAGAGAGGCCTGAATAAAAGGGCCAAGCAAACAACAATATCCAGTAATACGAAAAAGTGTTTCTGGGCACAAAACAAGGCTAAGAATTTGCTATTGATGTCATTTAAATGTTTCGGTGTCATTGAAGCTTGTTAATGCTTCTGAAAGAAGTCTCTTATCCTTACTAATTTGATCATAAACATTATTTTTTCATTCTGATATGCTGATTTGGTGCTCAAGAACATTTCTTATTATCAGTGTTGAAAACAGTTGTGCTGCCTAACATTTTTGTGAAAACCTTATATATATATATATATATATATATATATAATAAAAAATAATAATAATATATGTATATATATATTATATATATATATTTTTTTACATTTAACATTAAACATTGTCACTTCTTATCAGTTTAAAGGGATAGTTCACCCAAAAATGAAAATTCTGTCATTAATTACTTGCCTTCAAACGTGCCAAACCTGTAAGACCTTCATTCATCCTCAGAACACAAATCAAGATATTTTGATGAAATCTGAGAGCTTTCTTACCCTGCATAGACAGCAACACAACTGAAACGTTAGAGGCCCAGAAAGGTAGTAAAGACATTGTTAAAATAGTCCATGTGACATCAGTGGTTCAACCGCAAACCAAATGCGCACATTTGCGTTGTAGATCTCTTGTGAATGGCGGTGGAGACTGACATGGAAGAGAAGAAACTGTTAAAATAGTTATTTTTGTTTTCTTTGCGCACAAAATGTATTTTCATAGCTTCATATAATTACAGCTGAACCACTGATGTCACATGGACTATTTTAACAATGTATTTACTACCTTTCTGGGCCTCTAACGTTTCAGTTGTGTTGCTGTCTATGCAGGGTAAGAAAGCTCTCAGATTTCATCAAAAATATTTAAATGTATGTTCTAAAGATGAATTAAGGTCTTATGGGTTTGGAACGACATGAAGGTGAGTATTTTTGTGTGAACTAACCCTTTAATGCATTCTTGCTGAATAAAAGTATTTCTTACAAAAAAATCCCACTGACCCCAAATTTTTGAATGGTTGTGTAAATATAAAGCATGGAATAATTCAGACGCTTGGTTGTACTGTACCTCTAAGTTCACTCACTGTACAGGTGTGTGTGATTTTTAAAGTGCTGATGAGTGACTCATGGGTATGTCTATGTGTGTTCCCTCCAGCTGAGGAAGTGGAGACGCTGTCATCTTGTACAAGGTCCAGCTGCAGGCATGCCAGTGTGGAGGCAGACATAGACCTGACCCAGCCTGCTCAGCAGGTGGGCCTTATCTGCCATCAGTTCAGCTCAGAGCTTAAGAGGAAGATCAAGGTGCTTGTCATTTCACTTTTCTCCCTAAACCAGCTCATGCCAGCTCTTGAGGATTCCCATCCTTGCATGCAAAACCCGCTGCACATCCTGAAGTTTTTAGTTGAGTGTGTATTAGCATTTTCTAATAACTTGTCTTGTGCATTTGTCAGAAACGTTGCAGGACAATGGATATTTACACCGGGCAGGCTTTGAAGACCTTAGGGCAGCACATGTCATCTGTCAGCGTCCAAGTGCACCAGTACAGGTCAGACATGACCCTTGACCCTAAAGAGGTCAGAATTTCTGCCTGGTAACACGTCTGATATTTACCTCTACCGCTTTCTTTATCTTGCCTAATATATAGTACTCAGAGGCTGGAGAAAGTTAAACAAGTCCTGTTGAGCGAAATAGCAGACCTGGAGCAAGATGACATAGTTTTGAGAAGCATGGAAGAGGAATTGACGGTACCGAGTGTTCTGATTTGCCAAGTGTCTATAATTGCAAACGCACTTTGGCAAGTAAATGTTTCAAATATCTATATGTGAATGGCCTTTGATTCAATCACACTATATGTACAGACTTACTGGGAGAAGCAGACCTTGGCCTTCCACACTTACCAAGAGAAAGGAACCAAGAGGTGAGAATAACAGCTTCATGAGATGAATGCCATAGATTTCCCAGCCCTAATGTAAATGGAACTAATCTTCCCTTCATAGCTGTTCTGTTCACTTAATATGTAATCATGTCTACAAGACTTGTTTATAATAAACAGGATTTTCCATGCATTCGTTGCAGCAGGGGAAAAACAGCAAGAATTATGTAATGCTGATTATTTGTTCTCTCTGTAATGCTATTATGCCAAGAATCTTGTGATTTCTTTAAAAAAGGGCAGCTCAAAGACAAGATTTTAGACAGGTTCATTTTTAGTGCACTAAGGGTTGCATAATAAATAAAACATCAGTGTAAATTGAACATTTAGTGTTTACATGCACACAGCACATTTTTTGCAAGAAAGCTACCTAGCAGGGTTTGCATGCATTGTAAGACATGTTTCAAAGAATTTGTCTATTTCTCTAGATTCAAGCAAAATGACTGATTTGAATAGTTCCCTCTGTATTTGCTGTTTGTACACTGGATTTGTCATTTAAGTGCTTGTCTTGCTCGTTCTTGTTGTTTTTTTGTCTCAGATTACATCAGTTGAAAAGCACCATTCAGACTGACGTGTGTGATAGTCTAGAGTATGAGAAACAAGTCTTCTCTGTGGAGGTGAGGAACTGAACCTTTGTTGAGTGGAATCCATCATGGTTCAGTAGTTATACTCAACAGTTCAAGCCATTTTAACCTTTGATTGTCTAGAATAAATTTTTTATTTTATTTTTTTGCTTTTGTTGCAGATGTCTTTGATGAAGAAGAGCATGACGTCAGTTCAGGAGCGTTTCTTCAAAGAAATAGTGAGAGCCCAAACAGAACTGATATTTTATA
This sequence comes from Cyprinus carpio, assembly GCF_018340385.1. Classification (NCBI taxonomy): domain Eukaryota; kingdom Metazoa; phylum Chordata; class Actinopteri; order Cypriniformes; family Cyprinidae; genus Cyprinus; species Cyprinus carpio. Next base: position 8,662,659 of record NC_056619.1, on the reverse strand, counting down.
CTTGTTATCGTGATATCTTGGGGGAAGTCGTGGCCTAATGGTTAGAGCGTTTGACTCCTAACCCTAAGGTTGTGGGTTCGAGTCTCGAGTCCCACGACTGAGGTGCCCTTGAGCAAGGCACCGAACCCCCAACTGCTCACCGGGTGCCGCAGAATAAATGGCTGCCCACTGCTCCGGGTGTGTGTTCATGGTGTGTGTGTGTTCACTGTTGTGTGTGAACACTAATCACGCATTAACTGCAAACCACCAATTCTCAACATCACCCACAATACCTGTATTCATATCATCCAAATTACACTTTCATATCACACAGGATTGAATTAAATTTTTTTTGTCTTTGTAGCACGAGGAAGAGTTGACGAGTGTGCGAAGAGGACTGCAATCCTTGTTCTTCCCTGATGCATCGAGGTTCTGACCTGAGGGGAAAAAATCTACCGTTTGAAAATTTATTTAAACTATTCCTAAAACCTGTTTGTATGCTTAGATATCATTACTGTTGTGTTCTTTTAAAATAGCATTACTCGAAAGGTTGAATATTTGTACTTTATGCCATTTATTCTGGTCTCCTTGAAACAATGGTTGGCTGTACGTAGTTTTAGCGCACATATTTGCTTGTGGTTTTTAATATAAATAATGAATAGTTGTAAAAAGCAAATAAGTAATTGTTATAGGTGAGAACAAATGCATTTATTTCTAACATCCCACCTTATAAAAATCAACTTTAGATGCATGTGCGTGGAAATTAAAAAGGGATACTACATTCTATAAAAATGTTTTTTGCATTTACACTAGCAAGGGCCAGAATTAGTTAACCACATGGGTTCAATTGATGGGAGATGTTGAAAAATAAAGACAGAAAAAATTACTAAAAGGGTTCTTTTTTTATCATTTTTACTTGCAGTTTGAAGGCTCTCAAAGATTAAGTTCAGATTGAGTGACTTGATGCATTTTTGTTAATTATTGTCCTCTGTAAATGGAACAAGCAAAATACTGTAGATGGGAGGAGGAAACTCACGATTTACTTCTGGTTTCATGGCTGAGATAGTGAGACAGATGTCCTGCAGTGTTCTCTATTAATACACACACACTATTATTCAAAAAAAAAACTTTTCAACATTGATAATAAATCTTTCTTGAGCGGCAAATGATTTCTGAAGGATCATGTGACACTGAAGACTGGAGGAATGATGCTGAAAATTCAGATTTATTTCACAATATTACTGATTTTACTTGATTTTTGATAAACTAAATGCAACCTTAGTGAGCATAAGAGACTTTTCAAAAATAAAGCCCTACACTTTTGAACTGTAGTGTGTGTGTATATAACCAAACTTAAAAAACAACAACACAGAAGTATTTCCAAAATTGTATTTTAAAGACAAGTAGTGCTTACAAAGTTTTTTTTTTTTCAAGTGATGACATGAACAACCCTGTTCAAACGGACTTTTGTACAGTAAATATGAAATTCATTTATAGCAGGCTTATTAACCCTCAAGTATTTTTTTTTTCTTTTCTTTACTTATTTTTTTCAGAGTGGAGCTGGTTACATGTACACAAACATTTACCCAGAACTGAATCGTCTTTTCTTAGCAGTCACTGAAATGCAGTCCAGTCATAAAAACATCAAACAGTCCTCTGCCGCTCCACTCTGTCAGCCTCAGGTTAAATGTATCTGCAGATGTTCTTCAGGTTTCTCCTGTGGCCGCCCGCGGTGGAGACGCAGCCTCCGGCGCTAACCGCACCCAAACACCACTCGGCCCCAGGGTGCTGGAAGAATAAGGGAAGCCCATGGACGAAGCCACGGCTCTGAAAGAGACACCGCCAGGATTTTAACGAACGCCGCTTTCAGCATTTTCTTCACAGAAGAAAACCCCCTCTTAGGGCCTGTGAAACCTGATCAAGAGGAGAGAAATCAACAAAGGTGCCTTTCGCAATCACAACCACCATATGATTGGATGACACTGTTGCATCAATCAGTTATTTTTAGTAAGATCATACATGAGAGCTCTAATGGCCACTAATGTCATGATTATGTTGAAAGGAACATGTTATCCAAAACCACTTGTGTCAAGGTGACACGTTCATGATTTTTATACGCAAATGCATTTGTGTCCATCATTTTTGATTTTGTGGATCTAAAAATGGCTCAGGCACATACTCGCATACTGACCTCGTTAGATGTTTGCTCGAAACATGGACCTCCATCTCGGTGCTTTTGAACTCGTTTAGCTCTTTACGGATGGCCGCCTGTGGAATCGCAAATAAAAGCCACTTAAACGCATCCTCAAGTGACATGTGCACTCCATAATGAGTCGAGTTGCTTTTTAGTTGCTTCACAAATATAGTGGGTTTAGAAACCTTGAGAGAACCACTGAGAATAAAGGAAAGCCAATTTGCCTCTGTGTGCTGTTACTGAATGAAAGACTGACCACAGATGTAGTGTAAAGATTTGCTGAGGTCAGCTCTTGGTCTCGTACCTTGTCAGCTGCAGACAGTCTTGTCCAGGGTTTGTCAGCTCTCCTGTCGTAGTCCTGGGCTTTGGCCACCTCCACGTAGTCACTGAAGCGGATCAGAATCTTTCTTTCTCTGAGTTCATCCACTGTCGGCCTCTGGTTGAGCTGTGAGAGGAACAAAATGATGCTGTTTGTGGGGCTGCAAAGGTTCTCAGATACAGGTCTAATGTTGCAAGTAATTCATTTTTGGACTAGAATAGGACTAGAGTCACTATTGACCAATGAAATGGACTGTTTCTTCTGGTGACAAGACGATCCTTAACATGCTTTTTTATCATCATACTCAATTTCATTCTTTATTTCATTTTATGTTCATATTGCTCTTTATATCACACTGTTATTTTGAGGTAAACTGCTGATTTTTTTTTTTCTTTTTTAACAATAATGTAGGCAAGCCATAATGATTCAAGGTAAGTGTATTAATCGAAAGTAAATAGCATGAAATTAATTATGTTATAAAATAATAATAATAATAATGTTATACAACTTTATATATATATATGTGTATATATATATATATATATACACACATATATGTGTGTGTGTGTGTGTGTGTGTGTGTGTGTATATATATATATATACATGTGTGTGTGTGTGTGTGTGTGTGTGTATGTATATATATATATATATATGTGTGTGTGTGTGTGTGTGTGTGTGTGTGTGTGTATATATATATATATATATGTGTGTGTGTGTGTGTGTGTGTGTATATATATATATATATATATATATAAAATTATAAAAATAACTCCAAAATATAATTATTTTTATTGTTGTCATTGTTATCGTTGTTCTATTGTTTTATTATTGTTATTGTTGTTTTTCGCATCATCATTAACAAAAAACAGCAACAATGTGTAATTTAAAGCACACACTGAAAAAATGTGCCAAAAAACTATATTATTCCAAAAACATAATAATAAATCATTCAATTTTATTATTTAGATGTTCATTTTACTTTACATGTTGCACCTCTGTTTTGAGGTAAATTTCTGATTTTTTTTTTCTTCACAAAAAAATAATAATAATGTAGACAAACCATAGTCATTCATGCTGTGTATTAATCAAATGTAATTAATTAGTAATTAACTGCATACTGAAAATACGCCAATAAAACTATATGACTAAAATATAATAATAATTGTTATTATTGTTGCTGTTTTATTGTTGTTAATGTTGTTGCTGTTATTATCATCATCAACTACGAATAATAACAACAGTTTAATTTTTTCTGCAATTAATTGCACATTGGGGGAAAGAGCAATAAATAAATAAATAAATACAATATGACTCCAAATATCATAATAATGATGAATATTTAATACATTCAGTTTCCTTCTTTAGATGCATATATCCTTTAGGCCTTTTTCCCCCCTATATGTCACACCCCCATTTTAAGATAAATTGCTTTTTATGTTACCATAAAATAATGTATGCAAGTCATAATGATAAATTCTAGGTGTATTAAAAATAATTCAATAATGTGATTTATTGTACACTGGGGTAAAAAGAGCCAAAAAACTATGACTCCAAAATGTATTATTTTTGGTCATTACAGACATGCTGTTAAATATCCCAAGCATTGAGGTCCTGCTTTGTTCCTGGCATGTCAGTGATATTCAATAGTGTACTTTAACAGAGGTCCCCTCAGTCTGATGCAGCTCATTCTGAACATTATTATTCCACACAAATTTCTTTACCCTTCTGAAAACGTCTTTATTCAGCTCTAGGTGGTGTTTTATAATGTCTTTTTGTGAGTAGTAATGTTAGCAGCAGCAGCAGTCAAAAGTGTCATTTTACAGACCAACAGCTTCCTTATAAACAGTGACCAGCATTTATTCCCAGAAATTAGAAAAATGAAGCATGCTGCAAGTGAAATGAACCTGAAGAGAGCTTGTTTACCTTTCTGTTCAGTCTCTGTTTGATCTCTCTTCTTTCCTCCTGCTCCGTCTGATCGTTCCTCTCTGAAAGAGCCAAAGAGAGACTCGGTGAGGGTGATCAGTCACAGAGCTGCTTGAGCAGTGCCTCATATACTCGATGATAGTCTGTAGTGATTTTGTGTGAAATAACTGATCACATTTCCACCTTAACAGCCACCAAAAACTTTTAATTAATAAAACACTTAATTTAAGTGCCGATTAAAGATATGATAAAAAAAACTTTTTTTTTCTCACTGAGTAAATTATTTTGTGTTCTATTTATTATTATTATGATTATGTATATTCATATATATAGATTATAACATTTTTAATTATATCAATATTATTAATAAAACATTTCATTTAAAACATTTAATTTCACTTAAGATTTAAAGTATATATGTATAATTTATATTATAAGATTACTTTATATACACATACATAATATTATGTTTATTTATTTACAAATATAAATGTAATTACAATGAAGTAGCAATAGTGATATTATTACTGTGCAATATCATAAACAATATTCAAAATTACATAATATTTCAATTGTTATAAATAATACACATATTTATATATAAAGATATTAATTATTTACCAAATATAAAAATCAATACAATGAAGTAGCAATTAAGTGCTGATTTAATTATTAAATGCTACTTTAAAATATGATATTTAAAATTAGCATTTATTATTATTTTTTATAAATGTGTTTAAAAATAATATATTTTATAAACATTATAAAAAATAATATATTTTTTAAAAATAGAATATTTTATATATATTTGTATTATATATTTTACTATTATTATTATTGATGTACATATAATACAATAATAATAAAATATATCTATTTAACAAATACAATTATTATTACAATGAAGTAGCAATAGTGATATTATTACTGTGCAATACTATAAACAATATTCATTAATAACAGAATGTTTATTATTATTACTCACAAACAACAATTGTTGATACATACATACATTCATTATTTACATTTCTGTGGATGTGGGTCATTTTTATCGCGTAGCCTGATACTCACGTTTCAAAATATTCCTGCTCTCCAGCTCTTCGACGGCCGGCCGTTGACTGAGTCTCCTGCGGAGAAAGATGAGAACAATGTTTTGAACCATGCTGTCCCGCGCTGAAGTGAGATCCAGAGGGGACGCTCAAAGTCTCTCCGTCCTTTGTGTTCAGCCTGACAGCTATTACTCCGCATCTGGATGCAAAACGAGCACCTTCGCTAAATAAACACCAGCTATTAAGACGCGGCGCTGATGAGACTCAAATGAGTGAAAGTGCGCTCGGTGCAGATGAGCTCGTGCTGCTTGCCTTGTTGTGTTTTTTTGAACAGACAGGCGCGCGCTGAGTGAGCGCTGCTCCACGCGCTCTTTGTCATGCGCTCTGTCTCTCGTCTTTGTAGTAGCGCACTAATTAGGTTGAGTCTTTTTATTGTTTGAGAATCACTTATTTGAATATAATATGATGACAAATACCATTTAGAAATTGTAGATCTAAGAAACTAGGTCACTCCTATGCAGTAGCCTGTCTTAATATATTCTATTAAATATTAAACTCACTTTTTATAAGCAGAAATCCTTTAGTGAGATTTAGTCGATAACATTTCACACTTACATGAACATGGGGTATATTTAATAATAATAATAATAAGATAGATAGGTACTTTAGTTTGAGTTGATGTTGCCATGTGATACACATTCAATTCTGACAATTCAATTTAAATTTAAATGATTAAAAACATTTTTATGTAATATTCCAGGTGTTTGTTTTTTCCCTTTCTCTAACCAAAATGATTCACTGGGAATATTGTTTTAATTGGCAATCAATTTACACTTTATTTTCCCTGTCGCTAATCTTATTTTTTTAGCCTCTTAATCTTTTTAATATCCCTAATTAAAAGCCAGTCTTCCAGGAAGAGACTTAATTTAAATCAAAAGCAAAAACAATAAAAATATAATAATTTAAAAATAAAAAGATATTTTATTTTTCATTACATAACTTAAATTCAAAGTTATTTATTGAAAATGATAATTATTTTATTTATTACAAATTATAATTGCAACTATTGCTTTGTCTCACTAAAACAGTATTCTGTTTGATATAAAATATGATATAATATCAATGATCTTTACTTAATATCTTAATGATTTTTAGCATAAAAGAAAAATCTATCATTTTGACCCATACAATATATTGTTGGCTACAAATATACCTGTGCTACTAATGACTGGTTTTGTGGTCCAGGGTCACATATATAGCTGGCATGACTCAGCTATATTATGATTTGCATTAGACTGTAAAAATTGCATGTCGACTCATGGAAAATTACTGTACGACTTCTTTCAAATGCACTATTTATTAGAAATACTTTGCTATGCAAAGCTATATATTGAGATCTGATTAATTATAAGGCATTTAACAACATTATTTTGCATTCCAGCCATTGCAACACTGCTGTCGCTCATATAAGCTGAGTAAGACGGGATTCCAGCAGATGTGGCGGCGTTAATATTTCATGAACTGAAATGGAGAACTACTCCCAAAGCCCCTTTGGAAGCTGCCTGGATATTATTGACCTGTATCACGAGTTGCCTAGCAACAGTAGCTTCCCCGTGAATACTGAAACAAAGAAATCTACCCGAGCAATGCTGGAAGCTCGTGCCATTGGTCTGCATTATGCACCGGTCATTAATCAGACCCGTTTAATTAACGGATGGATGGCAGTGCACTTTATCCAAACATCTTTCCATCAATAAGGAGAAGCTGCTATGAGTGCTACAGTAAAGTACGGCCGTATTTGGTATTCACTATGGCATGCAGGGTGGAGGTAGAGATGGAGGAGGGGAACATGCACTAGCATCCATTATTCACCAGTCTGAGCTCTAAAAATAGCTCCAGCCGTGTCTTTCTTCGGTGGTGGAGTAGAGCACGGCAAGCCAAAGATAGGAAGGTCATGACATGCTGCTGCAGCAAAGTGTCACTGTGTGTTTAGCTCAGACTTCAACTTGTGCTGCAGGTGCACTGACCGTCACACTTCACCGCTGGCCTAGATCAAGTGGACGGCACCCATTTACGCTGACTATCACAGTCTTAATACTGTACATGTTTCTGGGATTATTGTGAACTATTTATCAGCGCGTGTTAATCATAAGAACAGAAAATATCTTTATAAGACAATACATCAAGATGCTCTAATAACACGCTCTACATTTGAAACAACTGTCCTTCTCGGCTGACCTGACGTGACCTGATCCTTCGCATTTAGACAGATGTACAAGACTGTGTAACGGCTTCAGAAAGGGAAAGAACTACTTAAAATTTAAGTGATTTGGAAATGATAACATTTTATGTCAAAAATTAATTTCCCTCATGAAGAAAATGAATGGAAATTTTTATAACAATTATAAGCACTATTAGCACTGTATTAAGCAACCCCCCCCCCCCCACAATAGTCTATGACTTATCAAGCATCCAGAACTCTTTCACATTTTAAAGTCATTTATTCAGAGTGCATCATATGTGTTGCTGTGCCTGAAGTTAATCTAATGTAAACACCTGTGTCAGCACTGCTTTCTCCTCAAATCCTAATCTGAATCACATCTTTGTTACAAATAACTTATGGTTCTCACATTACATAACTAAGGATGGCCACTTACCATCGTTGCTCATAATATTTAAGCACCTCGTGTCTGTCACTGTGGCCTGAGCAAAGCTCTCTTATAGCCTGAATTAACCTAGACATAATCAGCATTTCTTCTAAAAGGGCTGTTCTCAAAGGTGACAAATACCACAGCTGATTACATAAGACTTATCCTGACAAGATCTGTAATTACACGAGGCTCTGCTGGCCTTCCTCCGCTGTTTTTCCTCTTACACCTAGTTGTAAAGATCAGACACTACATTGCTTCTATCAGAAGGCTGAAGTAGTAGATGTCACAGTTTATGTTTGCTGCGGATCTAACGGCTGAGATTTTGAAATGCCATACTGAAAATGTAAATATGCATTAAAACACAAAGCAAAACACAACAAAACCAAAAAAAAAAACAAAACAAAAAAGCAACACAAAACAACACAGCAACAACAAAACAAAGCAAAATAAGCCAAAAAACACAAAGCAAACGAACAATGCAAAGCAAAACCAAACAAAAACACCACATATCAAAGCAGAATAAACCACAAAACAATTCAAACATTGCAAAGCAAAACCAAACAGCAAAGCAAAACAAAACACAAAACAAATTCAAAGCTAAACTAAACAACAACTCAGCAAAACCAAAGAGCAAACAATATAATACAACAAAGCAAAACAAACAATGCAAAGGAAAACCAAACTACAAGAAACAAGCAAACACAGCAAAGCAAAATGAAATAAAAAAACTAATAAAAAGAAAACGAAAAACACAACACATCCAACCAAAGCAAAACAAAATACAACAAAACTAAACAAAAAACAATGCTACGAAATTATAGCAAAACACAATACAACCAAGCACAGCAAAACAAAATACAACAGTTTAACAAAAAACACAAAGCAAAAATAAAAGAAAGTTGAAGCAATAAACTGTGCAAAACAACACAGCAAAGCAAAACAAAACCATATTAGTGTATATTTAATAAATAAAGTTTCTCTGCCACAAATATGAGCAGTGCACCACATACTGAACTGAACTTCTGAAGTCAAAGGCAGGTGATGTAATCAAATATAATCGAATGAAATCTGTAGTGGACTTATTCACTCAGATGAACTCCAATCCTCAATCAACCGTAATCCCAGTTTCTCCTATGTACCTTACATCAGATTACAAGCCAATGTACACATACTAACACTTCCTTTGCATGAAATCTGTTTTCATAATCTGTTTCACAAGTTCACCTGTTCACAAAATCCTTGTGTGATATAGGTAAACAGATTTGCTGTCTGTAACTGAGGATATTAAGCACATGAATCAGCTCAAGCGCTAAGCTTCCCTGTGTAATTAATGGATAAAATTTAGTAGCTAAATGAATATTAGAATTAAGGCTGACAGTTGATTAAAACAGATTTGTTTCGGTCTCCTGAAGATGACATTTTTATGTATTTCCAAAAAGGTCCTGAAGAGGGCAGTGTAATATTTTATAAACTTACATATACAGTACAGTCAACATGTATTTATGACTTACTTGGCAAGCTTCATTTCAATCTGTTGACGGATCTCCTGTCTCTCCTGGTCGCTCCGTGCAGGAAAAATGTTCCTGTCCTCCAGCTCCTGTTTGCTGGGACGATTCCGAAGCTTCACAGACAGCAGCTCCTTCCTCATCCTCCTTGGCAATGTACCTGCACACGTTTGTCATATAACTCGTAATTTACTGACAGAACAACCTAAAGTACTTCAGATTTCCAGACAGAATGACCAATGATAGATTTCTCTTGCTACTTTTATTATGCAACATGAAAAAACACAATGATACAATGACAATATCATGGCAAACATACAAATTCTAGCTGATCTTCTAGCTAGAATAAATAATTGCATTATCTAATGACACCTTAGGTGTAAAAAATGCAGTAAACCCACCGGAAATGACAGACTCGTTCCAGCTGTCAATGTCGTAAATAATTCCTGAAGCATCAGTAAAGCAGTTGTCCTGTCGAACATTTTCCTTGTTTTCCTCGGCTTCCTTTCTGCTCTCACCATCTCCACTTGGCTCTCGTTCAATGCTAAAGAAAGAAAAGGAATGAGACACGCTGTAATGTGATACATTAGTAATAACGTTACAGAAAATACTTCTTAAATTTTGAAACTGAGCAATAAAAATAGGTCTGACACCCTCACCTGTCCTGTCTGAGCTTTGTTGCCAGTGCTCGGTGCAGTTCTTCTATTATACAGCTAGGGGGCAAAGGCGGGTGTATGCTACCTATATGTGGTGACCCCACGGGATTAGTAAAAGGCCCTCTTAAAACCACAGGACTGGGGCCCTCAGGGACTCTAGGCAGTTCTTTTTGGAGAAAAGATTTTGAATGAGGCACTGATGCGATGACGATTTTACCTGGGTCTGCGGAAACCAGAAAATGCATTCATATACTGCAATATTATCTAATAATTTAATCTGAGTTTCATTATGTGACAAAGAGCATACCTTCCTCCATGCTTAGATGAGAAGCAAGACTGCCGTGGCCGCTTGGAGGAGACTGTTCCTGCAGTTCATCATCCTCATCTTCCTCTCTGTCTTCTTCATCTTCCTCAACATCTTCATTCTCATTTTCAGAGAGAACCGCCTCCTCGTCCTCCTCCTCTTCCTCATTTGAATTTGGCTCTTCCGTTGACTCATTGTCCTGTACAGAATCTACCACTGATAGGAAACAAAAAATCTGTTTAAATGATTAGCAACGGAATTCAAGGATCAGTAATGCTGTTTAGTTTTAAAGGATTATATTTGCAAAAAATAATGAATGTTTTCAGACAGTTAGGCCTGCCCCAAACTCAAATGTATTTAATAAATAACGTTGTTGTTGCTTTGTTTTTTATTATGCCTTATATGCTCAGCATGGCTGCATTTATTTGATCAAAAACAATGTACACTTTAAAACAACTGTTTTCTATTTGAATATGTTTTAAAAATGTAATTTATTCCAGTAATGGCAAAGCTGAATTTTCAGCATCATTACTCCAGACTTCAGTGTCACTTGATCCTTCAGAAATCATTATAAATATTCAATTCACCATTCAATTGTTAATAACTGTTCTTATTATCAATGCTAAAAAAAAAAAAAAAAACATTTTTGCTGCTTAAAATTATTGTGGAAACTATGATTGTTGAATATGAATAAACAGTTAAAAAGAACAGCATTCATGTTGTTTTGTAACATTATAAATGTTTTTACTGACACTTTTGATCAATTTAATTTGTCCATGTTGAACACAAGTGTTATTTTTTATTTATTAACTTTTTGAAATACTTTAAGTACACAAACCTTTGAATGGTAGAGCATCATGGCTTCCAAAAAAATTATAAAACAGAAATAAATGTTTTTAACACTGATAATAAGAAATGTTTCTTGAGCAGCAAATCAGCATATTAGAATGATTTCAACATGGCTGCTGAAAATTGAGCTTTGCCATCAAAAAATAAATTACTCGAATATACTCGAATGACAGTTATTTTAAATCTTTGCAATAATATTATACAATATTACTGTTTTTTTTTACTGATTTTTGATCAAATGAATACAGCTTTGCTAAACATAAGGGACTTTAATTTTAAAAAGATAAAAAAATTCCTTATAGTGTGTGACCAATAGTGTGTGTGTATATATATATATATATATACAAACCCGATTCTATATATATATATATATATATATACAGTACATATACAAACCCGATTCCAAAAAAGTTGGGACACTGTACAAATTGTGAGTAAAAAAGTAATGGAACAATTTACAAATCTCATAAACTTATATTTTATTCACAATAAAATATAGATAACATAACAAATGTTGAAAGTGAGACATTTTGCAATGTCATGCCAAATATTGGCTCATTTTGGATTTCATGAGAGCTACACATTCCAAAAAAGTTGGGACAGGTAGCAATAAGAGGCCGGAAAAGTTAAATATACATATAAGGAACAACTGGAGGACTAATTTGCAACTCAGAAGTCAAGATGGGCAGAGGATCACCAATTCCCACAATGCTGCGGCGAACAATAGTGGAGCAATATCAGAAAGGAGTTTCTCAGAGAAAAATTGCAAAGAGTTTGAAGTTATCATCATCTACAATGCATAATATCATCCAAAGATTCAGAGAATCTGGAACAATCTCTGTGCGTAAGGGTCAAGGCCAGAAAACCATACTGGATGCCTGTGATCTTCGGGCCCTTAGACGGCACTGCATCACATACAGGAATGCTGCTGTAATGGAAATCACAACATGGGCTAAGGCAATACTTCTAGAAAACATAGTCGCTGAACACAATCCACCGTGCCATTCGCCGTTGCCGGCTAAAACTCTATAGGTCAAAAAAGAAGCCATATTTAAACATGATCCAGAAGCGCAGGGGTTTTCTCTGGGCCAAGGCTCATTTAAAATGGACTGTGGCAAAGTGGAAAACTGTTCTGTGGTCAGACGAATCAAAATTTGAAGTTCTTTTTGGAAAACTGGGACACCATGTCATCCGGACTAAAGAGGACAAGGACAACCCGAGTTGTTATCAGCACTCAGTGCAGAAGCCTGCATCTCTGATGGTATGGGGTTGCATGAGTGCGTGCAGCATGGGCAGCTTACACATCTGGAAAGGCACCATCAATGCTGAAAGGTATATCCAAGTTCTAGAACAACATATGCTCCCATCCAGATGTCGTCTCTTTCAGGGAAGACCTTGCATTTTCCAACATGACAATGCCAGACCACATACTCCATCAATTACAACATCATGGCTGCGTAGAAGAAGGATCTGGCTACTGAAATGGCCAGCCTGCAGTCCAGATCATTCACCCGTAGAAAACATTTGGCGCATCATAAAGAGGAAGATGCGACAAAGAAGACCTAAGACAGTTGAGCAACTAGAAGCCTGTATTAGACAAGAATGGGAGACCATTCCTATTCCTAAACTTGAGCAACTTGTCTCCTCAGTCCCCAGACATTTGCAGACTGTTATTAAAAACAAGAGGGGATTCCACACAGTGGTAAACATGGACTTATCCCATATTTTTTGAGATGTGTTGATGCCATGAAATTTTTCCCTTAAAATGATACATTTTCTCAGTTTAAACATTTGATATGTCATCTATGTTGTATTCTGAATAAAATATTGAAATTTGAAACTTCCACATCATTGCATTTTGTTTTTTTTCACAATTTGTACAGTGTCCCAACTTTTTTGAAATCGGGTTTGTATATATATATATATATATATATATATATATATATATATATATATATATATATATATATATATATATGTATATATATATAATTCTATATATATATACATATATATATATAATTAAAAAATTATATTATTATTAATTATATATATATATATAATTAAAAAAAAGCACTCACCCGTAGGGAGATTGTCTTGCTCTGAGCTGAGGTACTCCATGCTACTGATGCTGAGAATGGGCCCCTGAGAGCCAGGCAGCCGGATCTCAGTATCGGAGATGCCCTGGATGGGAGAGCTGGGGTCTGGAGAGTGAAGTCCACAGGCCAAGGCCACATCTGCACACAGAGGAACAATGCATTAGATTGATCTAATCATAAACATTCATCATCATAAGTTATGCAACATATATGTACGCACGACAGGTTTCCTTCACACACACTCACGTAGCTCCATCTGTGCCATCTTCTGGCTGACATGATGTGGGTAGGTGTTTGTGACTTGGTCATTTGGGGATGTTATTTGAGATCTCCACAGGGGTGCTAAACTGAACAGCTATACATTCTGCCGATTGTAAACCTCTGGCTATTGGTTTCTGGTTGTTAACTCCAAATGATCTCTAATAAAATGCCAAGGGTTCATGTATGGCTGCTGTTGGCTGAAGCGTTATGCAGATGGACAAATGCCCTTTCAGAGTTTAGAGCCATGTTAAAGTTTACACAGGCCTAAATATAAGATTTATGTATTTGAATTGCATGTACTATAACATTTCCATCCATTTGGATTACATAGTTTTAACACAAACTAATAAAGGTGACTCGTGTATATCGGTCATACATAAATATTTTTGAGTGTAGTTGCAACTTTACTATAAATTAAATAGTCCAATAACAGATCTAGAAACACCTGCCATTTTTCCCAATTGAACAAAATGCCAAAGATGCTTTATTAAATACGACAAAAATGGATGTTGATTAATACATTTGCATTTTGGATTGGTGGATTTGAACCTGGGTGCCCATAAATGTTAAATAAGAAATCTAACATTAGACTCTAACATCTTACTCTGAGTGTTTACTCATCCACATGTCATTCCAAAACTATGACTTTCTGTGTGACAAAAGAAAATATTCTAAAAAATGTTCCTAAATGAGAGTCAGTGGGATCTGGAACAATACTGGACCCCATTGCCTTTCATTGTATGGACAAAAAACAGTTCTTCAGAATATCATGTTTTATGTTCCAGAGGAGAAACGCAGTCATACAGTACAGGTTTGGAATGACATGAGGGTGCGTAAGGCCCATTCACAATAATAAAGAGAACTATATTAGCGTCCACAGCAGCGGACGATATTGTCTGTGCATATTCTGTGCACACTCGTCTGCCGCTTTATATTCTTAAACCCGTTATAGCAGGATTGATTCTGACTGAGTGTCAATGTTATGTTTTTCTCATTCATCAGCTGTTATAGCTGTGGTGTGGACTCTGCTATTCTTTAATACTGAGAACTATTTTTTGATCTATATCTTTATAGTTATCTTTATAGTTATCGTCCTTGAATTTTTGGGTGAACTATCACTTTGAAAGAAGAATAAAGTAGTGAAAAGCCATTGGTTTACCTCTCTAAAAATGGTGACACCTCTGCTGTTTGTCGTTACAGGATTGACTTTGCCCGCTCATTCCCAATCTTAACACCATCAGATGTTTAGCTAGCAATCCTCCCTCATCCTCTGCATGCATCTACTATCATCTGTGTATCAATTCCTCCACTAACCTCGACTGAATGATGATGATATTGTCTCATTATGTAACTAAACTGTTTCTAAAGCTGCCTGCTATCAGTACACTCATTTCACACTTGATTAACAGATCTCTTGCCTCTGGCACTGTTCCATTAGAACTAAAAATTGCTGCTGACACCCTAAGTCTCAGGAAACTTTGTCTAGGTCCCTCTGTGTTAAATAATTATAGACCTATCAAAAACCTTTTGCTGAACAGAGCTGTTGCCTCTCAGCTACCACACCAAGTGTCTTACACTCTGTACAAGCCTTACCAGGCAGAATATTGTCCTTTATATACAGTAGCAGGGACAGCTCTCTGCAGGGCCATAATTGACCTCCTCCTTTCTGCTGAATCAGGAGTGCTTAATATTCAACTCCTTCTGGACTTCAAGTCTTTATTGGATTCTGTCATTTAGATGTTGGCATCACTGACACTGGAAACTCTCCTGTGGTATGGTTCTTCAATGACAAACAGAAGTTTCTCCATTCTCTAGCACTCCTGTTATCTGCGGTGTCCCCCAGGGTTCTGTTTTAGGTCCTCTTTCTTATAAATTAATGTCTTTATAGATATTGGTTAAGTCCTAGTTAAGGTTGCACTGATATTAAAATTCTGACCAATATTGATAAGCCGATAATTATTTTCATGTTATGTCCAATAAGCAATAAATAGTTGATATTAAAATTCAATACTTTAAGTCTAAATAAATTCAAATGAAAAACCTAGAAACTAAAATAAGTTATTTTAAACAGCACAAATTAACATTTACATTACTCAACCTTCAAAAAAAGATTAAATTAAAATAAAAGGGCAACAAAGACCAGCTTGTCTTACCTGTAGAGCTCTGTTTCAACTTCTCATTTTTCTTTTTCCTCCATTTCCATGGCCTGAAAATACGCCCCAGCGTGGCCAGCTTGCTGTGGCGCCGGATGGGAGGGGTGTGGACTGCACTCACCAAACAGCTGGAGCGGAGCACCTTCTGCTGCTCCATCACATCTGTAACACACAAGACAGACAGGAACAGTCAGCATCTAGCATTGACATCCATTGGTGCGACAGATGATACTGATTTCGAACATCTATACAGAGACTCAGGGTAGGTCCATGAGATGGCAACTTGCTGCTTAATTTAGAAAAGCACCTAATCTGATTGGGGCCATGTTTCAGTGGATTTATTAGTCTAAAGCCCATTCTGCTCATTTAAAACTAAAGAGCAGATTATAAAATAGATGGTGACACACTATTCTACCTATGGAGAAAGTGAGATGAACTTTAAAGACCACACTGAATCAAATGTTTGTTTTGTTTTTTTTTCAGCTTTAGAAGTACTTTAAATACTTGTTAAAACTTTAGAAGAATTTTACATTATTGGTAACACTGTGTAGGGACCAATACTCCGTGCCTATTATTAACACATTGGCTGTTTATTAGAATTATAAAGCACATATTCTGCATGACCATATTGTCATCCCTAATCCTACCCAATACCTAAACCTAACAACGACCTTACTAATTATTAATAAGCAGCAAATGGTTAGAATTGGACCTTAAAATAAAGAGTGACCATTTTATTTTATATTTAGGGTACATTATGGGTTCATTGAATGCAGAAACAACTGTTGTGTGTTGTCACAGGATCAACTCCGGATTTCTGAATTTCCTATTCATTTCAGAAGCACTTTAAATACTTAAGAAATATTTTTTTTGTTTTTATTTTATTTTGACACTTACTGCTGTCTGTCATCACAGGATCAAGTCTGGGTTGCAGATTTTCAGATTGGGTTGCTGATTTATTTTTTTATTTTTTCCATTCTCAGAAATGTACTGTATATTATTATTATTATTATTATTATTATTATTATTATTATTATTATTATTATTATTATTATTATTATTATTATTATTTATTTCATTTCATTTTCTGGGTACATTGTGGGCAGTGTATTACATGCAGGTTGGTCATATTTTATTACAACATTAGGAAAACTTATTATATATGTAATTATAAAGCTTGACATCATTAACATAGTTTTAAATAGTGACATACTGTCATGATACTATAAATTATATATATTCATAAACATTTCATATTTGAATAACGATGGGATGAACTAATGATATGGTTAATCATAAACATTCATATTTGTATAAGAATGGGATGAACTAACCGGGCCCACTCATCGTTTTTAATCATACGCTAGATTTAATTAGATCGCATGGAATCGATCATACTGACATAGATATCGTACCTCAAAGTGATGATGTTACTGACCATTTCCTTGTATCGTGCATTCTGCGTATTGATGATAATAACTATATAGCTTCGCATTATCGTCCATGCAGAACTATTGTTCCAGCCACCAAAGACAGATTCACAAATAACCTGCCTGACCTATCTCAACTGCTCTGTGTACCCATAAATACACATGAACTAGACAAAATGACTGGCAACATGGGCACTATCTTCTCTAATACATTAGAAGCTGTTGCCCCCATCAAATTGAAAAAGGTTTAGAGAAAAACGTACTGTGCCATGGTACAACAGTAATACCCACGCTCTCAAGAAAGAAACTCGTAGTCTTGAGCGCAAATGGAGAAAAAAACTAACTTGGAAGTTTTTAGAATTGCGTGGAAAAAAAACAGTATGTCTAGCTATAGACAGGCTCTAAAAACTGCCAGGGCCGAGCATATCCACAAACTCATAGAAAACAACCAATTTTATTTAGCACAGTGGCTAGATTAACAAATAACCAGACGCCACCCGATCTAAATATTCCCTCACAGTTAAATAGTAATGACTTTATGAATTTCTTCACTGATAAAATAGATAACATCAGAAATACAATAACAAATGTAGATTCTACAGCATCTAATACTTTAGTTTTATCCATCGCACCCAAAGATAAACTGCAGTGCTTTACAACTATAGAACAGGAAGAGCTAAATAAACTTATCACTGCATCTAAACCAACAACATGTTTATTAGATCCTGTACCCACTAAATTACTGAAAGAGTTGTTACCTGTAGCAGAAAAAACTCTTCTCAATATTATTAACTCGTCGTTATCTTTAGGTCACGTCCCAAAACCATTCAAGCTGGCTGTTATTAAGCCTCTTATTAAAAAAACACAACTAATTCCTAGTGAACTGGCAAATTACAGACCCATTTCAAATCTTCCATTTATGTCTAAAATTTTAGAAAAAGTTGTGTCTGCTCAATTGTGCTCCTTCCTGCAAAAAAATTATCTCAATGAAGAAGGCAGGGTTTCAGGCCCCATCATAGCACAGAGACTGCACTTGTTAAAATTACAAATGACTTGCTTCTTGCATCAGACCAAGGCTGCATCTCATTGCTAGTTTTACTTGATCTTAGTGCTGCGTTCGACACCATAGATCACGACATACTCATAGATAGATTACAAAACTATACAGGTATCCAAGGGCAGGCTTTAAGATGGTTTAGATCCTACCTGTCCGATCGCTACCACTTTGTTTATTTAAATGGGGAGCCATCTCATTTATCACCAGTAAAATATGGAGTGCCACAAGGATCTGTCCTAGGTCCTCTGCTATTTTCAATATACATGTTGCCCCTTGGTAATATCATTAGAAAATACAGGATTAGTTTCCACTGTTATGCTGATGATACTCAACTATATATCTCAACAAGACCAGGTGAAACTTCAAAACTATCTAAGCTAACAGAGTGTGTTAAAAAATGTAAAAGATTGGATGACCAAAAATTTTCTCCTATTAAATTCAGATAAGACAGAGATATTACTTATTGGACCAGAAAACATTACACAGAATCTCGTAGATTACAATTTGCAATTAGACGGATGTACTGTTGCTTCCTCTACTGTCAAAAATCTGGGTGTTATATTAGACAGTAACTTGTCTCTTGAAAATCATATTTCCCATGTTACAAAAACAGCATTCTTCCATCTTAGAAACATTGCCAAGCTACGAAACATGTTACCTGTTTCTGATGCAGAAAAGCTAGTTCATGCGTTCATGACCTCTAGACTGGACTATTGTAATGCACTGCTAGGGGGTTGTCCTGCATCCTCAATAAACAAGCTACAGATAGTCCAAAATGCAGTGGCTAGAGTCCTTACCAGGTCAAGAATATATGATCATATTACCCCAATTTTACAGTCTCTGCACTGGCTACCTATTAAGTTCTGTATCAGTTACAAAATATTATTACTTACTTATAAGGCCCTTAATGGTTTAGCTCCTGCGTACCTAACTAGTCTTCTACCACGCTACAACCCATCACGCTCCCTAAGGTCACAAAACACTGGACTTTTGATAGTACCTAGGATAGCAAAGTCCACTAAAGGAGGAAGAGCTTTTTCGCATTTGGCTCCCAAACTCTGGAATAGCCTTCCTGATAATGTTCGGGGTTCAGACACACTTCCTCTGTTTAAATCTAGATTAAAAACACACCTCTTTGGCCAAGCATTCAAATAATGCATCTCATAATTTTGGACTGCAGTTATATCTGATCAAATGCGCATTATAATTCTTTAGCTTGGGTTAAAGTAATTAATTTTACTCGGCTGGAACAGCAGCTACGCTAATTATGTCTCTATTTGTTTCTCTGTTTTGCCACGGGATTTACATCCCGTGGTAACTAGGATTTACACAAGCTCCAGTCTGGATCCAGAACACCTGAGGAGATGATGCCAACCCCTCAGAGGACCTCAGATGATGCTAACCCAGAGACAACATACAGAACTACCACATTTTGCTATAAGTCTGATTGCATAATTGCTGTTAATAGTGTTAATCGTCTGTTTGTTTACGTCTTTTTTTGATTTTTCTGAACATTTCTGCCGTATGCACATAAACTGACAGTCATCACTGATAAGCTACTACTAAATATTGTAGAAACGTAATTTTCTGTAAAGTTGCTTTGCAATGATTTGTATCATAAAAAGCGCTTTAAAAAAAATAGAACTAATGATATGGTTAAGTAGTTTTTCTGTTTTGTTTTATGGTATTAGTTCATGTCTGTAAGCTATGAGGCTATTTATATGCTTGTGTACAGATTTAAAATTTGCGGTCTGGCTCATCAGTGAAAATAGACCGGAAATGGCATAATTTCCAACTCAAATTAAGGCAATTACAAAAGCATGTACCTCTCAGAACCTTTCTATTATTTTTCTACACAAATTTCCTATTATAGTCTTTCAGTTTTGAACTGAAGCAGATGTTATCACAAATACATCTGCCTACATGACCACACACAACCATGCAGCTGAAAATAAGTCAGCAGTGGTTTATCGTGAAAGAACAATTGCATATTTTAGCATACAAAGCCCCTACAACACCCACAGCAGCATCATATCCTTCAGCAGGCTAGACCTAATCCTTTTAAATATTCACATGCAGGAAAAGCTCCATTCATAGAGCAAATGAGTCAATGCTCTGCAAAACACTCTGTTACTGAAATAGTGTAGTGTGGGCAGGGGCATCGAGAGAGTGCCGTCACAAACCCAGAGGCGCCACACCGTGCCGCATCCACAGAGGTCTTCTGATCGTTAACCATACAAGAAAAGAAGCAGGTCAATTGACTGAGCGTCTCTAGCCAAGTAACCTAGCGGTATATGGAATCCAGGTCAAGCCTAAAAACTGTGCGGTGCAGCGAGTCAGCAAAGCCAGGGTCAGTAAAGCCTAGCTGTTACTATGGTTACTGCTCCTCCAGATGCAGCGGCAGCAGAGCAAAGCCCCCTCAGAGGCAGAATCCAAGCACCGTATGAGGGGCTGCCACTGTCTTACGAAAGGGAGGATGGGGAAACAGGCAGGGGAGGGGGGAACGGGGGTCTGTTGCCATACGGAAGCGCTTGCAGAAGACCTCAAGCAGCCAATCAGGGCCCGGCCTTTCATAACATATAATATCAAGCACACTAGCCCTTTCTTCAATGCAGGGAGGTGTGTTACAAGGGGCCGGTGTCGCACTGGACAATCTGCTAAAATGGAAAATTAATGTAATGTATAATGTAATATTAGAAGCTAATATTAACATATCGGTGGGTGCAGTAACAGCGGATGTAGATTGATTACACCATGCAAGTTATTAATTGAGCAAGAGAGTAGTAAATATAATCCAGTACATCTGACAATATTTTGAATGAATATCTGTACTGTTATTCATGAAGTAAGTGACAGAAGAGCAAAGCACAGCGTTTTATGAACAGAGAGCCAGTCAGCACATAGGCCTGCATGCTGGCTGTGTGCCACAGATGCCCACGTTACCAATATCTCAAAAACACCTGCCAAATTCCTACCAAAACTGCTGATATAAGACTCCCGTTAACCAAATGGACATATATATATTGCATACAGGGTGTATTAATACTGTAAGCATTATAATACAATACAGGATAGACAGTACAAAACAATACAGAGCAGAACACACCCACTTTTATTGTAACAGTAATCTTGACACAGTGCTGTGTGTATATATATATATATATATATATATATATATATATATATATATATATAAACATAAAATAACTTAAACTTGTTTTATTTTAGTTAGTGGATAAGGCAACATTTCTCATTTTCATTTAGAACTACAATTAAAAAACTAAAACTAATAAATAAAAACTAAATGGACATATTTTGGGGGGAACAACTATTCAAAATGACAAAACACACACAAACAAATTATAGTGAAAATATATTTAAAAAAATTTTTTAAGACTTTAGTGTTGAAGCAGTCTTAGATCCAGACTCTATCATGCTCTACCAAGAACGCATCCCTCCATGAAAGATGATAATACAAAAAATTAATAAATAAAAGGGAGATCATGTTAAGTAATCCTGCCTGGTTTGATTTAGGCTGCTTTAGAAGTTCATATTCTTTTTATCAAAGGCGTTTATCTCTGTCACAGCTCATTACAAAACAGTTCAAACATGGTTTTAAAGAGGTGAATATCTGTTTGATTAACAAACCCAGACAACAAAGAAACACTACAACCCCCTTTTAACACTGCAGACTGGCAAATACTGTGTATATCCTTGTCAGCAAATCTACACTGCTTTGATCTGCGGCCCCCTTTACACCTGACATTAATATGTGCTTACGATAAACTTGTTTGATTCCTATTCATTTTCACTGTAAAATAAGTATAATGGACTACACAAAAAGCATTTTGAACATCTCAAGCATGTTTTATAATACCCAAAAATCAAACAGTTCAACCCTTACGCATGTTATCATGTCTGTCAGAAACTATTAGGCTGGTTGTCGGTTGGAATATTATAACTAAAAACATCAACATAACACACTTATGGGCATCAGTCACTTCACTGATTACTAATAAATGAATAATTATTACATTACAATTCATCTGTTTTTAAATCCACATCATTTGAACATCACAGCATCACTGTCTGTCAAAAAGTAACATGCACAATACACGGTAGTATGAGATGCATTACTTGGAAAATCCACATTACCGTATGTTTCGACTACGACATAGCTTTCTGAGAAGAGCGCGGAAATGGCAGACAGAGCAGCTTGAACATGCTGTCTGTCAAAGACAAGAACATACATAAAACGCAATGCACATGAGTATAAATTTGTTCTTCACTCGTTGAAATTGACCGTTTTGACTTGTATTGGAGATGCTGACCATATAAACAGGCAGCGGGCAAAACCCATTTGTCTGCAGTAGATAGATACTAAGAGCTTGTTGTGGTATTGTATGTCACCCCAGAGATGAAAGTGAGAGATTGAGAATATTATTCAATTCATCAGTGACTGCAGACTAAAGATGCAATCATAGCAGACACGTGATCGTGAGCCTCATCGTAAGTGGTTAAATTGTAAGTTAAATTGTTAATATAAAAAGTTGATTAAAAAAAAAAAAAAATGTATTCAGATATTTGGGTATAAAATTAAATATTGCAAATATTGGATTCTCCTCTGTGTATTCTCTAGAAAAAAAGAATATTACATTAGAAATAAAGAAGAATTCAAAATTATTGCATAGGCCAACACAGGTAGATCAACTTTGAGAAAAGAGGAAGCGGTAAACGAGGCACATTTCAGTTGGTCCTGCTTTTAACAGATCAAAGAGAAAGAAAGATATCATTTATAATAGTTCAGTGAGTTGGTCAGAGAGAGGCACTGGGTAAAATAATATGCTTTTGATCAACCAAACAGACCAATAAAAACATTTAAGACTAATGCATACTCACAAAGAATCCAACATTATAAAAGATGTTGTGTACATTAAATGACAGGCACATAACCAGACACATATTAGTCTATATTATCAATATGAAAATACAAGAAATCATAAGAGCAGGTAGTTAAGTGTAAGAAATGAACAGTTCCTGTCCTCCAACAAAAGAAACCCCATAGTTTACCCCCCGGCTCAACAACTGTGCAGCCATCTGTCAGAAGACAACTGCCTGCGGTATAGCCTCCTCAAGATGCTATAAGTGGAGCAGACAACAAGTCTCTGACGCGGCTTAAAGGGACTTGAGACAGCTCCAAGCTTTGGCCAGTGTTACTTAGGAAAAGCAACAGTAGCTTCTGACATCAAGCAGGCCGCTCTATTCTCTGTGACATCTAGGGCTTGACACTGACTTACAAGACCAAGCTGTGATGATGCAGTCTCTGTGTTGAGACAAGTCATAGAAGAGAAAGAAAAAACACTGAGCGGTAGAATCTGAAAACACCAAACAATGCGCGCTGGGTTTGATGCAATGGACATTGTCCTCTGAACAGGAATCAGGTGTGTGGACTTTCATTTTTTCATTTTCCCACAGTAAGATAAAGCTGAAGTTGTTAAATTTGCTCATTTCAAGGCCTCACGGTCAAATGCTCAAAGAAGGCAAACAAGGAAAAAGACCATTTCATGTTTTTAAGAGCCTCCAAAGTTCACTCAAAAATGAAAATTCTGTCATCACTTACTAACCCTCGCGTCGTTCCAGAACATTTAAACTTTTTAACCATTTAATCAAGCTCAAAGGGGTCTACGACAACATTGGACCCCATATATCAAGATTAGAAATAAAGTCCTGTGGGTTTGGAATGACATGAGAGCAAATAAATAATGGCAGAAATGTACTTTAACTGGCCTATCCTAACCAGCCAAATCTTTACTTACTCTGATTCTCACTACTAAGCAGAAGAAGTGATATAACTGTTCCTCAAGATTCATTTATTCAGCTTAATTTACTTCCTCAACTGACTGACAGTCTCATTCAGACCAGCATTTAACTGGATATCAGTCTGTATGTAGTACTTGTAATAAAGCAAGAGAATGAATATGATTATGAATATGTACCCTTTAAATGTTCTTTTATTTTTTCCCACAATTTCTAAAGAAGTCAATAGTGATTTAATTTCTTGGTCATGATTTATGTGTCACAGTGATAGGTCAAGTTCAGGTCACCTTGGCTTACATCAATGAATTACTTGGAAACTCCATAAGCTGCGAGAAAGCCTTTACCACATCAGACAGCTTAATGTTTTGAGAAATTCCATTTATATTCATAATCCATTTATATGCATATAATGACCTTTGGTGCCCACCATCATGATAAGCTTATCAAGAAAATCATTCATCTGTTAAATTCAGTCTTTCCAGATAATTTTCCACTACATTCAGGTATGCATCTGGATAAAATATTGTGTAAAGTTACTATTCACAAAGTGGCTTTACATAATAAATATATGCGGAGCATTCTCCTTAAAAACTGCAGTGCATCAAAGAGCTTATATTTAAGCTTTTTTAAAGGGAAAGTTCACCCCAAAATGAAAATTCTTTCAGTAATTACTCACTCTCATGTAGTTCCAAACCCATAAGACCTTCGTTCATCTTCGGTACACAAATTAAGATATTTTGATGAAATCCGAGAGCTCTGTGACCCTCCATAGACTGCAATGCAACTGACGCGTTCAAGGCCCAGAAAGGTAGTAAAGACATCGTTAAAATAGTCCATGTGACATCAGTGGTTCAACTGTAAATTTATGAAGATACAAGAATACTATTTATGCACAGTACTTTTACTGCAACGCAAGTCGAAGACTGACCCAGAAGAGAAGAAATTGTTGAATATAGTTGTAATTTCTGTTTTCTTTGCGCACAGAAATTATTCTCATAGCTTCATAATATTAAAATTGAACCACTGATGTCACATGGATGATTTTAACAATGTCTTTACTACATTTCTGGGCCTTGAATGCAGGGTCAGAAAGCTCTCAGAATTCATCAAAAATATCTTAATTTGTGTTCTGAAGACGAACGAAGGTCTTTTGGGTTTGGAACGGCATGAGGGTTAGAAATCAATGACAGAATTTTAATTTTTGGGTGAACTATCCCTTTAAATCTTTTAATTCTCTTTTCTTGTTGCCCATTAGTAACTAAAATCAGGTTGTTTGTGTCTCATACCAAACATAATTCTATTTATAAACATAATGTATGAAGACACTGCCAGACTCTGCAGAGCAAATACAAATAACACTCAGATTCACTTGATTCATGTATTACAACAAAAACCTTTGCATCTTGGTGACTCACTATCTTAATATTAGCACAGAATGGATTCAAACGGCAACTAAAGACATTAAGGGCACAGAAGCCACAAGAGAGAAGCAAGGGCTCTCTGTGCTAGATGGTCATTGTTGAGAGTGTATTATCTGCCACAGCTGCAGTGCCTCTGTGAGTGCAGTATTTGTGGCAGTAATCTGTCCCGGGTCGCTCTCTATGGTGCTGAAGCCCTGCTTACCCTGCCATTCAGAACCAGCCTGCCATCGGCCCACATTACCCACAGTGCACATCTAGCTCCAGCAGCGCACATAACTTTCAATGTAAAAGGTGTAAGACAGTCATATATGCAGAAAATGATTGCATACGTCAAGCTAATCACAGAATGACACACTGATAACCACATCACAAACACGTCTTGAAAAGCACTTCTGACTCTGACGTGGGCGTGTGATGGTTCAGAATAGAAATATGCCTTAATGTTCGCTGTGAGTATTGCCAAATGTGTATATTTGCTCTTTAAAGATCCTCATTGACTCTCTGGTGAGTCACTTGAAGTCATTTTCATCCTTCTGTATCTCTTCATTGTTTTTTTTTTGTTCCCACCTCCCCTCCCCCGTTTCCCCTTCGCTCACACCCACTCAGTCTCTCCCTTTCTCTTTCTCTATCCTTCCCCTGACTCCATCCTCTTGCCTTTAAACTGCATTACAGTCATGGTTTCACTTACTGTTCAACACAAACAGACTGAATTTCATTGAATCACGAACAGCACAATAAACTCAGGTTCAGCTGAGCTACGCCATCCATCCAAGGCAGCTCCGCTCCAGCTTATGAATGAGAAATGAGCTTCTGAAATATTTTAGATGGTTCAGGTATGCCGAGAGTGAGACCTGCTATTTCCAACTGCATTGCATTCAATATTAACTACATTTCCTCGCTCAATGGCTCAGCAAAAGCAGAGAGCCAAGATACTCGGATCTGTTGACTGTGCAGAACTGTGATTACAGTTTGAATCCATATTAGTCACTCTTTTCATTCAAAATTTTAGAGTTGGTAAGATTCTTTAATGTTTTTGGTGGATAGAGTAGGAAAAATGTAAAAACAGAAATATTGTAAAATTTTATTACAATTTAAAATGATTGATTTCTATCTGTTTTTATCTATTTTTTTCTGTTTGAAAGAACAACATTTATTTGAAATAGAAATTTTTTGTAACATTCTTGCTCAACAAAAGTATTAGTTTCTTAAAGAAAAAAAATATGATGCAAAACTTTTAAACACTGTTGAACTCATCATAAAATTCTTCTGAGACTAATTAATCTGAGCTATGCCATCCATTATTATATTTTAATATTCTTACGTCAATATTTTTTTTTTTTTTTATTCATCTATTGTTTTAGGAGAACATCTGAGACAAAATTGATACTTCTTCCTGAGCTATGATTTTTTAAATAGTTTTGTAGTTGTAATTTTACAGTTTTAGTTTTCATTTATTTATTGACAAATTTGAGACAAACTTGATACTTGCATGCTATATAACTGTCTCCTGTGCTTTGAAATTTTTTATTTATTGGCATTTTACATTTTATTTAGTATTTGTGTTGTTACTATTGTTTTATTTGAGACATTTGAGACAAAATAGATGCTTAAATGGAATATGAATGTTAAGACTCCTGAGCTATTCTTTTATAGTAGACTAACTATAGAGTCATTTTTTCATACTCTTGTTATAATTATGCTCTGGGGTATCTGCCTGTTTCCATCATCCTGGAAAAAGTTTATACTCGTGAGAGTCAATCAGTGAAGCTAATTTCTAATTTGAGAGCTGCAGTAATCAAACTGTTTTCTACAAACTCAGTTCTGAATCCTCCCTTTCTCTTTCACTGTCACACATACAACCTCAAAAATATGAAACTTTTTGCTTCAGATATATACACAACTGAAAAGACTGCCTGTCATACACCTTATCTGCTCTGTGTGGTATCTGGGGAGGTCACTGAGCTTGTTGTTGTGTTCAGTTTTCACGCCTGAGGAGAGCTGGGAGCGGCTGAACTGTGCTTGACAAGGTCAGGTCTTGTCTCCTCTTGTACACTATGCAGTGCATATACCTTAGTCTGCATTAAGGAAAGACAATCCCAAGCTGGAACGACACCTAAGGATTTTTAAAGGCAGAAGCCACTGACGCATGAATGAGAGAAATATAGCCACAATGTTGTTATTACTTATTATCATCTTTGCTAAGGTTAGAACCACTGTTGTTTATTCTTAGGGTTAGGGATTTGAGCACACCCTACACAAGTCCTGATCTTAACACATTTCAGCAACTGACACCTCATTATGTGGTTTGTTGTGGAAAGGTGTGATATTATTTTTCACATACTTGCACTGAAAGTGGCACCCAAACCAAGAGATCATAAAGCGGGTGGCTTTTTGGTTTCCAGCAAGCCACAATCCAGAACACCCTAGCAACACCTTCCACATAAAAAAAAAAAAAAAAAAAAAAAAAAAAAATGGGGGGCAAAATTAGCTTCTCAAAATCCTTAATTTAGAGACCAAACTTGCATTCAAAGCAATGGGACTTTGACTCCCTCAAGTGTTTAAAAGGAGAGAAAAGTTCAGATATGAGGCCCATTCAAGTGACAAAAATCATATTTTATATTTTAATTATATTTAATAATATGTAATCTCATTATATATATATATAATTTATTTATTTATTTATTTTTTCATAATACCTGAAGTTATCAATATTTTTAACATTATTTTACTGGATATGCACCTTAATATTTTGAATGAATGCAATCACTGATAATATTATTATAAACTGCAAAACAAAATGATGTTTTTGCATTTTGCATTGCAATGCAATTATAAGAAGAATCCATGATAAATTGTTAAATGGTAAAAATATTAAAGAATAATTTTAAAGACTTAAAGGGTCACTGATTACACACTGTACTGATTCAGTGCAAGTGTGCAAGATATTGTCTAACATAATACTGTACTTTCAGTATTTACAGTTAACTGTACTCTTAGCATCACTAACACAAACTGTATAAGAACATCATGATTTTGGCAAAAATGCCGCAAATATTATTGCATTGTTGCTGTTATAAATATTGTTGCATTGTTGGTGTTATAAATATTGTTGCAAGCTGCAGTGAATTCATTCATTATGAAAAACCGTCCTGTAAAATCCTGGTGGAATAGTTTGTTAGCAAATTTGTAAAAATGTACTTGAGGGAAGACAAAACAAACGTCCTGACAAAATTCATAATCACATTAGATGTATTTCTGTGCTGATCTACAGCATGATTCTGCCTATTAAGAAATAGTGCACTGACAAGATATAACATCACACAATATCAATGTCTTGTGTGGATACCACATAAGAAAAATACATACAAGCAGTCATGATCAAGATCTGTCAGCTAGGCTAAACTCCGAGCTTGTTCTACGTTTCATCCAATATTCACCAGAACTTCATACTGAGGGCTCTTACTCTTAAAAGACATCTGCTCATATCAACAATGACAGCAGCACAAATGAAAGTAGCTTTAGTGAGATACTGATACTGACTTTCAAGCCACTGCAAAACCAAACACAGGAGAATTCCACCATCTTCTTAAGAACACAGTCAGTCTAAAACAATGCTGTTTTACGCAAATCAAAAGAACCAAAGAAGTGAAAGATGCATGAAAAGAAATATCAAGGACTTTCTGGGCCAGACCTTTTCATCAGCGCTCGCAGATGCCAGCATGAGGGAAGCTGATGAGTCATAGCCCCCCTCACAACACCGGCCTTTGCACCAACCCCTTATGTGCTATTTACAAGAAACTTTCAAATATGGTTACATATAGCCGCGATTTTGAAAGTGAGCATAATTATTAAGGATGATTTTCATAACACAATATTCAGTACATATTGGCTTGTGCACAGGACATAAACAAAAACTGAAAAAGATCTAAGAAGTTAAGATGCATATATATGACCCTGGACCACGAAACCAGTTTTAAGTGTCAATTTATCAAAAAGCTGAATAAATAGGCTTTCCATTGATGCATGGTTTGTTATGATAGGACAATATTTAACTGAGATACACCTATTTGAATTTCTGGAATCTGAGAGTGCAAAAAAAATCAAAATACTGATTAAATCACCTTTAAAGTTGTTCAAATGAATTCTTAACAATGCATATTACTAATCAAAAATTAAGTTTTGACATATTTACAGTAGGAAATGTACAAAATATCTTCATGGAACACAATATCTACACAAAATACCAAAAATATTTTTCACAAAAAAAAAAAATATAATAATTACCACACATACAGTGTTTTTTGGCTATTGCTAGAAAAATACCCCATCTACTTTAAAACTTCACATATAGTCAAAGTCCACAAATATTTAAACTCTTTATAAATTTTCTCTAATAAAAAAAAATCTTCAATACACCAAAATTACAAATTAAAAAAATTCACAAAGTACAAAAATGCTCAATTTTCATCTCATTTTTCTGGGGCACGGGGTTCACCAAACTGTGAAGATACTTTTAATGTGTAAAGAGGTGTGAAGTGAGCAGGGCATGTGGTGCATCAGATAATCTTGGTTTTTAAGACTCTTTTAATGAACTGATAATCTTTTCTGTCTCTGTCTTCCTGTTCAACCTTTGAAGCATTTTTTTTTTTTTTTTACTATTGGTCAGAGTTTAAAAGGTTAACGCACCTCTGAGATCTACTATCAATCACCTGCCCAAGATTAATCTATAAATTTATCAAAAGCCCAAAAAAAACCTACAAACAAAATTAAAGGCCTAAAAATACCTGCACTCAACAGTGAGCAGTCTCTTGTAAAATGGTGCTGCTCCCACACTGTCAGAGTGGAATGAAATACCTGCGGATGTCATGTTACAGCTGATTTTTTCATCACTAAAAAGAGAAAAGGTTAACATGACTCTTGGCCTCATTGATTGCTAGCACAGCCATGATGAAATAGTGGTCCCTACAGAATATACCAATAAAGCTAAAGGTGACACCGCGGGGGATTCAAAGAAGTCATCTTTATCGCAATAGATTGAATAAGATCAACTATTTCTCTTGCCTGTCATTTTTAATTTTTATACAATTGTCTGTGTTCTGCCAACTATTTCTCTTATTCTTTCCCAAGACAGCTTGCTCGGTCACTTATACACTGGACCTCACGTTCAAAGCAAAGCGCTCCTGGTAACAGAAGATAAATCTCATTAAAGCATCTGCAGGTTATATTTCACAATAAATTCAAAATATATATACAGTTTTAGGACTATTATAATAAATATTTAATTTTTAATGCCAATTAACGACATAATTTGCCTAAAAATATTGCAACACATTTGGACATTTCACTTTGTCATTGTCATGATATATTCTTAGTGTGTGTGTGTGTGTGTGTGTGTGTACACAATATATCAAGACAATTACAAAGTACACATATTTTTTAATTACAAAAGTGAAATCATGCCCCTCAACATGGATATGATGTTTTTCAAGAGGTAAAAAAACTATATAAATACTGTTGGTTTTTCACCAAATGTGTGTTGCAATATTGTGTATGTAATGTATATACTATATATTATATAGTGTATTTATGTGTCTGTGTGTATATAATATATTCTTACACACACACGCACACACACACACAGTAATAATAAAGTAATTATTAATAAATGTTTATATTAATTGTATCATATACAGAATATATTTGTATATAAAATATAAAGATATAAATTAGTAGTTACATTTACAGTGAGATAGTTTCATTTGATTCCGAGGTGGCTTTTTACATATGTTAGTCAGGGATCTGAAATGATCATATTTCATAATATATATCATCATGATATCTTCGAATAGTCTATATATCTGACTATATATATATATAAGGTATATAAAAGACGGGGAAACTGTCCATATAACTACAAAGCCATATTTGAAAGTAATAGCTGAGCACATTTCACCCAAAAGTGCAGTTCTCATTAAATGTAACACATACAGACTTTTTTTTAAATTCACAGGAAATGCTGCTCTTCAGTTCCTGTTTTTACAGTACATGTTTCAGAGAATTGTATTTTGTCCATTATTTTAATGTCCACATATTAATAATATATTAAATGTTCAGCATGATTCAAGCAAAATTATAGTAAAACATAAATCAAACATTAAATTAAAAATGTAAATAATATATAGATCAGTATATTAAATAATATATTAAATGTTCAGCATGATTCAAGCAAAAGCAATTACTGATGCATTCATAGCTAAATAATATATAATTATTTTTCACAGTACTGAGAACTGATGTGCTTCCCTGTTTCGGAAATAAAGTAACAATGCAAAAAAAAAAAAAAAAAAAAAGAAGAAGAAGAAGAAGAAAAAAGAAGAAGAAGAAGAAAAAAGAGGGAATACTAAAATTGGGCTTATTTTTCAATCTCTTTCTGGTTTCTTATTATAGCACAGTCTTGTGTGTTTCCTCTGAATTTGGGGTGTAACATGACCCGGACATTCTTGACAGGCTCCACGAGATTCGCCCGTTCTATAATGACAATGAATACAAACCATTTCAGACCTCAGCACACACTCCAAATCACAGACTCCGTGAGATGTGCTTTTTGTCCACCATCCAGAAAAGCTGGCGCCTGTACAGCATCTAGAACCATCACTACATCAGCTTCTGGAGGGGACACCGCTGACCCGCTCTGTTGAACAGGCAGGAGCAGTGAATGCGCAGTCTCAGTGCGGAACGAAGGCTCAGACACACCAGCCAGTGTTGCCAAAGCAGCAAAAAATGCATCTCATTTCACCAGCTCCTCAACAGCAAACCAGTGTTAAACGATCACAGAGATGCACAAGGAAAGATGTGCACACGAGACAAAAGACAACGAGGATCCTCCCTCAGTGAAAAATAGGATCTAAATCTTTTTGTCTGCTCATTTTGAACGGTAGCATAAGCCACAGTTGGCACATAATTTCTAGACTGTCTGCTGCGCTGTTTTCTGTTATATCTACCATAACGCAGATCCATAGGGAAATATTACTGTGGTGTCCAGATGCATTTCATCTGGATACAGACAGAGCATCAGATGCGGCGTAATTTGATGGATCTCAATCGTGAAGCGCACAACACTGAAATGAAAGTGAGGCTATTAATGCAGATTATGAAGCCACTTTCACCTCCATCGCGCGTGGAAATGAAAAGCGCGTATTCTACTGACATCTCCAGACAATAAATGCTTCGTCTTACCTGCGCTGTGCGAGAGATCAATGCCAGACTCGCTGAGGATGTTCGGGTCACTTTGAGATCTGCCTCTGTGCAGGAGACATTTGTCTATTCCGTCCGATGAAGCCATGAGGAGAGCTCTGAATAAAATACTGAAATCCCTTTCAGAGGCAGTCAAACCCGACGCTGAGGCGGATGCGTCGCGTTCTAGGAGCATCCAGCGTCAGGCATGCTGAATTAAAACCCTTTACAGTGATTGTGTGAGTGTGTGTGTGTGTGTGTGCATGAGGGAGCGAGACCGAGTGTGTCTGTCATGAGGGCTGGGGGATTTGTGTGTGTGTACGCGCGCGCGCAGATGCCACCTTTATCCACTTCACAGTGACCCACTGACAAGCGCGCATCCGCTCTGAATCACAGGATGCTGGCGGATGACGTGTTTACACTGCCTTCTGAGATGAATTCATCAGTTTGGGATTTTTACAGTATCCGTGTTCCGCTTGAGACGAATCTGTGTCTTTGAAAGGAATGAGTCTTTTGAAAAAGTGAAGCGTCATATTTAGCTCAGACGCGAAATTTTGACCAGTTTTAAAGACACGAAATTGGTCACGCGCCTCAAAACAAGAGACTTAAAGCTAAATAGCATGAGAACATAGGCTAGGTTTTGATTGAAGCCTGTGACGTTTCATGTTTCGGATCTCACATTTCGAGATTCGGATCCGGTCGGATTTGATAGCCTAGTATTGAATGAGATTGGACATTGAATGAGATGAGGGAAAGAGTGCAGAAGAATATAAGTGATGACCATACATAGGCTAATACATGAAAATAATAAATTAAGCTATTTTTGGTGAGTGAGTGTGAGTGACTGAATGATTCAAGAGACTCACCCGTTTACACCAGATATATTTATTAAATAAATAAAATATAAAAATAAAAAACAATAACTGGGTCAGACGATGTCGTGTTGGCTAGTTACTGTGAAATTAAGCAGCTTTCTGATTGCCTAATTAGGTTACTTGTTCTTAATTCTTATTAATAGCTCATTTATTATCCATAACACACACACACACACACACACACACACACACACTTGAATTACAAACTAGGTTTAACTCTGCAGAATAGGTTACTGAATAAATATGAATCGTTTAAAGAATCACTGGAACTTGTAGTTTCCAAAAGCGTGTAGAAACTAATGTAGCTTTAGCAGCGTTCTTCTAAGAATTAATAATAATAATAACTTGTATTATTATTTACTAAATGATTATTTATAACATCAGAACCCTTGTAATAACTAATACCATTAATCAGTCCGATGGGAATTAGCTTTTATGAACTTATTCTGAATAAAGTGAATCTAGAATTTGTTGTCTAACATAAATGCTCATAATTGTATTTTATTTACCATTTATTGTTTATTCTGCTGCGCTTACAAATTTTTAGACTCTCGTCTCTCATTGGTCATATTTCTACATGCCCTTCTCTGATTGGTCAATGCTGTCAACGACATCCAGGAAGTGTGTGCAGCAAGGGAAGCTGTGGCAAAAAAATGGCAGCGCACAGGTGCGGTTTGTCTCTAGTTTTCATTTTGATTTTCTCTAGTTTAGCATGCCACAGTAGTTGTGAATCGCTTGAAAAAGCAAACGAGGATACAGAAGAGAAGCAGAGCGTTTCAGACACGCCCCGAGAGGTGAATAGCGACGGCAGTATCGCCGCGGAGGATCTGAATGAAAGGCGAGGGCGGTCGACTGATGCAGAGCTGGACAGAAGAGACGGCACGAGAACCAGCGAGGCTTTAACACCAGCAGCAGCAGCGAGAGATGAGTTTCAGGAGGAGCTGGTCATCCGGCCCCTGCACTCCGGAGACATTTATGCCAGCTTCCAGTTCCGCACACTGTGGGACACTGACTTCCTGCAAGAGGGGCAGAAGGGTGAGCTGTCATTACTGTGGAAGTGTCCCATCACACACAGAATGTGTCTCTGTGCAGTAGCAGTCTAATGGACTCCTTTACTCATTCTTTGTTCCCCCGTTAAATAATAACAATGGTAAACGTCGTCAGAATTATGAAATTCAGTGTAGCCCACAACTTTGCACACTTCATAATGTGATCATGGGATGCGTTTTAAACTGTATAAAGGAGTTCACATGTGTGCTGGACAATTATTAGCTGCATTTCCTTCACTGTCTGGTCTTAATTTATCAATTTAAAATAAATGAATGATTAGAAATCACGTTTAGACATTAAAAACTAGTTTCAAGCATTTAAACATAAGCCTTCAGATCAAAAAGTTACGGATTACAAAAAGCATACTGTAAATTCAGCCAAATGTAGTGCCTTGAAACTAATACAAGTAAGTATTGTGTGGTGTGTATGAAAACAATTAATAGACTTGGCTTACAAAATTAATTTTATGCACAAAGTCTAATTGTTTTATTCATACTTTACCATACTTCATTTTATTTGCTAGGTCTATTCTATTTTCATATTTGAAAAACTACACCATACTCAATTTTATTGACAGTCTAATTAATTTTACTCATCACGTGTAACTCCATGTAGTCAAAACTAATCAACTAAAGTTTAATGTAGAGTTTTATGGTGATAAAATGAATAGACTTAAATAATAAAATTAAATATGGTATAGAATTTAAAACATGAATAAAATGAATAGGCATAATTAATAAAATGAAATGTGGTGTAGTATTTAAAATATTAATAAAATTAATAGATTTAATTAAAATAATTATGTGTTATTATAGTGTTTAAGTATAAAATGAATGGACTTGGTGATTATATTAAAATATGGTACAGTATTTAAATTCTGAATAAAATGAATAGACTTAGTTAATAAAATAGATTATGGTTTAGTGTATGAAAAATGAATAGTTTGCTTGAAGAGCTGATCCTTGCCCAGCAATGTTTACCGAGTATCACCTCTAGTCCTAACATTTGTTTTCAAGATTTGTCTTTTTTGCTCACAGTTTCTCATTACCGGCTGTTCCCCAAATCCCTCGGTCAAGTGCTGTCCAAGTTTTCAGTGCGGGAGCTGCACATCTCCTTCACCCAGGGCTTCTGGAGGACCATGCAGTGGGGGCAGCCCTTCATCCCCTCTCCTCCTGGAGCAGAGCTGTGGGTGTGGTTCCACGACACCGTGAGCGAGTGAGTACCTATGTGTGCTTAAATCAACTGAAGAATCCCTGATTTATAAGTGCATTTGTTTCATTCTGCAAAAATGTAACTCCATAATGAACTAACAGTCCCCTGACTTTTGTTCAATTCTCAGTGTGGATGGAAACTGGAAGGAACTTACCAACGTCCTCTCTGGGATCTTCTGTGCATCTCTGAACTTCATTGACCTGACCAACACCGTACAGCCCAGTGCTTCTTTTAAACCGCTGGGACTGGGAAACGGTGAATTATAAAGCAGCGTTCACACTGACAGTGATTTGCAGTCATGAAGCAACTGAAGCCTATTCATTCTTGCCAACCTGCACTGATTCAAATGAAAAAAATGCATGTTAATGATCTTAATGTAAACGATTCAGCCATGCATGTTTCATTTTTATTTGATTTGTCTCTCTCCCCACAGCTACAGATCACCGTTTTTTACGTTATGCGACACTACCACGTGAAATCGTCTGCACTGAGAACCTCACACCCTGGAAGAAGCTTCTCCCTTGTGGTTCTAAGGTTCAAGAGCATTGCTTGTGATTTTAATAACTGGTTATTCTGAAGAAGCCATTCATTCATGCATTTGCTTTTTCTTTTCTCCAGGCGGGTCTGGCAGTTCTCCTGAAGTCAGAGAAGCTGTTTCACAGCAGTTTCCATTCCCAGGCTGTTCACATCAGACCCGTCTGTCAGGTAAGCTTTCTTTAACAAAACAAATAGATTTGAAAAAATTCAGAAATGATATTCTGGCTCAGGTTGTACATTGTCTGGAAAATCCCTTGCTTCCTGATGACCCTCCAGATTTTCTCTTTTTCTAGGATGAACAATGCACAAGTAAAGCGTGGGAGCTGAGACAAACTCTAAATGTTGTGTTTGATCTCTACACTGCAGGCCAAGGCAAAAAGGGTGAGTAATAAATGAACCCTTGATGTTAGAAGACTTTCTCCTTTCTTATTTCACTGTGCCAAATAGCCTTTCGTAGTTTGATTTACCTCAAGTGTGGAAAAACTGTGATGCTTTTGAAACATTGCTCACTATGAGAAACCTGAATATTTTAAAAATCAATGGAAAAATGTGACATCTAAATTTAAAAGAAAAATCAAAAAGAGCATAAAAATGGCCTTGACTTTGCAAAAATCCTTGATGCACCTTCATTTTGCAGTTCAGTGTGACAGAAACTTGAAACAATACAATGCTCAGTCCATCTGTGTGTTAATTGCTACCTTCATCTTTTCACAGAATGGTCTTTGTTCAAGATGTTTTCTCGAACTTTGACAGAGGCTTGTCCTCTTGCTACCTCTAGTAAAGTCTACGTGGACATCACGGACAACCCTGAGGTGAAACCTAAACAACAAAATGCTTTCTTTTCAATGCTTTAATGTTTAGAAAGCTAAGTAGAAAAATTGCATTTTATAGTTTTCCACTGTATGTATGATGGCTGTTTCCAGACAGTTTGAGTTTTGTGCTGTTTGTCCAACAGGGGGAGCTGTTTGAGTTGAGTCCTGCAACTCCTCTGCTCAGCCAAGCTGTGGTGCTGGGGGATCGCAGGACATATTCAGTATATGACCTGAGCAGAGCTGAGACGTTTGGCCAGTTACGTTCACTCAATCTCCTTCTGCGCTGGAAAGGAGACGGTAGTATGAATGCATTTGATAGATCTTTGTATCGATGAACTATTTATGTTATTGTTACAAAGTGAGAATCTGTATTTTGGAACATTCTCATTTTTTATAATAGATCATGTCGACTTGATTCTGTGGTTCTTTCATCTTGTGCTTTAGGTGAGATGCTGCGTCCTCTGCTGCATGCAGAGCGCTACGTGGCTGGTTTTGGGCTGCAGACAGGGGAAATCCACACTGTCATCTATAATAACCACCCATATCGGGCTTTTCCTGTGCTGCTGATGGATTCAGTGCCCTGGTACCTGCAACTGTACATTCACACCCTGACAGTCACCAGCAAGTCCCGTGATAACAAGCCCAGTGAGTAGACACACAACCACAGTAGTATCTGTGCAAAAAATATAATATACTCCAACTTTGTGTGCTTTGCATATAATAATCACTTGTTTGAATTCTTCAATTAAGGCCTCTTTTGACTTTCAGTACATGAATCATGAAAAATGCTATATTTACTATAATGTAAATTTACTTAAAATGATTAAATATTTCTTATGTTCAAATGTCCATGCTGCCGTTCTGGCCTTTTCATTTTTCATTGGCATCTTAAGATTCATTCATGCATTCATGTATTCATTCATTTGTTTATGTGTTGGGAAAAAAATAATATTAGTTTTTTAAAATGCTTGGTCTGATGCACAGATCTGTATCTGTCAGTGGTCTGATGTAATGACAGTATTATTTGCTTATTACCGACATTATTAGACTATTACTGTACATTACCTTTCAAAAGTTTGGGGTCTCTAGATTTATTTAAAAAAAAATATTTTTTGAACATCTTTGAATGCATGTGTCTTATGCTCACCAAGGGTGCATTTAATAAATCAGAAATACAGTAAAACAGTAGTATTGTGAAATATGATTACAGTTCAATTAAAATATATTAAAATGTTGATTATGGCTATTTGGTGCTTGATATTTTTGTGGAAAGCATGACACATTTTTTGTTGATCCCTTTATGAATCGAAAGTTCAAAAGAAGAGGATTTATTTGATATAGACATTTTTTGTAACATTATAAATGGCTTTACTATCATTTTCTTTAGTTGAATGCATCCTTGTTGAATAAAGGTTACTTTATTCTTACTGATATATCAGTATTGAATATATTTACAATGATTTGTATACTGAAATACCAAATGTATTAAGCATATATATATATATATATATATATATATATATATATATATATATATATATATATATATATATATATATATATATATATATATATACTTTTTTTTTTTTACTATTTTTAATGGTTAATTAAAAATGTAGAGGAGATGTTAAAACATCTGGGTAGGGAACAAGCCCAAAATAAAGAATTCTTGGCAAATGTTTCAACACTCTTCAAAATGAGGAAGTATACATTTAAAAGTCACAGTAAACAGTAAGTTTAGAGCATTTACAAACTTTTGCTTTGTGGACAGAACAAGACCCAGGCTTGTGAACACAGAGAATACAGCTTTTATAGACCTTGTGTCTTCTCCTGTAGGTTACATTCACTACCAGCCTGCTAAAGACCGCCATCGTCCTCATCTACTGGAGATGCTGATTCAGTTACCCCCTCACTCTATGACCGAGGTCACTGTACAGTTTGAGAGGGCCCTGCTCAAATGGACTGAGTACACACCTGATCCTAACCACGGCTTCTACGTTGGGTAAGATGCTTGCTTATAAAGTATTTCGAAAGCTCTTACCTGTCCAGAACACCTCCAGCTTCTTTTGAAAGATAAGATTTTGTCTTTTTTTGCGATCCTTGACTAAATATAATTGTTGTACAGATTTTATCCGGTGTGCCACTTCCTGTATCTGATTAATGTATTATGAATATGTTATTGCAGTTCATCTGTGGTCAGCGCCCTTGTGCCAAGTATGGTTGCAATGAACACCAACTTCACACAAGACCAACCGTTGTTTAGCAGTTTGTAAGTATGAATCGGCCTTAGTTTTTCCCCCAAAAAATGAAAATATGCTGAAAATACACTCACCCTCAGGCCATTCTAGATGTAGATGTTTTTGTTTCTTCATCAGAAA
This sequence comes from Cyprinus carpio, assembly GCF_018340385.1. Classification (NCBI taxonomy): domain Eukaryota; kingdom Metazoa; phylum Chordata; class Actinopteri; order Cypriniformes; family Cyprinidae; genus Cyprinus; species Cyprinus carpio. Next base: position 8,622,895 of record NC_056619.1, on the reverse strand, counting down.
CTTATAAAATGCATCATTACATACACAAATGGATGCTCTGTAGTGAATGGGTGCCGTCAGAATGAGAGTCCAAACTGCTGATAAAAACATCACAATAATCCACAAGTAAACAACACCACTCCAGTCCATCAATTAATATGTTATGAAATGAAAATCTGCGTGTTTGTAAGAAACAAATCCAACATTAAGGCATTTTACTGCTTTCTGCATTGATGTGTATGAATAAGAAGAGAAATATGCACAGATCATGCACCATTTACAAGCAGAAACAGTTCTGAACAAATATGTGGGTGGATTTTGCTGCGAGAGGACAACATAATTTATTTTATTTTTTTTACTGGATGAAGCATTATTATAGATTATGGATTCGTATTTTGTCCAGAAGCAACATTTTGAGGTTTAAAACATCTTGATGGATTTGTTTCTTACAAATATGCAGCTTTTTGCTTCACTAGATATTTTATTGATAAACTGCAGCGTGTGGATTACTTGTGGATTATTGTGATGTTTTTATCAGTTGTTTAGACTCTCATTCTGACGGCACCCATTCACTGCAGACCATCCATTGGTGAGCAAGTGATGTAATGATAAATTTCTCCAAATCTGTTCTGATCAAGAAACAAACTCATCTACATCTTGTAGGGTGAATAAATATTTAGCAGATTTCCATTTTTGTGTGAACTATTCCTTAAACAGCAAGAAAGTGTACCTTATTTGTTTTCTTTCTTCATAACGTTTCACCTTTAATGTCCAGTGTCCCAGTCAAAGAAGAATCAAGCTACTTTGTGCGAGTGTACACCGAACCACTGCTGGTAAATCTACCCACACCTGACTTCAGCATGCCCTACAACGTCATCTGCCTCACCTGCACGGTGGTCGCGGTGGGCTACGGCTCCTTTTACAACTTGCTGACCCGCACCTTCCAGGTGGATGAACCGAGCCTGCCGCTGGCGAAGCGATTGGCCAACCTCATCCGTCGCATAAGGGGAGTGCCACTGCTGACCTAAACTGCCGAGGGCTGGTATGACACCTGAAATGTCCATATTAGGCAGCGGAGAGCATCATGATGCTTAATCGGCAGTTGCTGGAGTTTTACGATGCTTTTCAGCCCTGGAAAGACTCAATGCCAAGTGACTGTTCTGAACTTCTGTTGAACAAATGAGCTGCCAAGATGGATTAGCCTCCTTTACATGTTTTGTTTTGTTTGGGTTTTGTTTCTTGAGTCACATAAGCAAAGATTAGCCATCTTTTTATGTTTTGTTTTGCTTTGTTTGTTTGTTTTCTGAGTCACATAAGCAAAGATTAGCCACTTTTGTTTTTGTTTCGTTTTGTTTTGTTTTGTGAATCACATAAGCAAAGACATTTTTGCAATGTTGTTTTGGAAAATGATAGCTTGCTGTCACGTGAACATTTCTTAAAAGAACTGCATGGTTCAGACATCTGGGAGCGATCTTTGTAGAAGAGTGATGTTAAGTCGTCTCAGTTTACTCCACCCTTTTGAAAGCGTGACCAGGCCTCATAGAAACACAGACACTACAATCCAGCTACTGAAAATTGATGTCTAAGAATGTGGCAAATATTTTCCATGTTCTGTAATGCACTGATATTTAAATATGTGCTGTTTTGAAGTATTGGACTTTTTTTTTAGTGTTTTGTTTTTATTCTGTGCTTTTGCCTGTGGGCTGACCACATAATGACCTCCAGATTGGGTGTTATTGAGTTCAAATTTTGAAGATCTTAACACTGGTTAACTTTCCCATAATAAACTCACTAGAAATCCATAACGTGTTAAGAACAGTCTGAATCTTCAGTGCAACATTTTTTGTCCGTGCCTCAAGGGGTTTCATGGAAGAATGTAATTATTTTTTTTTTTTTTTTGGAGGGTTTAGGAAACTATTTAGCATCCCATTCAGCTGTGCCATTCTGTTTGAATTACTGTATGTGAAAGAGCCTCTGCATTGAGAGTAATATTGTGAAATTTTACTACAATTAACAATAACTGTTTTCTCTTTTAATATATGTCAAAATGTAATTTATTTCTGTGATGCAAAGCTGAATTTTCATCAGCCTTTTTTCAATTCTTCAGTGTCACATGATCCTTCAGAAATCAAAACGTTTGAACGTTTCAAAAAAACAAAATTTATTATATCTAAAATGTATAGACCTTTTGATCAAATTAACATGTCCTTGCTGATTAAAAGTATTTTTTTTTAATCCTACTAACCCCTAACTTTTTAATTGTAGTGTATATTTAAAAAAATACTGAATAATCAAATGTTGCGTTTCTTACACAAAAGCTGCAGACTTTGCTCTGTTTCCCTTCCAGACAGAATTCACAGTCTGTTCACATTCCAGGACGCTGATGCACGCTAACCTCGATTCAGCTCACATTTTCATCATCTTTGCACTTTCTTCTCTCTTTACATGATTAAATCGCCAAAAGTGCAGTGTTACTCTCTGACTGTTTCATTTCTGGTAATTTAGTACTTAAGTTCAAGGCTTTTCCATCACTGTCATGTTTTTGCTGACAAACGTTTTGACCCTTTTGCTGCCAAGCTCCTGGAGAGGATGGAAACAGAGGTCTCTTTCATTACAAGACGTTTTGCACGAGTTTGGGTCTCGGGGAGGGGAACTTGTACATTCCTAAGGACTGATGCCAATGAGCTGTTAAGTGAGAAAAGAACATCCAAACGAACACTGGCATACCAAAAATACCAACTCTTCAATGAAGCAGTTTTCTTTGTTATTTTGTGGCCAAAAAACTCAACCACTGATAGAAGGTTTACTGAAACTATGAGGTTTATTAGGTGGTTATAAACAGGGGAAACAGTTCCTATGAATAAAGCATTAAACGGTACAAAAAAAACTCAAGTATGTATGATTATGCAAAATCAATCTTCCATTGGCTCTTTCTCCCTAAGGTTAAATCAGCACGGTTCACTGCATGCATGACCGCAGGTGGTTCGGCAACATTTCTGTTCAGCAGGACACTGGCCATCATGGTAACAGTATTCTGCACACATTGGAGTCCCCTTGGGTAGAGCACATCGACCAGGCTTCACTGCATGGACACAGACATACTCAGATACACTGCACAAAACACTCAAAGCAACATCATTTTACTTACAGAGTGAATTGTACTATAGGTATTATTTCATGTAAATTCGTTTTGTAAAGCCACCCTGTGCCTGGAACAGTACTATATTACATTTAAAACACAAAAACTGAAAGACAACGTAATATAATATAATATTCATACCCATACATGTACACATCCATTCATGCACAAATCCACTCATCCATCATACCTCATCGTTCGGACAGTCACTGTCATTGACACAGAACTCGGCACACATTCCTGCTCCAAATTTCCTGCGTGGACACACTCCTGGCTTTGCTGTTATACAGACACATGACAGAGACACCACACCACCGCATGCTGAGTGCATTACTGTATAAAGTTATTTTAGATGTTGCGACTAAAATAAAGACCAATGGACAATGTTTCAGTATTTCTATGAAATGAAATAGTAGTGTTCTTTGGTGTGTTTCTTACTGAAAGCAGGCGGCACACACACAGCCCCGCAGTCAAAGACACAGCATTTGTGTCCTCCAGAGCAGTCTTTATCAGAAACACATCCCCGACTGGACGGCACGACCGTCAGCTTCGCCGGACAGTGACCCTTCACTACAGAAGAGCAGCATTACAGGATCTGAGAGTTTGACTCAGCATCTGTTAGTCAGTGGGTTTCCAGTACATGTCTCAAACTTTAGTGATATTCATACATGTATCTGCTTTAAATTAAAGTCAGATTCATGCCTAAACTGTGTCGCTTTCAAATACAAATTGCTGTAACAACCTACACTGTCAAAAATGGTTTTAAGAAGTTATAAATAAAACCGTAGTGCAGTATGTTTCACAAGAACATACCATTTCAGTCTTTCTACAGTCTCAGAAAAAAAGGTACAACTTGGGGGGTACCTTTTCAATCAAAAGGCACACCTTTGTACCTAAACAGTCCATAATGGTACCTTAAAGGTACATATTAGTACCTAAAGTGTACATATTAGTACCTAAAAGGTACAAAAGTGTACCTTTTGAAAAGGTACTGCCCCAGTGACAGCTTTTGTACCTTTTTTTCTGATTTGAAAATTTCACTTTTAATTCAATGTGTTTTCTTTGTAATTATTTGTGAAATTCGCTAACAATTTAAAACTCTTTAAGTGAAAATAGTTTCACCACCAATTTTATTCTCAGTGTTACACTTTGTGTTGTAATAGTGTAGTAAAGCTAATAGAAAACATGGACATCGGTTAACATTTTGTTCAGTGATTTACTGTTGTAACCCAACCGTGTTCATGCAAAAGAATTGTTATCCTCATGACTATTTCATCTGAAGCATTTCGATTCAAAACAACAAACAAGATCAAAATATATTCATATAAAAATACAAAGAGTAATAAAATATAGCCGCTATCTGTTGTTATAAAATAAAACACTTACTGAAAAAAATGCAAAACATGAACATGCAAATGTGAAAGTTAATCAACTTAGTCATAATTCAAATAAATATTAGTGTGTTCATCGGTAGTTGATGCAATGTTGAAACACTGAAGTTATTTCTGTAAATCCAGTGGTTGAACCACGTGACTAACGACTGGTCTCTTTGTGAATATCCACAAAACTGGAAGACTTTTATAAGCAGTAAGCTAAAAGATGAGTTAGAATGAGGAGAGGTCAGTAAATTATGAATAAATTGTTACTGTGTGAATAATATGTAATCGTGTCATCTCTATATATAAAAAAAGTAACTGTAGTCTGATTACTAGGATTTCAAAAAGTAATTTAGTGTAATTAGAGGAATCATGGATCTTCTCACCTGTGCAGTTCGGTCCTGAAGCCGCGTCTGTCGTGCTCAAGCATCCAGACAGACACAATAAAAGCACAATCCCCACGCAGCACACTCGAGCCGTCATCCTCTCGAGCCGCGGTCACACAGTGAACTGCTGCTGGAGGAGTCAGAGAGTCAGGAGGAGCGGAGAGCTCGAGATCCTTGCGCGCGAACGAAAACACACAAACAAAACACTTCTAGGTCTGGAAAAAGAGAACAGTACATACTAGTGCTTCAAGTTGTTTTTGTTTGCGTTTTTAAAACGATGTTTTAAATAGTGTGCATACACGCCCTACGGTTCGTCAAATATTACCAAAAAAGTTGTCCAAAGAAATTATACTTTTCTCCATACTAGAAGGTTTTGACTGCGGGCCGCAGCCAATCAGAACACTTGAAGCCCGCTCTCAACCAATAGCGTGAGTTGGGGGCGGGACGATCTGTTCTGGCAAACAATAAAACGTGGGCACTGGGCACCTAGGTGCATTTAAAGTCCAAGGTAGTGTATGTAAGCTTTATATATGTTAGCATCTCGGTGGTGGTTGCTTAGCTGGCAGATGCAACCACAAAATACTCAGAACAATGGCATTTTTACTTAACGCTCAGTTCCAGAAATGTGTGTATTTTTTAATCACTTGATCTGTAATTGCCGCTTGACTGTCTGCGGTAGAGCCAAACATGTTTGCAAAAAGTTACATTGTTTTTTTCACAATAGACTGGGGAACAAATGTTGTAGAAAGCTTTTCACTCATGCATGAACATTTGAAATAGAATTAAACACGAAAATCTGAAATAGAAACACTGAAGTTATTTACACTGCAAGTTCGAATAAAGACATTTTATTTGCCACATAATAGTTTTTGATTATGAACAACACAATCATACCAGACTTTTAAGCCTTTTTAATGGCAGTGTGTGAGCTGATCTCTTACACACTGAAAAATGATCCCCGAAGTAAACTCAATGGAAACCCCTTCATTTCTACACGGAAGCAGTTGCACAGCACAGCCTTTTCTTTTCCCCAAGGATTTTTGACATTTCCTCTGCGGATGAGGCCCAAAGAAATACATTTAGCAGCTGTCATGCATGTAATAGAGTCCTTTGTATAGACTGCATGCATCGCTTTGGAACTGTTTGTGCATTGACACATTAATGTGCATTTAGTGGAATGCTATACAGTTTAATGTGACCACTAGATGGCAGATGACAGGTGCTTAAAATGAGCTGTAGGTGTTTGTGTTGTCAGTGCTGTGTAGTGCTTTAAAAGAAAACCACATTCGTGTGCTCTCAGAGAACAGTATGTGTAAGGGGCCCCCAAAACTGAATTTTGTTATTAATACATTTACAAAAAACAAGATAAAAGGCCATAGATTTAAGATATGAGAAATGGGGCCAGTTGCATAAAGTCACCTATGACTTAAAAACTAGTCTAACCAAACAGTAGTTAGCCAAGAGGTATTTAAATTAAACCTGTTGTTTTATGTAACTGACTTGTACAAGTTATGACCAGTCTTAAAGAAAAAAAAAAAAAAAAGTAATGACTAACTGTCTAAGTAGTGTATGCAATTGTCCCCTGGAGGCTAAGACTGTCTTTAAACATGGGTTAAATATGATTCGAAAAGACAGATAGAACAAAATCACTAAATAATTTACTAAAATAAATAAATAAATAAATACTAAAATTCACAGTCTACTATCTCACCCAAACTTACTGAGGAACCTGCAAAAGGAGAGGAGAATATAACACAAACGATACTTTTCCAACAACAAGAGCAGTGCGAATTCAATACATCTGAGTGCGATGCAAAACTGACCTACTGTAAATTCAACTCGAACAATTTCAGTGCATAAAAACATTTGAAATACAGAATATGAATAAAAACCTGGAAGCATTTAGTTATTGCAAAGGCTTTTTAGTTTGCCAAAATGCACCTTCAAAATGACCAAATTTGAGAAAACTTGTTTTGTGAAGAGTATATTACTTTATTGATTCAACTATACCCAAAAACAATAAATAAATACATAAATAAATATATTCAAGTTAAAATTTAGTAGGTAACAGAGGGGAAAATCTGTTTGACCAGTATACAAAAGTATTGAAAATTGTGTGCAAGGGACAACAATTTGTAAGATTACATAAAAAAAGAATGGGCTCAGATATTAAAACTAAAATTTTTGAGCATATTCATTCAATAAAAAGGCTCTGTCTGATATATAAAGGCATCAATCATATTATTAAAAAAAAAAAAAAAAAAGTCCTAAAAAAAGCAAGGTTTAGTGTTATTTGCACTGCTTAAACTGTTTGTGACCTGAAGTTTTAAAAGCACTCTGAGCTCAGTAACAAAACACAAAGGTTAAAATTGTAGTTCACAGCACCAAAACGCTGTTGTAGCAGTATCTGACCATTTCATTCATAATTTACACCGAAAGAGGAAATTCCCTTTACTTTAATAATTCCTACTGCATTCTTCACCAAAAAGGCAAATCAGTCCAATGCAGCTGAATGTAAACAGCAGAAATGAGAGTAGACAGCCTCACTTAATTCTTTCCAATGTCCACTCTATATAACGTGTGCTGGAGGTGCTTAAATGAAGGTTGATAGTTTGTGTAGCTCAAGGCTATTAAATATAAGACACAAAACAACCGGGCTGCAACTCATTACAGCTGAAAATGAGGAATTAAGTAGTTCAAAAGTTCTGTGTGTCACACCAAAACACAGTTCCCAGGTGCGGATTTTACAGGATACAAAAATAAAGGGTACAATTTACAATTTCAATTTGTGAACACCAGTTAAAGCATTAAAGCTATAATAAACTAATATATATATATATATATATATATATATATATATATATATATATATATATATATATATATATATATATATATCATTCAGAATTTATTAATGTAGGTGAATATTCATTTATAAATTACTTTATTGTTGACTTTATTATTAACTAATGCTAATTTAACTTTAACTACTGTTCATTTAAACTTGAAAAATGTTTTAGCATATGTATAGAAATTAAACTCCACCTAAATGATTGAATTCTGTAAAGTATTATTAGTTTATAATACCGAATGCATTAAAGGAATAGTTCAACCAAAAATGAAAATTTGCTGAACATTTTTTCACCATTAGGCCATCCGAAATTTAGATGAGTTTGTTTGTTCATCAGAACAGATTTGGAGAAATGCAATATTATGTAGCAGTGAATGGGTGCCGTCAGAATGAGAGTCCAAACAGCTGATAAAAACATCACAATAATTCATAAGTAATCCACACAACTCCAGTCCATCAATTAACAACTTGCAAAGAGAAAAGAGTCACGTTTATATTACACCAGTCCATCACTAAAATGTTTTTAATGTCAAACCAGCTAAAATTCGAGTTTCATAATATTACTTTCTCCAGTGAAAAAGTCGTCTCATCTCATCTGAGAGAAATATGCAGAGATCAAACACCATTTAGAAGTAAAAACAACAAAAATATATATTATTGATTATATTTTAACTGGAAGCAATGTTTTAAACTTAAAATGCCATAATCTAAATGAAGCATTATTATTGTGTGTACTGTGTATATTTATTATGTATATATAAATACACACACATGCATGTATATATTTTAGAAAAATATGTAACGTTTATATATTAAACATACATATATATATACATATATATATATATATATATATATATAAATAATTTGTTTCTTACAAACATGTATCTTTTCACTTCACACAACATTATCTGATGGATTTGAGTCATGTGGATTACTTGTGGATTATTGTGATGTTTTTATCAGCTGTTTGGACTCACATTCTGACGGCACCCATTCACTGCAGAGCATTCACTGGTCATAAATTGTTTTTTTTTTTTATTTTAAGCATGTTGTCATTTTTGGTCAACTATTCCTTTAAGTAATTATTCAAATTGAATCATATAGTTAAGACTGGCCAAATAAAGAATAAGTCTATAATAAATGGTATTGAAATGTGCCCATGAAATGTATGTGTATTTTAAAGTGATGTTTTGCATTGTACAAGTTAGCATTAATTCCACAGGTTTCCTTAGTAAACTATCATACATATTGCTATCAGAATTGTCCCTCATAACGTCTAATTCTCATATTAAAAATAAATTATAATCCTGAATGCTTACGGGACATCTTCACTTTTGCTCTTAGCCCTGACCAGCCCCTCGCTGTCCTCGATGCTCTCTTTAATTAGACACTCCTTTAGGTTGGGCTGATTCCCGATATCAATCCCCTGCTCCTGGATCTCCTGCAGAAGAGCTTCCCAGCGCCTCTTGTCCTTCGAGACCTTCCAGGACAGCCTGACGTTGGATTGGAGGAGTGGGATGAGCAGAGGGTGCAACTGGTGCTGCTGCAAAGCCTCCTGGGAAGGCGCTAGGTCCTGCAGGGCTCGGTCGCAGTGTTCCTGAGCCTCACTGAGCTGGCCTAGTTCTTGAAAGCAGGTGACCAAGGAGGAGAGTGTGAAGAACCAATGAACCCTCTGGAGCTGGTTGAGCTGCAGGAGCTGATGGCATCCTAATTTCTCCTGGAGTCGCAGAGCATTGAGAAGAGAGCCTAGGGCGTCCTGGTACCGGCCCACTCGCATCAGCATCTGGCCCGCGCGCAGATCACCCAGGTAGAAGAACTCAAGAAACGTAGGTGTGCTCCGTAGTTCAGGAAGGGAGTGAAGGTGGGTCAGGTACTGCTCGAAGGCCCGGCTGCGCTTGGCAATGGTCTCGGCGGCGAAGTTCTTGCGCAGCTTCTTGCGAGGGAAGAACACGCCATCCATCTCGTCTCCGTGACGGCGGCGCAAGCGGCTGTGTAGACGCTCGAAGTCAGTGTAGCGCCGCGTGATGATAGCGGGAGTTTTGTCAAATGTCCCAGAATGGATGATGTGAATCGTGTAGAGCTGATGAGAAAAAGACCACAAGTGTATTTGATTTCAAGTGAAACCTGCAACCAGTGTTGGGCAAGGGTCCGTGTACTTGGCAGCCAATGGATTTTCCTTTTGAAATTAGAAAACCAAAATCGGGAATCAAGCGTTCACTCGGTTTTTGTTTTAATAATGAAAGATGAGCAAACAGCTCCTTTTTCATTTTTTTTTTTTTTTTTTCATTCTCTGGACATTTTGTGTGTGTGTGTTCGAAAAAGGAAGGTAATAAGCCTTTAAAGTAACAATGTGAGTAGTTACCCCTATAGCTCACACAGTTCCAATGCGATGGGTTAAATAAACTCTAAACTAAACAGCAGACAAACGTGACTCCAGTCAAGCGCAGAGCAGTATTGAAGTGTATAGCAAATATGCAGTCAAAACAAATAGTCTGGTGACGTAAGTCTGCACGCGTTTCTCAATACAAAGTACACACATTTCGGACTTGCATCCTCGGTGGTTCGGACTTTGCGAGTTCAACTCAGGAGTATGATCTCCCGCGGACGGGACAACGCAAGTCTGGTAATTCTGCAGCATATTTAATAACATCAGTCAGCTCGCCTTGGCTACTGCAATTTTCCTCACTGTATATTTACAATAAGACGAAATATGATATCAAATACCACTGTCTCCTTTCGTTTTCATTTAAAAATAATAATAGCCACAGAAATGTACTTAGTTCAGGGAAATGTGTTTCCTACAGCCTACATTACAATGAAACGAAATATTATATCAATTGCCTCTTTTTATTTTCAATCTAACATATAGATAAATTGAATACAGACCAAAGAAATATCAGAGCCAGCGGCAAATGTCAGAAGGACTAGCCGAGTCGAGATTGCTCTCCGCAGATACATGATCACTGAGCTCCCGCTGATGGCGTGGAGCTGATCGTCTCCGAAATTGGCGAAACACATTTTTAAATATGCGCTGTCTTTATAAATAAACCGCAGATTTGAGGTTTAAACAACTAAATTCTCGCCTGAAATACTTTTAAAACTACATTTCATGACACAATAACAGTAATATTTTGAAAATCATCCGAATAAATGGTGGTTGAAATCACAGTGCTGCGTGAACTCAACCAATCAGCATGCCCAAGTCCCGCCACCGAAAGTTCCAGACCTTTGAAAAAGTACTACCTCGCCAGCAGGGACTTTCTGAGGGGCGTTTTTTTACCCGGAACTTTATTTAGATCCTGGTTCCTGCGGTGGAAACACATTGAGGACCAGCCCTTAGTTCCTGGGTAAAGTTCTAGCAGTGGAAACGTGGCTATATAAGTCACTTTGGAATAAATCACAGCATGTATCAAAAATGTGACTTTACAGTCTGGAAAAAACTGTAGGCTATAGCAATTGTTTTTTGCGGACCCTCTGGCACTTTGAGAACTGCTGGCCTACACAAAAGAAAGTCCTGTCTAAACTCTGCCCTGGTACGAGTTGCATCAAGCCATTTATTTGTCTGGTTGTTTGATGAGAAAAAGATGAAATGTATTAAGAATCTGTGCACCTGCAGCAGCGGAGGACTATTATTCTGCCGTGCAGAACTGCAGAAGAACTGATGACAGCACAGTTTGATCTTAAGCTGACCAATCAGCAGAAAGGGGCGTTTAATTTCCGCCCACATGTAGAAAACGAATATTCAAGCTGTTTATACATTTTATACAATTCTTGTTTTTCGTTTCTTGGAAAACAAATTGAAAAAACTAAAAAGGAGCCTTTTTCTAATTTTTCTACTTTCAATATTAAATAAAAAAATTCCAGATTTTGGTTTTCTATTTTCAAAAGGAAAATCCGTTGGCTGCCAAGTACACGGACCAGGAAGTTACTCTGAAAATGCAATTAAATTACTGATTACTCCATTTAAAAGTAATCACGTTACTGTTCTGATTACTTTATTTCAAAAGTAATTAGTTACATTACTAGTTACGTTACTTTTTTCTGTGGCTACATCCATTCACATTTACATTTTTTCTTCCAAAAAGAAAAAGAGTAGGGCTGTCAAAATTACAATGTTCAGTTTAACAAGTAAAAATTTTTAACGCAATAAATGCAGCATCCAATTTTTCCCTGTCATCCTTTGATTAAAGTTATGACAATATAAATGTATTGAAGTAAAGATTAATTACAGAAAAATGTGCAGGGTGATGTCCTGATATCACAATCTTAACACTTTTTTATTATTTCTATTATTATTTCTATTATATATATATATATATATATATATATATATATATATATATATATATATATATATATATATATATATATATATACACATACACTTTTTTTTTGGTAACAAAGCATTTGCCCACCAAATTGAAGCTATGTTGCGTGATCAATAGTTTTTATGGAAACATTTTTAGAGTTATTAAATTTATATAAAAGCTTTTCAAATCCATATGAAACCAATATTTATACAAAGAGTACATTTATGTACATTTCTAAGGACTTGCATGTGTTTTAGACTACATTTTTACAAGTATTTTCCTTTTCTTTGATGTGAACAGTCTTATTTGTCTTTTTCCCAAATTTAAAGTGCTTGGTGATTAATGCTGGTATAAAAACAGTTTTGGTGACATAAAAAAAAAAAAAGAAAGAAAATGGACAGACTGAAAATTGGTTCTTGAAACTTGACTGAAATGGTCCACAGCTGGTGTTAGTGTACTTACCACATACTTGGAATTTGTCTCATGCACAACACTGGCGTCAGTCACCTCAAAAATAAGTTTTTCAGGAATGCAACGGGTTTTTGAGCTACGCCAGTTTTCTTGTAGTTGTCTGGTGATCAAGTTTGAGGTTTTTGGGGAAGGACCTATTGGGCTGGTATCTATAAACCAAAGACAAGATTAACTGCAACTGTGAAGAATCAAAGTGAACTAAAAGTGAACTAAAAAACAAGAAGTGAAATCTGCCTACAAATAGATTATTGTAAATTCACAAGAACCATCTGAAACGTATTCAAGCTTAAAGGAAGAACTTATTACAAAACACATGCTGTTTTTAAAAGAGGGAATTTTTCCATACAAGCTCTTTTCCATACAATAGCAGTTCATAATGACCACAGCTGACAGACTTTACATCACTGACACCAAAAACCACTGCCTTCGGGTTTGTTCGGTGACACGTCAGTTTGAATACACAGAATGGAGAATGTGATTAAAGACCTGCGAGTGCTGAGATGATTTTCAGTGAAGTCTGACCCAAATTTGAATCTAGCTTATTCCTTATCATATGAGTTCAGAACATTTGCTATAAGCTGTACGAGTCAAATGGACTTTTTTTTTTTTTTTTTTTGACAACTCTGAACAATAATAATAGCACACGCTACTGTAAAACTAAAAGTTTGGAGTCAGTAAGATTAAATAAAAATTTATAGTTTTATTCAGAAGGAAAGCATTAAACTGATCAAAAGTGACAGTAAAGACGTTACAGACGATTACTATTTTAAATAAATGCCGTTTTGTTTTGTTTGTTTGTTTTTTACTTTCTATTTATCAAACAATCCTAAAAAAAATTATAAAATTTCCACAAAAATATTAAGCAGAATCACATTTAAATATTAATAATTATAATAATAATAATATATCTATCTTGAGCAGCATATCCACATATTATACTGATTTCTGAAATATCATGTGACACTTAAGACTGGAGTAATGATGCTGAAAATAACAGGAATAAATTACACTTTAAAAAATATTCCCATAAAAACTCTGTTTTTTTTTTTTTTTAAATTGTAATAATTTCACAACTTTAATTAATGTTCTTACTGTACTTTAAACAAATAAATGCAGTCTTGGAAAGCATAAACGATTAACCGCAAACCTCTGAACAATCCTGTAAGTTCTGGAACAACACACGAGTTTGTAAATGATGTAAAGCGTGTGTTATTGATGACTACCTGTGCTGCTACATGCATTATCTATGGACTCTCCAAAGAAGTCAGAGTCGCTGTCTGGCCCCGACGCGTCTCCTGCATCCTCAGAGTCCAGGGCCCCTTCGCCCTCAAAGCACAGGGTTCCTCCGAGTCTGGCCGACACGCAGTCTGTATCGTCCTCGAGCTCAGAGCTTTCAGGAAAGTCCTCTGCTCCGTGTCCCTCCGTCTCCGCAGGAAGCTCCCCTTCTTTGAACAGCGTACGGCGAAGTCTGTCGAACAGTTTAGAGGCCATCCCAGCCGTTCTCCAACCCTGAAGAGCACAAAACACACATGATCCCAACACCACCTTGAGAAGCATTCCTGAACACAACAACAACATGCGTTCAAATCATGACATTACTTGTGCCAGATCCTCTAAAAACCCTGTAACACTCCTGACTAGCAAAAGCATCAAGCAAGCCCACAGACTGAGAAACACTGAAACTTCAACCCTCTCATGAGCAGCGAAACTGATCCCTCACATGAGTATTTATTATTCATTGAGGGCTTTGGTGAAAAGCTCCTCACAACAGCATTGGATTGCTGTAATTTCCATGAAAGAAATCTGAGTGAAAGCAGATGCCATAACAAGTATTTATCGTTACAGAAGTTCCCTTTCATAGGTCACTTCGATGCTGCGGTGACGTCACCGTATGGGAACACCTTCGGTGCGACGAATGTCTGAAGCCCTATACCATCTCGCCAATCCTATTGGCCAAATAGCGCTTGGCACCGCCCTACGCATGCGTACGCATCGTATACCCGGGCGCCGCGCGCTATTTCGCTCAGATTTCATTTCCTTCAGGAAAGAGAATCATCTGTGCCCTGGAATCATCTCGCGTTCATAGCGGTTTTCTCGAGCAGTGTTAACTCCTCTTCGCAGACGCGATGAGCTTTCGAAAGTGCAAGGAACCGTGTACCAGGTTCATCACTAAGGGAGACACTCACGAAAGGTGCGTAGTCTGTTTGGGATTACATCACGCGCAGTCTGCGCTTAGTGGCCTTTCCTCTTGTCCCCACTGTGATGGCCTGCGACTTAAAGTACTGCGCTCGAGGGTAGAAGTGTTTTCCAAGGTCGCCCCCGCGTCTAACCCCCGCCGTGTCGCTTCTGCGGCTGCCGAGGCACCGCACGAGGCGATGGCTTGGGGAGACATGTGCGACCTCACTTACGACGACAGCTCGGCGCTGGAGTTTTCTCCACATCGCTCGCTCTCTCCCCTACCCGAGTGCAGGATGCCACCTTCGTCGAACCCGTTGTGTTCTCGGACGGGGGTTTACAGCCCACCCCGGAGGCATACGATGCTATCTCCTTCGGTTGTGGGCAGTTCGACGACGACGTCTTATCCACCGCGGCTTCGGAGTCTGAGGACTTCGTGGCAGATACGGACAGCCCTCTCCCTCCTAGTGGACAGGAGAAGCGCGTCTCTCTCCCTCCTACAGCGAGCTGTTGGATGTGGTCTCTCGTGCGGTGGGTAAGCTGGGACTGGACTGGGAGGTTGAGAAGGCCGAGGCCCAACCTTCATCTAAGCTGGACGACCGTTTTTTTGACTAGTCGTGCTCCCGCGCAGCCCCGTAGGCCCCTGCCTTTTTTCCCGGACCTCCACCAGGAGGTTTCGAGGTCCTGGAAGCAGCCCTACTCGGCGCGCATCACGAACGCTGCGGCTGCGGATTTCGCCACCATTTCAGATATGGCGAACCGTGGCTATACAGCGATGCCTCCGGTTGAGGAGACTCTCGCCGAACATCTGGCGCCTAATTCGGCCACGGCATGGAAGTCTCGCCCCCTCCTTCCTTCAAAGGCGTGTCGAGTCACGTCTAGCCTCGTCGGGAAATCTTACATGGCTGCTGGCCAGGCGGCCGCATCGCTCCACTCTATGGCGGTCCTCCAGGCCTACCAAGCGGAGCTTTTAAAGGATCTCGACGAGGGGGAGGGCATCACACCCCCGAGGCTGTGAAAGAGCTGCGTCGGGCAACAGATTTGGCGCTACGCGCTACCAAACATACTGCTCGGGCAGTGGGCCGTTCCATGGCTGGTTTGATTACGGTCGAGCGCCACCTTTGGCTGAATCTCACCGATATCAAAGAAAAGGATAAATCTTTTCTCATGGACGCGCCCATTTCTAAGGACGGTTTGTTTGGAGAGGCAGTTACGTCGGTGGTGGATAAATTTAGGGCAGCGAAACAGCAATCAGCCGCTTTCCGCCAGCTGATTCCACGCAGACCCAGAGAGACTGAACGGCGGCAGGCGCCCGCGCGGTCTCGTTCAACCTCTTCAAACCGCCAACGGGCTGCCTCACGGGAAGAGCCTTCGCCTATGGCGCCCCCTCGTAAGGACTGGGGTCCTAAGGCTTTTCCACCAGCTCGCCAGCGACAGCGGAAAAGATTAGACCTGAGTTCGACGGCTAATGCCTCTCGCTCTCGGGCTCCTAATAGCAGCTCCTGATATTCTCGCTGCTTGCCAGGGACTGTGCCCTCTGCTGGAGAGCGCTGTTGGACCGTTTTCGCGCATCCAACCCTCTCACTGCAGTCCCCGCGCTCGAACATTGACTGTCTCGCCGCAAAAGGCGCTTCGAGCAGCACTGGATCGAGTAACCATGTCAGGCGTTTCCTCAGACACTCTGCGCGATTCAGCCTTCAGAATCCGAGGAACGCTACAAGGGTCTGGCAAAGACGGCCCGTTTATGACGGCTCATACAGCCGCCGCTTTTTCGCTAGCGGCAGAGCCCGATGTTCATCTTGTTGGATTAATTCCTGCCGTGGACACGCTTCAGGATTATACACAACGAGATGCAACGGATTTGACGCACGCGCTTCCCCGGCTTACGGACGCCGCGAGCTTTCCGTATTCGGGCATGTTAACGCGTATGAAAACGCTGGAAAAGGCGGAAACCTTGAAACCACTGACGCTATTTCGGGCCGCGTGGGAACGCTTGCCCGGCATTTCGCAATGGGTGTTACGCACGATTCGTCTCGGATACACCATTCAGTTTCGAAAAGGCCCGCCTCCTTTCCGCGGAATTCTTCCCACGGTTGTGAAACCAGAGGAAGTCGCGGTGCTGCGGCAAGAAATGACAGCTCTGCTGAAGAAAGGGGCTATAGAAGAAGTACACCCCTCTCAGATGGAGTCAGGTTTTTACAGCCGCTATTTTGTTGTACCAAAAAAAGGGGGCGGTTTGCGACCCATATTGGATCTACGCCGTTTGAATCTTGCACTCAGGACGAGCAAATTCAGGATGTTAACGGTAAAGTCCATTTTGTCTCAGATTCAACCAAACACTTGGTTTGTCACGATCGATCTGAAGGATGCATATTTTCATATTCAGATCATCAAGAGACACAGGAAGTTCCTCAGATTCGCTTTAGAGGGCAAAGCGTATCAATACCGTGTTCTTCCGTTCGGCTTAGCCCTGGCTCCCCGAACTTTTTCAAAATGCATGGACGCAGCTCTGGCCCCGTTGCGGCTCCAGGGCGTTCGGTGTTGAATTACTTGGACGATTGGCTGGTGCTAGCTCAATCACAGACTCAAGCACTCTCTCACCGAGATTTAGTGCTGAATCATTTAAGAAGCCTGGGCTTATGCACGAATTTCCAGAAGAGTGTTTTTAATCCCCTCTCAACGGATAACCTTTCTGGGAATAGATTTGGACTCTCGCGCGATGACAGCCAGACTATCTCTCCCGCGCGTTCAGTCTCTCACGTCATGCGTGCGTCACTTCAAAGTAGGCCGCACAGTGACGGTGAGTTTGTGTCTCAGGCTGTTAGGTCTGATGGCAGCGGCATCCCCTGTAATTCGTCTGGGCTTACTTCACATGCGCCCTTTTCAGTGGTGGACGAAAAGTCAGAACATTTCACCCCGTTGTTTTCCGCATCGTACGATTTCGGTGACACGGAGGTGTGTTATGTCAATAAAACAGTGGATGTCAACCGAGTTCCTTCTAGCCGGAGTTCGGCTGGGGATTTGTGCTTCCCGAGAGACTGTCACGACGGACGCGTCTTTGACCGGTTGGGGAGCTGTTTGTCAAGGGCGCCCAGCTCATGGAGTGTGGACAGCGACACAACGCGGTTGGCACATAAACAGGTTGGAACTACTGGCAGTTTTTTTCTAGCTCTCCAGTATTTCTCAAATCTGCTGACCGGCCGTCATGTACTACTCAGGTCAGACAACATGGCGGTTGTGTCATACCTGAATCATCAAGGAGGGTTACGCTCTCGCCCCCTGTGCAGGCTGGCGAGGAGTATTCTTCTTTGGTCTCGGAACAGATTTCTATCGATCCGAGCAGTTCATGTCCCCGGACGTTTGAACGTCGGAGCGGATCTGCTATCCAGACAGACTCTGGAGCAGGGGGAATGGAGATTACACCCACAGACGGTGAGCCTTTTATGGCAGATATTCGGAGAGGCGAGAGTGGACTTATTCGCGTCGAGCACGACTACGCATTGCCCGCTGTGGTTCTCCCTATGCCCTCCATCGCCCCTAGGCCTGGATGCGTTAGCTCACGATTGGCCCAGGACCAGCTTGTATGCTTTTCCTCCAATTCGTTTAATTCCAGCGGTGTTGTCCAGGATACGGCTGGACAGAGTGGAGCAGCTGCTGCTGGTGGCTCCGTGGTGGCCCACACAGCCGTGGTTTGCGGAAACTGGTCAGTCTAATAGTGGGCTCTCCATGGGAGATTCCCCTCAGACAGGACTTACTATCGCAAGCACGAGGGATGATTTGGCACCCGAGGCCAGATCTGTGGAAAACTGTGGGCGTGGCCTCTGAGCGGAGTGAGTTAATATGTCCCGGTCTTTCTGCGGAAACCTCCGAGACTATTATGAATTCCAGAGCAGCATCTACGAGACGCTTATATGCTTTCAAATGGAAGCTGTTTACGACCTGGTGTGGTTTTCGTAGTATAGACCCAGTTTACTGCCCAGTGGCTTCAGTACTGGAGTTCCTTCAAGACCGTTTCTCTGATGGAGTAACGCCAGCAACTTTGAAAGTTTATGTGGCAGCCATTTCAGCTAACCACGTATATATGGATGGTGCTTCAGTGGGCCGTCATCCGCTGGTCTCTCGCTTTTTACAAGGTGCGCGACGGCTGAGGCCTTACCGCCCTGTGCGAGTTCCCTCATGGGATTTATCTATTGTACTGCAAGGTCTATCAGGACATCCGTTTGAGCCCTTGGAAACCGTACCGGATAAAATCCTGACCTTGAAGACAGTTCTTCTTATGGCCTTATCCTCCCTCAAGAGAGTTGGGGATTTACAGGCTCTTCTGTTGTTTCGCCGTCGTGCATGGATTTTGCACCAGGCTTTGTGAAGGTATTGCTGCGACCGAGGCCTAATTATGTCCCTAAAGTCGCTTCGAACCCCTTTCATTTTCAGCAGACGGTCCTGGAGGCTTTACCCCCTGCTGGGATAGGATCAGAAGATCTAAGTCTTTGCCCTGTCAGAGCGCTTAAGACTTATGTCGATCGATCAGCCTCATGGCGTGAGTCCGACCAGCTGTTTGTCTGTTTTGGACACAAGAATAGAGGCCATGCTGTCACAAAGCAACGCATGTCCCATTGGTTGGTGGAGGCAATATCTTTAGCCTATGAGGCGCGCGGTCTCGCCTCGCCTCTAGGAGTCAAAGCTCATTCCACTAGAGCAGTCGCTTCCTCTCAGGCGGCCCTCAGTGGATCTTCTATGGCTGATATCTGTGCTGCGGCAGGATGGTCCTCACCGAGCACTTTTATAAAGTTTTACAGTCTGGATGTAAGGACGGCTCCTGGCTCCCGGGTTCTCTCCGCTTGAGCAGATGCTTCCTTGGATCCCAGCTATCAGGTACGTCAGGCGTTATGGTATAGGGTTCCCATACGGTGACGTCACCGCAGCATCGAAGTGAGCTATGAAAGGGAACATCTCGGTTACGTATGTAACCACAGTTCCCTGAATAGGGAACGAGATGCTGCGGTCCCGGCCGTTCCATACCTGATAGCGTTCTTCTCTTTCAGTTCATGAAATCTGAGCGAAATAGCGCGCGGCGCCCCGGGTATACGATGCGTACGCATGCGTAGGGCGGTGCCAAGCGCTATTTGGCCAATAGGATTGGCGAGATGGTATAGGGCTTCAGACATTCGTCGCACCGAAGGTGTTCCCATACGGTGACGTCACCGCAGCATCTCGTTCCCTATTCAGGGAACTGTGGTTACATACGTAACCGAGATGTTTCTTCACACGGTACGGAAAGTTACATAAACACTGAATACACAGCACATTTCAGCTTCCCATTTGAAGTCTAAAGTCTAAACTATATTCCTGAGCAGCATTCATTGTGTGCACATGGAGAAAGGTTTGAAACACTCGGGAGCGTCTCTGAATCACTCCTAGCTTGCTAACTTACGTGCTAATAATAATAATAATAATAATAATAATAATAACAACAACATTGCGCTGAATCAGCAGCGCTTTCGCAAATTACAATAGATTTGACGATAATTAAATAGATTAATGTCTTATCTCCATCAAATATCTGGTAAGCAGCACTAAACGATGAGTTTGAGCTTGACTCGGCTAACTTTTCTGGCTAACTCTGGCTAATCCTAACATTTCAGCACCGAAGGGAAGAACAAACACCCGAAACTCGAGCAGGATATCTGCACTTACCCGAGTTACAGACCTCTAAACTACACACTCTTCATGCTGCTGGATAAACCATGTTCATGTGCAAACACAGACACGAGCAGCGCTGTTACCGAGTTATTCACCGACCACTGAGTGACTGAGGAGTGGGCGGACACTAGCAGCCGAACAGGAGAAAACATTTTAAACACATTCTTAAAATATACTGCAGAATATATATATATATATATATATATATATATATATATATATATATATATATATATATATATATATATATATATATATATATATATATATAATTTTGTGCATTTCTTGTTTGTGCTTTTAACTTTAAACTTTTAGTTTATCGTGACGTGTAAATCGTTTTAAACGAAATTGTTTCAGTAAAACTTTTTTTTTTATTATTATTATTGTTTAATTTATCTGTCATACATGTGACAAGTAATATTTTACTAAGCGCGTTTGAATGTTTGTTTCTATTTATATATTAAAGCTACAACTTTATTACGTTAAAAATACTAATAATTGTTTATTATAAAATGTCTTTATCGCAGAAAGCCAATTACTCACTATAAGTAATTCATTACAATAATAAAAAAAAAAACGTTGCATCATTTTGCAATTTACAGGAAAATTGTGAAAATAATCGCAGGCTGGGTTGAATTGTGCCACTCCAGTCCGGCAGGTGGCGCTGAACGCAACCCATGCGAGCGCTTCGAACACAGAGAAGAAGAAAACCAATAACCCGCGCGTTGAACAAACATCACAACAGTCCTCGCGGTGGCCGACATAATGGCATCCAAAAAGCAGTTAAATATACGGAAAGTAGAGAAAACAGCTTCAAGTGACTCAAAAAAGTAAGATTTCATATTTCAGGTCAAGTTCAAGTCTTCAGTGCTTTTTATTACGGTCATCATATAACGTTAACCTGTTGCTTGAATAATGTAAACATCAATCTGGCTCACGGTTTTCTTTGAATTGTTATGTATAACCTCATCTGAAAATACGTGTGCTAATGTTGGTATTGTAAAATGTATTTGTTTATATATGTTAAAGTATTTTCTCACCGTGATCCAGGCGACATAGGTCGAAAATGGCAGTGAATAAACCAACCTGACTTGATTTAAAAATTAAGCACAAATAAAATGATAGTAATTTATGCAGAAGATGGCGTGGCGTTGACGCTATTACTGCTATATAATCATTTAGTCTAATAACAGCTAAAGTCATGAACTGTCTGTATCAGAAGTCCAAATTAAACCAGATACTGAGTCTCATTTAGACATCACAAAACAATATCTGGTTGTCATATTGAACTCTTTCTTTGCTGTATGAGTTTACTCTTAATCAGTGTCATGTATGCAGATATTCAGACAGCCTCTCTTTTTTTAGTTTATCAGCTGAAAATGAAGCCAGCAGTGGAAATAACAGTGGTGCACGGAGGAAAACCAAAGGTAGGCGCACCCACCATTCATTCAGTGTCATTACTCATTGATGTTATCCTGACACTTTCATCTGATCTCATTGATTTTTAGCGCCGGGCACGATTGTGAAGCCTCGATACATGCAAACTGAAACAAAGGCTCCTTCAAAGGTAAGAGAGACAGCAAAATAGTGGGAAGAAACTGTATGTTATGTCTCATAGTTAAGTTATCCTTCAACATCTGTGCTGCTGGGTCTAATTTCTCCGTGTCCTTTTATATTAATATGAGGGCTGGTGTGTTCTGTAGGGCGGTGTACAGCAGCAATCGATGCTGAGGCCACCCAGGCCGTCCTCTCCCAGAGTGAGCAACCCGCGGAAACCAAGGGAAGGCATACCGTCAAGACGTACAATGAGCTGTCTGGCAGACAATGACTCGACCTGTGAGTGTTTGACTGTAGATGTGTCAGATTAAATATTCACTTTAGCATTTGTTGGATCTAGGTTGTCGAATAAGCTTTGTTTTATTAGATAAGCGAATGTTCCTTACAGGATAACTGGTGAATGTGATCTTGAGCATGTGATGTCTTCCCTCAGTGGTCGCCAGCATTCTGGAATCCTCAAATGTGGGAGGAAATGTCTTGCAGTCGACTGTTTTGGATGGTCACTGCATTCGTCCAGACTTTGATGTCTCTGTCATTAACGGTGTGGTAAAGTTTAGACAAGGAAAATGTTTTTTTTTTCTTCACCAGACCTGTGTGCTTAATATGTTGATTATATTTTCCAGATAAAGTTGCGCAGCCAAACACAGTGGACCCTGATAATGAGGAAAGGGACATAGCGATGGAGACCTTTATTTTGGCCTTCCTCACTGCTAAGGTCTGAGCTGAAGTTAATCTGTTTTTCTAAAAGTGCCTCACAAATGTACCTATGATTTGTTTTTAAAATAGCATCATTTTGTCTTTAAATTTAATCAAAGATGGGCACTAGAATGTGCCTCACATAAATATACCATTTGATTGTATTTATTTTATCAAAATAAGTTGATCAAGATCTATCCTCAGACCTCAGTACTTGATTTAGATCAATTATGTTTTAAAAAAAAATTGTGTTCAGCTTATAAATTCAATTACTAACTACTTAAATATTTGTCTTTTTTTAACTACAATTAGATATAGTACAATATAAGGATTCCCAGTTGTGTCCCTACTTTTTGTCATATATAAATATAATTTTTTTTTTTTTTAATTTATTTTTTTTTTTTACAAAAGTCCAGCAAAATCATAATGATTTTACATCCAGGGTTATTATAGTTAACAAAAATGAAAATTGAAACTAAAATTAAAACTATAAAAAGTAAAACCTTTTCATTACCTGAAATGAAAAGCATTAACTATTTTTTTTTTTTTCTATGGTCTCTTAATGTGTTTTAATTGTATTTTATGTCTTGTATGAGTTTTAATTTTCTGTACAGCACTTTGGTCCACTTCGGGGTTTTTAAAGTGCTTATAAATAGTTTGATTGATTGAACTAAAATAAGTTATAAAATACTTTATTTCAGCTAGTTGCCAAGGCAACACTTTCTCATTTTAAATGTTTAACTTGATGTACTAAAATAACAGATAAAAAATGAATAAAAGCTATGTAGAGGTGTATAAAAAAATGACTAAAACAACAAAAGTACTAAAACATGAACTAAAATGAAAATGGAAAAATGCTTTCCATATTCCCCCTGTACTGAAATAAGGAGAGCTAGCAACAACAAACAAAAAGAATTGGCAACTAATGCATGTGTGATATGCAAATTATGAACATTAATCCAAAATATTTTACATGTTTATGTTTTTTTTTTTTTCTTCCTAATGTTATATTTTGTGTTTGAAATGTGCATTTAAAGCCCTCTTTTGGTAAGGTTTTTATGTTTCTCTGTCTAGATTGAGCATAATACCCGGAAATTTCGAGAGGAGGCTGAGAGGAATATTCTGGCTGTGATGGAGAAAGAGCAGCAGTTGTCCGCACAAGTTAATCACAAGAAACGACAGTATCTACTGCTGGAAAAGCAGAAACAGCTCAACAGTTTACTGGACTTACAGGTCATCTTCACACATGTAACACTGGTGCTTAAATCTCCACGATGACACATCTCACATCTGAGCGCTCTTTTATATGCAGATTGAGGCTTTAGCTCCTGTTGCTGCTGCAGCAAACACGTTTGCAGAGGACTACAAGTCATTTGCCACTGCCATCGATGCCACGAGACACAAGCTTCCTGTGAAGAACGTGCACATAGGAGAGGACGCAGACCAGTTTTTAGGTGAGATTTGCTTAACTTGGAAGAAAAAAACTTTCTGTCAGTTCAACTGATGATTTTTGATTTAATAGTGATTCCAACCCAGTTTATTGAATATTTCTCTTGCCCAGACAAAGCTATTGAATCTCTGAATCGGAGTGAGCGTGTCTTGCAACATTTTACAAAGGACATTCCCACTGATTGTGAGGCTTCAAAACAGTGTCTCAGAGAGATAGAAGATACAGCTAATGAAATCAGCCAACAGTTGACAAGGTAGGAGTGCTTCAGTCTGCTTCTAAGAAAGAATCGCACCTAACAGAGCTTGATATTCTCTTTATCTAAACTTGATCTGATTCTGTCTTTGTTTGGATTCTTTTCACTTTAGGACTTTTTCCGATCTTCTGGAGGTGTCCTCACTTGTAAGCCGAGAGACCGTTTTAATCAAGCAGTCGTTGGAGGAAGAAGAGATCGGACGGAGCACAGCCCAGACACTCTTCTGTCCCTCCACGCTGTGATCCATCATCACATCTGTTTACAATTAAATAAATATAACATGCTAATAATCAACGAATTGTAGGTATTTATTTCATACATTGCTGCAGAATGATTAAAAGAATTTGTCACGTGTTCAATCAGACTGCTGGTGGAGTGCATTTAATAAAACAACGACTATATTGATACATGCGTGTTATAACAAGAGAACACCTTTCAGTTGGCTATTTTTGTTTCATTTCTTTTTATGGTCTAAACTTTTTAATTGAGATCAACAACCCTGACAGTATGTAGATAGAGAAATATGTTTTATTAATAACTTTAAATAACTTTAACCCTAAAATTAATTCCTGCTAAGTGAACTGACTTGCGAAGGGAATTATGAAGTCAGTTACGGTTGTTGCTTTTCATGCTCTGATATGCAATCCACTTTTCCTAAAAAAAAACTGAACATAAAATCTATTTCAAGAAAACAATACATAATGCAAACACACATTTTAGGAATCTAGAACATTTCCAAATAAGAAATCTATTAGAGTAGGAATTTTCTTAAGAAACCTTAAAATAAAATTTTCCCACAAGGATAAGAAAGCAGATTCTAAGACCTCTTCAATGCGAAAATTACAAAGCATAATAAATACGTAGCACTTGTCGGATATGACGTACAGTTGCGTGAAACCCGGCGACCAATCGGAGCGGTCTTTAAGTCTAGTCTGAAGAGTTGAGCTCGAGCTAAACCCGACCAATGAACGAAACAGCCATGAGCGTCGGGTGAGTGCCCCACAGGCTCGCTTTTATTTTGATTAACGCACGATGATATGCCTTGAACACGTTATATTTAAACACCAGTCAGAAAACCTAACTGTTAACCATCTGATACAAAGAGTATCCGCAGACAGAAACAGTCTCCGCTCGTTGTGACAAAGCTAATGTCATTAAAGTATAAAGCAGAACATACAACCAGCAGGTTACAGCATGCACAAGTCAGACTGTTATAATTGCATAACATCTAGTTTGGAAATAACCCGTTTTCAGTCGAGATACATTTATGTCAGTAAAGAGAAAAGATTATTCAAAAAGGCAGCAGTGAGCATCTTCCAGACCTTAGATCTGCAATACTGGAGGGTCTATACTAATACTATGAGATTAATAAAGCATATATGACTGGTTTTGTGGTCCACTCCAGGGTCTCATACATATCAGAGTTTTCTATTTTTATAAATAGAATAATTTTCCTATTTTCTATTCTATTTATCTATTCAGCAATATGGTCTAATACTTATTGAGTGTCAGATAATTCTGAATCACCTGCAGCAATCATTCACAGCTGCCTTCTGTTTTTTCATACATATTTTCTGTCTTGTTTGATGTTCAGGTGGCATCAGTCTAGGAGGGGCCGGGGACACAGGCACAGGGAGCAAGGTCGAGCGAACAGGGAACGGCTGGAGGAGCAGAAAGCTGAGGACTCAGTGCCTTGTGGCACCTGTCTGACTATGTGTCCTGCCTATGAACTACGCCAGCGGGAAGCACAGAATCGACTGCACAGGTTTGAGATGGTGGCCGGCACAGAGCGGGACCGTTTGCCGCGTGCTGATGTCTCACGTGCCGTCAAAGAGTATTCGAGACCTGCAGCGGGGAAAGACTCCACGAGAGCCAGCGACCTTCGACCTCCCTCTGTGCTTTTAAAGACTGTGTGTTACCTCGTCGATGAGATTGCAGCTTCTTCTACTTCTCAGCCATGGACGGAGGTATGGAAATGTCGTCTTGTTATTCTTCTATCTGTAATATGATGGCCATTTCAAGCTTGTCTTGTTTATGACCCACAGGTGTATTGTTTTGTGTTTGACCGTCTGCGTAGTGTTCGTCAGGACATGATTATCCAGCGTGTGTCGGGGCCGGACTGTGTGGCCGTGCTGGAGAAAAGCGTGCGTTTCCTTCTCTACGCCTCCTACAGACTCTGCGGGCAGCAGCGTCAGTATTTTGACCCGCGTATCAATGACACTCACCTGCAGGAATGCTTGAGCTGGTTGCTGGAGAGCTACAGGGATGGGAAGCACCAGCATCAAGAGCAGTTTCAGGCACTGAGTCTTCTCTATAACTTGGGTAAGTGAGCGGAAGCTGCTAGAGCTCTCAGTGCTGCTTAATATCAGTGTGTTGATTCACTGTAGTGATCCTTTACGGTTTTTACCATGGTTTTGTTCTTGATTTAATTTTGTTCCATTTCTAATGATTTTTTTATAAATAGGTTTCAACTGTATGACTAAAATCTATGAATCAAAAGCTGCTACGGAGAAATAATGTAATGATTTTAAAAAGTGATTTGAAAAAAAGAAAAAAAAACAGGATCTACATTTTCATGGGTTCAAATAAAATATTTTTTTATGAGACAATAAAAACAACTTTGTGCATCAAAGCCACTCCTTTCCTGGAGGAAACAAAATACTTTTTTTAAGAAGTTTTGAATTTGTGACAGCTGAATTAAACATTTTGTCTGTCAAAAGAAAATGCACGCTAAAGATTACCTGGTAGTGTTTACGAGAAACCTACAGAGGTCCAGAGAGTACACACGCATTTCCTGATAAAGCTCATAATTTCAGATGTTTTAGCTGTATCATCACTTTCAGAGAAGAAGGAGAAAATGGCACTCTGGGCGGCTTCTACATGCTGTCTGTCAGACACCGTAACATACCTAATACATAAAACACATGAGAATAAATTTGTTCTTTGCTAAGTAGTAGTTTTATCCATATCCTAACAGCTTTTTAACTGATTAAGGCATTTATGTTTGATAAAATGTTTAATTTTCCAATAAAAGATTATACATTTTTACATGATTTTCTTACATTTATTTAACCCTTAGCAGATTTTGTCAAGTAAGCCATGTTGCCCCTTTAATCTAGGAAATGTAAAAAGATGTACATGAAATTATTAGAATTTCATGCTAAAAGCTTTTTTTTCTTTTGCAAGTCAAAGTAAATCTTCAAGCAATGTCCAAGCAAATGTATACAGGTCTGGTGATTGCTAATGAATAAAATATTTAATAATATAAAATAAGCAAATTATTAAAGAAAGCATTTCTCTCAAATTGGTCCGCTGTGCCAGTGGCTCAACTAATAGTACTGTGATGAGATTTACTTCTATAAAAGTGAGATTCACCTGCATATGCTGGTAATACTATTACAGGTACTGTGGAAAATGTTGAAAATGTGTTCACTACATTCAAATATCCTGAATATTTCACCCTTTTCCTCAATAATAAATAATAGTGTGTAGCAAAATAATAGTTTGGAATGGGATTTGGTGTGTTTTTTTTATAATTAAAACTAAAACTATGAAAAACTATTGTTAATTGAAATAAAGCTGAAATAAATATTGGATGAAAACCTTAAAAACAAAACTTAGAAATGTTGGCAAGTAAATTAGAAACTAATGAAAAGGACATAACTAAATTATTAAACCTAAAACTAAAATTAAAATGAAATATGTAAATAACAGCTAAATATTAATAAAAACTATAGTCGTATTTATAAAACATTCACATAAAACACAAGTTCCAGTCCTTGATTCTGATTGGTTGAGCCATTGTAAATTAATCTGGATTTTTGTCAGATTTTGTTGTGATTTTTTTTTCTCAATGGGTGGGCTAAGCACATGCTAACCTTTTTATAAAAGCAACAAAACCCAGTGAAACCATAGTTTACATTAAATTTAGAACAGCTAAGGGGATTTAGACACTCTGCTCCTTGTCGAAACAACACCCCTTATCTGTTGTAAACCACGTCTTCACCAGGGGGGCAGGGTTTCATATTTTATTGAAGCATCCCTGGGCGCCGCCATTGGCTAGCGGACCCCCACCTGCTGTTAGCATTCCATTGACTCCCATTCATTTTGGCGTCACTTTGACAGCGAATAACTTTAAATCTGAGGCGTTTAAAGACTCCATTTGTCCATTCATTTTTTCTAAAGAAACACGAAAATGTATAAAAGGCCCCATTACATTGTATCTTACGTTATGGCCCCATAGAAGCAGTTTTTGTAAAAATAGGCTAACGATTGCGTCATAACCTGCGACTCTCTGTCGCACAGTAGAGAAATTACCGTATGTTCAGGAGGAGAAGCTCGCAGGCAATCTTTTACTGTCTATGAGGCTATCGGGGGGACGTGGAGGCATGAAGTCAAGGGAGAGCCCATACAGAGTCCATAAAAGACACGGGACAAAATTATTCAACAACGTCTGCAAGATTTGGTGGGTGATTCAGATTTCTCTTGACACAGCGATTAGAAGACTTACAATTGTCAGACAGGTTGCTCACGTGACATTTACATCATCAAGCTCAGTTTGAGTCTGCGCAGTACGCTCGACCCCCAGGAAGTGCGTGCTTCTAATTGACTTCACTTGTCTCCGTTGAATCCAACGGGGTCGCTGTGTCCATTTCTTTTACTGTCTATGGTCTTCACTGGGCTTATTGCTATAATAAATAACACATTTATATAACACATATTTCACTGTTTTCACATCTTACTTTGTCACACTTAAAGGGATAGTTCACCCAAAAATGAAAATTCTGTCATTAATTACTCACCCTCATGTCATGTCGTTCCAAACCCGTAAGACCTTTCTTCAACTTCGGTACACAAATTAAGATATTTTTGATGAAGTCTGAGAGCTCTCTGACCCTCCCATAGACAGCAAGGGTCCTAACACGATCAAGGCTCAGAAATGTAGCAAGAAGATTGTTAAAATAAACCATGTGACATCAGCGGTTCAACAGTAATTTTAGGAAGCTACGAGAATACTTTTTGGAGAATTCGGCTCCTGTACCACCCTATAGCACCATTTTGGAGAGTATCACATACGTAAACAAAGTATGCAATGTATGTATGTGGACACGCTGTTTACGCTTTGATCTGAACGTAAACAATGTATCAGTGTACATACGTTGCATACTTTGTTTACATATGTGATACTCTCCAAAATGGTGCTACAGGGTGGTGCAGGAGAAGAATTGTTGAAGTCGTTATTTTTTTTTCTTTGTGCACCAAAAGTATTCTCGTAGCTTTGTAAAATTACTGTTGAACCACTGATGTCACATGGACTATTTTAACAATTTCCTTGCTATGTTTCTGAGCATTGATTGTGGTAGTTTCCTTGCGGTCTATGGAGGGTCAGAGAGCTGTTGGATTTAATCAAAAATATCTTAATTTTTGTACCAAAGTTTAAGAAAGGTCTTACAGGTTTGGAACAACATGAGGGTGAGTAATTAATGACAGAATTTTCATTTTTGGGTGAACTATCCCTTTAAGTGTACATATGGAAAAAAAACACTAATGGAGTTCTAAAAGAGATAAACAGATCAACTTTTTTTTTATTTTCAGGTTCATCTCAAGCCATTCAACATGTTCTGGAGCTGCCCGAGAGGATACGCAGCTCTCCGGCTGTTCAGCTGGCTCTGGCCGTGAGCAGAGCACATATGGAGCGCAACCCAGTTCGGCTGCTCCGTCTAGCCCAGAGACTGGACTTCATCCAGGTCTGTGCCGTCCACCGACACCTGCTGCCCTGCAGGACAGAGCTGCTCCTGCTCTACAGCCACGGACACAGCAGCCGCAACTGCCGCTACCCGCTCCAGAGACTGGCACGCCTCCTCTTTCTGAAGGACGCGCTGGCTGCACAGCTGTGCCAGGTGTGTGGCGTGAATGTCACTGAAGACTGGGTGAACTTCTCTAAGAGCTCCTTCACTGACGCTCCGTCTGGAGATCTGCAGTGCAGATGTATGCATGAGCCGCTGGATGACGAGAAGTGGAACGGTTCAGCCGGCAGCGTGATTCATGGCTGTGTCTGAAACACACTGTTGTTCATTTGTACTGTTTATTTCTCTACCTTTTATTTTTTGGGTCATGCCATGTTTCCCACTTCTGAATTGGTCCAAAACCCTGTGCATTTTAAATAAAGCTTTCATTTTTTTAATAAACATAAACTTGGCAGACTCAGGGGTTTTCGGTGGCCCTAGTTACAGACCTCTAAACCAGTGTTTCTCAACTGGTGGGTCGTGGAGTGTACATTTAAAGAAAGAACATCAACAAGAAAAAACGTAATTCTAAATCTTTTTCTGATACCAGACTTTTATTTTGAAAGACGTGTGTGAAAGCTGGTGACACTTCAGTCAGATGCAGTTTAAGTAAAGAGTGCCTCCTGATTCAGTATCTGCGGGCAGATGAGATGTTGTCAGGCTTAATGTCAGCGTTGTTATTCTATCGTTATTTTCGTAACTTGTTACATAATAAAAAGTCTCATGTTAGTATTGTGTGTTTAACATGGTAACAATTTTTGTAAAATAATTTTGTTATTATTATTTAATAATTTATATTATTCACTGGCCATTAGAAATCAGAGATTCACTTGACGACTGATTGACAGCCATTTAAATTATATTTTGTTTTAAATTTCATAATATTTACATATGATTTTGTGCATTTTTTGTTTGTGCTTTGTGTTTAACTTTTAACACTGAATTTAGTTTATCATGAAGTATGAATTACTTTCAAGTAGTGTCAATAAACTGTTTTTAGTGTCTACTTTTTCCGCTATACGTATAACATGTAGATTTTACTAACAATTTATTAATTTAATATTAAAGCTACATATTTATTAAATAAATTTATTACTACAGATTTTTTTATTATTATTTAAAAAGTCTTAAATTACTCAAGCCATTCATTTTTGAAAGAAAAAAAATTGCAATGAAACAATTGTAAACTATCTACAAAACTTGTGAGTTTGCAGGTCGGAATTGCTTTATTTCTTTAATACTTCTAAATTACTTTATTTCTTATTTCTTTGAATAGTATCTGCTCAGCTTTTGAGAATTTTGCTGTGATTTTGCACAATTTATTTTACATTCATAAAAAAGAAATTCTCTTTGTGTATGCACATGTATGTAATGGTGTGTTTCAAGCATAATGATTACACATTACTTAGGACTTTTTTGATCTGATATGACGTACAGTTGCAGGAAAACCAATCAGAGCTGTCTTCGCTGCAAGTGACGTCTAAGCAGTTGAGTAGCATGTGAATCTTCCTAAAGCTTGTTTTTATTTCAATGAATGCGTTGTGATATGCCATGAATTAAGCAAGACTGACGCTAAATGTATAAGCAGCGGCCAGAAGAATGTGGTAGACTGCTGGTAATGCAACGGCAAAAGATTGCCTCATTTACAGTACAGTAATACAGAACCAGTGTTTTATCCAAAGATCCTGAAACAGGATATGCAGCTGCAGCAGTATACAGGTGCTGGTCATATAATTAGAATATCATCAAAAAGTTGATTTATTTCACTAATTCCATTCAAAAAGTGAAATTATTTCTTTTAATTTTGTTGATTATAAATGACAACTAAGGAAAATCCCAAATTCAGTATCTCAGAAAATTAGAATATTACTTAAGACAAATACAAAGAAAGGATTTTTTTTTTGGCCAACTGAAAAGTATGAACATGAAAAGTATGAGCATGTACAGCACTCAATACTTAGTTGGGGCTCCTTTTGCCTGAATTACTGCAGCAATGCGGCATGGCATGGAGTCGATCAGTCTGTGGCACTGCTCAGGTGTTAAGAGAGCCCAGGTTGCTCTGATAGTGGCCTTCAGCTCTTCCGCATTCTTGGGTCGGGCATATCTCATCTTCCTCTTCACAATGTCAGGCGAGTTTGCTGGCCAATTAAGAACAGGGATACCATGGTCCTTAAATCAGGTACTGGTAGCTTTGGCACTGTGTGCAGGTACCAAGTCCTGTTGGAAAATGAAATCTGCATCTCCATAAAGTTGGTCAGCAGCAGGAACCATGAAGTGCTCTAAAAACTTCCTGGTATATGGCTGCATTGACCATGGACCTCTGAAAACACAGTGGACCAGCAGATGACATGGCACCCCAAACCATCACTGACTGTGGAAACTTTACACTGGACCTCAAGCAACGTGGATTGTGTGCCTCTCCTCTCTTCCTCCAGACTCTGGAACCCTGATTTCCAAAGCAAATGCAAAATTTACTTTCATCAGAGAACATAACTTTGGACCACTCAGCAGGAGTCCAGTCCTTTTTGAAGCGAGATGCTTCTGATGCTGTCTGTTGTTCAAGAGTGTCTTGACACAAGAAATGCAACAGCTGAAACCCATGTCTTGTATACGTCTGTGCGTAGTGGTTCCTGAAGCACTGACTCCAGCTGCAGTCCACTCTTTGTGAATCTCCCCCCACATTTTTAAATGGGTTTTGTTTCACAATCCTCTCCAGGGTGCGGTTATCCCAATTGCTTGTACACTTTTTTCTACCAAATCTTTTCCTTCCCTTCCCCTCTCTATTAATGTGCTTGGACACAGAGCTCTGTGAACAGCCAGCCTCTTTTGCAATGACCTTTTGTGTCTTGCCCTCCTTCTGCAAGGTGTCAGTGGTCGTCTTTTGGACAACTGTCAAGACAGCAGTCTTCCCCATGATTGTGTAGCCTACAGAACTAGACTGAGAGACCATTTAAAGGCTTTGCAGGTGTTTTGAGTTAATTAGCTGATTAGAGTGTGGCACCAGGTGTCTTCAATATTGAACCTTTTCACAATATTCTAATATTCTGAGATCTTGAATTTGGGATTTCCCTTAGTTGTCAGTTACAATCATCAAAATTAAAAGAAATAAACATTTCAAAATATATCATTCTGTGTGTAATGAATGAATATAATATACAAGTTTCACTTTTTGAATGGAATTAGTGAAATAAATCAACTTTTTGATGATATTCTGATTATATGACAGCACCTGTATAGGCCATCCCAGTGAGTGATTTACAGTAACCAATCATTTGTCAGTATATGCAACAGAATTACTGGCAATATTATTGGCCCTGCAGTAGAAAGAAGAAAAGAAAATAACACTCACTTGAAAATATAAGATCTGGCAGGTCATCGTTTAAGATGGATATTATCAATAAGATATCCTATATGAAGTGTATTGGCCTATAAAAGTTTTTGGTAGGTATATCTACATATTTAATTTGGGTTTCTGCTCATGTTGGTGTGGAGGGAAATGAGAAGGTGAATATTTTGGCCAAACAAACTTTTAAGAATAAAGCAAGTAAATCTTTGAGTCCCATTAAGTAAAGCAGAAGCTAAAGTACTCATAAGAACATATGCACAATCAGTATGGCAGGTATACTGGGATGACAATGAAATGACAGTGTGTGTGTGCATGAAATATGATACTCAACAAAAAACTCATGCAAATATATGCATATGCATATTGTTGAGTATCATACTGTATGTATACATCAGACTTTTATGGCTCAAATGCAATTCATTGCAATGATAATTGAGACAAATAAATGTTCCCAAAAACCTGTTGTGTCACATTTGACATTTACAATAACATTAAAAAAAATGTAAAAAGAAGTTTTAATTGTTTAATATTTAAAAATGGTGTATGAATAAATAATCAAGTAAACTCAAATTGCTTGTTGCTTCAATGTTTATCTTACATTTATGTTACAAAACTTTCTGCGTAAAAAAGACTATCAATCAGAGGAAAAAAGGCATGAAGTAGATTGTGTACAACAGGTTTTTCAGTAAAGTTTTGGTCATATTAATTATAATGCACAGGCCCTAGAAATTTGTATATTAAATTTGATACAGTTTACAGGCTGTTTTCATAAATATACTTATTGTTTAACAGAATTTTACAAAGAATGTTTAGTTAAAGTTATGACAGAATAAATGTTTTAAAAATGTGGCTAAAATGTTGTAATATGCATTGCCAAATATACGTTTTTTTTTCAGTTAAAGGGGTGATGTATCCTGGGGAATACAAACATGAAAATCAAAAATATAAGTATGTATAAGTATAAATATGGGCATCCGATGACCCCTTTAATGAAATGAACCTTTTTTTTTTTTAGCTATGCACTACAAATTAATTAATAATGTTTAAAAAATGAAATTGTGCACTATCCATCGACAAAAGTTTTGGTAGATTTTGATAAACACTGTTAACTGGCCAATCTCAAAATGGGTACATATTGTCTGATTTATCATTAGTATCTATTTCTTCATGGTGACCCATCTATTAAAGGAGTCATCGGATGCCCATTTTCCACAAGTTGATATGATTCTTTTAGGTCTTAATGAAAAGTCTGTAACATAGTTTGGTTAAAATTTATCAATGGTAGTGTAAAAAACAACGCATTTATGTAGATCGGGGGTGCATTCCCTTCAAAAACAAAAGGTAATCCACTGCGTCTTCAGCGGCTCAGATGTCGGGAGTAAATGAAGACTGCTATGTTCATTATTACATCCAACAACAGAACACCTCTATCACTATGGAGACATTATTATCTAAATCTGCTCCACATCGAAACAATGGTGGACTGATGACAGCTCACTCAGGGCGGGTCTAAGGTAAGACCACAGACTGTATAAAAACATGGACATAGTGTCCGTGACATCACCCGTAGTTTACCGAAGAGCGTTTTTGAAGCTCAAAGTGGGCGGGGCCAAAATGGGCAAAGAGGCGGGAGCTGATTGCTGAAGCCACGCCTACCTAGCTCGACGGCAGTGTCAGCAGCGGCAATCCACCTGTCACTCAAGTAACCACACCCTTAATTATGCAGAACTTTAAAGCTTAATATAATTTTAAAAGGATGAGTTATAAAACAATAAGTCATGAAGGGCAAAATTAGCTATAAAGACCAAAATCATTTTTTGAACCAGGCTGTAAACATATTTTTTTCTGCAGTAAAGTTGGGCATTTCAACATGGGGAGTCTATGGGATTGACTCCCTTTTGCAGCCATTCTCAAGCGGCCAGTCAATGAATTACAGTTTAAGTCACTTCCGTGTTGGCTTCATGAGAGAGAGTGGGAGGTTACCGCTTGGGTAAGATGCCAGTCCAGTCTGTGCTGAAACGCTACTGTCAATCAAACTATCGTGGGAGGGGCCTGTCTGTGTGACGTCACAAATAAAAACAACAAACAAAGGCTAGATTTGAGAAAGGGGAAATGATTTAAGGAGATTTAAAAAAAAAAAAGTGCAAATAGCCTGCCTTGTTGGCAGAGGCTATTTACACTAACTCCGCGCACCAATGTGTGATTCGGCTAGTTAACATTACACAAGACGATCAACAGTTGTCAGTTCTATTGGCGCAGATGATAAAACTTGTGTCATACTCATTTTGACGCGATCGACCTGGGTTCGAATACGCCTTTTGGCGAACTTTTTTCTTCCTTTTCAAATTTCAAATCACATCACATCAGAAAAGCATTTATTGAAAATAAAGTATCGCGTAGGGTTAGGGTAGATGTAGGGAGGGTTGTCCCAATAAGGTGGCATCCATTTAATAATTTGAATTCAAATTAAAATTTACACTCAATAAGTTATTGCATACTGTTTTATTATGTACTACAATACTGATGTGTAGCTAATTGACACTATTTGCAATAAGCAGTATAAATAGCAGAAATCCAGCTATTTTAACATAGTGTACATAGCACCTATTGCTATTTTAACTTAGTGTAAATAGCCGCTGCTTAAAAAAAAACACTGGGTGGATTTTTATCATTATTGGGTGGTTGTGTACACACACTGCCAACACACATTTCAGTTCAAACAACCTGTAAAGGTGCATGTCATATCTGATGACCCCTTTAAACAAATTTGCACAGAAAATTACATTAATAACAAACCCCTGTAAGGAAATTAATGTCATTTTGTTGTAAAATTAAAATATTCAGATTAAATAAAAGGTCAACCTTGAAATTATGAAATAAACAAGAATATAAATAGCTTTAAATGAATGTGAACAGACAATTAACAAGCCCCTGCAAATAAAAATGTGCGAACTGGATGTGTAA
This sequence comes from Cyprinus carpio, assembly GCF_018340385.1. Lineage (NCBI taxonomy): Eukaryota > Metazoa > Chordata > Actinopteri > Cypriniformes > Cyprinidae > Cyprinus > Cyprinus carpio. The sequence continues at coordinate 8,586,453 of NC_056619.1, read as the reverse complement.
AAACAAACAAAAAACCTAAGTGCAAAGCTGAGAATTATGGTTATATAAACAATAATATATTTCATGTATTATTACCAAACCCTTCAAGTAAAAGAGTGTCATTCTATCAAACAAGTAAATAAATAATGCAAACCTTGGAATTATGATAACTATAGTATAATCTAAACAATAATATACATTGCATTAACTAATGTGAATTAAGAGACTATTATTAACAATCACCCTGTAAACAAAAGAGTGCAACTCTGATGTAAACATTTAAATAATAATACAAATAAAAGGGCAAAACTTGAAGATCTGACAATATAAGCTAAATTATATAGACCTACATTGCTTATAATAAATGTGAATAGACAATTATTATTATTATTATTATTATTATTATTATTATTTTGTGAACAGACAATTAATAACAAACCCCTGTGAATAATTCTGTCGTAAATAATTACCAAAGAACGTAACTATATTTTTCAAATACGTCAACACAGGTTAAATCTAAACTAATGTGTGGGTCTGTTGTGTCTGTGATCGCTGTGGTGTCGAAGCGTCTGTGAATGTGTGTCACTGCAGAAACATGGGGGAAGCAGAGACTGTGCCATCCGACGACAAACAAGCAGAAACCGGCTTCTGTAGCGCCGACGAATCGATTGTGTGGAGTCAAGAAGTAGAAGTGTGTCTTTTCCACGCAATGCTGGGTCATAAACCCGTAGGTAAGATGAATTCATTTATGCGAATATGATTTATATGAATAGCAGGCCCTGAACTCCACACGTGAAACAATAGCTAATAACACCATAAATGAGACCTTATGCTCATTTTTACCTTTCAAGTATCTAAAATCAATTAATAATACAATTATTGAATCATACCAGTCGGATTTTAAAATACTGATAACGCATTAAAGAGTTAATTTAAGGGTGTTTAGTGATTCTTTATTGAGCTTTATCGAGTCCCAATCGAAAATAGTGATCGCATGCACGGCTTTGTTACAGTTTTGAGATATATTGTAGACTTTCGTTAAATATTTGTATTTTTAAGCACTGATATTGTGTTTATGGAGGGTGAGTTATATCAGTGAATGTGTGTTGATGTTAGCAAACATTAGCGCAGCTGCTAACTTACCTAGCATGATAGCATCACGGCTAGGCTAATTTACAGCAACACACTGGTGTTTTCTGTCTCTGTGAAACTGTCTGATGTCTTTAGGAGTGAATCGTCATTTCCACATGATCTGTATTCGCGATAAGTTCAGTCAGAACATCGGCAGGCAGGTGTCCTCTAAAGTCATCTGGGATCACCTGAGCACCATGTACGACATGCAGGCGCTGGTAAGACAACACAACTCCTGCTTTCTGGGGATGAGAAGATTTATTTTATGATATGCATTCACTGCATGCATTGTACGTCACAATAATGTGATGTATTATATGTGGGATTCAAAACTCTAGATTGAGAATGTGGTATTTAAAATGGAAATCTTGCATAATTTCTCAACCCTGGAAATAAAGTTTTAGGGTTTTTAAAACAATGAAGCGTTATGATGAATGTATTTAAGATTCTGCACTCCATCACTAATCAAATAAGCACATTTGTGATAGTCAAATGTTGAAATACTAAGAGCACAGATTTATGTTTGAGTGAACACAAATACCTTTTTCAGTTCAACTTCTCATTGTTATGCAAATAATTTAAATAAATAAAAAAAATAATGAGAAAATGCTCAATAAAAGCATTTTCACTAGTGGTCTTAAGACTTTCGGACCCTAATACATTTTTGTTACTTTAAATAAAATACATGATAACTATAATAAAGAATTTTTCACTGAAATCCGTGATGGTGCTTTCAATATACCAACACATGCCAGGACGATTCATTGATAAATATAGTTTCCGAAGCATTTATTATAAATGTTCTACTTTTGAAATCTTTTGAGAGATTGCATTTATAATCAGAAGTTACTGAGATATTATTCAATTAATTATTATCACAAATTATCGGCTGACTACTCATCTTTTATTGCTGTAATTTCAGAAACAGGGATATAAAATAAAGCAGATTCTATAATACCTCTCAAATCTAATCAGTAAATGACTTTTTATTGCTGCAGCACGAATCAGAAATACTCCCGTTTCCAAACTCGGAGAAGAGCTTTGTGCTGCCTGAAGAGATCATACAGGACGTCAAGGAAGGTGAGCCGCTTGTAGTTTCTTTACGGTTGATGCGTTTGATTTGACTGATTTACTTAAAAGCTCTTTTTGTCTTTGCACAGGTAAAGTGGGATCTGAAGACGAAGTGAAGGAGGAGTTCAAAGAAGAGCGTGACCCACCCGCGACCCATGAAGAAGGTTCTCTTCTCCTTCACTCTCTCTTTTATTTTCTTATCTACTCACCCCTTTCTTTTTCCTTTCCCTCTCTCTCTTTTTCTTTTTGACGAAAGCCGTCTATTAAAACCTGCGTCATTGCATCACTTTTTTCTTTCTGGATCGTTCTCCCGTTGGCGTGAAGCTCAGCGTGGCTCACACTGGTCATTTGTGTCTCATTTTCAAAGGTCTGGGTCCCAGTATGGCTGGCCAGGATTTTGCGAGGTATGGACAGAAGAAAACGTTTCGCTCTGTTCCAAAGCTCCAGCTTGAGCTCAGTACAGACCAGCTCATTACCAGAGGCCTCTGTAGACCGCCTTCAGAGACCTCTGACCATGTGCGTCTTTCTCTCCATCTTTCTCTCGCTGTCCTTCTTTCTCTTTTGTCTTTTTTTATGTGTTCTGTGCACCCTAGCTTGTTATTATTCTTTGTGTGTATGAAGCATGGCACGTTGAACAGCAGCAGCAGCAGTATATGATAATGAGATCCCTTGCAAGTTCACCGTTTTTTCCAAGATTTCCAGTCACAAGGGTTGAAGAAATAATACACACTGGTTCAGCCTTCAATTTGAAAATTGTAATTGTTAAAGCAGACATGTTTTCCCCCATTATTAAATTCTCAAACATATAATTAAAGGCTTTTAAAACCATCAGAGATACAAGTTCTGTTCCAAAACCTGGTGTTTTCCCCCATATTTATTGCCTACATGGCATATCAACTGTATAAATGACTGATTTTGAACCCTTTACATAGGCAGTGGTGTGCAAACAGCTCAAACGAAGCACACTCAAAACCTCGGTAGAGTCAGTGTTGTGTTTGCATGATAACACTATAAGCCAATAAGCATAAGGTGTGTTCAAGTCAGAATGATCATAATTATTAATTATTAGATATATCGCACATCAAAAGTTTATTTTCTTGAATAGATTAAAAGTCAGCACAGTCCTGCAGCTTTCATTTCAGTTTTTTTAGAAAAAAAACACAAAAAAAAACAACAGAATTATCATAATTATGAGTGTATGACTTGAAAAAATCTTGTCTTCAACGACTTCTGATATATCAAATTAAAAAAACTTGTCTTCAACGACTTCTGATAGCTCAAATATTTACAACCCAAACAACACAAAACAAAATATTCTGATAGCTCAAATTTGTACAACCTTCTCAACATCATACACAAGCACGCAACTAGTAATAAGATATTGTGGTTTTGTCTATTGATGACGCAAATTACCCAGATTAATTTAGCCATTAATGGTGTTGCCAAGAGTCTGAGGACAGCTCTGAGTAGAACTGCGGTAACTACAACATGGTGTAAACACAACAATATACAGGGTAGGGTACACAAATTTAGGTTAAATACTGAATGGAAATTAAAACCATTACCATTTCTCTTGCTTTGCCTATCTAGGATTTAATTTTATGGGATTGCTTTTCCACAATGCTGTCTTAATATTCAGCTAAAATGTGGGGTTTGGAACAGAGCGCAGGTATAGTACCTGCTACCTGAAGTAACTTAATGGATAGATTTTGGATTATTGGTGAACTACTTGTGAAAGAAGGGTTAAAGGAAAAGTTCGCCCAAAAATGAAAATGTTGTCTTGATTTACTCACCCTCGTGTCATTTCAAACCTGTATGAGTTTCTTTTTTATGTTGAACACAAAAGATGTTTTGAAGAATTTTGAAGAACCGAACAGTTGTTGGTCCCCATTGACTTCCATAGTAGGGAAAGAAATACTGTGGAAGTCAATAGGGATTAGCATTCTTTAAAATATCTTCTATCTTTTACATAAGAAAGAAACTCAGACATGAAGGTGAGTAAATGATGACAAAAATAAATTTTTTAAAACTGTTATAAAAAAATAATCCTTTAAACTGTTACATTTTAGTAGCGGTCATGTGTAAGACTTAGCTATTTGCGTTAGGCAAGGCAAGTTTATTTATATAGCACATTTCATACACAATGGTGATTCAAAGTGCTTTACATAAAAGGAAGTAAAATAATCATAAAAAATAATCACAACAATAAAACGAGGAATTTAAAAACTTTTAAAATGATTTAAAAATTGATTTAAAATTAATTTAAATGTAGCACAGTGCTCATTCGCTAAAATGAGCTCATCTTAGACAAAAGTGACCTTTCAGTTGCTCATAAGCATATTTAAGTTTTTAAGTGACTTTATTAATGTGGAAAATGGTGAAAATAATACTTTATTAGTACCAGAGATTATTTCTTGATCGATCAGGGGGGCTCAGCGAATAATTTGAAGGGTCTGCATGGTTCCATAAATTTAAATTAATAAATAATACTTTAAATATCTAAATTAAAATATTAAAATAAAACGGTTTTTATTTTTATTTTTCCTCAATACCTAGTGTTTTTACTGAAGAACATGCAGTTATGCATATATTGCATATATGTGACCCTGGACCACAAAACCAATCATAAGGGTCAATTTTGTTTTGAAATTGAGATTTATATATCATAAATAAATAAGCTTCCCACTGATGTATGGTTTATAAAATCGGACAATATTTGGCCGAGATACAACTATTTGAAAATCTGGAATCTGAGGGCGCAAAAAATCTAAATATTGAGAAAATTACCTTTTAAGAAGTTCAAATTAAGTTCTTAGCAATGCATATTAAGGGTCACATATAAGTTTTGATATATTTACGGTAGGAAACTTACAAAATATCTTCATGGAACATGATTTTTACCAATGTAATGTTGACTATTGCTACAAATATACCCGTGCTACTTATGACTGGTTTTGCACTCCAGGGTCACATATTTATATTTTGGTAGCATTTCATATTAATCATACATTATATTCCCAGTTTCTGTTAATTAAAAAAGTTGAAAAACAAGCAGCTTTGTCATAAATAGAGCAGAAACAACAGAAATAGCTAATTTGGGGGATGTGGGTATTTTTTATGGCAAAAGCATTTTTTGGAAGTCAGCACATAATTGCCACTTGAATTTCACATGCTTTAGAAGAAATACTTGAATAATTAAGAAAGTAAATTATGCTGTCATGTCAAAACACGTTATGTAAATGTGGTTGACCTTTCTCTCAGCACTAATTAAGAGGATACGTTTTAGAAAAAGGTGAACTATAAATGGCAGTTTTATAGACATGCAGTTAAAGGTGAAGTGTGAAGATTTTGTGACACTAGCATCACCAAACTCAACCGCAAAAAATTCTGCTCAATTTTCCTCTCGGTCTACCATTGTTTGGACAAACAGATCCTTCCACCACTAACTTTGACAATTGGTTATGCCAGTGTCAGGCTTCATTTAGTGCAGAAATTACACACCACTTTTTAGTTATGATAGAAATAATTAAGTTAGGTGGAAATAAGTTTTTATTTTCTCTTATAGTGGTTTTAATATGGTTTGTTCTTTGTGTTCCCATATCCCACCCTTTTTTCCCCATTTCCTCCCTCCCTTTTCCCTTCGTCAGGCAGCAATTCCTCGGTGAAGATGTCAGAGAGGTCGGGCAGCGGGCGCGAGAAAGAGAGAGAGCGGGCAGAGAGGGGGGGCTCAGGTGAGACTGGCAGCGGGTCGAAAGAATCAGCCGGGGAAAAGAGGAAGAGGAGCCGAGCCGTGGAGAAGGTGATGAACTCCAGCAACCCCTCCAGCCCCGGAGGAGCCAAGCGCCGCAGGACGTAACCGCAGCTTGCAGCAGGACGACTTGGGACATCAGACATTTGAAAAGAACTGACAGAGAAGGGTGTAGCTAATATTGGTCCCGCTAGAGCCAATGTGAAAGTGAAATGACATGGCGAGCCGGGGATGTGTGATGTTCGTGTGCGTTATCTGCAGTCCACAGGTTCACTGCGAGAGGCGTTCTGAGCTGTTCACTGACAGATGGAGGAAATCTAGACGAAGGAAAGTCTTTGGTGGTTGTGTAGGATCTGACTAGACTGATGGGGAAAGTGTGATAAACAAATCAGCTTTCCTCTGCTGAGTTTGGACACAAAACAGCAACTTTTTAAAAAGATTTGTGGGAATTTTAAGTGGTAGCTTTATTTTATTTTCGTCAGAGCAGACGTTCTTGAGACGGACCAGAGAATCAACTAGTCTGTTGTGTGATTTATTAGAAATTACACTGCAAATAAGTTGAGCTAGATGTGTTATTAACTGTATGAAATAACTTGATTCTATTAGCCAATTAGACGGTCATTGATCAAATGCTTAGGAAATAGTGATTGATATTTGCACTGTTTCTGAGTCATGTTTGATTGAAATATTTGACCGAATGTGTGTTAAACATATCAGGAGTATGTCCCTGATTAAAAAAATGGTATCGAACCATGTTGGTCTGATGACTTCTTAATTCCTAATCTGACATTGAACAATATTTAATATGTTAGCCCCCCTTTGATCTATTCAGGTAAACAGAAATGTTCCAAAAAGGAATTTAAAATGGTTTAACTTCCTATGACGCCACAGGAGATCTCATCATTTTAGTCTTTTCAGAAACCAAATATCTAGCACCTTTTTACTCTTCATCAGGTGATGCTTGCTCTGCTGTTCAAAAGATTGGATATTTCAGTAGGATATTTACTATATTTATACACACACACACACACACGTATATATAAACACACATATACACACACACACACACACACACACACACACACATGTATGTATTTATATCAAAATATAACTTATTGATGAATTTTCAAAGAACAGACCAGGAAACTGATCAGACCCCTATGATAAACATACAATTTCTGATGTACTAATGTACATCTAGAATAACCTGGTAATAAACATTAATAATACTACATGTATACTAGTACTATATTTGTAGGTGTCATATTTCAGGCCAATCTGATTTAATCCAACAGGAGTTAATTGAGGATAACATGCTGAGTCACTGAACGCTGCTCTATTCCAGTGTGTTCCTGCTCCATCTCTCGTACTTTTCCTCTCTGCTCGTTTCTGCTGCTGTTGCAGCTGTCTCACTGCAGTCCCTCACCACCAGCCTCCCCCCACTTTGAGTGCCGCATTGCTGTATCAAAGTGGGGTGAGTTCATTACGCACACAGACTTGGACAGTGCCGGCACCTTTACAGGAGCACAGAGTGTCTGTTTGCTGAGGGGAGAACAGGGTCTGCCTGTCAGCTGCAGGTAAGAGGCCACAATCATCCTAACGCTGATAGACTTTAACTATATTCTATTCTGTGTTTTTATGAAGTACTGCCTCGATGAAGCTATTCAACATAATATCTACTTGTTGTAATATGTTGACAAATTAATAGCAGAATTTACACATCCTGTTCAAAAGTTTACATACCCTTGCATCTTAATTTCATGTGTTGTTTCCTCCTGCATCAAATATCTTCTCGTAGGCTTTTGTGATAGTTGCGCATGAGTCTGTGGTTTGTCCCGAGCAGTGAAGCTACCCATTGTTTTTGACAAAAAGCCTCCAGGTACTGTAAGTTCTTTGCATATTCTGCACATCTGAGTTCTTCCCACGGTTGAGGTATGATTTTAACACCCAGCTTTAACAATCAATTTGAGGGACTCATTTGACTATGGTTAAAACAATAACATGCTCAGAGAGGCAACATATGTCTTGAAAGCCAAGGGTATGTCCATTTTTTGATTTGTGTAATTTATAATTTTGTTTTGTTTAATATATAATTAAATATTATATCATGCAATGTCTTCGGGGTAGTACTAAGCCAAAAAAGAAAAAAAGAAAGAAAACAAGTCATAGTTATCCTACAGATTCTGCAAGGGGTATGTAAACTTGCAAGGAATGAGTTTTAAAAATGTATATACACTTTTTTTTAGGATTGTTTGATCAGAATAATAATAATTTGAGCTTGCAATTTTGCAAGCCTTTTGGTAAACTTGTTAAACGATTAATGAGGTCAAATGGTTTTCTTATTAATGTATTATTAATGATACATTGTAATATTTAATATTGTCCAAGTAATATTTCATAATCTCAATCCGACCAGCTGAATCCTTAGCCATCTTCAAGAATTGGCTAAAAACACATCTCTTCCATCATTATTTGACCCTCTAACTCTAGCACTCTCTATTTTAATTCTATTCTTCAAAAAAAGTGTCCCTTTTAAACTTGCACTGCACATTCATACTGCTTGTTTTTCTATATATAAAAAAAAAAAACCCTAGCTTGGTCCATTCTTTTTCTGTTATGTTTTCTTTTTATTTATTATATAATAAAATAGAATAAAAACCTTGCTACGTGTACTGCGTTAAGCTGAGACTTGTTATAGCCCTTGCATATCATTTCTCTTTTGTTGATTTTGATTGCTTCCATTGTCCTTATTTGTAAGTCGCCTTGGATAAAAGCGTCTGCTAAATGAAATGTTGTCTATGTGTACAAATGTTCTTTGTCTGCGACGGCTGTAGACAGAAGAAAGCTCCATCCGTTCCCATCCTTTCCTCCTGCCCCGTACCATCATGGGGAAAGAGAAGATCCACATCAACATTGTGGTCATCGGCCATGTTGATTCTGGGAAATCCACCACCACTGGCCATCTCATCTACAAATGTGGAGGAATTGATAAAAGAACCATCGAGAAGTTTGAAAAAGAGGCCGCTGAGGTAGGCAAACAGGATCTCAAACAATTTGGTGTTCAAGTGGAGTGAAATGGCTAAGTTAGAAGCCAGATTCTGAATAATTTTAAGTTGGTAAAGTAATATACATTGATCAAAAGAAAAAGGAGTACAGTTGAACCTTCCATTTAAATTTAAGTGACCTTCCCGGCATAGCCAAATCCCTGATGCGTTGTGAGAATTGTGATCTGTGCTGAATGATGGGTAACTTCAACCCACTTACTGTGTAGGGTAATTATGTAAGAATCTCATCATGAATCTCACTATGCCTTCCTCTCCTTTCGTGCACTGCAGAGCAGAGGGAGAATTGCTGTGTAATTACATTGAGACATTTACTCTTTGGAAGACGCCATTGGAGATTAAAGGGAAAAATAAATGGATTTCTGGAGAGGGCAGAACCATTAGTCAGGCCCTGCACTTCTCTCTTTCTGATGCACATTAGACTGCAAGAATGAAACCTGAGTAAATGGGTGCAATCCCAGTGGGTCTGACACCTCACCTCTGTCTTTGAGGGTAACTTGTTCTTCAAGTAGCAAAATGTAGGGTAGTAAAACTGCGCACAACGAAGCCTGTTGGATTTGTGTTATAGGCTTCCTAAATATTAGGTACATTGATAAGCTTGACTGAACATTATCTGTCTTAGCAGGGGTTTTTACCAACGACAGGGATGGGCAACTCCAGTCCACACAACTTCACACCTCAGTGAAGGCGTTTACCCCCTGTATGCTCACATACTTTTGTTTTGGCAGATGGGAAAAGGTTCCTTTAAATATGCCTGGGTTCTGGACAAGCTGAAGGCTGAGAGGGAGAGAGGAATTACCATAGACATCTCTCTCTGGAAGTTTGAGACCACCAAGTACTACATAACTATAATAGATGCTCCAGGACACAGAGACTTCATCAAGAACATGATCACTGGGACATCTCAGGTATTTTACAAGAATTAGTGACATATCGATGCTTGGTTAGAAGCTCCCTACCATCCTGTAGATTGATGCAAAACATTAGTATGTGTATCTTTAAACAATGTGGCTCTCTCTTCCAGGCGGATTGTGCTGTTCTGATTGTGGCAGCTGGAGTGGGTGAATTTGAGGCGGGCATCTCTAAAAATGGGCAAACAAGGGAACACGCCCTGCTGGCCTACACGCTGGGCGTCAAGCAGCTGATTGTAGCCGTCAACAAGATGGACTCCACAGAGCCGCCCTACAGTGAGAAACGATATGATGAGATCGTTAAAGAAGTGAGCGCCTACATCAAAAAGATCGGTTATAGCCCCGCCTCGGTTCCCTTCGTCCCGATTTCAGGTTGGCATGGCGACAACATGCTGGAACCGTCTTCTAATGTGAGTCTTCTTGGCATGTGTGTGTTCGTTTTCAGCAATGACCTCATACCGGTTGGCAGTTTCCAATTAAACTGTTGGCAGAATTCTAGTGATCTGATTAATAAAATCATCTCATTTGTGCTGTGCAGATGCCGTGGTTTAAAGGCTGGAAGCTGGACAGGAAGGAGCAGCATGCCAGTGGCGTGACTCTACTGGAAGCTCTCGATACCATCATGCCTCCAACACGCCCCACTGACAAACCCTTACGTCTGCCCCTACAAGACGTCTACAAGATTGGAGGTGGGATTAACCCAGACATTTTATGGGATGATGTCATTCTAAGATCAGCTTGTAGTAATATTTTGAGTTCAGAAAGCTTTGCTACATCAGTATGTTTACAGAACATGGTTATTCAGAGATGCCATGTCTTTCTCCTCAGGTATAGGGACCGTGCCGGTGGGCAGGGTGGAGACAGGTGTCCTGCGGCCCAGTATGGTGGTGACCTTTGCCCCAGTCAACATCACTACAGAGGTGAAGTCGGTGGAGATGCATCACGAGACTCTGAGTGAAGCTATGCCAGGAGATAACGTGGGCTTTAATGTGAAGAATGTGTCTGTAAAAGACATAAGAAGAGGTAACGTTTGTGGGGATAGTAAGTCAGACCCGCCTCAGCAAGCAGCAGGGTTTACAGCACAGGTGGGCTAACAGTCTTTGTCAGATTGTTTGTTTGTCTTGATTTCTTGCTTTATCTCTATCTGGATTTCTATTCTTTCTGTTCACTTTTTTTTATCAGGTCATCATTTTGAATCACCCAGGACAGATCAGCGCAGGTTACTCTCCTGTCATAGACTGCCACACAGCTCACATTGCATGTAAGTTTGCTGAGCTAAAGGAGAAGATTGATCGCCGTTCAGGCAAGAAGCTGGAAGACAACCCCAAAAGCCTGAAGTCTGGAGATGCCGCCATCGTGGACATGATCCCAGGAAAACCAATGTGTGTGGAGAGCTTCTCTCAGTACCCTCCACTGGGTATGTGTTCGCTTCCTAACCTTACATGAAATGTGTTCTGAATCGATTTGCATTTTTTGTTTTAAAGTTTAGGCCCTGTCCACACGAACGCAGGTATTTTCAAAACCGCAGCTTTTTCTACGTGGTTTGGCCGTCCGTCCACACACAAACGCAGCACCAGGTCAACAAAAACCAAAACAAAGAAAACAAAAACCACAGCAAACATTTTCAAAATCTACACCTCGAAGCCTAAACTTTTAGACCGCGAAGCCTACACTGTTATCTTCGCCTACTGGAAACTTTTTCAGGCTTCTGATTGGCCAACATGGCTTTATGGTTGAGATTATATCGCCACCTGTTGGCTTGGCATGCTCTTGACAGTGCTTCATAGCATTCTTTTGCGTTTTCATGTGGATGTAGATTTTGGACAGACATACTGTTTATAAAAATACCTGCTTATGTGTGGATATGGCCTTAGTTTCGCTTGGCTTCATTTTGTTTTCTTTTATTGTTTGTTTTGATTCTTTTTTTTTTTGCTTTACTTTTGCTTTTTATTCTGCTTTCTTTTATGTTTTGCTTTCCTTTAAATGTAGTTTTTCTATCATATTGTTTGGGTTTCCTTTTTGTTTTAATTTGCTTTGCTTTTATGTTTTGTTTTCTTTTATTTAGTTTGGCTTTGCTTTATTTTATGTTTTGTGTTTCATTGTTTTCCTTTTTTTGTTTTGTTTTGCAATTTGCATTGCTTATTTATTTATTTATTTTTTCTGCATTTATAACAATACAAATATTTATTTTTGCCGCTTAGTAATGGTAACATAGATGGGGTGGAAAATATTCATCGAAATTAACTTGAAGGCATTTTACAGCCACATAAAAAACATTAAAAAGGATAGTAGAAATCATTTAACATCAAGAAAAAATTATATAAAAATCACTTAATTTGTATGTCAAACCCACACATGATCAATATAAGATATAATAAAACCTTGTGCAAGGCTCTGCTAATTAGTTCCTTGATATTTTTATATCTCATATATATTTTTAACATGATTAATGAGATTCACTGCAGTCGTTGTCAGGTTAAAGGTCTGACTCATCAGTGATGTGAGACTCCACATCATCCCTGTGAAACATGAGTTCATGATTTTCACGTTTCTCTCTCTGGATTACAATTCCTCAGATGCTGCAACTCCAATAAAACTGATGATTAGGCCTGATTCATTATACAGTCTCTCATGTCTTTTGACCCGCTGTTTCACTGCGACATATAATTTTTATTGCATCTTGTTCTCATTATTTCCCCCCTAAAATCTCCATTAAAACCAGTGTTCAGAAAGAAAATCTTGTTTTTGTTAGGCACAGTTCTGACAGATGATTGTGGTTGAGTTTAAGTCTTAAGTCAGGTCACACAAACACACCAGAAAAAAAACAAAACAATAGGTTTTTGTGAATTTTCATGTTTCACGTGTGTGTTTCTGTGTCTTCCCAGGACGTTTTGCTGTCAGAGATATGAGACAGACTGTTGCAGTTGGTGTCATCAAAAGCGTGGACAAGAAGATTGGCGGCAGCGGGAAAGTGACCAAATCTGCCCAGAAAGCTCAAAAATCTGGCAAATGAATCTGAATCTCCAAGTTACCTTGTCACCTCAGGCCCCGCCCCAGCTTACATGCCCCTCTCATCTGGGCATTCTCAGTCTGTTCCCCCTGTGTGCTTGAAATATACACTCGAACCAACTGGAGCTTGATGGACTGAAGGAAATAATGAAAGACTGACATTATTACATTTTGACTGGTTGCACTGTATATTCACTTTTACTAGAAGATCGGCACACATGTTGCATGGATGTCTGTCTTGATATATGCACAGCATCTATTAAATGAATGTAGCTGGTATTGCTGAGTAGTGTGTGTGTGTGTGTGTGCAGCTGAAAGAAATTCAAGTGGAAAACTGATCTTTGACCAGAATAATAATGATGATGTCCAAAGGATGTAAACTGCTGAAGTTTTGTATAGTTTATAATTGAGCACTGATGGAAGGCTAATTGATCCAAAGCACCATTTATCTCCTTTCAGACCCTTGCAGCTGAAACCTGTGATGAATAAATAAAATATTGCCCAAGTACATGAGTTTATAAATTAAATGTGTTTTTAATTGTCTCTGAGGAGAAGAAAATGTAATCAGGCATTAGTTTCAAAATTGGATATTTAATACATAAGAGATATACAGAAGAGACAGACAGGTCTGGCTGCTGTCTGCAATGAAGAGCCTTGAGGTAAGATTCGATTCTGAGCTTTACTGTGTCCTCTGGGCATGACTACAGCGGAAACAGATCATCAGATGAAGGATGCAGATAGAGTTCCAGGATGGACTGAGATAAGTGGAGGTTTATATAGATGTGTTTTAATGAACTTGAGGTTCTAGTAATGGAGAGAGAATGTAAAAACATCTGTCAGATAAACTAGAAGAAGCCAAGTGATGACAGAAAATTAACTTTGAAAGAGAAATATTTATACTGTAAATATTAAACTTTACATCTTCACTTGGATCCTTTTGGGTTTGCATTTACACCATTCAAATGTTTGGAGTATCTTAGATTTTTGGTTTGTTTGTTTGTTTTTGAAATCCTCTTATTCTCACCGAGCCTGCATTTATTTGATGAATACAGTAAAAACATATAATTTTGTGAAATATTTTTGCAATTGAAAATAACTGTTTTCTATTTGAATAAATTATATAATGTAGTTTATTCCTGTGATACAAAGCTGAATTTTTCAGCATCATTACTCCAGTTTTCAGTGGTGCATGATACTTAAAAGATAATTATAATATGTTGATTTGGTGCTCCAAAACATTATTATTAGTAATGTTGAAGAGAGTGTTACAGCAGCATTTATTTGAAATATATATTTTTTTGCAACAACGTAAAAATCCATACTATAATCAGTTTAATATGTCTAGCTATGTTGAGTAAATTTATTAAAAAAAAAAAAAAAAAAATTAAAAAAAATGTACTGGCCCAAGCATCATATTAATCGGATTATTATTGTGTTCTAGAAATCTGGATCACATGCCTTGCTCTTGAAGGCTCAGCTGAATATATTATATTTTTAAGTCATAAAATGTAACCTTGGTCTGGGTGAAGGGATCATGATTGACTGTGAGTCTTAAAACCAATGTAAAATGAATAGTTTTCTCCATATTTTATGAAGCGTTTCATTAGAATTGATAGTTTGGACCTTGGATCTTAATTTGGGGGTCTTAAATTGTCTTTAGACTTTGAGAGAACTAGGTCAGCGCTTTAGGCTCCTGTTGTGCTCTTGATCTGGGTTTTAGGGTCTGGTATTGGTCTTTGCATGACTCATTATAGCCACAAGATGTCACTAGTGTATTTGCCTGAAGATGACTAGTGAAATTTTGTTCTGTCTCTCCCTCTTTTACAAAGATAATGTTTTTCTCTTGACTTACATGCTTAAATGAAAAGTCCAAAGTGCTGAAACTCTGAGAAAAAAAACAGAATTTCTCAGTTTATAATGTTTGGGTTCTCAGAGCAGTTTACGGCAGTTGTTTCATTCATGCACAGAGTTCACAAGTCATTGAACCCACGTTTTTTCTTTATTATTTCACTTTTATTTAGCAATGCGAGGCACTTAAATGCTTTTAATAAGCAAAGCTAGTCTTTAAAATGGTGGTCATTACAGAAGAAGTGCATTCTGGTTAGGGTCTGTACACAGTGCAGCAGAATGGTTTTAGTGAAAGAGTTTTGTGCATTGAAAAGCTTTCTCTTTTTTTCTGGTCACTATCGGTTCTTCAGAATTCCACTCACTGCTTTTTAAATGGAGTTTTAAATGAATCTGAGGCTGAATCATGGCAGTTAATGGCGGTCGGCTCTTTCCCTGTTGTGGTATGAATGGCGATGGAGACCAGAAGCAGTCTTTTGAAATGATAAGTGAAATAATTACAGTGAGTGAGTAGAAATGCACGCAGAAGGGTCATGGGGTTGGGGTGTTGTGTTTGGTGCGATAATTTAAATCGTCAGGCCTTTTGTCCAGTCTTTCAACGTACGGACATGAATCATACCCCTGTTGAGTCCACGAAAACAGTCAAAGGGATCGACTGGAATACTAACTTACTCCCTACAACACATACGCTCTGTTTCAAACACTACTGAGCTGCCTAGCAAGAGAATATTTTTAGGGCTGATAAGATATATATAAAATAATATGTAGGAATGCATGGAGATAGAATATGCTGTCCATCCAGATTTTAAGGCGTGAACTAAAAACAACATTTCTACAACACTTTTGACTTGTAATACGAAAGTTCACATAATAAGTAGAAGTAAGACCCAGGTGTGTTTTTATGTATTTACAGTGTGGGAATTTGAAACAGTGCATGTGGCCTTATCAGTATTCAGTGGTCTTCTACTTTGCACTGACATTTACAGGAAGTAATTGGCTGTGGAGAGCAGAGAGACCTTGTTGACCTAAGGAAACCTTCTCTTTTGTGGACATACTCAGTCCTTCGGGGAGGCCAGAGAGAACAGGAACGTATAACAAGAGATTTCTGCTCGGTAAATATGTGGACAGTAACAGAGAAACTCCAGTGTTTACTGCTCCCGCTTCTGCTCTCTAACTAGGGATCTTTAGCATTATTTCCTTCAGTTAATTTCAGCAAGGCACATTTTTTAATAAACTAGCTTTACTTATTTATGAGGACTCCAATAATGGATTCATTACACATGGACAGTTGCATCAAAGAGGTGAAAACTTGCATTATTGCTAATGGATATGCACTGTCACAGCTAAGTCTGACTCGCTGCCAAAACCACTCTGTTTGCTTGCGGATGGAATCTGCAGACTCTTTTTTCCACTGCTTTGTGGAAAAAATCTGCAGAATAGATTGAGCAGATCGTGCTTTACTCTTATTAGGAGCTAAAGCTATCACTTTGTTAATGATAGCAGAGCTTTCTAGAAAGTCCTGTGTCAGCAGATTATATGTTTGCCTGCTTTCATGGACAGTTTCGTGGACAATGTAGGTCTAAAGAGCTACGGACTTGTATCTTCTGCATAATGTTCATGGATGGCCTGCTATTTCATCCAGCAGACTCTTAACAAACGATCCAAATATACCAGACTGATAAATAATTGAGCGTGAGCTTTGAATAATTCAGCGCACATGTTAAAGTCTGGTCGCTGGGATGGTTTTGGCGAGTGGATGTAAAAGAGATAAATGTTTAGTAAGAGAATAAGAGGGCTCAGGTTTGTCCCACAGAGAATTTTGGTACAACACCTTTTGGCCCTCCACTAAGCGCCAGATTTCATTTGCATATAAAATAGGAGTAAATGCTTGTAGTAGCAATGTGAAACGTGAAACTTTAACTGATAAAAATGAGCTTTTCTCTTCCTATGTTTGACGTTTTTTTGTTCTTTTTCCAACCTTTGTCTTGAGGATTTGTAATCTGCATGTTATCTTAACTCACTGTGAAGAGGTCAGAAATGAACTCGCTGTGAGCCTCCAGGGGGGTTGAGGAAGTCGTCTTGGAGTTAGCCTAGTTTTCAGCCCAGTTAGAATAACACAGTGGTCATCACTCAGTCCGCTAAGAATAGCGACGGATGACGGAGGCTCAGTGGAGCTGGAGTTACAGGTCAGCGCTGAGCTTTGAGAGCCACGCGGGTCCCCTGTCAAATAAAAAAAGAAGTTTGTGAAAACAATTTTGATTTTTCTTTTTAATGTTTGAATGATCTGAAACAGAACCTACATTTGGAGTGCATTTACATGAGAATGATGTACTAAAAAGTGACGACAACATTGTGAAAACAATAGCTATGTTTCCTCCACCTATTTTTATGGGCATTTTGGAATATCGCATAAAAAACAATGGGTGAAAATCCCAAGATAAATTCTAAAAATGAGCATAAAAACGCATGCACACAATTGAGTCGAATGAACTAAACAACAAATAAAAAAAATTTACCAAAAAATACAAACCAAACATATTTACCGAATAAGTTCCACCATAAGCATAAAAAAAGTCATGCTTCATACACCGCTACACTAGATAATAAAGCTTTCCTGCCTATGAAATTTCACTAATGAAACCTTTAGTATTACAAGTCAAATACAAAATATGTCTTTTTTGTCATCTTATTAACACATCTTTATAAAATGTTATGTGTCACAAAAGTCCTTGTTAGATTTGATATGATTTGGTAAATAGTTTTGCTTCATTTCCTCTGCTGTAATCATGGTCGTACCCCACGGCCTCAACTGATTAAATAGACAATTTAGGAAAATTAATTCAGCATGACTTCTCTGTCTTGATCACTGATGCTGCATCATAAGTCTCAAACGGAAACGCAGCATTCAACTAATCACTTTCATTAAATCATAAATAAAGGCCCCAGAATGTTTCTATAAATGTAACCCCACAGTCAAACAAAGTTTAGATTTTTCCTAAATCTGTTTTGAGTTTCATTAAATGAACAATTTGATTTAATATCACAATTGTATACTACTAATATGTTAAAGCTGTTTTCATGCACCGTCACATTTAGTGACACTCTCGTTCACATAACTCTTTTATTTAAATATATATTTAATCTCACTATCAAGTTAGAAGAAATTATTAAATAAAGAAGAAGAAAGGTTTATTTCAGAGCTTTTTTGGCATTAGTACATGCACTATCCAGTGTGCCATTGCTCCAATTTTTTGTTTTAGAGAGAAAAAACAGTGGTATATTCTAAAAATGAGTTCAAATTTGAGGTTTAAGCTATTCTTTTTGTTGTTTTAAAGTTCTGGTTCTTGTCAGACTTTGTTCTTCTTCTGGCAGTCTGGATGTGAGTTGAATGGGAGAGCTTAATAGCTTGAGAGCAGAAATGTGACTGCAAAACAGTAGATCAATATAAAGCAATTATGACAAATGTCAGAGGTCTTTGTGAGGCATCAGCGCTTGCAATGACTGATCATAGTGCTGTCATCCACTTACAGTTTTAGCCTTCTCTTTTTCTTTAGACTTCTTGCTTTCCATTGAAAAGAATCCACTGGTAAAAATACAAAAACAATATCAAAATAATAACAGATGCACAATATACATATAATTAAAACAAAAACACAGGACAATTTCATACCCATATTTAATATCTATATGAGAATAAAATATATAAGCAATATTGTGATATACAACGGTTCGATAGACAAGACAATAATAATAATTAACTTACATTTTAGACAATATTGTCAGTTATGTATTTTGCTCCGATAACAGAAATAGTTCCAAACAAAGTCAAAATCTGTTGAGCATGAGCAACACACTGTTACGTTCCTAAACGAATTAGTGTGTTTAAACGAATCAGTTGAGTGAGTGACTCAAATGAATAATTCAGAAAGAAATTCACTTCACCCAACCAACAAAAAAAAAACTTGTAAAACGAATAACTAAAAAAAAAAAAAAAAAACCCACCACTTTACCAAGAACAATAAATATAAAGTAACTATAACTAAAATTAGCATTCACACACCAACGCTCAATATTATAATCTATAGTTGCTAAATGGCCGTGTTCTTTTAAGCAGGGTGGATTCTGGTTTTTGATTGGCTGTCAATGTTTTTGTCGTTCATCAGAAAACAATCTTGTATCAATCAAGGATATGGTTCCTAGGTGTAGTTATCATCAGTGTTGGGGTATTGCATTACAAGTAACACTAGTAACGTAATCAGCTTACTTTTTTAAGTAACTAGTAAAGTAATGCCTAAAGTTATACCTTCTTAGAAGGAAATACCTGAGTTACTTTTTCAAATAAGTAACTCCAGTTACTTTGTTTCCCATGTATTGACTGACAGCTCTCGTGTTGCCATGTTGAGAGAAATCGGGAGTAAGTGTAGAGGCATTGTGTGCGCTGTGTGAACATTATGTTACTGTAGTTCTAGACTAAATGTGAACAAGCATTTACTCATCTCACCTGCACAAAAACAGATTCAGTATTCCTCAAAATGAATAAAAACAGTCAAATGCAAACTCAGAATATTATACAAACCTGCAATAATTAAATATGTTAAATAAGAAAAATATAATTTATGTATTTAATCCCATTTTATTAACAAGTGTCTTTGATGACCTTCGATGATCCAATTCAACCATGCTAATATGCAAAAATGACACATTTGTGTTTCATTTTTGTAATCGCTGAATAGTGTTGAACTTTCTTATTCTGAATTATATTCTAAATGCAGTTTGTTTGAGCTGCACCCTCTACTGTACAGACGTGAGTTTACGTTTCCTTTAGCCTGAGGCATATTCATTTCACTTTTGTAAAATAACTTTTTATATTAAAAACAAACATGCAAGCCCTGGCCAGATTTAAAAAGTAACTCAAAAGTATTGTAACGCATTACTTTCTATAAAAAGTACCTAAGCAACCTAATAAGTTACTTTTTTAGGGAGTAACGCAACATTGTAATGTATTACTTTTAAAAGTTACTTTCCCCAACACTCGTTATCATTATAGCTGTGATGTGTAGTGTGCAATTTTCATAGAATTAGAAGCATTATTTAAACGTTATAGTTTTAGTTATCATGTGAATGCAATGATGCAGTGTTACAATAAAAAACTGTTTGACCGAATTCAAGGACTGGAATTATAATGTACCTCATAAAACTAATTCTATAGGGAAACAAATATTTCTAAACCATATACACAAATTGTGCAGCTTGAATGTAACATTCTACATGTTGCAAATTCTGCAACTCGTCCACCTTCACCCATTTGAGGTACATTTCTCATTTCGAGTCCTGTCAGAGGGTGTCTTGCTTCTTAACGCTCCTCTGAACAGCCGTTCAGAGAAACATTTCCTCCCCAGTGAGACCCTTCTGATTCATCTCATTGCTTTACTGATGTGGAAAAGTGAAAGTGAAGCTTTGACTGAAGCAGTGAGACAAAGCCTCCTTCAGAAGCCCTGCTTCAAACACGAAACACCCTCTACTGGATGATTTCTCAGGTACATTTCCATCCACCTCAGCAAGTTGGTGGTAATTATGTCCCCTGAAGAGGCCCTTACCCGTCTGCTTATTTCTTCCACTTAGAGCTGTTCTTTTCCATAGTTATCTCATCTACTGCTAAAGCACCCATATTTTTTGTCAGTGCAAACAATGCTCCCACTGCAATTCTTGTTTAATAACAGCTAGAGATGGAAACTCTGAAAAGTCACAACAAATATGCCAGGCCATTGATTTGAGACTTGACAAATTAAGGCTGATTTATACTTCTGCGTCAGACCTACACCGTAGCCTTTACACTGTAGGCTATGCGTCAGTTTTCATTTATACTTCTGCGTTGTTGTCTGCGTCAACGTGCAGTACACATGCAAACAGCTAGTCTGCAGTGTCCACGGGCATGTTGCTGGTGTAACCCACAGTACCACGACAAAAGCCGAAGAAGCGACACATAAACACACACAAAACTCAAGCACATATGGAGGGAGGGATTGTAGCAGACCAATCACAGTGCTTGCTAACCTAAAATAATTGTCGTGCTGTTAGATTTTTGGAGAGGTGCATGTCCAGCTACGGCATAGGCTACGTGTGCTACGCACAACCTACGACTGAGCTACGGCGTAGGTTTGACGCAGAAGTATAAATTGGGCTTTATAGACTCATAAACAACATAACTCCATAGATCTAGATACTTTCTGTCAATATTACAAAGCACAAAAGAACTACTTTAATGAAAATTTTAAGGTTGCACATTATATCAACACTATATAAAATGGCAGGCCTTAACACTAATTTAAAGGGACAGCAATAGATTATTTATTAACCCTTTAAGAGCCACTTTTTCTCTCAAGGAATCCTGGTCTGATTGATCATCTTCAACCTGTGTGTGTGACATATTCATTGCCCTGTACTTCTTTTCCACAAAGTTCTGTCCCTCCGAGCAGTTAATTTTAGAAGAGCTTGTTTTCGTATTCTCCAGGCCACATGAGCCTTTTCTACTTTTCTCACTATCGATCGCCAGTCCAAAAAATGCCTTTGGGGCAGCACGATCAGTGTGAAGACAAGAGATAATAAATTTCACTACAACAAATGAGCTAGCAGAACATTCAGGGTCCTGACTGCATCGCAGGGCCTGCCAGAGTCTCGTCTGACTGTGAGTGTAGCTAATGTTTATTAGGTTGACGAATCCCCACGGGCAGCAGATAAAGAGGGATACGGATCCTCCCTGATGGCCACTGAGGGGGTCTGAGGACTGTGTTTGATATCACCTCACTTAGTCATTTCACTATACTATAAGAGAGGTTGCCAAGATGTTTGAGCTCAGCATTTGAAGTGATTTATATATCCATCCATCCATCATTCTTCTTTCTCCTTTCCTTCCTTTCTTCCTTCCCTCCTTCTGTCATCTGTCTGTCCTATGTTTCTTTTTTTCTTTCTTCCTTCCTTCCTTCTTTCCATCCATCCTTCATTCTTTCTTTCTCCTTTCCTTCCTTCCTTCCTTCCTTCCCTCCTTCTGTCATCTGTCTATCCTATGTTTCTTTCTTTCTTTCTTTCTTCCTTCCTTCTTTTTCTTGTTTCTTTCTTTCTTTCTTTCTTTCTTCCTTCCTTCTTTCCATCCATCCTTCATTCTTTCTTTCTCCTTTCCTTCCTTCCTTCCTTCCCTCCTTCTGTCATCTGTATATCCTATGTTTCTTTCTTTCTTTCTTTCTTTCTTTCTTACTTCCTTCCTTCCTTCCTTCCTTCCTTCCTTCCTTCTCTCCATCCATCCATCCATCCATCCATCCATCTCATCTATCAGTCCTTCCTTCCTTTTCTCCATCCATCCATCCATCCATCCATCCATCCATCCATATCATCTGTCAGTCCTTCCTTCCTTCCTTCCATCCTATCATCTGTCCATCCTACTTTTCTTCCATTCTTCCTTCCTTCCTTCCACCCATTCCTCCTTCCTTCCTTCCTTCCTTCGTTCCTTCCTATCATTCCTCCATCCATGTTTCATCCTATTTTTCTTCCATTCTTCCTTCCTTCCTTCCTTCCTATCATCTTTCAATCCATCCATCCTTACTTCCTTCCTATCTGACCCTCTGTCTGCCTTACTATTCATTCATTCATTCATTCATTCATTCATTCATTCATTCATTCATTCATTCATTCATTCATTTCCATCCATTCTGTCTGATTGGCCTTGATCCATGAATCCATCCTTTCTTTCTTTCTTTCTTTCTTTCTTTCTTTCTTTCTTTCTTTCTTTCTTTCTTTCTTTCTGCTGGCAGGTCTGTTTTCAGTTTTCTTTAAGGCATGTAGGGGTTTTAATAGCAAACAGAGGAGCTATTGCGTATGGTTAGGCAATACTGGGTCACTGCATCATTTAGCTTCTAAGTAACTGTGACGGCTGGAAGATGATGCCCCAATCCACTGGTCAAAGATCAGCATATAGCAGAGTTGAAGTCACAGCGGCCATTAGATTCATAACTTTTCCTCTCACGTACTTTGGCCAGACATTAAAGGACAGGCCCACTGATTTAGTTCAGGCAGCTGAATGGTCATCATATCTCATAGGATTAAATGTACCTTACTTTCATTATATTTCTATTCAGGGCTTGATGGGCCACATAAAAGTCATTTGAAGGCAATTACCCAGTGCTTTATACTATACTATACTCACTTTTGATTTATTAATATTTGGCTTAGAATTCATATGCATCTTTGGTGCAGAAAAAATTTAATCAAGTATATTTAAAGGACAATTTTAGCCCAGAGGTCCTGATACATGTTTCATAACAAGAAAAGTGCAATAAACACACTTAATGTTGAAAAATGAGGATGCAAAAGGTAACAGAATGAGAAAGAAAAGAAACAGTGTTGAGGAAAGTTACTTTTAAAAGTAATACATAACAATATTGCGTTACTCCATTAAAAAGTAACTAAATGCAATACTTAGTTACTTTTTATAGAAAGTAATTTTTTGTGTTATTTTTTGCTTATTTGTTTTTTAATAACAAAAAATGCAAAAGTTATATTTTTGGCAACTGTAAAGGCCCTTTCACACCAAAAGTGAAATTAATAAGCCTCAGGCCGAAGGAAGTGTCTCAGTGAATAAGTGAATAAATAGGAAAAACATAATAACTTGTATTACTTATTTGAAAAGGTAACTCAGATATTTCATTGTAAATGTAAAAGTAATGCATTACTTTAATAGTAACTTGAAAAAAGTAATCTGATCACACAACTAGCATTACTTGCAATGCGTTACCCCCAACACTGAAAAGAAAAAGCAGAAGAAATGTAAAGATCCTAATCACACAGAAAAGCTACGAGCACTAGTGAGATGACAATGAAGAAGGCAAGCATGTCTAGTGTCGGATAAGTGTCACTGATATTGTTCATATTCCCAACATGAATTCAATCACAATATCCTCTCAGAAGTGTCACTCTTGAAGTTTTCTGACAATAGTTCCTCCATTTGTCTCACTGAATGACCCGGCTGATCTCTTCTAATCTACTTCTGCTCCTCACATCCAGAGTGACATCTCGAGAGACTTAGTGGAGCAATTGTCTAATTGCAATCAAAAAGAAAGATGAAAGCTGGAAGCAAAAGTGCTTCCATACACATGATCCCCAAAAGCTCTTTTTATTGCTCAGTGAGCTTGCAAGAAAAATCAAGATACAGCATGATTTTCTCTTGTATTTTACTGTTTCCCCCTTTAAATAATGCCACACAAATGGCATACTTTAATGCCAAATATATTCAAATAAGCAATTTGTTGGTTTGTTAAAAAAAAAAAAAGTTAACACTGGTTATGATACAGTAATAACACCTTTTCTTTAAAAAAGCAGAACGTTTTGAAATTTATAGAGTTCTCTGCGCTACATTACGTTTGTATTAATCATTGAATTCAAGCTTAATACAGGTCATCACATCAAAAAGAGTAAAAGATAAGAGGTGTTTCTGGTGTCTTGACTTCATTGTAGTCTGTCTCGATGACCTTATGAAGGAAAATGACCTTCCATTGTGTTGTAACAGCAGTCATCAAAGAAACTGCATTGTTAGAAATGAGCCTCTATTGAGAGCCTAATACTCAAAACATCTGCTGTTTTTTGGCACATACAGAAAATGGCACGATGCTGAAACTCATATATTCAGGGAAATGTGTCAGGTTTCCTAAAATTCCTCCCAAGTGTCACATCGAAAATGTGCTGCAAAAGGTCAACTTTTGGTTGGACCTTTGTGCTCTAATTTCCTGACATTATTCAGGCCATTTCATGCTGGATAAATTGCCGCATGGGATGAATGGAAATGATCCTGATAGTACAATGGTATATACTAAAACACCCCTGATGTGGATTTCAATGGTCTTTCACTTTCTCCTTCAGTCCTAATGTCACTTTTGTCAGAAATTAGCCTTTATTCCTTCAGTACAGTTGCATCTCCATAGGAGAACCGTGACAAGAGCTGTAGATCTTCAGTGCCATCACCATCACATTTATAATACAAGTGTCACTAGTTTTTACAGTTTTCTTGGACCACAAGCACTTTAGGGACACATAATGTTATCAACCTCAATAAATAGGGAAAGAAATGTTCTTCAAATGTTCTTACTTTTAAATTGGCTTCCCTGACCAATGTTTTTTAGGAGTAGAAATATGGCACATAGGAAGTAAAACTTTCATTCACATTGGCACTAAATGGATATGACTTCAAGTGACCCTCTTGAACCTAAACGTTTGAAGTTGTGACTTTTGCAGATTGAATCATTGATTTAATTTGGTTTTAAAACAGCATGTAATGAGACTACTGACAAAGATAATTCAGTGATAAGGTTAGGTGTCCTCAGTGTAACTAAACGTAATTAAACAAGATGATATATATATATATATATATATATATATATAATATTCTTCCAAGACTGTTCAGAACTCAAATAAGCAAAAAGAAAGTGTGAGTAATCTGATTTGTACACTCCATTATTACATTTAGAGTTTCATTGTTTAATAAAAATATGTTTTTTTGGCTTTTTTATTTTATTTTGAAAACACAACACTATATTTCTTATCCATATTAAACTGTTTTCTACTTCATGAAGCAAAAAATACGATACACATCTCTTAAACTTCTTTAATATTTGAAATTCTCTCGCTTTTTGCCCCAAAGCACACGAAATGACTTGAAAATGCATTAACCTTGAATATTATCAAAGCTAGTCTAGTCGAGCGTGAACTCCTGCTAGTTTGTTTACGTATTTAAAGCTGCCTGAACAAAGAAGTGCGAATGTGCTAGGCTGATGGATCACCGTTGAGAAATAAAGGGATAAAGTGAATGTGTGTCTGCTCAGATGTGAAAGTCATGGAGACAGTAATGTGAGGAGAGGGGGGTCTGGGTGTTTAACTGTCAGACTCGGAGCGCAGAAAGGATGGGGTTGGGACTGATGTGGGTATAATTACAGTAACACCAAAAAGGGTGGATATCCAGGCTGCTACATTGTAATCGCACACACAAACACACACACACCATGAAGCTGATAATTACCGTCACACCTGTCTGAGCGCTGCGGTTCTCCTCCTGGGCTGTCTGAGGTAAGACATGTGAGACAGCTGCTCTTGCAGCGAGGGGCGTGGATGTACACCTGCCCTGCTGAGATCCCCCTCATCCCGTGTGCTGCTGTCGGCATTGCCTGTGCAGTTTATCTGTACAGATGCCTGAACGCATGTTGATGTCTCCGTTTATGTGTCTCAATGAAGTATGCCTTCTGTTAATATGTGTGTAGCTAAACACTCTTCTGTGGTTTAATGACTTGTATTTTTATTGCATTGTAGAATTCCACACCAGGGTTATTTTCATTAAAGGGATCATTCATCCAAAAATGAAAATTCTGGTGTCATTTATTCACCCTCATGTTATTCAAAAACCTGTATGGTGAATAAAGGCCTCCTGTAGCAAATGCATGCATTTTTGTAAGAAAAATGTAGTTTTAGATACTCCAGAAATAAAGTCTAACTGGTTAGTAATGCATGAAGCTGGTGATGTTTTTTGTGGAGTTATTTAATTATCTTCTACTGAAATCGTGAGAGATTTAATGTCTTATTTCAGTTGATTTCATCTTAAGCCCAAGACACACTGCACAATTTTCGGCTGTCCTAGACAAAAGATTGGCATTGTGAAACAATCGTGGCGATTTCTGTGATCGTGGCTTCTAATCGGTGGTCCTGTGTCGTGCAGTGGGAGAGGTTCAAAGATGACCGTTGTCACAGTCTTGTGACCAAAGATAGCCTCAGATAATTTTCTGTCACTGACAGAAATTCAGCATGTTCATCACACAGTGTGTTTGCAGTTACAACCCACATTTACTGACCAACCAGTAAAAATGCAACATGAAATCAAAGCGACATGGTGCTAAAACATAAAACTGCTTACCTCAAGCTCTTATTTCTTCCACTTTCCCCACTCCCACTTTTTCAGCACACATAAAAACTACAACTATCAAAGTGTGATTCATTAATGCTCTTTTGTTTTTACCACTAGCACATGCTAATGATGTTTTATTCTTCTATAGAAACGTGCCTCGTAGCCTACGAGTCAATAGGTGTCATCATCATAAAGTCTATATGCATGTCGTACCCAAGTTTATTAGATCCATGTCACACAGTGTAACCAGCCATGATCTTATAGGATTGCTAAAATCGTGCAGTGTGTAGAAGACTTAAGGCTGTGGCTTGAGTCAGTTGTAATTCTTGTTTTTCTTTTCTTCAGTGATTCTGCTTGTTAACAGCAGGTGTTCATCACTTATGTTCAATTGGCACTTAATTAATCACATAATTATCTCATTAACTTTAACACTGCTTCAGTGTTACTTTAACACTCTTGTAGAGTGGGACCATATATGCTCAGAGCAGTGTTAATTTAACACTCAGGATTGTACTGTGTACAAAAATAAGTAAAACAAAATAAACTAAAACTTAATACAAAAACTATACAAAAATTAATAAAAAATTACCAAAACACACAAACACAAAAGATACTAAAACTTTAACTATAACAAAAGTTAAAGTGAGAAAAAAAAGAAAAAAAAAAAACTTTAATAGTAAGTAGGTTTATCATACTGTTTTTTTCCACACCTTTGGTTATTATTAATAATATTTTAAAGTTGTGCATCCTACGTCCTTTTTAAAACGTATTTAGTGTTAAATTTAATGTAATTTAATGTAAATTTAGTGTCATTAATTATTAAATATAAAAAAAATTAGAATGTATTCATTTATATAATGTATGTATATATAATTATAATAGTTCATCCTTAATTAATTGAAAACCTTAAGATATAAATAATTTCAGTGCATATAATAAGTCATTATGAATATCCATTTGGAGATGTTGGTGTAGTGATATGGATTCAAGTAGTCATGTATGTGTTGTTTCTCATTAGTATTATTAGTTATCATTTGTTAAATATTGTTCTTGCGTTAAATGTATATGCAAATATATTTGTATATAGTACTGTGCAATGATGCCAACTTGAACATCACTTAGACCTGAAGACGCTGGCGGGTGACGCTAGAGGGTGATCGTGAGCCGCAGGACATAGAGCTTCATTTATATACGAAGAAGCCACTCTGGCAGTCACTGACACACAGTTGAAAGATAACTAATTTCTATCTTTGTTTATGTGTATTTACAGGTAAGATGAGTGATGTGGCATCACAGTTTGGGTTCATAAAATGTTTATACGTTAGTTATATGTGTTAGTTTGATGAATGTGTATATTAAATCGATACATTGGGCGGTTGAAGTACGGCCGGCTGCACCCGCGCGATGGATTGCGCAATCGCGGCTGGAGGCGGCCGACGCCGCTGCGCTGGTGGAGGCCGCGTGATCCATTACGACATAAGTGCCTAATGTCGTCAGAAAATATAATTAAAATCACTCGAAAGAGTTGATATTTGTTTATTGTTACGTTTATATTCTGTACATCTGTCATGGGAAAGGGACAACTAAATTGCTGATACAGGTTGTTTACAACAGATCACATAGAGAGAAATAGCCTACTAAAAAGGAAACAAAGTGCTTATACACAGTTTGTGTATGGTTATTGAGTCTGATGTCATGAAAATGTTAATCTGTTACAGACAGTATTCAGCAATATATTCTCATTTTCTTTTGATGTGTTTTCATAAGATTGTGTATATATGTGTATATATATATATATATATATATTTATATATTTATATATACATTTATATATGAAGAAGCCACTCTGGCAGTCACTGATACACAGTTGAAAGATAACTAATTTCTATCTTTGTTTATGTGCATTTACAGCAATAAAACAATATATGTGCCACCAGAAGTCTCCGCCTCTTCTGTGTGTGCAACATTGGCAAGAAACTGAATGAACTCAAAAATAGACTCAAAATTAAATGAGTAATTATGATATATGATTTGATATAAATAATATATTTGAAATGCTATAGATAAAATAAATATATTAATATCATACAAAGTTTCATTAGAAAAAGTGGACTTTTAAAATCGTAGTACATTTATCAGACACTTATCCATAGCAACCTACAGTGCATTCCAAAAAAAAAAATTCAAAAATTTAATTTTTTTGGAATTGAACCCACGACCTTTTGCACTGCTAACGCAATGCTCTACCACTGAGCCACAGGAACACTAGTAATGTTCATATATGTTATGTATTGTCAAATAATTTGGGTTCAGCTCCTAATTGCTGAAGTTTCATCATGCTCAGAAGGTCAAAGAGAACATTAAGAACAAGCAAACACTGTGAGGCCAAATGAATATTTATCACCACCTGAACAAGTAGCGTTCTGAGTGGCCAGGGGACCACAGTGAAATGTTTATTCATAAAGGGATTATGTAAAATAGCCAGAGAGGCGTGTTGGTACATTCAGACAGGGCCTAATGGTCAGTAATTAAAACTCAAAGCTGCAGCTGAAAGGACGAGAGAGCACTTATTGTTTTGGGTGTTCAAGAGAAAGACGGGTTTTCCCTTGAGAGACATGCATTAGTCCCACAGCATTCTGTGTCTAGATGCAGAATACATGATAGTGTGTGTGTGTGTTTGTGTGTGTACTGGTATATATGGTTTATGAGGACACAAATGTGTATAATGACATGGATACTACAACATAAACATGGTTTATGAGGACACTTCCTGTGTCCCCATAAAACAAAAGGCTTAAAAAACAGTGTTTTATAAAATTCAAAAATTGCCAGTAGTTTTCTGAAAGGGGTAGGTTTAGGTGTAGGGTTGGTGTAGGGTGATAGAAAGTCCACAAATGCAAGTGTGTGTGTGTGTGTGTGTGTGTGTGTGTGTGTGTGTGTGTGTGTGTGTGTGTGTGTGTGTGTGTGTGTGTGTGTGTGTGTGTGTGTGAGACAGATGGGGGCACATCACAGGCCTGTCTCTAACCAAACACTAGCACATGTTCTCTGACTGGCCGTCTGTTCGTCCTTGTCTTTTCACCTTTTTGACTCACTTCGTCCTGTCTGTCCAAATTTTCTTCTGTGATGTGCATGTCTTTATATGCTTTACTGGTTTTGGGTGTTAGGGTTTCAAACTGTCCATTTCTGCAAAACTGAAGTCCTCAAAATTCACTTTTTTATTATATCTTTAAAAAGAAATTGTAGCTTAAACAGACCTTTTCTGACTTTATTTTCAATGTCTAGATCGGCTGTTAGGAATTTCCCAAGCATGTTTTCAAAAGCATGTGTGTGTTGACCTTATGTTTATGTAAGATTTGTGTTTAGTGAGTGTTTGTAGTATATGCTGAAGTGTGTCTAGGTTTCATGCGTCAATTCAAGGTAAGGTATTTTAATGAGGTAGGTTCAAGATCAGTTTTACAAACACTTTTTTTTTAAACACTCAGTTTTACAAAGCATTCTGGAATGCTTGTTTCTTATGGGTCAGTTGCAGCATCCAGCTGTCTGATATTTCCCAATATTCGCTCTTATCTGTGGAAATGCTGTATAATAAAAGCATGTTCACATTATTGAAACTTAAGGACAAAGTAGATCAAATTTTGCAGCAAAGTAGATCCATAGTCCACTATCAGTAGTATACCGATACATCAAGTACTGCTAACTCTTCATTTAACTTTATAATCCTTAACTTTATATTATTAACTGTGGCAGTTTGTATGTTAAAAGTTTAAAATTCTAGATTAAATGATTTCATATGGAAATTTTTGTCCACCTGTGGAATTTCGCCATTGAAAGCTAAACATGAATTAGCAAAACTTCATATCCAAAAAGGTCTGCTGCCTTTAGGCACAATTCACTTTCAAACCAAACTGTTTTCTGTTGATTATCATGGGGAATATGCATGCTTAACTGAACCCATTGTGAAATTTGCGTTTGTAAATCATTCACTTTCATGTGAAACTCAGATCAGTTGGATTGCTATTGAAATGAATGGATTTCGCTGAGCAAATACAGTAAACAATGAAACAGATGGTACTTGTCTCTTGTATCGCTGCGATTGGGGGTTCCTCATGCAGACTTGTGACAGAACCTAATCTTACATCACTGTTATAGATGTAATGGAAAGACTTTTGTACAATGAGACTTATGGTGTGTTTAAGCTGTCTATTGCTATAGCAAAGCTTAACAACTTCCTACTGAACAAAAAACATCTAAAACCAGCCTTAGCGGACCGACTGCTTTGGCTAGTCTCCCTGGCTGGTTTTAAAGTGGTTTTGGCCACTTTTTAGCTGGTCAGGCTGGTCTAGCTGGTCAATTTGGGAGACCTGCTAAAAGACCAGGCGAGCATAAACCAGCTAGACTATTTTATGATAGTGACTGCCTCACTGTGCGTTATTACACTACTTAAGAATTACACATCCCAGATTGCATCGAGTCTGAGACACAAAGTCTCACTCGCTTCCTCTCATAAACCTAATAATTCACATAAAAAGACACATTCTCACACATGCTCCATTACCACCAATTGATCTGTTCTGAATATGGCCTTTCAAGCTCTGCTGCACCATGAGACAGGAGCAGGTGAAATTACACTATTGCTGTGTGTTTGGGATTCTGGGATGCATGTTAGCATCACATTACATTATCACACTGAAGACATATGTCCTGTGCGGAAACATGCCAGACTCTTTCTGTCTATCTCTCCATCTTTCTGGTACCACAATCAGCAGAAAGACACACTTATGAGCATTGATGCGAATATATAGGAGGCTGGAAGCTTAACAAGCCAGCATGTGCTAGTCTGCCTTCCAAAGCCAACTTAAACATAGACGCCAGTCTGACTTATACAGCAATGTAACTGTTTGCTTTCTGAAATATAATTTGACCGAAGTGCTGGAAAACTTTCCACCTTTTTACAGTATTTTGACTGTGAGAAAAAGTGGTTTAAGCTCATGTAATCGCTGAAGCGCTGTAAATGCTGACTTGTGCTCTTGCTCAGACATGGAAATGTACTAGAGAGAGACAATGCTTTCTTGGTGTTGTAAATGTTAAAGTGGCAAGATCTTTTTAGCTAATTATGTGCGTTTTTTTAATTTTTTTTGAAGTAACACCGCAATGTTACAGTATAACACTAACACTTTATAGAAAACTGAAAACATTTTGTGTCTTGGCCATTCATTTATACAGCAACAGCATTTTGGGAGCCTGAAAACGCAAACTTTTGTAAATGATACCGTTATCTTTTCTGCGTATACTTTAAAAAGGCAAATTTGTGAAAACAGTAACATCTGACGCATGCATATTTCTTGTTTGGTCTATATGCGTATGTGCACAGATGCATGGTGTTTCTTTACAAAGTGACATCGCCATCTACTGGCCTGGCATGAATAACACAGCGTTTTTAATCTTTTCTTGGATCCGTGTGAACAGATCTTTTTGACAATGTTGTCTTCTGTACACAAATCTTTGCTGTGTAAACATACCCAAAGTCTAAAAACAAAGTATTACATACTGTATATCATATAACCTTGCAAACATTGGCAAACCCAGTGAATATTTCATCTTCAAAAGAGTTTGTAGTATCAGCCTGGTATTTTGCTTCCAGATGGACTGATAAAAGGGCAGTTGCATAAAGTCAGCCAATCATATTGGAGCTTGCCAAATCAAGAAAGTTTAGAGTTTTTTGTGCAATATGCATCAGACAGCAAATGAACTGTGGGTGGATGTGTCTGAGGCTGAGAATAGGCTTTTTGATAAGCACATATGCATATCTATATTTAATGATGAATTCTCATAGGTGGATATTAAGATATTAAGAGAGGAAGGTAGAAGAAAGAGGGGTGAAAAATGATTGATATGAAGTAATTGGCTCTGTACTGATTTTACCTGGCCATCTGCTAACACCTCTCTTTTTCTCTCTTCACCATTTCATCAGGTCAGAATCTCAGGAAGAATATTAATGGTAGTTATTACTTTAAAATGAACTGGTATACCTTTAATGTCCTTCACCCATGACTTTTGTTGAGTTGCACTCGGAGCCCTTCCTTTAGAGAAAGGAGAGTAACAGACAGGAAGATCATATTGATCTTGTTAGTGATATGGACTTGCATGTGCATGCCGAATCATTTTGCACCTGGTCTTCATTGGCTGTCAGTAGTTTTGGGGTTTTTCCACCACATTTTTTTCCCTTCACTTCACCTCTAATAAATAATTTACTCTCCCCCACGTCATTCCAAACTTGTATTCTTTCTTTTGTGGAACACAAAGTAAGGTCTTTTTGCTCTTTTCAATACAAAAAAAAGTGTCCAAAACTTTTTTGGAAACTCAGAAAAACTGTCTAAAAGTTTCCACAAATTACATAAAAGCATTTAGAAGTGGTCCATGTGTCTGAAAACTTTTAGGAAAACAGATATTACAATAATATTTTAGCTGTAATTTGTTGAAAATCTTCCACCTGAACAGTTTTCAAACCAACAACTCAGTCTCCATTGGCTTACCTGCATCTGCTACTCCACAAGCGGATCCAAAACGCTATATATCCTGATATAATCTGCACTTTCCATGCACATAATTATGGACTGATTATGCATGTGGAAATTGGAGATGATATCAAGAGGCACTGCTGTGGAAAGCCAAAGAACATAAATGTAAAAGTCTGGAATTTATTAATGCAATGAATGGAATATGTAGGGTATGTAGGACTGCTTTTCAATCTCTTTATACATGGGTAAATTTAAGTGAAGTGAGGGACATTAACTGCAGTCTTAAGCAGAAAATCATTTTACTTTTAAAGAAAGAAAATGGTCAAATCACTGTGCTTCAAGGAATGTGTGAACAGTTGACTGACCACATTACAATGAATACATTTTGGGTGGGCCAACTTCCACAGATCACAGACCTTTCAACCAGTAAAATGAATGAAGATTAATAAAGAATGATGAAAAGTCCATGTGTTCCCACGTTCAGGGATGTCATTAATCATGCGTCGACCTGACATTGTGGACATATTTATGCCCCTATGCAATTAGACCCCTCTTTTTCACTTACGTTTACCATTTCAGGCGGATCAAGAGGGATGCACTGTTTAATATCACTCAGACACTATTATAGTTTTTATGAATATTTTCAATTAGTTTTTATTTTTATATTTTCTGCTTTTATTTAAATTTTAGTTAAAATTCTAGTTTTATTTATTCATTCATTTAAATATGTCATTGTAGTCGTTTATTATTTTTTATTAATTTATTTAAATTTTATTTTAAATTATTTTAGTAGTAATTTATTTTATTGCAAACAATGATTTTAGTTTTAGTCAACTATAAGGAGGGATGTTTTACCCATCTTATGAATCACTTGCAAAACAACTTTAAATGTAAAGTGTCTTACTGGTCAAAGTTTACATCTAAAATATATAATATCTTCTATGTAATGTAATATCGAAATGCTGTGCAAAGTCTATCTATAAGTGTACATCAGTTCTTGCTATAAGTCTAGATATTCTTGTGCCACACTTTGCCAGCTATTGTCAAGCTCAGCTCATTAAAGGAATTAATTATTGAAACTTTCTCTGTGAGTGTTAGACTACGTATTTGTCTATACTCTTTCCAGTGCTTCATTCAGTAACCTTCAAACTGACAGGTTCTGCAGAATGAGGAGAAAGAGCGCAGCCGGGAACCATGCACATAAGAAACTAAAGGCAGACTAATTACAGTTGGTATAATCAGCAGGCATGTGGCTGTCTGCCAGCTCAGCTCGCTTTAAAGAGAAACTCTGCCTCTGTTAAAGACTTAAGGGAAAAGTCCATATTGTATTTACAATCATGGGAACTGCTGCTTGCTTTGAATCAGTTGGACCTGGCAGAGCATTATTAGTCTTTGGGTCCAAATCTCACACACTATGATGTGTGTGTGTGTGTGTGTGTGTGTGTGTGTGTGTGTGTGTGTGTGTGTGTGTGTATGTGTGTGTGTGTGTGTGAGATAGAGTGTAAGTTTGTATGTGCAATGTGTGCTTGGCACAATTAAGTTAATTAATTAGAAGTACAATCAATAAAGCTAACTTAATGATTTGTCGATTTAGAAATGGCTCTTTGCCTTATCAGCAGGTTCGGGTTTATCGGGAATTCATCCACAGCATGTTGATGAACTAGTTGCCTATTGGAATGATTTATAAGAAAGTAACTTTAAAACATGGCTGTGAAAAGATTTTTTATTTTCACCTTCTATTTCCAAATCTGCATATGAATGTGTAGCTAATAATTTAGCAACATTTAATATCTTAATCTTACTGTGGCACTTTCACAGCTATTATGAGTCATAATTGTACTGTAGAGGCACAGTTTAAATAAGCCAAAATTAAAAATAAAAGATACTGTTAAATTAATCTTTAAATCTAGAGTAAAGTAATGTGGAATGTGAGGTGAGAGATTTTGTGTTCCATTAGTGCGGAAGGGACATAGTTCGGTATATGTTTGGTATATATCTATAATTTACCCAAAAACAAATATTTTTTTGAATGGAATGCAGTGACAGAACTAAGCTTTTCCATTAAGGTGTGGTATTTGCCTTCTTAAATTGATTCCCAGGCGCATTTTTATTTTTGTATTTTTATTTATTTATTTAATATTATTTTACTTTTAACTATGTATGTATGTATAAATGTATGTGTCTATATTCAACACACACACACACACACACACACACACACACACACACACACACACACACACACACACACACACACACACACACACACACACACACATCTTCCCTGTATGTGTAATCTTTTATGCCAATTCTTATAGTCAATATTTTAATTAAAAGAATAAGGCCTTGTAGGACTACAGCCATTAACATGAATCAATATCAACACATATCCATTTTTGCCCTCTAGAAATGGCATAGACGCTCCACCTGAAATGGCATTTTGATATGTTTACACTGTTTAATACAGCTCAGAGGTGGCATTTACACTGCAATTACAATTGCACAGATGAAATTTAAATGATGATAATAATAAAATGAAGAAAAAAAAAACTATTTAAACATGAAACTTAACTGGTGGTGGCAAATCACTGTTTTAATAAGTGATTCATTGAGTCGTTCATTCAACTGATTTGTTCAAAAACACGCATTTAATGACCTAGAAACATTCTGTTGTGGCTTTGTTTTCCTTGGCAAAATACAACAAATTCGGACAATACTGACAATGTTATTTCTAAAATGTAAGTCATATAATATTAACTTCTATGTGTAACCATACCCCGTCTT
Source organism: Cyprinus carpio (assembly GCF_018340385.1). NCBI lineage: Eukaryota > Metazoa > Chordata > Actinopteri > Cypriniformes > Cyprinidae > Cyprinus > Cyprinus carpio. Next base: position 8,550,460 of record NC_056619.1, on the reverse strand, counting down.
TTCTCTTGTTGAGAAACCTGTATTTTGTGCCTTTACATTTCTGCAGTTTTGTGCTCTAGCTTTTGGACTATAGCTTATTCCCAAAATTCGACAGTGTGGTGTATTGTTGGCTCCCATCCGTTAAATTTCTTGCGTTTTCCCTCATTTGTAAGTCACTTTGGATAAATAATTCTGTTAAGTCTGTCAAGTGATTAAATGTAAATGTAGAATACGCTGTTTCTTAAGAAAGCTAATAAGCAACAGTCTGTGGATCTTACAGTGTCTTCATGCAGGACACGGACATCATGGCAAAAATGGTGTTAAATGTATACCTTATTTGAACAAAAGATTATAAAATAAATTATTTAGCATATGCTTTTATCCAAAGCAACTTAGAGAACACTTATAGCACAGACTCCCTTATTATCCTGGATAGGCAAAATAGGCACAAATAGTCACCTGATGATTGGTATTTTTATCAAAGTGAACTGGATTTATTGAGATCAGGTTTGCAAAGAACCCTAGAATAAAAGCTAAAGCACAGAGTAAAGTGTTTAATACAGTTACATGTCTTTTGTGTAATATCCTAACATCAGGAGATTTTCTGATCTTCAAGAAGAAGTTCCAAGGTTCATTTTAAGGAGTATCTTGATGACATATTGCCTGTCCTATTTGTCTGTGTAGATACGTTCTCTCTCTCGGGGAGAAGGATCGCAGGGTCATTTGAGCCGAACACTCTCAGCTCAGAATAATAAACTGGAGGAAGAGGGCCCTCAGGGTAGCCAAAAAAAAAAAAACAGCTCTGCGTTATGGATGAGTCGTGAATGCATGAAGAAGTGTGCATGACGGATGTTAGGTACAAGAGTGAAAGGGCGAGCAAAGTTCAGCAAGGTAATGCACAAACTTTTTATGTCTTCATGTATGTAATAATGGCTGAAGATATAAAGAATCTGTGTGCATTAGGGTTCAAGGGTGTCTTTTTCTCCAACAGGAAATGTCTTGCTCTTAACAAAACCACAGTTTACACTGGACTAAGCACAAATGAAAAAAGAAACGGCAGAGAAAGAGGGAGAGCGAATGAGGGATTATGGCAAAAATATTTTGTCAATAGCCGACAGGTAAGGTTAAACTCTTTACTGTAACCAATTTAAGGGCATTACAGAAGCTATTTGGAGAAAACATCTTTGAGTTGCCCAGAAGTGAGTGATTCATTTCAGGAGAGTGACATCTTTTATATTGCATTCTGTCACAGTTTGAGACGCTAATAAATCTTGTCAGTCCCTGTAGCACTTTCCTCACACACTCTTATGCCATAAAAACATGCTCGACACAAATACACAGACACAAATACTTGGCCAACACAATTCAAATAGATGGCTGAACATACTTAGCGTGCGTTCTTATGTAGTTGTGGTTGTAACAAATCTCAAGGGGCAATAGAGTCTTCAAACCATAAAACCGTTTCCAGGGTTCTTCGAAGCAGAAGTTGGTAAATTTCTATAGTGGTATAGTGGGAAACTAATAATCCATTGATAGCATCTTTATGACTTTGCATTAGAACTAGTTTTCTTGTAATTTAATGCCAAACTAATATAACAAAGTATTAAAAATGAAACTTTTTCAAAAACCTTTGATTGTTAATAACTGTGGAAATGCATTAGGCCTATCACACATTAGAGCAGATTAAGTTAGCTAGCTGTAAATGTATTAAATATATATTAACTTCAGTGCAATCTTTTGTGTGAGAGAACAAGAAAGAAGTAGATGTAAAAGAAGGGTTATGGGTTGGGAAAAGAGTCTGGAGGAGAGAAGTATGATATTGTGTGTGGTTGGATGGGCTTTCTTTACTGAAGGAAACTTCCTTTCAATGGTCCGTCTATCCCCATTAACTGCAAAAGCCAAATATAACACTTGAGAGTGCTGCTTTTGGCCTCTCCTCCATCCATGTGCTGAACTGATTTCCACAGGATAAGTCATCAGAAATTGTTAAATGATCTTTAAAATAATAATTGGTTGATCATTACCATATTTTTTAATACCCTGATTATATTAAGTCAACTAAACAGGATTGCACAAGTGAGTTCTCTAAGTAAATGCACGCTTCCATTATACCCAAATGTTAGTATTTGATATTAGTAGAGTTTGCACAAATACATTTTGGTATGTTTGAATACATGCTTTTGTGCAGTATGGACATATTGACAGCATCTAAACCTTAAGAAACCATTCTAATATAATAATAAATGTTTATTCATATTATCAGTGTTGAAAACATTTATGTGTGCTACTTAATATCTTTATTGTTTTTCTTTTCAGGATTTTCTGATAAAAAAGTTTAAAAGAACATTATAAATGTCTTTACTGCAACATTTGGTCAATTTAATGCATCCTTGCTCAATAAAATAGTTAATTTCTTTCAAAAATCTGACTGACCCAAAACTTTGAATGGAAGTACATTAATGTCATTGAGTTAATTCAATGTTTTTAATACTCTGACTCTAAAAGGATTTGTAAAGTTTAGAAGACATAAAGTTGTTCATATGTTAAAGCTTAAGTTTAGATGTGCTCAGTACAGTAATAATGTACAATTCGGTGTCTTGCACTAGAACCACACTTTAAGTATGAATGCACGTGATTACTAATGAGATCACATTGAAGATTTAAATATATTCTTTTGATTTAAGACAGTCAAGAAAAATAATTGTCTAGAGCAACTGTAACAAAAACAGGAATGATGTGTCTATCATTATAAAAAAAAGTGTTTTTTTTTTTAAGTGATTTTTTTTTTTCATCATTTTCCCATCATTTGAGGCACTTGACGTGTAGACAGATTTGGTGATTATAATATGAGCGGTCTAATTTTGTTTTGCATTTTGAATTTGGTGAAGTGATAGACCACTCGGGGGGCCTCCTCTTTTCAAACAGGGCATTGCTTGTAATGCTGTGCATTTATGCATGTTCACTCCACCACACCATCTGAAGTGTTGTGGGAACGATGAATGACTAGGAGTAACACATTCCCCAGTTGGGCTGTATTTTTCTGGAAGGTTTAGTGTTGACTTGTTCTCTTTTCTGGTCTTTTGATATGTCACATTCTTTGTAAAACTCAAAGGCTGACCTCCAACCCAGAAGAGCTTTGGGAAAAGTTTGTTTCCTCTTGGAGAACTGGAGAATCTTTTGCAAATATGTCTGTTTCCATTAATCACTCCCCGTTCTCCCAGTTCTGCAATCAGTTCTGAGTCTCTACAGTCCAAGTTCTGCTGTTGTTTTCTCCCAAAAGGCTCCTGTCCCCGCAGTTCGCGCTTCATGTCACGTTTCAGAGTACGAGTAGATGGGAAATTCAAAAGCTAACATTTACACAAAGAATACTGAAAGAGGAATAGCAAAGAGGGAAAAACGAAAAGCGCCAGAGTTTAATCCAAGTCGGAAAGGACACGGCCCAAAAGGCAGGTTGTGTAAATGGTGTTGTGTGGGTGTTTATAGGTTACTGGCGTACTGAAAGGTTACACGCTGCCATTTCCTTCCCCTTCTACAGCTTGACATTTCCTGACACCCTTGACCAACTGTCTATTAATTAGGGTGACATTTCAGGCTAAACTGGCCGTCGAAAAATGCCAGAGGAATCTTAAGACATTTACTGAATAGAAGGAATTTTAGGTGCAGTGGTAACATCCATCTCCTGTCTGGTCAGGGTCAAGTGATCAGTGATTAGATAGACAGAAGGTCATCACTGATCATCCGTATGGAATAGCTGAAGCTTCCTTTATTGATTTAATCAGTGAATCTTAAAGGAATCTTCCAGGTCGAGCTCTATTGACAGCATTTGTGGCATAATGTCAATTCTCGCAGAAAAGATTTTCAAATGGTCTTTTGTTATTTTTAAGAAAGCAACAATTACTGTAACAGTAACACACTTTCGTGTGTCAGAAGTACAGAAGTAAACAGCAGCAGCTTTCCCATAGAGTTTAAGAGCAGAAATGTGAAACTTGTGTTTTTGTTAAAGCACTTGCATGAATTATTCAGAAAACCCCTGTTTATTATTTGATCTGTAAAGTCATCTAAATCGTTCTTTTTGTGCTAGGAATATTTGTTGAGGGGGATGAATATGGCCACTGGTTCAGTTCACTGGCATTACAGATGGAATTCCTGTGAGTGCAATTTACAAAGATTAGGGTTAATTAGGTAAATTTTATTTTAATGTAACCACAACTATTGCTATTTACTGATGGATGAATTGAATTGGATTGTATGCTATTGATTTATTAACATGTATTGAACTCTGAACAGTCCTTGAATGCGTCAGTATCCTTTCTGTGTTGGTATTTATTAATTTGTCAAAAAATCTGAATGGGCTGGATTTTGGTCTGATTTTCAAATAGTGCCAAAAGTATGTAAGTGTGATTTAACCTCTTAAGCACAGGGCTATTTTGGGGATTTCCGCCTGGCATTTTTCCTACCCAAATTCAAAAGCTTCCCATACCCACATGCAGAGGTGTACATACAAAAGTTGGGTATCATTTTACAGGAAATCCTTTGAAATTACATAAAACAGTGTTGAAATTGATAAAAATGGTTTAATATGTTGTCTGTGTTATAATAAATGGGGAAAAAAAAAGGCGCTTTTTGATTTTTTTTTTTTTATAAACTGAAGTTTGAAATTGTATAGCTCAGGTTCTGAGAGGTCCAGCATCCTGCAAACAATTGTATTTGTTTCCAGCACATGTCAGCTAATAGAGGAAAAAGGAAATTTGTTTTCTATCATAATCTATGCAAAAGTTATTCTATTCCATCTAAAGGGAGGAATAATACCCTTTTTGTATACATTTTCCGCCTACCCACATTTGAAGTCTAGCCATACCCATATATAGTGGAATAGATGCAATATCTTTATATCCTTTTACAGAAAACCCTTTGAAGTGACATAAAAAGCTGCTGTTTGTGACAAATAGTATTATTTATGTTGTTTCCCATATGATGAACCACCTCAATACAATGTGCTTTTTGTGTGTGTGTGTTTTCAGAACAGTCTTTGAAAGAGGATAAGTCACACTGCAAACTAGTAAACTGCTTTAAATTATTAAATATATCTGGTCTATCACAATCTAAAATAGAATCCACAATCTCCCAGCTTCATATCATTTCATTTATGTCCCATTCCTGCATTGGTGTAATGATTGGGAGATCTTACCTGTCTCAATCATCTGTAATATTTCATATTCCAGCGTCCCCTTCTGTTGTTTTGACGCATTATCAGCGCTTATCCGCTGCCCGAAGCTTGTACACGACCTTCGGAACGTCAACAAACGAACATATGTTCATCCACACAGTACTGTAATAATCCATGTGTATTTACTGTACTTTCACTGAGATGCATCATGTACTGTACTTATGTCAATAAACAGTTTATCAGATTGTCAACTGTGCTTTCACGTTTCAAAATAAAGATTCAAAGATAAAAAAAGTACCTAACACGCTTATAGCCTCACCAGACGCGCGTCCATTCCTCTCCACGGCGCCGGTGATCATCCATAACTTGTAATATGATTATTATAAATTGGTATTTTCCTAGAAGCATATGCGAAAGCTTTTCCGCGTGCGAGCGTTGTATATAATAAGCCGAAAACTACATATCCCAGGGTCCACCGCAGTCATCCCCGGCGGACATGGAAGGGGTCACTCACTGCCCCCCACCCTTCCCCGCTGATGACGCAGAGGTGTCAGATTCCACAGCCCACTGCTGATTGACATCTGATCTGACTAATAGCGCTTCACAACCGAGCTCAGATTTATAGAACATAGTTCCCTTCAACCCGAGAGACGCTTTTGATATAGGAAGCGCGTCTTTCGACGAACGTGCGCCTTTTTTCCTTGATGCGCGTCTGGACAAAACGCTTTATATCTCACCGATGGAAGCACGCAGAAACGTAAAAATGATTCTTGTTTGAAAGAAGAGATTCTAATCTAAAAGATAATATAGAGTATATAGATATTTGTGGCTGTTTGCGGCTGACTGAAGCGGTGATACGAGTATAAATAAAAATTTGCTCTGAGGTGAGAAATTTCACATCGCGATTTTATTGAAGATCATTCGATCTGTGATTGTCACACAATAAAATGATTTACATCGTCGAATTTCTGAGAATGAGAGCTTTCTTGTGATATATGACTTGACTGTTTTTGTGAAAAATATATAAAAATACACATTCTTCGCAAAAATTATTCGCTATTGTTAGGCGGAAATTTGTGTGTGGGACAAATATATTTCTAAGCTTAATTTCACTACTTTATGAATCATAAAACCCAAATTAATGGTATTCTTTGTAAAGATGACACTCTAAGCTTTCAAATGAACCCCATATATGTGCTGATACCATATAAGGAAGGCTTTGCAAATGAAACACGAACATTTTGTATGCTATTTTTGGACCCGGTACCGGGTCCGCAGAGTTTAAGTTTAAGTGTATCCGTAGAAAATAAAACTTTACTAATCCTTGGTGCACCAAGAACAAAGTGTGTCAGGATTTGGTGGATAACAGTTTGACATATTTTCTGGGAAATGAAGTGTTCTTCCACCTTGGTTCTTTTTTTAGACATGATGACTTAAATAAACAAATTTCCATCCATCCATTAATACATTCAAACATACAGTAATAAGTCCATACATAAATGTTTCATCCATGCAGTCATCCGTCTATCCATCCATCCACATACCATCCATCCATTCATATACATCCATCAATATACTATCCATCCATCCATGCATCCATATACTTTACATCCATCCATCTTCCATCCATATACATCAGTTCATATCCATCCATCCATCCGTATATGTCCATGCATATACATCCATCCATATTCATCCATCTATACCATCCAAAATATTTATGAACATTTATGCATTCATATATCTGGGCTTTTTCAGATGTTATGATGAGCCATATCTACTCTATAAATTTAAAAGCCTTGTCTTAGTGCAATAATTAAATGCTGGATGTGAACCCATTAGAATCTCACATGGAATTTTTTCTCACAGGCCCACATACCGCAAGGAATGATTGCCCTGGAGTGGCCCAGATCTGGATTAAAGACAAGGGCCACACATGGGCCATAACTGGCCCAAGCCTCAACCAATTAATAGCCCATAAGTGGCCCTTCACTCGGCCTGAATGAGTTCTAGCATTGGTTCCAATTCTGAGCCTTAATTAAACCAGAATCCCCAAATCTGAGTCACACCTGAGCCTTATATAGCCCAGACCCAATAAAGAATCTTGATATTTGATATTATTGCATTGTGTATTACTATAATCGACATTATTAATTTTGTGAAATGTTTTGGTAATGTAAACACAAACCATGCCAATAAAGTATATTAAACTGAATAGAAAATCAGCCTTAAAATCCACAAATCAACCAATAAAGAGTGAGTGTATAAAGTATACAGTCTATAAGAGAAACATAACAGACAGACACGTGTTATCGCAAGAATTTATTAGAGACATGTCAAAAAGCAGTACCACAGTAGTCCAAATGACGATGCGTTCCAGTCGCAGTCCTCTCTGGCGGAATATAATAGTTTAGTGTGAGGAGCAGGGCATAATTTAGGTTGTTAAATATTTGAAGTACACTCCGTGAAGGCATGCGTTTCTCGTTCAAAACACGCATTACCGGAAACATGGCATGTCGCAATCTGTGATTAAACCGGCAAGGGCCAGTGAGCGGTTGATATCGCTGTTTGTTTGGCGTGATCCACTCTGTGCCATCATTGCCATACATGGCCCACCTCTGACTGAAAGGGTACATGCCATTGCTAACAGGAGGCCAGCAGTGCCAGCTTGAAGCCACATTTGGGCCAAGATCGCTTGCTATGTGGGATGTTTTTGACGACCTTTAAATATAGGAGTGATTGGATGACACAATATTTTGGACCTCGTGTACACATGTATTTAACACTGTCCACATGTGACTGGATCACTAGAGACAGATGTTAACAGCAGGTGTAAAATGGGCCTAAGAGCTAATGAGGGTGAAGCTCTTTGATCAATAACACAAAAGCATTGGCTTGAGGATGTTCAGGACCTGAACTTCAGTCTGATTCTCCTGTTTGTGGTGTGGATTAAAAATATAATTTGCATTGGAGACAGATGTGTTGGAGACTGGTTTGAAACAGGCATCAAATGCACAAATTTAGGGAATGTGCAAAAACAAATCAGATTTTTGGACTGTCTGTTTAACCCTGCTCCCCGACACATTTGGGCATTGCCAACTGCATATTATTCAAGACATACATAAGCAGTTTCCCATGGTTCTGTGACTAATTTTCAGAGGTCCATTTGCAGAAGCAATCTTTATAGTTATCAGAATTCAAAATCGTTCAATCTTGTATAGACACGGCTCCAAAACCAGCCTATCACAGCAACAATGAATAAAAAGAAACCTTTCAAAAGCAATCATTGAAAATCAGATTTTTGCAAATCCATTTGAAATTGCAAATTAAAAAGTGAAATAGTGCTGAATATTTTTAAACTCATATCCCAACATTTCTGTCCTTGTCAGAAAGAGGGTGTTTACTGCACACACCCCAATATTTTATATGTGGGCCATTCATTTTGGCAAAAGCTGTGTTTCTGTTTTACGGCAGTGATTAGTTGAGGCATGACAGTCGGAATGTGTGTGAATCCACCAGCTGTTATGGACAGATGAAGTATGGAGAAGATGAATATAGTTAGTTACAGTCTGGGGCTTTTTTTAGGGTAGTAGCAAGCCTAGGGTTTAGGTCTAATTAAACCAAAATAAAGCTTGACATGCTTAAGCAGAACCATGCTAACAAAATTTCCACATTTAAGATTTCATATGAAAATCCATTCTGCTTCATTTATATCGCTGCTTATTTAGATTTAATGTCTGAGAACTTATAGCCTTACACAGAAAACTAAAAGTCTCCTTCATACACAGAACACTAAAATTATGTTTCTGAGTATATTTGCAGCAGCAAATTTGCAAACAGCTGTAAAAATAATATATGAAATATTTAGCTGAGGCATTTATGCACATCATTAAGTTTCTTTATGAAGTTTATTAGAGCAAACAGTGTGCTAAAATAGAGTAAAGCGGCAGTGCTGATAATCATGTTTACAGTTCAACTGAATGTGACTCATGCTGCTAATTGGTTAATTCTCTCCGACATCCTACATTTCTTCTCCTCCAGAAACCAAGGCACTTAACCTATATGAGAAATTTCCACATAAAATATATTTTCCAGATATATATATATATATATATATATATATATATATATATATATATATATATATATATATATATATGTATATATATATGTATATGTATATGTATTATATATATATATATATGTATATGTATATGTATAGTATATATATATATATATATATATATATATATATATATATATATATATATATATATATATATATATATATATATAAACCACCTGTTGTGTTTAATGCAGACAGAAACACTAAATCATCATGCTTTTCAGATAAACAGGTTCATGCTACAGTATGTTCACGTTATGTTATAATCAAACTATCTAAAAGTTTTGCAAAGTTTAAATATTTTGAAATCATATTTGATGAAAATCAATTACTCTCAAGTCATTCCTACCCCATTTGGTTAAACTTTGAAACGGAAATTAAGATCTAAAACCTTTGAGATTCCTGTCCTTACATTGAAAGGCCATTCATCCAAAATTCTGACCCTTTTAAAAATTTGTAAAGACGTGGTAAAAGAAATTCGCATGAATTTAACAGTTTAATCCAAGTCTTCTGAATAGACATGATCATTTAAAATTAACAGATTTATTTTAGGTTTTTATTCGCATATAAACATCGATTACTCCACATAAATAAAGCACATTAAATGTGGTAAGTGGAAGCTCAAATGTAATTGATGAACTAACCCGATTATAGCTTTACAACAGAGACGATTCATTTTTCTGAAGTGAACAGCATGGCTATGCACCACCAGGTAGAACAGCACAAAACCAGCATAAACCAGCCTTCATGCTGGTGAAATCTGGTCTTTTCAGCAGGGTAAGCATTTTGATCCTGTTATATGTTTTTATATTTGAGCATACATTCCAGAAAATGTGAAACAAAGGTATTTCACTCACTATAATGGCCAACTCAATTCCTCAGTTTGAAAATCTACTTAGCAATTTAAGCACAGCTCATGTTCCTACGCTGAATGTTTCCCAAAACAGCCACTGAGTAAAATGCCGCATGGCAGAGCCATTTGTTGATCTTAATGAGTAGATGAAGTGAGGTTAGATGAAGGTTCACACACACACACACACACACACACACACACACACACACACACACACACACACACACACACACACACACACACACACACCACACACCACACACCACACACACACACCCTGTTTAACTCGTCTCGATCATTTCACTCTGAATGTATAGTCACTCTTTTCAGCCCCTCTTTTACATTCACCTATATGTTTCTGTGCTCTAGAGGGCTTTGTTAGATGGTTTTTAAAACACATGTGATTCTGTCTGCTCTTTTCCCGATAATCTCCTCAGGGAATGATCTGATTAGCATCTCCACTAATAATAAATATGCTGTTGAACAAACCGGTCACATCTACCCATGCAACCCCGGCTGAAGGAAAATTAGAGGTGTTCTGAAGACAAAAGCCCCAAGCTGCAGCCCTTAAAGATTATTAAATTCAGAAGGGCAAGGTAAAATATATAAATAAATATATAAAACGAATTATCATGTTGCATAACTATGGTAATTTTTGCAGTAGCGAGTCAATGCTGTGGCTTAAAGGTTGGATAGATGGAGCATAAAATGTCCATGGACTTTTGTTTTCATTAATACAAGGTTTTAGTTGAAAAGGTATGAAAGCACAGATGTAATATAAATTTTACGTGCTCTGCACCATTTCTTTTAATCAGCATTTTTATCAGTTTTGCCTTTTCTAGTTTATTTTAAGTGACCTTGTGTTGTGACAAATTAATTTTTATAGTGCAAGCCTTCTATCTAGTTTCCAAATATAACATATGTATATATATATATATATATATATATATCAAACCCCTTATTTATTGAGTTTGCCTTTATTGTCTCCTGACGGAGAAATTTATCTTGGGCATTCGGGATAACAGATGCACACAATATACATATAACACAACATACATCCCCTACACATAATTACCACCAACCCACACCCCTTATTTGTTCTTATTCAATATTTTTATATATATACAAATGTTTGCGTGTATGTGTGTGTGAACTACTCCTTAAAGGTATTTCACCTACCCATTTACAGACTTTGGTTTCAACCATTTTTATTTTCAGCTAGACTGTAGAATTAATGTTGTGTGCTTCCATATGTTTTTAATAGTTGCTTGTGCTTGTGATGTCATATTTTTATATATTCACTTCATCATATCCAATTTCATGGAATAAGTTTCACATTATACTGAATCTTTTCTTTTGCCAAAAAAAAAAAAAAAAAAAAACAGTTCTCACTTGGACTCTGTGTAGGCAAAATTCCTCTTCTGTGGTCTGTCACTGGACTTTGAAAGTCTTAAAGTGTAGCTAAAACTAATCCATTCTAATACAGCTCCCAGTTGGACTGTAATTAGATTGGAATATTTTGCTTGGGATGTGGAGCAAAAAAGAAAAAAAAAATGATCAGAGGAAAGCAGGATAGAGATGTGAATTGGGGAAAAGAGAGACTCATCCTTTCCAAACAAAAAGTTTAGATTTAGAGGAAATATTGAGTTTAATTACCTGAATATCTTTGAGAGGTAGAAGCAGTTTAGACACATTCCTTTTGATTATATTCTGCTTCCAAAAACAATAAATCAGATCCTTAATATAGATGCATAGTCAGAATGCTATGAGAAAGATGCTCAAGCAGAAACTTTTGTGAGTTTGCCCATGAGAATCTAACAAATTCCACACAGTTCAGATTCCAGCTTATTCCTGTGGCCAATTATACTCCTGTCTCTCGATCTGTCTCAGTCTCTGGAGATATTTGGTGGAGGGCCTTTTAGCTCTATTACACAGTGAAACGAATGAAAATATCCTCAGAGAGAGAGGCTGCTTTTACTTTCAGACCTGTCTCAAAGGAACTGAGCCAGAACACAGTAACTTCACCTCCAACTGTCCCACACTCAGGGTTACTAACAAACCTTGACCCTGATTTTTATAACATGTTCCCATGCTCGTTCCTCTGGCAGTATTCGAGATTTATAATGATTTTGAATGAAAGGCCCCTGCAGATTGGATGTTGTTACATCACTTGAAGTCCTGAAGGACTTTAAAAAAAACCCTCCATGCACTCTTGGTTGGGAAAAATGGTTTTACTGTAAGATATGGGGTGAGAGTCAAAGGATGAGACCACGTTTAGTTCAATTAAAGGTGTCTCTATATGTGAGACTGAAGTTTAAGATGATTGTTCTGTTTAAATGGGGTGCAACTGAGAGGAGCTCCTGGTTGTAAAGCTTTGAGACTGAGAGACAAAATAGAGAGTGTCACATCTGTTAAATAAATCATTGCAGAAGTATTGAAAAATAGTGGAGAAGAGGTGGTGATGTATGGAAAAATCAATGAAGCCGAGGGAAGTCTGAAGGGAATAACAGAAGAAATAATGTCATTTTCTTAGAAGATTGCCGACTAGTAGCATGTTCCTGCAGTTTGCCTCATTTTGACTAGTTGATTTGTTTGAAAAGTTTGCAGATTTATTAGTAAACAAAAGAAATATCTATATGAGTGAATCATTGAATCATTCACTCGAACCCTATGTTCAAAAAATACTCCTGAAATTCATTCAGAAATTAAATGTGACCGTATTTATGAGATAGTTCAAACAATTTGTTTTAAAACATTGATTTGTTCATAAATTGAACAAGTGAACATCTTTATAAGTGAGTTATTGAGTCATTCATTCAAACAATTCATTCAAATTGCCGATTCATTAATAAACAAAACAAATAACTGTCTTAATGAGTAACTTAATTTTTCACCCAAATGATTCATAATACACTGGTTTATTGAGAAATGAAACAAATGACCATTTTTATTAGTGTGTGATTGAGTCATTTGTTCAAATGATTTGTTTTAAAATGTTGATTCATTCATAAATTGAACATGTGAATGTCTTTATGAGTGAGTCATTGAGACATTTATTCAACCAGTTCATTCAAAAATGCAGATTCATTTATAAACAAAACAAATGACATTCTTTTGAATCATTGAATCATTCACTCAGATGATTCATAACACTGGTTTATTCAGAAATGAAACAAATAACCACTTTTATTAGTGTGTGATTGAGTCATTTGTTCAAACAATTTGTTTCAAAATGTTGATTCATTCATAAATTAAACAAGAGAATGTTAATGATTAATTCAAAACACTGATTCGTTCAGAAATTAAACAAGTCACTCCCTGTGTCCCAGTGTTCATACTATCCATCCTAAATGGTATGTAAGATTAGAACAAGTCCCAAAGCATAGAATGTTGAAAAGAGTATGCCAAAAGTCCCCCAGATGGTCTACTATATTTCAGGTAAGAAATTTTTTTAGAAGTGTGGATCCGTGCACACTCTAATGGCTAATATTGCTCACAATCCATTGCGCTTTGGCGAAGGATTCAGTTCAGAACTACAAACACGAATAAAAAGCGTTAAAAAACTACAAACACGACGTGCGACCGACGGAGGTGTAATGATAATCATTATTTAACCTGGTAAAAAATATTTATTTAAGGTTATCTGTGTCATATTTCATCTGCAACAACAATGTGAACTTTTATAAACATCCGTTTGGCCATTAACTTTAAAATGTATCATCATGCAAATAATATTAGCAGTGAGTGTTCTCCGCATAAAGACCTGTGGCTGGCAGATCAACATGCTACTTTCTTTTCTTTCCAATATGGTAGGAAGTTAAATGAAATTAAATGTGGAGGATGTTAACTGTGACAAGATGATTGACAGGCCAGTTTACAGTGACAGGGTGCTTGTAACTGGGCGACAGAGCGTTAAAGGTGCAATTGTATGACGTAATAATAGGTCCCAAAGCTTGTCTACTCTTCTACTACACACTCAAAAGTATGTCCTTTTCTTCACCAAAAGAGTACATACTTTAAGGGCGTAGTATAAGTAGGCACACTGGGACGCAGCATCTGTTTTTATGAGTAAGTCACTGAATCATTCGCAGAAATAATTTAAAAACACACTGATTCTTTCTGAAATTAAACAAGTGACTTTTTAAGTGAACATTGCTTCTTTTAGTCAGCTAGTTACTCCCAAACACTGATGGTTAGTCTCAGAGATGATATGTATTAAACTAAAGTGATAAAAATCTCTCTCTGAACGTGGAGAAGACGAAGGACATTGTTGTTGACTTCAGGAGAGCGCACACTCAACATGTTCCTCTGACCATCAACGGTGCGACTGTGGAGAGAGTGAGCAGCACCAAGTTCCTGGGTGTGCACATCACAGAGGACCTCTCCTGGACTGACAACACTGCAGCACTGGCCAAGCACTGGCCACAGCAGCGTCTCTACTTCCTCCGCAAACTGAGGAGAGCCAGAGCCCCAGCCCCCATCATGTACACCTTCTACAGAGGCACCATCGAGAGCATTCTGACCAGCTGCATCACTGTGTGGTATGGAGCCTGCAATGCGTCCTGCCGGAAGACTCTGCAACGCATAGTGAGAGCAGCTGAGAAGATCATTGGTGTCTCTCTCCCCTCCCTCCAGGAAATTTATGGAACCCGTCTCACTCGCAAAGCCCTCTGCATTGCAGGTGATCCCACTCACCCGTCACACAGCTTCTTCAGCCTGCTGCCATCAAGGAGGAGACTGCGGAGTCTCCAGGCCAGGACCAGCAGACTGAAGGACAGCTTCATCCATCAGGCTGTCAGGAAGCTGAACTCGCTCCCGAACTTGCCCCCTCATCCCTCCAGGCACCACTGAACTACGAACCCCCCCTCCAGATCCCACATCTCCATGTCCTTCCACCCCCCCCCCCCCCCTAAACATACGATGACATGCACCAGTCACTTTGTGCAGCATTGGTCTGCTCACTACCTCATTCACCATGGAACTGACGTCATTCTACCACCTCATTAGTCAGTTTAAATAAAATAACTGCTCTTCTTGAGTCCTTTTGTCACTTTAATCACTTTATGTGCCCTGAATAAGCTTTTTTAATGCACTAAAAATCTTTTTATCTGCACTGTTTGTTCACTGGTTTGCACTCTATCTGCCATGTGCCTTGCGCTGCTTTTATTTAACCTTATTTTTATTTTATTTATTTCTATTATGTCTTTTTTACATTCCCTTATTGTATAGTTATATCTTATATTTTATATTTGATCTAGATTTTTAGCCTCTACTGTTAGTGTTATCTGTATTCACCGGGGGTCTGAGAGTAACGCAATTTCGATTCTCTGTATGTATGTACTGTACATGTGGAAGAATTGACAATAAAGCAGACTTGACTTGAAAACATTAGTTTCATTGGAAACATTGGATCTGTGAAGCTTAGTAAGCTTAGCATATTCTTGACTTTATTTCCACTGGTAGAACTGGACTTGCACTGCAGAGAGCACAAAAGGATTGTACTTTTCAGTGATTCTGTCACACTGAGCTGTATGTTTGCCCAAAGTAGGTGGTTATTATCCATAATGGGCAGGTGCATTATGGGTAATGTGTTTGGTTCAGACCACATAGACCTTGGCATGCTTGTGTAAAGGTTCCATTAGTCTGGAAATTGAGCATAGCATTGATCATTGAGATAAATACACTGTACCTCTTACATGCTCCTGCTCTTTCCCATGAATAATAACTCTAACCCATATGTGGAAAGAAAATGTTCATGAGCAAGGCAGTAAGTCTAATATGATTTGTGGTGCATTTCATTAAAATTAGTAATTTAATTTAAAACTTGGTATATGTAACCATAATCAAATTTCTGGGCTGCAAGTTGTGTTTCTAGCTTTGATTCTTTTACTCCTTCATGATTTCTGCACCATTCTCATCACTCGTTTGAACTCAGCACCTCACTTCTTTTTCCCTGTCTGAATGTGAAGGCGTGTGAAAACTTTTTCAGTGGTTAATGGGACTTGGATGACAGTTCTCCTGATCCTATGAGTGTGTGAGTACTGCAATTCTGGAGTTAAGGTCAAAGTGTTGATGTCATAATTATCGTGGACTGAAGCTGCATGTCACATCAAAGAACATCGAAGTCAACACACGATAATGAGCTTTCAGGATGAGTGCTTTCAGCTGCCGTGTCCATCAATAATGACATCCTGACACTAGCTGCATCTGAAAACTGAAAAATTCTGCCTTCGGAGGACGCATTCCAAGGTAGGAAGGCATCAAGGCACGTCCGGATTCAGTGTTAGCTTCAGTTCCTGTCTCCTGAGATGCCTTCATCTGGCCGATTTTTGAAGGCAGCATAGATGTATCCTCCACTGACCTTTGATATCCCACAATCCTGTGCGTTCCATTCTGTGACAGGTAAGCCAAAAATTAAAGATGGCGTCTGAAAGTTGCGGTCGGTGGTCAGTTTGTGTGTAAATGTATGTTTTTGATCAACGTTTTCCACTTTTTATGTCATTTCTAGCGAGAAATTAATATTGCAGTAATTAAATATCCACTTAGTTATCACTAAAGATCTCTATATTTTGCTGTAGATCATTCTACAGCAAAATACTCTGCCTCAGAAGCCTGTCCAAAATCAGTTTCATGAGGTGCCTCAAAAACGCTGACTGCAGTCAAATTAGCTATTGCAGTATGAAAAAAAGTGAAAAATATAATGACCATTGTATATTAATTGCATTAAAACATTGTGATTGTTTATAAATTACGGTTGTAAATGTAGTTAGATACTGTTCCTTGGCATCCACATCTCTGATGTCCTCACCTGGTCCCATAACACCTCCACCCTGGTCAAAAAGCAGCGCCTTTACTTCTTACGGAGCCTTAAGAAAGTTCACCTGAATCCCAGGATCCTTGTGGAATTCTACCGCTGTACCATTGAGAGCATACTCACAAACTGCATCTCAGTATGGTACAGCAATTGCTCCGCATCTGACCGCAAAGGCAAAGCACTCCAGCGAGTGGTGAAAACTGCTCAACGGATCACCGGCACCCAGTTAACTGCCATTGAGAACATCTATCACAAGCGCTGTCTGGGCAGGGCAAGAAACATCATCAAGGATGCCTCTCACCCTAACTATGGACTTTTCACTCTCCTTCCATCCGGCAGACGTTACAGGAGCCTACGCTTTCAGACTAGCAGGCTCAGGAAGAGCTTCTTCCCCGAGGGTGTGACCCTTCTTAACGCCACACCACCAATCTAACCGGCACCTACTTTATTACTGCACTGGTCAAAGTACTTTACATACATGTATTTGCACTACTCATATTTTGCACAGACTGCACACTGTTCTAGTTATCGCACTGTAAACTAAGTTGTTACTGTACAAAGCACAGTAAACTATTCTATAAAAATATAATTGCACTACTGTTATTTTACGTAGAATTCATTTTAACAATAATTTTGCACACTCATCCAACTGTATTTATTACCACTGTTTTCACATTGCTGCTGTTCATAATGTGTATATATAATCCTGCATTGCTCTGTTCATTATGTACATACAATCCTACACTGCACATTCTGTAAACCATAGCTTCACTTACTCTGCACTTTTATGTATATAAAACACTATATTCTTGCACTTCTGGTTAGATGCTATCTGCATTTCATTAGCTCTGTACTTGTACTCTGCATAATGACAATAAAGTTGAATCTAATCTAATCTAAATGCAAACAAATTTTTATCATTTTAAAATATTCACTACTGTTCAAATGTTTATGGTTGGTAAGATGCTCACCAAGGCTGCATTTATTTGAAGAAAAATACAGTAAAATCATAAATACTGTGAAATATTATTAAAATTTAGAATAGCTGGTTATATATTTTAAAATGTAATTTATTCTTGTGATGGCCATTACTCCAGTCTTCAGTGTCACGCGATCCTTTAGAAATCTTTCAAATATGCTGATTTTGATGCTCAAAATATATTAATTTTATACATAGTAGTATATCACAGGGGCCTTTTGTTTGAAATGGCTCTCAAAGAAAGAATCTTAATAGATTCTTCTTCTTTTACTACATTATTGCCATCATAAACTTACAGTATATTTTGTTTTATATGTATGTATCAGAGTGCATGATTCCTCTATAGAGCCTCAGCATTATGAGTATGTCTCAGTCATAAGCACCAATAATTTGAACACCTTATAAAATAAACCTCATTCTCTGTTTTTGATATCAGCATCATTGCACAGCACCCTCAGATTTCATTAAATTGTTTTACAATGGAGCTTTGGTCATAAAACTGCTATTGCAATATCTACTGCAAAAAAAGTTATATTATTGAGATTATTATTAAGTCAACATGATGTCTGGCATTTCTCTTCTCTCACAGCAGACTTTGATACGTCTCTGAAATGAGGGGAAACTTATTTCCTCTTTACCACCAGGAAGTCATAAACCTGTCAATCATATCTAATATATAATCCTCTGGAGGTAACTGTAAACCTGTATGCGTCTCTAAGAGAAGCAATATAAGGAATTATTTACAGGGATTGTGAGGGATATATAGCCGGCCTGTGAAGACAGGTGTTATTATAATGCAGTGTAGCTATATTCAGTTGCATATAACATATTCAGAATCGCAGCTGTAATACAGAGACCTCTATTAACCTGCAGTGAAAGTCTGATGCTGGCAAACACTAGAGAAACGCTCCTAATATGAGTAATGTGCTGCATAATCCCATGCTCCTTTCTCAAAGATTGGACAAAAGTTTGTATTAAACAGCATAAGCCAGGTAGTGACACTGTGGATCATCAGGGTTTATAAATGTATTTGGTCTGTTTGCAGTTGAATAATTCAGTGACAGAGAAAGAAATAAGCAGAAAGACACGCTGGACAATCCTCAAGCTCCAAAACACACATTAGAGCTGAATGTTTTTGAACCTTAAACCTTCAACTGCATGTTTATTTTGACTGCACTGACATTGTTTTGTGACAATGACAATGATCTTAAAGGAATAGTTCACCCAAAGATGAAGATTCTGTCATCATTTACCCTCAAGTCATTCTAAACCTGTATGACTTTCTTTTTCTGCGGAACACAAAATAAATTAATTTGATATTCAGTATTCAAAGAATGTTGATGATAACCAAGAAATTTAGTCATTATTTACTCACCATCATGTCATTCCAAACCTGTATATGTTTCTATCTTATGTTGAACACAAAATAAGCTATTTTGAAGAATTTTGATGGAACAGTTGTTGGTCTCCATTATCTTCCATAGTAGTTTAAGAAATACTATGTAAGTCAATGGGGACCTTCAACTGTTTGTTTACCAGCTTTCTTAAGAATATCTTCTGTGTTCAACATAAGGTAGAAACTCATACAGGTTTGAAACAACATGAGGGTGAGTAAATAATGACTAAATTTTCATTTTTGGGTGAACTATCCCTTTAATATATGTTGTCCTTCCACATTAATTTAAAAGTTTTAATGAATCGATTAAGCGTTATTCAAATAATAATAAAAAGATAGCTGATGGAGTTGTTGTTTTAACTATAAATTTGCATCTCCCTCCAGCTATCTTAATTTAAGACCAAAGACAAAGTTCTTTTTACAGAAATTAAAAAAAAACTTTTACTTTACTACAAAGTTTTGTATTTCAAATAAGTGCGTTCTATTCAAATATTCCTGAAAATTTGTGTTACGGTTTTCACAAAACCTTTAAACAGCATAACTGTTTCCAACATTGATAATAATAATCAGAAATGTTTCTTGATCAGCAAATCAGTATATCAGAATGATTTCTGAAGGATCATGTGACACTGAAAACTGGAGTAATGATGCTGGAGATTCAGCTTTGAACCACAAAAATTAATAACAACAATACAAAAAAAAAAAACAATTATAAAAAATAATAATTTTTTTACAATAAAAAAATGCTGTTTTTACTGTATCATCCAAGAAACCAAGCTTTTATATGTATGTATGTGTGTGAATGTGTAAATGTATTTGTTCATTTATTGATCAAATGAAGATAAGAAAAAATAAATGCTTCAGCCAAGATGCCCATTTGATATATATAGGCTTGAATAAAATTTGCACTAACAGCTCGCAGTCTTGGTCTTTGAACTCCAGTAGGGCGTGAAACAAACACACACTCTTTGGCATCCAAACAAACCCTCTACTGCAGTCTGTTTCTGGCTCTTTCTGTGGTGATTAACACACAGCTTACTTTCTGCTCCTCAAAGCTTGCTTCACAGTGTGTGGCAGCATAGGACGGATTCTCATGCAGTGCGTCGCTGCTGCTGTGGGCTTTGCTGTACTCACAGGCTGAAGAAGCAACAGGGGCCAGTCGCTGGGGTCTAAGCTTTAATTCACCACAGGACTCAAGTGCTTTTCACTTTTTGATTGAGGGCGAATGGGGCCGTGAAACGAGAAACATGGTGAATAAAAACGAATGACGCAGCCTTTGGCTTGACTTTCCTTCCTTGTCTTTCTTATTCCCCTGTCAAATCTGTCTTTCATGCACAGATATCCCTTTTGACATTATTTCTTTTAATAAAATGTTATGCTGTTTCTCATATTGAGTGGCATGTTGTTTTGCACAAACCAGCATTTTTTTTTTTTTTTTTTGAGAATCGATTTCTTTTTTTCTTTTTTTTTTTTTAAATAAATGGATCGGACTGATATAGGGTTACAAATTCAAACAAGCCTTTATCGGTTGTGCTTTTTCAAGAGAA
Organism: Cyprinus carpio; assembly: GCF_018340385.1. Lineage (NCBI taxonomy): Eukaryota > Metazoa > Chordata > Actinopteri > Cypriniformes > Cyprinidae > Cyprinus > Cyprinus carpio. The sequence continues at coordinate 8,529,599 of NC_056619.1, read as the reverse complement.
CCTGTCAGTGTAAAACATCACTTCAGTGCCTAAATTGCACACTTATCCCATTTGTTCCAAGTACTGTCATTCGAGCAAGACACATATCTCAAAGGGACCAGATACTGGAAACCAATGCATTTGCACTCGATATGATTTCTCATCACACCAAGGGAGAATTTTACCTCAGCTTCATGTTGACACTTAATCTGACAAACTCAAAATTTATATAAATAATTTACTGAATAAATAAAAAAAGTCTTTACTACTCTTTTTCCATCTGTAACAGTTTTTTTTTTTGCTGGTAGATGTTTTGCATTTTTTAGAGTTCTAGTAGACAAACATGGGTATTTGAAAAGCTTTTGATAACTTGCAGGATGTGTTGTGGTGTTGTTTAAAGGAATAGTTCATCCACAAATGCTGAAAATGTACTCACTCTCAGGCCATTGAAGATGTAGATGATTTTGTTTTGGAACAGATTTGGAGAAATGCAGAATTACATCACTTGCTCATCAGTGGATCCACTGCAGTGAATGGAACTCATTCTGAACGAGTTATAAGCCTTTTGAATTACGGGGACACTGAAAATGTCCTTCTAAATCACATTCTCATAATATTGTACCTATGTCACATGTCATTATACAAATTTGTGTCCTCATAAACCATAAACACACACATAACATAACACATAACTATATAACTATAGTTGAAAACAACAACAACAACAACAAATATTTGAAGAATGTGTGTACCAAACAGTTGCTTGTCTCCACTGACTTCCAGTCAGTGAGAACCACAAACTGTTTGGTTTCCAACATTCTTCAAAATATCTTATTTTGTGTTCAACAGAAGAAAGAAATATTTTTGCAGTTTTGGAACAACTTGAGGGTGGGTAAATGATGACGAAATATTCATTTTTGGATTAATTATTCTTTAAAATGTTGTACTACTTTAATTTGTCTGCAGAGCATGACTAAATTTCTAATAACAAATGCACTTTGTACACATTTTCAAGAACATAGTTTGACCACAGTCAGATGTGTCAAAACATACATGATAATAAGCACCATTAAGCAGTTTCTCTGTAAATCTGAAAGGTTATTACAGCAAACACCTTTCACATTTTATAGTCTGCCTTACATTAGCTGTGCTGTGTTGCTTTAGACATATTGACCTTCAGTTCCTTCCACTTTAGCAGCATGTTGATTTTGAGAGGTGTGTGTGTGTGTGTGTGTGTATCATCTGTGCCGCCTCATTACCTCTGTAGGAATGTGAAACACTTCTCATCAACGGGTCCTCCATTATCTTCACTGTTTGACACACACGCACACACACTAATACTCTTGCTCTTTAATTAGAAGGGATTTTAATGTTCAGCAGGTTTCATCTCCTCCAAGCCCCTCTGACATCCATCTTTCATTATAACTTGTAAACCGCAAGTAGTGTATCTAAATGTGTGTGCGTGCCTGGGCTTAATCAGTTTTCCAACTCTGAGACAGACAAACTAAGAACAGCACACAATTACACTCTCACTCACAGCCAAGCACACTTTCACCCAAACAAAGCCATATATTACATTCCAATTTGTGCAACATGACACTGTGATTTTATGGTCCTACACCTTCCACACACGATATAAATACATATTAATACATTTAGACCACTTTACTGACTGACTGCTCTCAGGATGTAAAGAGACTTTCAACCAGCATAACAAAAAATGTTTTTGAACCAAATCACCAACCCTGTTTGACCCACCTACTGTACAGACCTGTACAACCTTTACTTTTTGTACAATTTCAGTGTATGTTCTTACCATACTTTTTTTCCAAGCCATATAAAATGATAGTTTAAACATTAAAGAAAAACAATATTTTCAGAAAGAACTGCGACTGGCCTTTTTGTTATTAGATTCGTCTTACTGGGAAGTCGTGGCCTAATGGTTAGAGAGTCGGACTTGGAACCAAGGGTTGTGAGTTCGAGTCTCGGGCCGGCAGGAATTGTAGGTGGGGGGAGAGTGAATGTACAAGCACTCTCTCCACCCTCAATACCACGACTGAGGTGCCCTCAAGGCATTACTCCCCCGGGCGCCGCAGCATAAATGGCTGCCCCACTGCTCCGGGTGTGTGTTCACGGTGTGTGTGTGTTCACTGCTGTGTGTGTGCACTTTGATGGGTTTAAAAAGCAAAGCACGAATTCCGAGTATGGGTTACCAATACTTGGCTGTATGTCACATCACTTTCACTTTCATCACTTTCATATCATTAAACATGAATATTTTCAGAAAGAACTGCGACTGGCCTTTTTGTTATTAGATTCGTCTTCCTTGTCACATTACTGTTCAAAATGTTGGCGTTGGTAAAATTGTGTTCATCTGATGAAAAATAGAGTAAAAATATTAATAAATATAAATAAATGTGAATAATATTAATATATTAATAATATATAATAAATAGCAGTACAATTTAGAATAACTGTTTCCTATTTTAATATATTTTAAAATGTAATTTTCCTGTGACGGTAAAGCTGAATTTCCAAATCCCTCTGAAATCATTCTGATATGCTGATTTGATGCTTATGAAGCATTTATTATCAATATTTAAAACTGTTATGCTGTTTAATTTTTTTTTTTTTTTTTAAATAAATAATATTATAAATAATATATGATAAAAAAAAACAGCATTTCTTTTAAATGGAAACCTTTTGTAAAAAAAAAACAGCATTTCTTTTAAATGGAAACCTTATTAAAACAGTCTTCACTGGTACTTTTGATCAATTAAAAACATAATTAATCAATAAAAGAATAAAACAATTACAACTTTAAAAAAATTCAAAAAAAAAAAATCACTGACCACAAACGTTGAAACGTTGACCATTTATTAGCATTGTGACCAAGTGTTGATTCTTGTATGTAAGTCACTGAAAGTCATCGAGTCAGAACTGAAGACTAAAACTTACCTAAAACGTCAATGTTATTTGTTTGCTGCCTTAAAAGCATTGGTATTTACCTCTTTTGAAATCTAGTTTCCAGTTGCACTCTTTGCCAAAGACAACAGCGTCTGCTGAGAGATAGATTTATTGCCTTATTTGAGATAAAGCCTCCCGCCATCTTCTGTTTGTGTCATGAACAGAAGGTTCATTCATCCTCTTCAGGTCATTAGATGAGCCTGGCAATGACTGGTATGTAAAGCTTGTGTTTAAACATTATTTAGCTGCCATATAGTCGAGAGATCAGACAACACAAATGGTTGACTGGCAGTGAACAGGCAAATGAGATTTAGAGTAATCTCTCTCTTTGATGAGAGAACCGGCATCATGCATTTCTTTTAGGGCACATCAAGGTTAAATACGGCAGTTGGAACTCTTGGCACTAGTTCATGCTTTGATTGCATTTCTGTGAAAGGAAATATCTGAGCAGGGAGGAGCGTGTGGATTTGGTCACATATTCTTCTTTTGTTACTTATTATGTGTGTGGTTTGATGTACTTTTGCACTTTTGGAAGTTATCTGGCTTCGGTTGCATGTCCTTAAGGGAAATAGACCTCCGTCCTTCAACCTCACATCTGAAAAGAAAAACGATCACATGACCTGAAGATGGAATAGCTTTGGCTCTGTGTTTCAAAGATGCTGAAGGTGAATCCAGAGGTTTAAAGGAATAGTTCACACAAGAAATGACAATTTGCTGAAAACTGACTTACCCTCAGGCCACCCAAGATGTAGATGAGTTTGTTTCTTAATGGGAACAGATTTGGAGAAATGTAGCAATACATCACTTGCTCATCAGTGGATGCTCTGCAGTGAATGGGTGCCGTCAGAATGAGAGTCTAAACAGCTGATAAAAACATCTCAATAATCCACAAGAAATCCGCGTGACTCCTCCTCTTGTGAGACAAAATACTTCAACCTATTGCTTCTGGATAATAAACAAGTCCTCTATCTGTAACAATGATTTCTCTGAATTTTAATATTTTAATTGAAATTTAATTTAAAATATTTCTTTAAAAATAAAATATAAAAGAAAAAAAACTTGCTAATGGCAGTAAAATAAAATAAAATACTGAAGTAATATTTAAATAGTAAAAATTATTAACAACACATCACAGTGCTAACACAATTGAATGATACAACAAAGTCTTAGTGTAAGAGCACTTTGTTTAAAAACAATTGAATGATACTTCTGTCTGTTGCTGTTGCCCAAACATCAATCTATAGCGGGACAAAAATCTTTTGCATCAAATAACATGGGACATTTGAAACCACTTTTCTTTAAAACAATATTCATTCAAAAAAAAAAAAAAAAAAAAAAATCTCTATAAAAAAAAAAAAAATATCTCTAGATAAAGACTTCATCACGTATCTGCCATGATGTCAGCATAATATTTTCCCTCACGCAGGTTTCTGTCAGTTTCTCATATAAGAGCTGTTCGTCTGTGCTTTCTCAACCCGTTTGTGACCTGTGTCTGATACATCTGTTTGCACGGAGGGCGAGTGTACCGTCATGTTGTAACAAGAGAAACTGACATTTCGTACAGAGGGAGTGCGCTGCTTGAATTCCCAACGTTTAATGTTCCACATCTGCAGGCGTGATCACTGTTGAAAATCATTTCATGACAAGTCATTGTGGTTGAATGCGCGGCAGCTGAGCCATGGCTCATAATTCGTGTGTTTCCCACTGCCATGTTGCTGCTTGACAAAGTGTGTGTATATGTGAAATAAAAATGGAAACATATCTATGAGTCCGATCGTTTACACGTCTGAGGCCACAGGTGGTGTATTTCAGGCCTTGTGATCAGTCTCCATGGAGACAAAGAATATTAATGTATAAGGTGCCAAATGTACTCTCTTTCTCTTTCATTGCCTTTCTATCCCTTTCTACAACTACTCTTACAGGAAAGAACATCTATATTCTTTGATACTAAAATTACAGAAGAACAGCACAGCTTCAAAAGTAGAAACAGCGGTTCTTTGTCAAGGTTTTCTATATATCACTATAAAACCACATATATTCAAAGTTAAAGGTCATGTGTGTAAAAAAAAAAGTGAATGTGTGTGTTATAAATACAGTGTGTGCTGTGTGTGTGGTTTGTGTGGTGTTATATATGTGTGTGTGTGGTGTGTGTGTGTGTGGTGCTGTGTCTGTGTGTGTGTGTGCTTGTGTGTGTGCGTGTGATTTTTTTAGAACCTTGTGTGTGTGTGTGTGTGTGTGTGTGCTTGTGTGTGTGTGCAGTATAAAGTAATTTTTTTAAATATTTTTTTAGAACCTGTGATGATTTTCTTTTATTCTTTGATACATAAAAAAGTTATAAAGAACAGCATTTATTCAAAATAGAAATCTTTTCTAACAACAAAAATCTGTTACACTCTAAGTCTACTATCACTTTAATCCATACATTCAAAGTTAAAGGTCATCAAGATAAAAAAATAATAATAATTCTATTATAAATAAATACTGGATTTTAGAACTTTTAGAAGCATCCCTAAATAAATAAATATAATAAATAAATAAATAAATAAATAAATCACTGTTTCCAGAAAAATATGAGCAGCACAACTGTTTTCAACATTGATGATAATATGAAATGTTTCTTGAACAGGAAATCTGGACATTAATGATTTCTGAAGGATCATGTGACACTGAAGACTGGAGTAATGACACTGAAAATTCAGCTTTACCATTACAGAAATAAATTACATTTAAAATATATTTGAATAGATTTTTTTTTTTTTTTTTTTTTAATTGTTATAATATTTCAGAAAAATAATGTTTTTACTGGATTTTTAATCAAATAAATGCAGCCTTGGTGAGCATAAAAGACTTCTTTTGGAAATATTTAAAAATCTTATCGATCTCAAAGCTTTGAACAGTAGCGCTTTTTTCTTTGTGTTCAATCGATTTGATTTCCCCCAAACCACATTCAGATCAGAGCAGCTTCTGCTGTGAGTCTGGCTCTTTACTCAGGACTTTTGCAAGGGAATTATGACCCCTTGATCATAATTTCCACATCAGGATACACACACTCACCACTAGAACCAGAGTGTAAAATCAGACACCATCCTCAGTGGTGCCCAAACCACAGAAAGAAGTCTTGGATTGAACTTTGTAAACGTGGTGAGTGAATTAATGCTGTGTTATTCTATAAAACAAGAACATTAAAGCAGTTAATCATGTACTACATACATCTCTCTTGCTTTTTCTCTCTATAATTGTCCATGTTTATCTTTCAGATAAACACAGTCGAGGTTTCTGTATTCTGATTGTATGTGTTTATAACAGCATGCAGGATGGTTATGTGGTGATGTGCTATAAAAAACAGGGCTCTCTACAGTATATTTGTAAAGGTTGAGACATGAACAGAGTGAAGAGTTATTGTCAGTGCTTGACATTCATTATGATGCACGTTTGACCGAACAGAAGCCCAGTGTACAGAAATATTACATGTAGTTTATCAGAAAACCCTGGCTCATATTATCACAGTTTTCAATATTTCAGTGCATCAGTCAGAGGCATTTGTGGCATTATGTTGATTAAACAAAAAAATAAATGTGTCTCTTGTTTCTCTTCATGAAGAAAAAAATGGAAGTTACACAACCCTGAATATTCCTGTGGATTAAATCTTAACAAACATGTTAAACAAGAAAGAAAAGTTGTAAGCAAATGGAGTTTAAATTTGACTGAGTAGACAATCTCAAATGCATTATGAGTAATGTTGCATTATCAAAAGAATTCCTAGAAACGGAGTCAAACCTTCATTCATATCTTTCATGCCTATTTGTGCAATTCTCAGAATTCTTTTGTCATGCATAAAGAGAAAAATGTTTGATGAAATGTGCATGTTTACAATGGTTTTATAAAGGTTGTATTCAGAAAGCTTGGTGGTGGTCTGTTATCTAGTTATTGGCTTTTTAGGGATGAAGTGGATTTATGAAAGGGTTTTAAGAGTTGTTTCTCTATGCATTGTGACCTTGTGGGCCGTCTTTTGATCCTCTGTGATTAGGGACAGGGTCAGAAGTGACAGAAGGGTGATGACATCCTGTCCTGGGTCCTGTCATGCCAATTGGGGATTTTTGTAGTTTCATCAACTATAAGCACATTAACATCCAAGGCCATTTTTTTTTTTTTTTATTGTTATTAGTAATTTTTATTATTAATTATAATCTATTCTGAGACAAAAAGGCTGGCAAATATTTTATCATACCTTAATTTTTTAATTTTCTTATTTTCAAATGACTTTTATTTATAGAGTTATTGTTTTACTCTTGTCCCATATGAATATTTAAAACCTAGATAGCCTTAAGATTGTTTAATATTTTAAAGCCATTTTGATATTTTTTATATTAAATTAATATACTTTTTTTCCCTCAAATGTCTTTCATTTTTGGCATAATTTTCATCCAAAACCAACAACTGTGTCCCTAATAATCTAAAAAAAATATGCAAATGTTTAAGTTTGTGGACTTTTATTGACCAAAGAGACAACAGTTGAAATACTGTATGAGACGTGTGGAAAAAATTCCAGGTAAAATCATTTGTTCATATTTTTATTGTGCTTTTTTGTACAGTCCAGCTGTAATTTTTTCAAATTATGCAAAAAGTTTATTTTTTTAATTGTTTACTTAATTTCAATTTAAATTTAATTTTAGTTTTTATTTATTTATTTAGTTTTTTACAAAAATACTGAAAGTGCTTTTTCCATCACATACCCTCCGTTATATTTTAAGATATGGTGGAAATGACACTGACTGGTTCACATGGCCAAAAGGGCCCATAGCTGAAGAAACACAGTTACACAGATATATACACAATTACTCTGATGACGACAGTCTTTTGGCAGTTTGTTCTGGGGTTCCAGTAAAGGACATTATTGCTGAATCTGACTCACGGATCAGGTCCTGGCAGGACAGATGTGTCTTATCAGAAATGGAGGCATTAAAAAGTTGTGTGTGTGTGTGTGTGTATGACTGTAAGTCTTAAATCTCAGAGTGGGCAGCCAAGGCTTTCCAGTCAGAGACCGAAGATGAGTGTATTATTAAAGGTCTGGAAAGAATGAACGCAGCAGACTTTAACACCATGTGTGAGTGTATCAAGGAATGTGCGTGTGCTAAAAAAATGAGTGACTGTGTCTCCATTTTAAATGGCAACTGGTGGAAATAAATTTCCATGTTGGAAAGTCCACTTGAAACCAGCTGGTAGGTGATTTTACATGCTTTGTGGCTCGTCACAGAGTGGATCGATTTACCTTAAAACATTTTTCACAAACTTTTTTGGTCTGTGATTTAAGGCAAAAGTTCTTGCAACCCACAACATACAATTAAAATATACATTTCAAGATCTAACTGGCAAATTATGTTTAATTAAAAAATTTAAAAATAATAACACCTTTTAACAGTTAAAAATTGTAATAAGATGTAAAAACAAAATTAAAAAAAATCTAAATTTATTTTACATTTAAAAGGATAGGTCACCCAAAAATGAAAATTTCTCCATTAATTACTCACACTTAGAATCAGAATCAGAATGAGCTTTATTGCCAGGTATGGTTACACATACAAGGAATTTGTTTTCGTGACAGAAGCTTCCACAGTGCAACAGAATGACAGCGACAGAACAAAAAAACACAGATAATAAAAGAATAAAAAATAGAACAAGTAAGGAATAACAATATACAAATTGACAATTGTATGTGCAGGTATATTACAATAAACAGTTTTGTATGTACAGGTATATTATGTGCAAGCTGAAGTGTAGACTAAGTATGTGTGTTAGATAAATAAGTGTATGAGTGTATAAATAGTGTTGTGTGTTCCACAGTTATTGTCACGTGTTCATTAGATGGATTGGCTGAGGGAAGAAACTGTTCCTGTGTCTGGTCGTTCTGGTGCTCAGAGCTCTGTAGCGTCGACCAGATGGCAACAGTTCAAAGAGGTAGTGTGCTGGATGTGAGGGGTCCGGAGTGATTTTGCCAGCCCTTTTTCAGTTCTTGTACAGTTCTTGAATAGAAGGGAGGGTTGTACCGATGATTCGCTCAGCAGTCGGACTACCCTCTGTAGTCTTCTGAGGTCAGATATGGTAGCGGAGCTGAACCAGACAGTTACTGAAGTGCAGAGGACAGATTCAATGATGGCGGAGTAGAACTGTTTCAGCAGCTCCTGAAGCAGGTTGAACTTTCTCAACTGGCGAAGGAAGTACAACCTTTTCTGGGCCTTTTTCACAATGGAGTCAATGTGAATGTCCCACTTCAGGTCCTGAGAGATTGTGGTGCCCAGGAACCTGAATGACTCCATTGCAGTCACATTGCTGTTCATGATGGTGAGTGGGGGGAGTGCAGGGGGGTTTTCTCCTGAAGTCCAATATCATCTCCACTGTTTTGAGAGTGTTGAAGCTCCAGGTTGTTGAGACTGCACCAGACAGCCAGCTCTTTAACCTCCCGTCTGTAAGCAGACTCGTCACCCGTCCTGAATGAGGCCGATGAGTGTGGTGTCGTCTGCAAACTTCAGGAGCTTGACAGAGGGGTCTTTAGATGTGCAGTCGTTGGTGTAAAGGGAGAAGAGCAGTGGGGAGAGAACGCAGTGAGGTCAAAACAAGCTTGTAAATCCTGCTCTGCTTCATTAGTCCATCTTTTTACAGTCCTTAAAACAGGATTAGCTGATTTCAGTTTCTGCCTGTAGGTTGGAATAAGATGAACTAAACAGTGATCAGAGAGCACCAAAGCTGCCCGTGGGACAGAGCGATATGCATCCTATATTGTGGTGTAACAGTGATCCAATATATTACTGTCTCTGGTGGGACATGTGATGTGCTGTCTGTATTTTGGCAGTTCACGGGAGAGATTTGCTTTATTAAAGTCCCCAAGAATGATTACAACAGAGTCTGGGTGTTGTTGTTCTGTTCCAAGTTTTGGCGCCATTACGTAATAATAACTTATCTTGTCCTAAACCCATAAGACCTTAAATAACTTCGGAACACTAATTAAGATATTTTTGATTTAATCCGAGAGCTTTCTGAACCTGCATAGACAGCATCAGTGGAGTATTTTAATTTTTGAGTGAACTATCCCTTTAATATATATATATTTATTTTAATATATTTTTTAAAAAATATATAATTTATGAACAATGTGATTCCAAATACAATTGATGTCAAAGCTGAATTTTCAGCATCATTACTCCAGTCTTCAGTGTCACATGATCCTTCAGAAATCACAATATAATATGCTGATTTGCTGCTCGAGAAACATTTCTTATTATTATTAATGTTAAAAAACAGTTGTGCTGATTAACATTATTGTGGAAACATAAATTAATATGTCTTTAAAATGCCTTTACTGACACTTTAGATCAATTTACTGTGTCTGTTCTAAATAAAAGTATTATATTATTTCATAAAAGTCTTTGAGCGATTGTGTATACATATTAAAAACATACCTTAAAATACAGTAAATACAAATCCCCTAAAAGGCATCTTTAGTGACCATGTGGAGTTTTGACCTCAAGCTTGAAAAATTCTGACCTTAAAGGAGTTTGAGCTGCTACAAGAAGACCGAATCCATCTTGGTCAAGCTGGACCAGCAAAAAACCAGCTACCATCTGTATTTGATCTGTATTTCTCCCAACAGGCAAACATCTCAATCCAGAGCAGTGTCGATTGTTCCTTGGTTGTTGTTTGCGTGTGTGCGTCGGGACATGCTCATTTTTTCCAGAGCCGTGCATTTGTGTGTCCTTTTTCTGCATTGAGCTAATATTGTATTATAAACACATCACAGGCCATGTTTACACTGCATATATGCATGCATCTTTTCACCAAACCAGTGAAAACAATCATCTGAACAAATCTCAAAAGACCGGCCAATAAATCGCCAGAGAAGCCTTTCACAAAGAGAGCAAGCTCCCGTCAAAGCCGTCCTAACCAGCATGACTACAAACACACTCGTTAATTAGTCAACAGCTTAGTGATCTAACCACCCGCCAGGAGGGCAGGGTAGAGGTCAAAGTGAATGACCTTGTCTTCATCGGTCGTCGTGGCAACCGGGCCACCCGATCTGTCAAGCACTTCTTTTCAGCACGGTGGGAAAGCATGTTTGGCCCAGGACCCCTATCATCCTCTGCTCATTGGACTACAATTCCCAGCCATTGGGCATGGGAGTCAGGTTTGTGCAAGAGCCGCCAGTCAGGGTTAAAGTATAGCCAGGCACAAAAGCAGGCTAGAGCGAACACAGTGGGCTGGAAAACTAGAAGTCTGGAGATGAATGCCCAGCTTTTCTTTCCAGTTCAGCCGAGGAGGAAGAAAAGGACGGAGTGGCAGGAAATGTTACTCTAGTTTCTTCATTTTGAATGTGCTCCTTCCCTGCTTTCTTTGCTCTTTTGCCCTTTTCTTCCTCCATTGCTGCGCGCTGTCCCTTTCATGCCTCTCTCTCGCTCTTCGTATTGCTCCATCCTAATGGATTTATCTTTAGCTCGGCCCTGCGTTGAGAGGAGGAACATTGTGACATGGCCTATTTTGCTACAACAAGGCTCTTCCATTAGCACAGGGTTTGTAAATAAATAAATAACGGTTACAAAAGGTGCTCTCGTTGGGAAGAGTGAACGTCTCACATTCTGGTCTTCGTGCACTGTGCTGATGTCGTTCACAACTATATACGTCATACGGTTCTTTCCCAGGGGCGACTAACCTTCAGAACGAATTGCCAGAATTCATGGCCGAATGATTTAGATACTGTATCGTAGTCTCTAAAGGACAGATGATTTGAACAAAGTTTCTCCTTGAGTTATAGTCTCAGTATCATTCCCCTCTGGCCTCATATAAAGGTAAAAGAGGAAGCAGAGGGAGTTTTAAAGTGGTTGACTGAGTGCTCTGTGACTCCAAATTATATTAAAAACAATGTACTTTTAATCGTTTTCATTTTAATTGATTCAGTTTCTGAGCGGCTGGGTGAACCAGAAGTCCCTGGGATTGTACATTTCAATCATAAGCAAGTCTTTTTTGGCCTTCTGGGAATATGAAAATAATTGTTATTTGTAATCGATAAAGTTGGTTGGTATTTATTTTATTTTAGTGTGTTGCTGTTTAATTTGAAGACATGCATCTGGCTGGACTTAAAATAAATCATTTTTTAAATACCTTGTTGATTTATTTGTCCACTACAAATGAAAAACAGAGAGAAATTACACTGGAATTGGTTTAAGTTTAATTATTACTAAGGAGATTTTGTTCAGTTAAATTAATGAATAGCTTTTATAAAAAAAAAAAAAAAAAAATTACTAATTTTTTTCATACCCCAATACAAGTTTTTTTTGTTGTTGTTGTTTTAAGGATATGTCTAACAAAACTTATTGAGGTTTGTGTTTGAAATAAGAATAAACAATTTACCAATGGATTAAGAAAAATACACTTAATTCTCTGAGCCTTAAGATACATTGAAATGGTTCTTCAAAAGTAAACTGTAATGTTATCCTGTTTTAAGGATGCTAAATATTTTATTGAAAACAAAACAAGTATAATGTAATACACATACTGATTACATTTTTTAGGAGCCGTATGCAATTATTATTTTTTTTATTATATATTTTTTTTACTGTACTATAGCATAAAAATCCCATAATATGTTTGGAGTTATTTAGGAAAAATACTAAATATCCAAAAAACAATGCTACAATCAGTTATTCTGCTTTGAATTTTGCTTTATGTGTCAGAATGTCTGGGGTTTTTTTTTTTTTGTTGTTGTTGTTTTTTTGGTTTGTGTCAATCCACCCACTGCTAATTTACCTAATAGTATTTCAACACCCCTGGTTGCCAGTTGGCAGAAAACGCAACATATTGCAGCCATGAAAACCAGCAAACAAAATAAGTCCAAGATTATACAGATTCTGCAGATTCTACACCTATTCTGCAGATTCTACACAGGGCTGGCAAGTCTACTTTCGATTCTAAAAAGCCTTGGTATCCATCTGAAAATCTCCATAACCAAAGACATATTAAAGCTTGGAGAAATCATCGCATCAATTTACAGTGTAAAGCTTGTTGCCTTTCGATGTCAATTTTGCTTGTTCCTGTTGCGTGTCCTCAAGGAGGAGGGGTGGGAGAAACAACTCTCTCCAATATTTTGAATTTGGACTGCAGTACCCATTTCAACTGCTATCTGTCATTATTTCATACTACACCTTTAATTAAAGGGATAGCTCACCTAAAAATGAAAATTCTGTCATTAATTACTCACCCTCATGTTGTTCCAAACCTGTAAGAACTTTGTTCATCTTCGGAACACAAATTAAGATATTTCTGATGAAATCCAAGAGCTTTCTGACCCTGCATAGACAGCAACACAACTACCAGGTTCAAGACCCAGAAAAGTAGTAAGGACATCGTTAAAATATTCCATGTGACATCAGCTGTTCAACCATAATATTATGAAGCTACAAAAATACTTTTTGTGTGCAAAGAAAATAAAAATAACAACTTTATTCAACAATGTCTTCCATGTCAGACTTCAACTCATGTTCAAAACAGTAACACAACAAATAAGATTAATTCTGACAGTTCACTCACAATGAAAAAGTATCAAGATATTTAAGGTGAGACGAAACAAAAAAACAAAAAAGAGTGCTGGATGAGGTGGATATTTACCTTGCAGACTTGCAAATGTCTTTTTCGTAGCTGTTTGATGCATAAATTTAACTTAAGTTTTTCAAGGTTTGTTTAAAATAAGAACAATTTGCCAAATAAATAAGTAAAATACTCCCAATAGTTAAAAAAAGAAAAAGTATGAGGTTTTAATGAAAATACTTAGTGTGCTTCAAACAACATTAGATCAGTTTGTTGTAGCCCAAAAAAACTTCACTTTCAAATCTTAAAAAGACTTTTTGTAGATTCAGGGTGTTTTAGTTCCTATTCCAATATGTTACTTTTGCAGTTGTGTCTGTGAGTCAGACCACTGTCAAGGTTTTTCAAGATAATTATATCACGCTTTGTGAGGCAGAGGCGAAAGGATTCTGTTTGGGCATCCATCATTTCAAATGCAAGATGTTTGTAGTAGGAATTCAAACTAAGATCTCCAGGCTACAAGTGTACCTTCTTGTGGTGAAGCAGATGCTAATAGATAAGACCATGAACTTGTTCAACCTTTTCCCTTGGCGTTCTCTCTCTTTCGCTGCATTTGCATCTTCTCCTTGCCTTCAATTACCCTCACCCATAATGCATTTCTAAAGCATGAGGTGTTCAGGGCCACTGCAGACCAAAGGCATCCTGAAGAGCGTTTGGCGAATAAAACCCTCCCTGCATACTCCACTTGTGGGCTGTCAGGAGAGAGCGAGTGAGAGCCTGTTTACCCAAAGCAAGGTTTCAAGTGTGCTCGCTGCACCAGCGAATGGATAAACCCGGTGAACCTGTCCCAGCCGGGCTGCTTCAGAAAACATCTGTACCCGCGCCACTGACCCAGGCTGAACCCCGGTAGCTTTCCGCAGCCATGTCCGCATTGATCGAGGTCGCCGGGAGGCGCTGATTTAAAGTCAGCTGTCCTCCTCTGCTTACAGATCTTTATCAGCACGAGCTGGGAAGCAGAACTGAGGCGGGAACAGCGTGGCACAGCAAACACTGACATACGAGAGCAGAGACAGTTCACGTCTCTCACGTTTGTTTCTCTTTCCTCTCTTGAGAGTCTCTCCCTCTGTCCTTTTTCTTTTCCAAGCCGTCAAATCTCCATCCATCACAAACATTGGCTTTTTCCACCCTCATCTGCATCAGTCTCTCCTACACATCTTTTGCGATGTCCTCAGCAGTGTGTGGTGTATTAACTGTGGTGCTGGAGATAGAAGCCTGTGCAGGAAGTGTATGTGGGTGTACGCCAGTGAGGCTGGTTGAGTCCAGACTGGCTTTAATATAAAGCCAAAGGCTCTTCCTCTGGGTTGTTTATCCACTGCTCTTCTTCTTAGGCTCATTCTTTATCCCTCATCTGTTGATCTGTTTTTCCTTCTTCTTCCTCTGCTCTTAATTCGAAATCCATTTGACCTGAACTGTCCTTCCTGTTCGCATTGCCATTCCCAACTTTGCCATGCCATGGAGATCCACTATTTTGCTATAAGCAAGACCGAAAAAAGTAATTTCCTTATTGTCAGGTTGTTAGTATTGACATTTAATTCAAAATCATTTTATATATATTTTTTTCTTATACAGTATGAATGCAGTGTCTGGTTAGCAGAATTTGCCAGGGAGTTAAAACTGTGTGGACATTATGGAAGTGTAAAAATAACTTTTATGGCACATTAGTTTAATCTACACTCTTAGGAAAAAAGGTACAAAATTTGTAACTGGGGCCCTTTCAAAAGTTACTAATATATGCCATTTGGAGTAAATATTTTTACACGGCTCTTTAAAAATGCCGGGTAGCATTTTTGTTTTGTATGCGTTTGGCCAATCAGCGTACACTTATAGTACGTCACTGATAGTTCTCCCAGAACTGTTTTAGACCCTACTCTGAAGTAAGAGCTAATTTAGTTTCCCCAAACGGAGTTCCTAGAACTAAATGCGTTCCTGCGAAAGCCCCTTTAGAAAGGGTGCTGCCTCAGTGACAGCTTTTGTACCTTTTTTTAGGAGAGTGTGCAGCCATCTTGGTAATGCTCCAAGTCTACACCCTTATTAATCTATATAAATTTGAAAATTTTCTTTATGGCTATGTCTACACTTATCTAGATACATATGAAAACTGATCTTAATCTCTACGTTTTGGCCTTCTGTCCACACTGAGATTGTGTTTTTGTCCTGATCTTTTTGAAGACGCTCTCCCAAATGAATACTTTTTAAAAACGCTGTTTTCATGTTTGTAGTGTGGACTCTGAAAATAGAGGTATTCAAAAACAATAATGCATTGTTTAATTGTGAAGAATATTGTACTGATAGATATCTGTGTTTATATTGGTATTGTGTCTGTTATGTGCTATGCAATTTCACACTGTTGCTTATACTGTAGTATGTTATGCTACTTTGTACACTTGCATCACAGTCCTGCAAAAAATTACTTGCTATTGACCCTTTGCAAAGACCCAACCTCCTTAGTCACTGTTGCTATTTAAGACAATGTATGGTGCTCTCACACCACACATCATGTTCTCACTCAGTGAAAAATGCATTGAAAAATGAAAGGACACTGACAACACGCTGACAGACAAGACAGAGCAGGTTACTTTTGTTTTGAAACACAGTCTTATCTTTAAAATGTTGTCATGTTTTAAGAAATTTGAACAATTAATACCGTTTTGTGGCTCTTTAATGTGTTGTGACAGATCGCTGTAGCATCTCAGTTCAAGTGACAAGTGAACCAAGCATCTCTTCTGCATTATAGCACAAAATAAACATGAATGAACATTAGAAGATATCTTGTTTCAACCATGGAAAGACGTCAGTACACACCATTTTTTGGATGTTGTTTGTTGGACAAAATGGTCAGATTGCCTGTCAGTGAACCTCTCAGTGAAGGATCAATTGCTGTCCTGTGGCAAAACATGAGGACAGTTGCGTTTTAGGCCAAACATATAATGGTGATTGATTGTGACCTGGATGCATCAGTGAATGGTGAGATATTTTGCTAAGTAAAATGATCCTACTAGAAGAATAGCGAGATAACTTTATGGGCCCTATCATACAACCGGCACAAAGTCTTTTTTGCTTGTTTCAGCCCAACGCAGTTATCATTTTCATGTCCTGCGCTACATTGTTTAAATAGCAAATGCATTTGTGTGCTCATGGGCGTGCTGGTCTGAAAATGAGGTGTGTTCAGGAACATTGCTGGTTTGTTGCTATTTTGAGGCAACTGAAATAGACTTCGCCACTGACCAACTAAAACCTGGTCTAAAGTCAGTGGTGCAGTATGTTTTTGTTATTTAAAGAGTGCGTTAGTAATATGTGCCTATAGGAGTCTCCACAACACGCATACACTCCCAGGGCATAAATCACAAATCGCACCTGTTCATATGTATGTATGGCATTGTTGTGCCTGCTGTTCACTTTAATAATATTCAGTTGATGTGCGATTACATGTTTTTTGTCAATAAATGAATAAATATATAAATTAAATGAATACAATGTAAATGTGTGCATTTAAATTAACTCTAATAAATAAGTATAATTAATCAGTTAGGTATTAAGTATATATTACTTAGAGTACTGAATGATCTTCCCACCCCTTTTCGGACTGCTGAATCCCTGACAATTTTCAAGTGACAGCTGAAAACTCAACTTAACTTTATCCTAAAAAAAAAAAAAAATTACAAAAAAAAATCTTTCTCTTTATTTATTTATTCCTTCTCTTTCTAGCTTTTACTTATCTGAACAATGCCTACAACTTGGTATTACAAGCACTTCCTGTGTCTGTTTGCCTCTTTAAGAAGAATCGCTTTATGCATTCCCCAATTGTAAGTCGCTTTGGATAAAAGCGTCTGCATAATGACTAAATGTAAATGACTAAATGTATAGTCATGTATATTTAAGCAATATACTGTAGACATCGCTAATTGCTCAACACTACTCATGTCCATCGCCTAAAGCTTCTTGTCTGAAAACCGTCTAACAGTCACTTGTTTATGCTTGTGACGTTGCTGTAATTTCATCTATAGAAAAGATAAAATGGAGTAGAAATTGTTAGCAGCCTTTGTGTGCATTCATTCAACCAGTCTTTATGATTTCATCTCCTCAACTCTGTGCAATTGTCAGATTTTGATCATATCATGCAAGAAGCAAAAGCATTGTGTTCTTTAAAATCTCTCTCATCTCTGTCCTAAGAGGAACCTTATTTTCAGCCACTCACTAATAAGAGATAATGGACAGAGAAAGACATCTTTGTGTAACTGGCTATCTGAACTCTGCTATAATTCAGCATTGGCGTGTTGGTCTTCCCAACAAACAAACACTTCTTTATGCTGAAAAATTCTTGGACAGGCAAGCAACCGACGGGCGACATTCAGTGTAGTTTGATGGCTTTGGTTTCTTGTCTCGAGAGTGAATGCTTACTGTAAATGACTCAAGTCATAGAAAGAGAGATCAGATTGTGATTAGTCTAAACTTTACTGACAAATTTGACATCAGGTCTGATCCACATTACAGCTTATTTTGGCCAAGAACTGCTTATTTTGATGAGAAGAGGCCATTTTTATTTTAAATAGATGATTCCAAAATAATGTGAAACCAATACAAAAAATGTACGTACACACAATAGCTTTCAAAAACTTTTTTGACAATTTATTTGATCAAAAATACAATAAAATGATTAAAACTGTGAAATATCATTGTTTTTTTTTCTATTTGAATATATTTTAAAATGCATTCTGTTCCTATGATGCAAACTGAATTTTCAGTCTTCAGTGTCACATGATCCTTCAAAAATCATCCTAATATAAAGAGATAATTTGCATTATTTTTATCAGTGTTGAAAACATTTGTGCTTTTTTTTTTTTATAATATTTAAAATGTCTTTACTCTCACTTTTGATCAATTTAATGCATCCTTGATGAACAAAAGTATTTAATAATTTTGAACGGTAGTGTAAATAGTACTGCATCAGTCTAGTATAGTGAAATAATGGAAAATCTGCCCATCCAGGTTATAAGAAAGCTCACACCTACCAACCACCCAGAACATCCTCGCAACCACACATCAACTCCCTAGCATGCACCCACGACTGGCTGCGAGCATAACAATGCTAAAATAATATTCTCTTTTGCTCTGTTCTTTCTATTGTTATCTATACCCAGGGCTCTTGTATTGGGTTGCACAAAGATTACACCATGCATGTATACATTACATAATCGCCATGAGAGAGAAAACAGCCAATCAGCTCAGCTCTAGCTCAATATCACACATTCTCTTCACGACCTTGCTGAGGCTGCATGCATTTTTTTTTCTCCGTTTCTATCGTTTAGGGAGCGCCGGTGTTCCATGAATATATATTGTCCACATGGGATTCGGCGCTGCACTGTAATAGTGTTCACATAATATATTCTCAGCTTACACCGACAAACAAAACAAAATGCGCATAATCAGTGTTGTTGAAAGCAGCACAATGACAAACACGTTCGAACACTAACAGCACTCCCATTTATTTTTCACAGAATCAATATATTTTTCCTTTGGGCCTGAGACCTTGAGAAAGACATTTACATTCTCATGTAAGGGCCACTCGCCGTGGTTCAGTGTAGAAGAGATGGAGCTTTTGTGTTTTGTTACAAAATAACAGTCTAGTTTGGTTTGGAGACCATTGTTATTAAAGGCACTGTCTTATTTCCAGGAGCAATTAAAAAGTTGTGTTTCTCACAACAGCTGTCTCACTTTCTTTAAGTTTATGTTTTTAGACTGAAGTGGATCATTTTAGCAGCATCACTTTCATTAGAAGTAAAGTGTGCCTCCTCTGAATTTTCAAATACACCCTTTAGTAATTCATCCTGCCATCGACTCTGAACATTTGGGTTTATATTTTGTTCCCGGGCGTAATTTTCCATCTCCTGGGTGTCGTAGACTGTTCAATTCTTCATTATGTTTATTCATCTGTTTACAAACCCATTTATAATTCTACTCTGAGCCTTCAGCATGACATAAATTCCAATTAAAATTTCACAGGCCCTCAACTTCCATATTCCCTAATTAGTCTAGTGCAGCAGAGGTGCCAATCTCTGTGTTGAGGTTGGCAATAAAAGTGAACCGAGTAACATTTTCCTCTAACCTCTAACCTAAACCAACAGGGATAACACAGAAAGCAGTTTTCATTACTCCTGTCTTTTCCAGCACCAGCATTTTATAACTTTCTCTGACATTGAGATGAGAGAGGAGAGCGGTTTGAAGAACTTTTGAAGCGATCCTCATAACCCTGTCACAGGCCTTACTGCTGCCTCAGATATTTCACCTTTTATCGCATCTGGTGAAGTTTAAAAGAATAAAGAGGAAAAGTGAGGCACACAGAGGGAGGAAAAGCTTGAAGAATAGAGACAGAGACCAATTCTGAAAAAGGCAGACAGACACACACAGCACAAAGCACAGCAATTTAGAAGCCTTTAAATTTGTTTATAAAGCCAAACTCAGATGGAGAAGAAAGCTGCAGTGTGGCCATGTAGTATGTGTTTAATTCAAACTGCATAAGTTTAAAAATGAGCCCAAAATCAATGTGCTTATTTGAAATGAAAACTAACCAGACAAAAATCGAACCAAAATCAGACAGTCTAATGAGGACACAGTTACAAAACAAAACACAAAACATTTGCTTTTCTTAGAGAAACTTTTGTGATAGAAATAATAGGTGGAAGAAAAAAAGAAGTGAGTGAATGCAAAGTTTCTCAGTGAAATGTAATAGTTTTGTGAAAGAAAGCAAATGTTTTGTGAGAGAACGCAAAGTTTTTAGGGGAACACAAAACTTTTGTGAGAGAATGCAAAAGCTTTGAAATATAATTTTTCCTCTTTTTTTTCATATTTTTTCCCATCACCCTTAGGGGCTCTGGAATTTTCATTAAATTTTCATTAAATTCATTTAAATTTTTCAAGTCAAATTAAGATAGGTTTGTAAATGAAAAAAAAAAAAAATAACTCCAGACATTTGCCAAACTGAACTTTCTAGTTGTAACTGTTTATATTTGTTTTAAATACTTTGGAGTACCATGTTAATACCGAGTATTTGTACCATGATACCACCATTAGACTCTGTTAGTCTTTGGTCTCCTAATATTTTGTTCTGCAGATTTCTTTTGTGAGTGCATCAAGTTACATTTTTCAACTTTAGTTTCCAAGTCAAAAGTTTAATAGTGTAACTGACAACTAGATTGACAGTCTTGAGTAAGCTGGCGTCAGTCTGCCTCTCTTGACTTTATGACTTTAATATCTGACGACACTATCCCGCAAATTTCATCATACTTTCAATATTCTCTCTCATACTCGCACTGCTGCACTTTCTTTTTTATCTGTCATTCTTCCTCCCATCCATTTAAAATGCAGTCAAATGAATGGAGCCGCATCCCTGTGGATGAGCAAAAAAGTTTGTTGTTTTGTCCTTGAGATGCCCACTTCAATTCAGTTATGCTTAAAACAGTTACCTTCTAGGATACACCCATTTAATAATCCAGTTTTCTGCCGGCGAAATGGCTGAGCTTTTGCTGTGCAATATTTGGATAAATAGCCCTCAAAAGAAGATGATTCATCCCTCGAGTAATGAAGACATATGGTTTTTGACTGAACGGATGCATTGTTATGCTCTGTTGCAGATAATGTTGAGAGGAAATACAGTGGTACAATAGATTCCATAATAGCCGCCTCACAAACTGGCCTTGTTAGTAGTGTGTTTGTATGTGTGTGTGTGTATGGGAGGGGATGTGATTATGGTCCACCAAGCCTGCCAATAGCGTGTATTTAGCTGAGATGAAGAGTGGGTGCACATTGTCTGCATGTCTGGCGGCGATGAACGTTGGCGCAATGAAATGCTGAGTATTTGGGTGACAGTAGCGGTGGGTTTCTGGTGCCAAAGATGGCTGCTAGCTGGCATGGCAGATTACATCACCGAGCCCATCAGTTTTAGCTCCCATCTAACGTTACAACCAGCATAGTCCCTCAGACCATTAGCAATCACATCCCTGTATACAATTCACGTCCTGTCTCGGTTAAGAGGCAGGTTTTATTCGCTACAGTGTTTTAAAACCCTCGATTAGACAAGTGGACATTTTATGCTTTTGAGGGTTTCATATCAGCATAACACAGTCAGATGAATTTGGTCTTTAGTGAAGCCCTCTGATTTCATTTCAGCAAACTCCACAAGAATTAGCATATGCTCCCCACCTAACTTCACTGTTTTATGTTGACGGATAACTCATGTTCAAAGGCAAAATGACACAATTTGAACTGGTAAAATGTAATAATTTAAAATGAACAACAGTTTAAGAATATAAAGCAGAAATGTCAATGGATTCAAATATCTAAGCACACAATGTTATTTTAGTATTATTTATACAATTTTATAGAATTTATTAAAAATTTGAATGAATTTGAATTAAAGTTTTCATTTAAAAATCTTTTAGTAATTTATACACTTTTGATATTTTTGTTTGTTTTTTATATTTTTATTAAATTAAGGT
Source organism: Cyprinus carpio (assembly GCF_018340385.1). Taxonomy (NCBI): domain Eukaryota; kingdom Metazoa; phylum Chordata; class Actinopteri; order Cypriniformes; family Cyprinidae; genus Cyprinus; species Cyprinus carpio. The sequence continues at coordinate 8,507,535 of NC_056619.1, read as the reverse complement.
TTAATTTATTGTTATTTCAGTTATGTCATCTTAAACTTATTGTATTTAAGTTGCCAAAGCAATTCTATTTTATTTGATTTCAGCTTGATTTAAGTTAACAATTTTTTTTTTTATTTTAAATTTTTTTTAGATTAGAATTTAGCAACTTTTCAGACTACCGTAGCCATTTTTTCTTCCAAAAGCACTTAGCAACAAATGTAGCAATTTTTAACATTTATTTGGCAACTTTTATCAACTTTTGATAAGTGACAAAAAAAATCCACACATTTTCCATCCAAATTACACAAAAACAGGAAACCAGATGCCTAGCAGTACACACATCGGGTGTATTGAGTTAGCTGCAATTTGCAATTTTGCAGTTTAATAATAATAATAATAATAACAATAATAATTGAATAATTGTTAATTTATGATACACTTTGTTAGTAGCGTGTACCTGCGATTGCTGATCAGTTAGTACACTGTAAGAAAACTGGAAAATGGAAAAGATACTAGTAATTTTCCTGGACATTATCCATTATCCACTGTAACCCTGTAACCTGAAAACACTATGCGTAATTTAAAATGCAGGTAGAAAATTTGTTTCATATTAATATAGTAGATTGTGCCCCCTATGCTATATATTATTCCCCTATACCTAGAGGGAGGTACTGAATCTACACTATAATTACAAAAAAGTTATGCTGTAACTTCAGTTTACTTACTCATATCTTTGCAGGTTGCATATCTGGTTGTTACCCCCTTATTACCCAAACATAACACATCCTTCCCTTATACCTACACTATAATTACAAAAATGTACACCGTAAATTCAGCATACTTACGTAGGTCTTTGCGAGTTGTAATCTAAAGTGTTTTTTGTTACCAGTAACACTTTTGGCACATTAACACATTCAGTTTCTTTTCAAGGAAAGAAATTAATAGGCCTCTTGTTTAATCGTTTACTCATCTCACTTGCACAAAAAACAACTCTCAAACGGTGTCTAAATGCACTGGAAATATGAACACAGAACTCAATGCAAATCTACAGCAATTGTTCAGTAAGTTGTTAATTTCCAATGCAAACGCCACAGTTAGTGAAACAAATGAACGTTTATGCAAATAAGCAGCAACACGATTTAGCGACTACCAATGGGAGCACAGATAGTGATTCGCTGCTTGATACGCTTGGAAACCATGACAGAGTATGAATGCCAGCTAGACACCAACAGCACCGCAACCTCCGGCCATTTAAGTGTGAATAAACATCTTTAATCACTTTAGCTTAGACAGCCTTCATTGTTATGCTAAAAATGCATTAGATTATAACGAGTGTGAATGTAAGTTGAGATGTGTTCATAATGTGAATTTCAATGTCATTAAGATTACATCATACATTTTCGTTATTGCTGATTTTAGCTCTGAAGCTTCAGGCAACTATATTTACTGAACAACTTGGAGAATGATTCACAGTAAACAGTCGTTAACCTCACTCACTTTATTAAATAGAGTCTGGAAACAGTGACATTTAGAGTAAATCAACAGTAATGGATATATAAATAATAAATTAACAGAAAACAAACAAGCTGTGGGATAAATAATCACCCTTAAAGTTCTCACCCCGCTGTGTTTGCCACCTCAGGGTAACAGGCCCAATTAATATTTATTAATTAAAAGAACCCTGATGATTGCATTTCTCTGCCCGGAGGCATCAATACAACAAGGCATCAATACAGCCTAAATGCCTGCGACAGAAAATAAGCACTAAAAAGTGCAGTGGCTGTATAATTAATCATTGTGATTTCCCTCAGGGATCTGTAATTCCAGAAACAGCATGTGTTAGTATGCAGTATGCAGACCGGCTGTATTTCTAGTGGATGGCGTTGCTTAACTTTCAATATTCTTCTGCTGCCATTCCATTATTTTGTTTCACAATCACCAGACACACAGAGATTTGCACAGTTAGGGCCCTTTAATTTCCCCGATGCACAAAAGATGGAATCGCAGAATCCACTCATAAAAAGGGAATTTACAGAATAAATGCGGAATGTCACATAATCTGGCAAATTTTGGACGGATTAATCAAAACGTGACATGGACTAATGTTTAAATTAAGCCGCAAAAATGCCATTTAAATATGAATCCTGCATGTTCTGTCTGCCTCTGTGTGAATGAATTTACTTGATTTACGCGGTTTCATTTACTACACACTTACTAAAGCGTGTGACGCTCGCGCTGTTTTCAGTCTCTGCCGTCTCAATATATAAGTACATAAACACTAGAACTGCTCTGAGAGTCACTTAATGAGCATTTTACTATTTAAAAAAAATAATAATAATAATTTTTTTGAGCTACTGTAATATCATATACAAACAGAAACCTAAATGTCTTTACAGCAACCTGTCAAAAAAGTTAACTTCAACGGTTAACTTGAAGAAATTGTGACACATATATTACTTAATGTAATGATATTATTACTATTATTATTATTAAACCATTATTTTTAAGATATATTTACCAGAAAAAAATAGCAATTTATTTACCAGGAAAATGTAAATATACAACACATTATTTCTGAAAATAAATAAATAAATAAAATAATAATACATTTTATTTGACATAAAATCAATTCTTTACAGATGCTTTTGATTATTACAATTCAATGAAACCATTAACATGGAATCCAAAAACATTAGAACATGCAGTATTTGTTGTAAATAAATAAATAAATAAAAACTGAATTTCAGAGAGAGAAAAAAAAAAAACATTTCATAGGGCCTTAAAAATTAAATGTGATTAAAACATATATTAAATTTCATTAAAATTGTGTAAGTTTCAATTAATTAGACATGCTTTTTGATTAATAAAAATTTTATTTAACCATTGAAACAGAGTCTACAAATTTTTTTTTTTTTACAAAAAGGAATATATAAATATTAAAGTCAAAAAATAAAAACGGATTTCATAGGGCCCTACACAGTGCTTGCAGTCTGAGCGCTGTCCGTGCATTATTCATTACGATACTCTGCTTTTACTTTCTCTCTTCAAAACTTCTCTAAAAGAGTTATCCGAGGACTGGTTTCGACAAAATTAGGACAACTATTCCACCCCTTCCAACATCTTCACCCTCTCTGTCTAGCCCTCATTTGCATTGTGCTCTGTCCGGTGATGACCGCAGATGCCTCTCTCTGGGGGCCAAAGAGGGTTTCCATGGAGACTCGGTGGGTGTCTGCGAGCGTGAGGGTGGTCTGACGGATGGCGACTTCCTCTTTCAGCTACATGACACGAGCACAAAAAGAACAGCTCTGAAAGAGAGGGTCGAGAAAAGGGAGCAGAAAGGAGGTGAGGAGGGGCGGGCCGTGAGGGGTCAGGAATAGGGGTCAGTGTAATTTGCACAGTGCTGCTTCTCTTTGATAAAGGGCGGCGAGAGGGAGTGTGGTGCATCTGTAGGGTTCCTGACTGCCTGTGTGCCAGGAATATCCATCGCTCATTCAGGGCTTGTTGAAATACAAAGAAGCATCAGGAGAGAGAAAGTTTCCCCAGGAGATAAACACAGATCTGCTTCTCTTGTCTTTCTAATGGCCAGCGGACTGTCTATAAAATTCTGGGACATGATTGACAAAACATTCTTATTAATAATAATAGTTAATAATTAATAAAAATTGTTAATAAATTCCACTGCTGGTTTATGCTTTTTTTTTCTTAAATAAGAATAAAGTTATGAATATTTTGTATTCCCAAAAGCATTCCTTAAGCAAATAGTTCACCCAAAAATAACAGTTTGATGAAAATGTACTCACCTTCAGGCCATCATCAAATCCATCATTAATGTTTTATAATGTTTAATGTTTTAAAACATTTAACAAACAATTTAACTTTAAGATTCAGACAAGAGAACTTTTGAAAATAACACTTAATCCAGTGAAAAATCCATCCCTTGTTGTCATTTCACATCAAAATCCACTGCCCAGACAAATACATTTTATGTATTTTTTCACAAATTCCATTATATACTTTTTTTTTCCTTTGTTTGAATTTTTCTGGATTCCATTTTTTTCCGTTTGATTTTTTCTGGACTTCTTTTTAATTGTTAAATTGAATTTTATTAATCAATAAGATTGTGTAATTAATTAAAATCCTGAAACTTATACAATGTAACATCAAGTTATTTAAAGTTTAACAAAAATGTTTTTAGATCTCTATGAAATGTTTTATTTTTTCTCACATTCTGTTTTGTTGTTTCCAAAATCTGTTTAACCATGTCTAATTATTTCTATGCATAAAACTTAATTTATTTAATTAATTAATTAATTTATTTATTTTGTTACAATAGCCATATGAAATTTTTTAGTAGTAGTAGTAGTAGTAGTAGTAGTACATTCTACTGCACAATAGTAATATATTCCTGACACAATTTCTTCAAGTTAAACCAAACTTTTATTTTGATGGGTTGGCATGAAGACCTTTGAATTTCTCTGTGTATATGATATAATGATATTTATTCTCAAATGAAACTGTAAAATGCTCATGAAGTACTCTCAGAGCAGTTCTGGAGATGTTATTCATCTACTGTATTTATGTTCTCATTTAGTGAGACAACAGACAAATAAATCACCGCGATCATCACGTGTGCTTCAGTATGTGTAGTAATCAAAACCGTGAGTCTGCGTCATTCATTCATACAGAGACATGTTGAACATAAAGAAATTATATTTAAATAGTCTTTTTGCATCTTAAAATTTACAGATATTTACACACAATGTTAATTGATGGACTGGAGGGGTGGGACTTACTTGTGGATTATTGTGCTGCTTTTATCAGATGTTTTGGGTAAACTAATTCTTTAAGAAGAATTTGACAAGAAATCGTAAAGTTTGGGTAACTTCCAACTTGTCTTAAATCCACAAAACTAAGATATTTGATCAATATATAGAGATGTTTCAAATATTAAACATCGCAACATACAACACATAGGAGAGCATCCATACACAGGATGTTCATGCTACAAAGAGCACAGAAAGACTGCAAATGAATGCAACAGATTGCACCACCTTGAGACAGACGAGAGTGTTTAAAATACACAGCATATTAAAAAAAATATGATATCGGCTGAATACTGAACTCCAGGCATGCTAGTCGAAATGAAATTAGCATGTAGACTTATGATTATTACAGACAGTGCACAAAGATGCCTTTGAGGTGTTGTTCCACACACCATGGCCAGTTATTTTCTTCTTTAAAAAAAAGGTGTTCATAAGATTTTTTATAATAAACACTCTCACAAAAACATAATAAAATTTCTCTAAAACCCCCCCCCTTTCTCTAAAACCACATCTAAAAAAAAAGCACATTGTGAAAAATTTCCCCCCCCCCAACAAACACATATCAGCTTCTAGAGCGTGAATGTGGAACATCAGATCCTGAGAGACATCCAGCCACATTGTGATGGCAAAATATCTTCACTTCTGTTCTCACAAATGCTCACAGGGACAGAAGCCAATGACAAAATTATAAATGGGCTGCATTATTCTTAGTCTCACTTTACATACGGTTGCATAAGAAAGCGCAGAGCAGGTATTGAGATGGCCAGCGTCTGATAAAACTCAGATGAAAGCTTGATCCGCTGTAACTTTTCGCTAAGTGCTTGATAATGTTTTTTGAGTGCATTTACATTTATGAATAATTGATGGTGCGAGCGGTTCAGGAAAAGTGTGTTGGTTTACATAGTGTAAGCTACACATGTCAGGGAGCGAGCTGGTGTATAATGTAACAGGGAAATGTAAGTCAGTGTTACTGCATTACTGTAGTCCTGCTTACCTCTGTGTTCATATGATACTGATTCTTACACACATACACACACACACGTATCCCTTGACTGAAAGCCCGTTCCTAAACCTAGAAAGCTGCCTCGCTGTGTTCTGCCTACATAGGCTGCAGTCTTCTAAGGTGCCATCGTAACCATCAGGGAAGTTCATAGGTAATCAGACTTTAACAATCCACATAGGCTGCACAAAAAGACAAAACCAAATTAATTTCAACAATATTGTATTTGCACATTGCTATTCTAATGGATTGATACCATACCATAACAAGTATAAATACTGACTACCAGTCAAAGTTTTTGAACAGTAAGGTTTCTAATGGTTTTTTAAAGAAGTCTCTTCTGCTCACACAGCCTGTATTTATTTGATCCAAAGTACAGCAAAAATATTACATTTTTGAAATATTTTTAGAATTTAAAAAAAAAATGTTTCAATTTGAATATTTTTAAATGTAATTTTTTCCTGTGATTTCAAAGCTGATTTTTTAGCATCATTACTCCAGTCACATGATCCTTCAGAAATCATTCTAATATTCAGATTTGCTGCTCAAAAAACATGTTTTATTATTATTATTATGTTGTAGAATATTTTAAGGTTTCTTTGATGAATAGAAAGTTCAGAAGAGCAGGAGTTATCTGAAATAAAAATCTTTTTTAACATTTTTAAAGTTTTTATCATCACTTTTGATCAATTTAAGGCATCCTTGCCAAATAAAAGAATTAATTTATATAATCACTATCAACCCCCCCCCCCCCCCCATAAAAAATACTAACTCCAAGCTTTTGAATTGTATAATGCTACAAACACTTTTTATTTTACATAAATGCTGATCTTTGGATTTTCCGAAAAAAAAAAAATCCAAAAAAAAATTTACTCACTGGTTTAAATATTGATAATAATAACAAAATGTTTCTTGAACAGCAAATCAACATATCAGAATGATTTCTGAAGGATCATTTGACACTGAAGACTGGAGTAATGATGCTGGAAATTTAGATTTGATCAGGAATAAATTACATTTTAAAATATATTGAAAAAAAAAAAGTATTTTTTTTTTTTACAATATTACTACTTTTGCTACTGTATATTTTGGATCAAATAAATGCAGGCTTAGTGAGCAGAAGAGAATTCTTTAAAAAACATTCAAAATTTTACTGTTCAAAAACTTTTGACTGGTAATGCACACTGTACACACAGATGTTAGGTAAAATAGTCTATTTTTAATTAATTCTTCATATCCGTAAATATCCGTCCTGTGCAAATAAATTGGGCGCTCTCTTCTCTCTGTCATTACTAGACACGCCCCTTACTGATGATTGGCTGCAGGTGTGTTTTGGGACTCCGTCCGGCACTGTGGTCAAAGGCATTTTTCAAATATTGCTCAGTGCTCCTTTAAATAACTTAAAAAACTAAGTGTGGAATGTTGGACACTTTATGCACTCAACTGTCGCAGATCAACTGCACTCAACATAGCGAAGGGGGAGGGTCTATAAGATTTCTATAAGATCCTTATATAATTCATACAATACACAGTTGAGTACATGGTGTACAAGTGTATAGTGTATCATTTGGGACACAAATTATAATAAATATAATATAATAAGTTCTGTGTGAATGGCCCCTTAGGAGGCAGCGTAAATGAGTTGCCTACATTTTGGAACAGACTTTGAGACTGTTAATGCCTTAAAATGTTGCCTAAGTAGGCAGTTCACTGGGTTTTGGAACCGTGAAAAGCAGCACTGTGTGTTCATACTGCTCCAGTCTCAGTGGCAGCGTTATCCTCGTCTCTCAGTCAAATAACACATCAGATTTCAGCCAAAACATTTCCACATTTGACTTTCGTAACTAATAAACTGACTTCCTCCTGTCTGAGACGTGTTTGAGGCTCTCTGAGCTCGTGTAATTAAAGGAGAACGCGTGGGCTTGTTTTCTGTGTCTGGGATGCTCAATTGAGAGAACGGGACAGGTACTGAGGATTCATTTGTTTGGAACTCAGTGTACATCTATAATAGAATGCTGGGATTCACCTATACACACACATTTCTCTTTTCCACTCGTCTCTATTCCATCATCTCACCTCAGCCGTGTCTTCATATCTATCGGCCTTATTATTTTCTCTCTCCCTTCAGTGTCTCTCTTCTTTTTCTCTGACGTGGTCATGGTAACCTTCTCAATGTCAGTTACACGACAGTGAAGAAGAAGGTGAAGGCATTTTTAGTGACAGCTCCACCCTATTAACCTTCTCAAGTCTGAGCAGGGTGTGTGTCATTCAACACACACTCTCTTTCGTTTTCTGACAGAGTTGGCCTTGGTTAACGGTTGTTTTTCCCTTTGTAAGAGGTACAGACAGATCGCAGGGAGATGTTTGTCACCGTTCGGTTCTTCACTTGCATTTTACAGTAAAGCTGAGTTTATCTCTGCCTAACCAAACCACGCTGTTCTCAGAAGCTCACCACAGCGCAGGTTCCCAGCATATATCTGACACGAATTCTGTGCAGTTCCTGCCCGAGGAAGAAATCTTGTTCTTTGGGGTCACATTTGAAGTTACATTTTACTGTCTCTCGCTTACACGTTTTCTTTTCCTTCAGTTATTTTAATGTCACATCTCAAAGGCATTTAACTGATTATATTTCTTGTGACGTTCGATTGTATGGCTGCCAAAAGTGCTCCCCTGTGGCAGAGAATGTCAGGAGGGGACTGAAGGGTGTGCCGAAGATGCTTTATTATTTTTAGGTTAGTCCTGGCAGCTGTTTGGATTAAATTTCAGCTCTGAGTCTTGGCATGTTTTTTGGCAAATTCTTCCAATACTTTAGTCATCAGGAAAAGATGGTAACACATTTGTGCAAACAAACAATTAAATAAATCTAAAAATAATATATATATATATATATATATATATATATATATATATATATATATATATATATATATATATATATATATATATATATATATTATTTTTAGATTTATTTAATTGTTTGTTTGCACAAATGTGAAATTATATATTTTTACTATTGTTCTATTTGTTAACATTAGTTAATATGAACCAATAATGAAAAGTACTTCTACAGCAGTTATTCATCTTAGTTTATTAAAAAAAAAAAAAAAAAAAAATCTTATTTTAATTTTTAGCATTGACTAATACATTATTAAAATCAAAAGTTGTATCCGTTAATCTTATTTAATGGATATAACAATGAACAGTTATAACTAATGTTAACAAAGATGAATAAATCCTGTAACAAATATTTTGCTAATTGTTAGTTAATCCATCAACTGATTGTAAATAATGGGATCTTAATATAAAGTGTTACCATGCTTGTATGTAAATGAGTAATGCGTAATTTAAAAAATGTTATATTTAAATATATAAGAAATAATAATTTTAAATATTTAAAAAAAATAGTTCATATTTCAATCTCTTTTGTCTGCAAACTTTGGTATCTTGCAAATTCTGACACACTTTGCTCTCACTCAGTCATTGTTGTCTGAGAAAACGATGAAGAAATTAGCGATCACATTTGTCATTTTCCCCCCGTATACTAATACCTCTTGTTCATACATCTAATTTTCATTTTCAGTCCCTGCTATTTATGAAAACCCTTTCACTTGTAATCAGCAGCCTCTGAAGTCTCTTTAGCTGAGGTTTCACCTGAGGGTTCAGAATTATACTGTTCTTGGAAGTAATTTGTATGGGATTTTGTATAATTATAATTCATCCTTGTAGATGCAGTTGATTGGAGTGGCAGAGCTCAAGCCTGAAGCTGTTGGGGCAGAACCTGCTCTGTTTGGCAACACTGATAACGAATTATGAATATTATGATTAGCCTGCCTTTGTTCCAGAGCTGCCTGAACACACACACACACAGACACAGTTAACAAGTTATTACAAAAGACACTGGACTGGAACAGAAAATGAGTTAAGAAATAACTAAGAGTGATAAGAAGAGGAGTGGTTCTCAACGAGGAGGCCGGGGCCCACTAGGGTGCCTCCATAAGTCTTAAAAATATATTTAAATTTAGATCAAATATTATCCATAGGGCAAAGGGGGATCATGGAGTCAAAAAGGTTGAGACACAGATTCAAACGACTGAGGGACTGAACATGAAGAGAGATGGTTATGGCTGACTGTAATGTTGAAAATGTAGAAAAAAAGCCGTACAGACTGATACCATTTGTGTATGAGTTTATATTGCAAGGTTACTGCAGAACACCACATAAATAAAGCAGTCCAGATTAGATGTCCCTCCATAATGTGAATTAATCTAATCTGGATTACGAGAGCTCAGTTTGTGGGAGCAAGTAAAGTTCAAGCCACTATACAGTCCCCCTTGCATGGCACAAACGGTGCTCACGCCACCTCCCTTAAAAGACTAAAGATTAAATTTAATCCATCCTGCCCATTAGATTGAGAGTGGGATTAGTTATAGAGCAAATTCTGATCTTCAACATATAATCTCCTCGCTGTGTGCTTTTCACTACACTGCACTCTGTGGGAAAGCCTAGGTGTTTCTTTTCCAACTGAATGACTCTTGAAAGTAAGCGCCAGGGCATTTGTCAGGTTCCTGCCACTCAGACATTGATAGATATATGCAACCTTTAGCTATTGATGCCTCAGCAAGAAGAAGAGAAAAAGGTTGGCACTTTTCTCTATTACCAAGAAAGAATGGGAGGAAACGAGGTTGTGGATAAACAGAAAAAGAGAGAGTAGTAACTTTACTCTGATATGGAAACTATTTGTCTACTCTTCCTCCCTCCATGCTTTGATTTGCCTTCATCTGTGCTATTCTCCCTTCATCATCTTCTTATTTTCTTCTTTACTGTATTACAGGGCATTCAAATACCAACCTTGAAGTTTCCAAGAAGAAGAAAGTTATTTTTAAAGTTTCTACGATGCTGCTTGTCCAACCTGTCCAAAGGCTCATAGCCTACAGAAAGGTGCAAATTTACACACACACATACACACACAAAATTAACACAACACACAAACAAGCCGCAACACAATGAAATTGACACAACACAATGAAAATGAGCTGCAACACAACGAAATTAACACAAAACAACGAAAACGAGCCGCAACACAACTAAATTAACACAACACAACAGAAACGAGCCACAACACAATGAAATTAACACAACACAACAGAAACAAGCCATAACACAACAAAATTAACACAACACAATGAAAACAAGGCACAACACAACAAAATTTACACAACAGAAACAAGCGGAACAACAACGGAAATAATCTAGGTAAAACTGCTTTTGAATATGCTGCACCGTCAGATTGAAACTCTCTTCAGATGAAACTGTGGTTAAATCAGTTTGTGCCTTTTAGTAATTTTAAAACACTTTTGCATGCAGTGGAAAATTATTTAATAATTTGCAAATGCTTCTAGTGCTGTATTTTATTAATATCTTACTTTTGTGACATGTTTGACATGTGTATTTATATAACTAGGCTGCCTATCTTGGCCAGGACACTCCTGTAAAAGAGATTTTTAATCTCAGTGAGGTTCTCTCCTGGTTAAATAAAGGCAAAAAAAAAGCCACAACACAACGAAAACAAACAGCAACACCATGAAATTAATACAACACAATAGAAACAAACAGCAACACAATGAAATTAACACAGCACAGCAGAAACGAGCCGCAACACAGTGAAATTAAGACAACACAACAAAAACGAGCCACAACACAGTGAAATTAACACAACACAACTGAAACGAGCCGCAACACAGTGAAATTTACACAACACAACAGAAACGAGCCACAAAACACCAAAATTAACTAAACACAATGAAAACGATCTGCAACACAATGAAATTAACAAAACACAATGGAAACGAGCCGCAACACAATGAAATTAACAAAACACAATGGAAACGAGCCGCAACACAATGAAATTAACACAACACAATGAAATTAACAAAACACAATGGAAACGAACTGCAACACAACAAAATTAACACAAGGGAAACAAGCCACAACACAACGAAAACAAGCAGAGACACAGTGAAATTAACACAACAGAAACAAGCTGCAACACAATTAAATTAACACAGCACAGCAGAAACGAGCCGCAACACAATGAAATGAACAAAACACATCGAAAACAAGCCACAACACAATAAAATTAACACAACACAACAGAAACGAGCCGCAACACAATGACATTAACACAACACAACAGAAACGAGCCGCAACACAATGAAATTAACACAACAAAAACAAGCCGCAACACAATGAAATTAACACAACACAACAGAAATGAGCTGCAACACAATGAACATACCTAGGTGCACATTTTAGCGAGACGCGAAATACGTATCAACAAGTACGTATCACTGCAGTTTCCAAAAAAAATGAACACTAGAGGCAGAAATTTACAGAGTTTCAATTAATAAAGTCTAATTTTCGCAGAATTACTTGAAGAATATCATGTTGTTACTTCAAAACAATATTAATATGCTGGGAGATTTGAAAACTGATGCTTTTGAACATTAACATCGCACATATCCAGCTTCATATCCGTGGGTTTTCAGAGGTGGAAGGTTTGTTCGGTAGCTCACGGAGTTTGGAGACAAAGTTCGGAGGCGATGAGCTCCGGTTCGAATCCCGTGTAACCACGGTTCGACAAAGCAGTACAAATCTGCATGTAAGTTAGTTGAAACGACATCAACAAATGCATTTTTATATCAGTTTTGCATTTTTTAACACTATTGGGTAGGTTTAGGGTTGGGTTTGGTGTAGGGCATAACTTTTAGTGACGGTCCCCGGATATTTGAATTCTGAACCGCCGCAATACGTACCAGAAGCAACATAATAAAAATACAGCAAAACGTAACTACATTAACGTAATCAAAACGTGCCAGGGTTCACATATTAAACCTGTGTTTTAGCGCCACTCAGTGGACATTTCTCTTTGAAACAGTTGCGAAACGTGCAGTGAGGTACGTAAAAACGGTCTTGCAGAAACATACCCAGAGGTACATATTTTTATGGGACTGGGTTGAAATTAACACAACGAAAACGAGCTGCAACACAATGAAATTAACACAACACAACAGAAACAAGCCACAACACAACAAAATTAACACAACACAATGGAAACAAGATGCAACACAATGAAATTAACACAATGGAAACAAGTGGAACAACCACGGAAATAATCTAGGTAAAACTGCTTTTGAATATGCTGCACCGTCAGATTGAAACTCTCTTCAGATGAAACTGTGGCTAAATCAGTTGGTGCATTTTAGTAATTTTAAAACACTTTTACGTGCAGTGGAAAATGATTTAATGATTTGCAAATGCTTCTAGTGCTTTATTTTATTGATATCTTACTGTTATGACATATTGTTGTTTGTCATATGTGTATTTATATAACTGGGCCACCTATCTTGGCCAGGACACTCCTGTAAAAGAGATTTTTAACATAAAAGAAACACTCTCATTGAAAAATAAAGGCAAAAAAAAAGCCACAACACAACGAAAACAAACAGCAACACCATGAAATTAACACAACACAACAGAAAGGAGCTGCAACACAACGAAATTAACACAATGAAAACGAGCCACAACACAATGAAATTGAGACAACACAACAGAAACACAATGAAAACAAGCCGCAACACAATGAAAACAAGCCCCAACACAATGAAATTAACACAACACAACAGAAACGAGCCGCAACACAATGAAATTAACACAACACAACACAACACAACAGAAATGAGCTGCAACACAATGAAATTAACACAACACAACAGAAACAAGCCGCAACACAATGAAATTAACACAACACAACAGAAACAAGCCGCAACACAATGAAATTAACACAACACAACAGAAACGAGCTGCAACACAATGAAATTAACACAACACAACAGAAACAAGCCGCAACACAACAAAATTAGCACAACACAACAGAAACAAGCCGCAACACAAAGAAATTAACACAACACAACAGAAACGAGCCACAACATAATGGAATTAACACAACACAACAGAAACGAGCCGCAACACAATGAAATTAACACAACACAACAGAAACAAGCTGGAACACAATTAAATTAACACAACACAACACAACAGAAACAAGCCGCAACACAATTAAATTAACACAGCACAATGAAAACGAGCCACAACACAATGAAATTAACACAACACAATAGAAACGAGCCGCAACACAATGAAATTAACACAACACAAAGAAAACGAGCCACAACACAATGAAATGAACACAACACAACAGAAACGAGCTGCAACACAATGAAATTAACTCAACACAACAGAAACAAGCCGCAACACAATTAAATTAACACAACACAATAGAAACAAGCCGCAACACAATTAAATTAACACAGCACAATGAAAACCAGCCACAACACAATGAAATTAACACAACACAATAGAAACGAGCTGCAACACAATGAAATGAACACAACACAACAGAAACTAGCCGCAACACAATGAAATTAACACAGCACAACAGAAACAAGCCGCAACACAATGAAATTAACACAACACAAAGAAAACGAGCCACAACACAATGAAATTAACACAACACAATAGAAACGAGCCGCAACACAATGAAATGAACACAACACAACAGAAACGTGCCGCAACACAATGATATTAACACAACAGAAACAAGCCGCAACACAATGAAATTAACAAAACACAACAGAAATGAGCCACAACACAATAAAATGGACACAACACAATGAAAATGAGCCACAACACAATGAAATTAACACAACAGAAACACAATGAAAACGAGCCGCAACACAATGAAATTAAAAAAACACAATGGAAACGAGCTGCAACACAACAAAATTAACACAAGGGACACTCGGACACTCTTTAAAACCTTCTCTTCTCTTCTTAATCCGCCTCCTCCTCCTCCTCCATCCTCCATCGACTCTTACAGCTGACGACTTTGCAGTTTTCTTCACAAATAAGACAAGAACCATCAGTGACCAATTCTCCACACCGCAGACTGAGGATAACTTCACAACGACTAATGCTCACACTTTCTCCTCCTTCTCTCCACTCTCAGAGACGGTTTCCAAAATTATCCTGTCCAGTCATCCTACTACTTGCCCACTGGATCTGATCCCCACTCACCTCCTTCAAGCGATTTCTTCTTCAGTCATACCTTCACTTACTCACATTATCAACTCCTCTCTTCACTCTGGAACATTTCCCTCAGCATTTAAGCAGGCTCGGGTAAGCCCACTGCTGAAGAAACCATCTCTAAATCCAGCACTTCTAGAAAACTACAGACCGGTATCCCTTCTTCCATTCATTGCAAAGACACTCAAACGAGCTGTGTTCAACCAGCTCTCTATTTTTCTTGTACAGAACAACCTCCTGGACAGCAACCAATCTGGCTTCAAAAGTGGCCACTCAACTGAGACTGCCCTGCTCTCAGTTACTGAAGCCCTGCGACTGGCAAGAGCAGCTTCAAAATCCTCAGTACTCATTTTGCTGGACCTGTCTGCTGCTTTTGACACCGTTAATCACCACATTCTCCTGTCCACCCTCAGAAAGATGGGCATCTCTCGAAACGCACTCCAGTGGCTTAACTCCTACCTTTCTGATAGATCCTTCATGGTGTCTTGGAGGGGTGAAGTTTCTAAGTCACAACAACTTGCTACTGGGGTTCCTCAAGGCTCAGCACTTGGACCGCTTCTCTTCTCCATCTACATGACGTCATTAGGATCTGTCATTCAGAAGCATGGCTTTTCCTATCACTGCTACGCTGATGACACTCAACTCTACTTCTCATTCCAACCAGATGACCCGACGGTAGTTGCTCGCATTTCAGCCTGTCTGAGTGACATTTCTAGCTGGATGAATGACCATCACCTTCAGCTCAACCTTACTAAGACTGAACTGCTGGTGGTTCCAGCTAACCCATCGTTTCATCACAACTTCTCTATACAGCTGTGTTCGTCAACCATAACTCCTTCCAGGACAGCCAGAAACCTAGGAGTTGTGATGGATCATCAGTTAAGCTTCACAGACCATATTGCTACAACGACCCAGTCCTGCAGATTTGCCTTATACAACATTAGGAAGATTAGACCCTTCCTGTCAGAGCAAGCCACCCAACTACTTGTCCAAGCTCTTGTTCTCTCCAGACTGGACTATTGCAATGCTCTCCTGGCGGGCCTTCCTGCATGTACTATCAAGCCTCTACAACTGATCCAGAATGCAGCAGCTAGGGTTGTCTTCAATGAGCCAAAAACAGCTCATGTTACTCCTCTCCTCATCAGGTTACACTGGCTACCAGTAGCCGCTCGCATCAATTTCAAGGTACTGATGCTTGCCTAAAAAATGACCACTGGCACGGCGCCAACTTACCTAAACTCACTAGTTCAATCTTATGCACCCTCCAGAAGTTTGCGCTCTGCAAGTGAACGATGCCTTGTGGTGCCATCCCAAAGAGGTTCAAAATCACTCTCACGGACTTTTTCCTGGACTGCTCCCAGCTGGTGGAATGACCTCCCAATCTCAATTCGAACAGCTGAGTCTTTACTCATTTTTAAAAAACATCTAAAGACTCATCTTTTTCGCCTGCACTTAACCAACTAATACTAGTACTTACCTTTTTCTTTTTCTTGTCTATCATATTAAAAAAAAAAAAAAACCTGGCTACGTGTTCTGTACTAGACTAACTGAGACTTGTCATAGCACTTGTATACCGTTGTTGTTCTCTCGTTGATCTGATTGTTTCTACTGTTATCATTTGTAAGTCGCTTTGGATAAAAGCGTCTGCTAAATGATTAAATGTAAATGTAAATGTAAATGAAACAAGCCGCAACACAATGAAATTAACAAAACACAACAGAAAAGAGCTGCATCACGATTAAATGAACAAAACACAACAGAAACAAGCCGCAACGCAATAAAATGAACACAACACAACAGAAATGAGCCTCAACACAATGGAATTAACACAAAACAATGAAAACGAGCCGCAACACAATGAAATTAACTCAACACAACAGAAACGAGCCGCAACACAATGAAATTAACAAAACACAACAGAAATTAGCTGCAACACAATGGAATTAACACAACACAACAGAAATGAGCCGCAAGACAATGAAATTAACAAAACACAACAGAAACGAGCTGCAACACAATAAAATTAACACAACACAACAGAAATGAGCCGCAAGACAATGAAATTAACAAAACACAATAGAAATGAGCCACAACACAATGGAATTAACACAACACAACAGAAACGAGCCGCAACACAATAAAATTAACACAACACAATGAAAACGAGCCGCATCACAATGAAATGAACAAAACACAACAGAAACGAGCCGCAACACAATGAAATTAACAAAACACAACAGAGACGAGCTGCAACATAATAAAATTAACACAACACAATGAAAACGAGCCACAACACAATGAAATTAACACAACACAACAGAAACACAATGAAAATGAGCCGCGACACAATGAAATTAAAAAAACACAATGGAAACGAGCTGCAACAAAACAAAATTAACACAAGGGAAACAAGCCACAACACAACGAAAACAAGCAGCAACACAATAAAATTAACACAACACAATGAAAACAAGCTGCAACACAATGAAATTAACACAACACAACAGAAACAAGCCGCAACACAACAAAATTAACACAACACAATGAAAACAAGCAGCAACACAACAAAATTAACACAACACAATGAAAACAAGCCGCAACACAATGAAATTAACACAACACAACAGAAACAAAACGCAACACAATGAAATTAACACAACACAATGACATTAACACAACACAATGAAATTAACACAACGGAAACAAGCCCGCAACATAATGAAATTAACACAACACAATGGAAACAAGATGCAACACAATGAAATTAACACAACACAACAAAATTAGTCCTATGGTTTGTGTTGTGGCAATTTCGTTATGTAATAGATATTTCATTGTGTTGTGCACTACTGGGACACCATCATTTTCTGTAAATATTCAAGACTTCTATACAGTAGTAGGTAAATAACTATAAGAATAACAACATGCAGTATCTATGCTACAAATCAGTGTGTTTATGATTATTATATTAAATTAAAACTATCTGATAAGAAATACCACTTTGCAAAATAAAGCAGGACTGTTTTTGTTCAGATCAAATAAGTGTAAATCACACTGGAGCCTTTCCATTCAAGTTACATGTGGCTGCACCTGCTATACATCAAAAATATAAAACATCCTTACATTGAAAGAGGGAGCTATTTAGAGACCAGAATATCATCGTTGTCCTCTTAGGCCAGTATGTAATCACCTAGCAACCACCTGAACACCTTAGCAACCATATTTCAACAGCCTGGCAACAACTCAGAAGCCCCTAACATTGTGTCAGCTAGTTTTGCAGGGGCAAGCACTTTTTTGTTTTCTTCAGTAAATGCAAAAATCTAATTTCTCTCTCCCGTTCCCCTTGATAACTGAAATCCTTGAGTTCTATTCCGGTCTTAGTTAAATCTGTTACATGAGGCCTTGGAGGCGGTGGATAACCTTACGGGTTCACCATGTACCATTTATATCACTCTCATAGAACATTCTCTCTCGCCTCGGCGTTCTCAGGAATAGAAGGCGGAGGAATGGAAAAATCAACAAATTGACTCCTTGCACTAGCTCAGAGATTTCTTACTTAGGGGTGTCATACCTATTAGGGCACGGTCGATAATACTGTTCAAAAGTTTGGAGTCAGTAATTTTTTAAAGACATGCAAACTTTTATTGAGCAAGGATGCATTAAATCTATCAAAAGTGACAGTAAAGACATCTATAATAAATGCTGCTCTTTTTAAACTTTCTGTTAATTAAAGAATCCTGAAACAAATTTATCACTGTTTTCACACAAATATTAAGTAGGATAACTGTTTTAAACATTGATAAGAATTGTTTCTTGAGCAGCAAATCGGCAGAATATTTTCTGAAGGATCATGCTGAAAATTCAATTTTGCATCACAGGAATCAATTACATTTTAAAATATATTCAAATAGAAAACAGTTATTTTAAATTAGAATAATATTTCACAATATAACTGTTTTACTGTATTTTTGGTCAAATAAATAATATATTTCAAAAACAAACAAAAAAACTTTTGAACAGTAATATAAAATATATTAAAGTATATTAAAATATATTAAAATAAAACTAAAAATTCACAAAATACATTTAACAACATTGGTTTGTTACTTACTGTAAGTGTACGATGTAATAGTTATATAGAATCAAATCGTGACAAAACATGTTTTAATAAAAATAATTAATGAAATAAATTATTTCCAAAGTTTCATAATTATTATTTTTATTATCAAAGTTAAAAAAATATATATTTTTTTTGCATTCAGAATTGGAAGTTGAATTCAAAATCCACCTGGCTTAAAAATGAATGGAAGCACATTTGAATGTACGTAATACATCTGTCTGTACTAATATAAGTTGTAGGACTTATAAGTGTGTGCGCTTGAAGCTGCTTCTGACACTATTAAGCCCAGAAGGTAGAAGCCACATGAATAATCATGAATACTGCACACCGAAGCCAAGCTTTCTCCTTTCACTTACTCAGTCCGCAAGCTCCGCCTGTGCTGCCCTATGTGAGTGTTTGTGTGTTCAGATTGGGTACCAGCAGGCAGCACAGCCTCTCTTTTTCAGTATCTCTCTTTCTTGGCCTCCCCCCTCCTCCTCGGTCACTCGGCGATTGAGGGAGAATGTGAGTAAAGCAAAAGAGGCAGGCGTGTTTTAACAGATGGCTCTTGCCGTCCCCATTCAGCCAGCTCACTGCCTCTGGTACAACTCGAACAGAGAGAGAGAGAGAGAGAGAGAGAGAGAGAGAGAGAAAGGTAGTTCAGGAAATTGAAACCGCTTCAGTTCGAACTTTTCTTTTTTTCACTCGTCTCTTTTAAAACTTTCCGTCCAGCCTCCCTCACTCTCACTTCTGTGTTGACAGTCACTTGAAAGTTTGACAAACTTCACAGCAATGCGGTGACCAAAGTGCAACAGGGTGCAAGACAGAAGAGGAAAAAGTGCACCGGGACACTGACACCCCTTCTCGGCTCGCTGGTTTGGGGTCTCCACCGCAGGACAGAAGGGGACAAACTGCCACCTGCCTCCCCTGCAGCTGCGTGTGAGGTAGGCTCCTGTGACATGCCCTATCCCCCCCACCCCCCTCTTGCTCCCTTTGCTCAGCTAATGTAACCACACACTGTGAGTTCTGAAGAACAAGCGTAGCGGTGCGATTTGACGTTCCACCGTTGCGATTGCATGCTCTCCCTCCCTCTCCCTCTCAGTTCCCCCTTCACTTTCTCATTCTTAAAGGAGCAGTTTGCTTGTTGCCTTGGCTTACAGTGCATACAGTGCATGTGTCATTTTTCTGTATGTATATGTGGGCTCATGGGTGTTGTTGTTATTATTAGTTCACTGACTGACTTGAGTGCTTCTGAAAAAAGGGAAGGTCAGAGTTACACCCCGTTCCCTCGACAGACACAAGTCATGTGTCAGACAGAGGAAACCTGCTCTTGATAAGTTTGAGACATCCCGAGTTTTCCAAATGCCTCATGCTTTTAGGTCACCTGTCATCAAAGACACTGAATGATATATATTTTAGTCAAAGGTTCAGCCACAGCTGTTCATTCTTTATTTAGAATAATAGTGAAGTCAGATAAACTGTGAAATAACAAATGTGGGTATTATTTGGTAGCAAAAAAATGTTCATAAAATCTTATGTTTGAGCTTCTTGAAAGTTGCCAACTTTGGTCAAGGCTAATTATCACTCTGGACGTCCTGGTGCATCCTGGGACACTTTTTAAACATTATCGAAGAGATTCAAATGTATGTTTAACACTTATCGGCAGCTCACTGTCCACTCAGATCTGTCCCATTCATGGTTTGTTTTTATTTACATTGTTTTAAAATAAGATGAGTTTTCTAAGTAGACTTATTTATAGGCAGTTTATCTACAAAAGTTATTGAAAATATTTTTGCATCAACTTTTGAATTAAAATGGTCAAGAGAAATATATAAATTCAGTCTGTTTATATTTATTTATCAAAAAGTTTAATAACTTCTTTGCAAAAGTATATATTATTCTATATGTTGTCATATTAACAGCCAGTCAGTGTTTCTTACTAACTATTATTTTTAAATAGCTTTTAAAGGTAGGCAAAACACAGATGTTGTTGTTTTTTAGGGCAGACGTTTTTGAAAGATTCAGTAACCAATCGAGTCATTAGACTAGGGATTCACAATCTTATTTGTATATAAAAATTAAATAATAAAAATTAAATAAAAAAGCAATTGTTTTTTGTGTGTTTTAGTGATTGTTTGTATTTAAATATTTCATTGTTCTAATTTAATGAATGATTCGTTTTTTTTATAACCCCATGTTTGGGAAACCCTGCATTAGACTGAATCAAAACTATAATTTGTGAGCTTAAGAATGATAGGTAAGACTATCTGACTTTCTATGATTCTTTGAAAAGCACTTCTCAGGGGTATCATTTGTTCAAGAATTGAACTATGCCTGTGTTTTACATTTGTTGTTACATGCAACCAGTAGGAATAACACAGTGAAAAAAATGTGTAGTGCATGTATTGTCTTCATATTATTTCATGCCACCTAGTCTCTCTCATGAAATTCAGTTCAGATTGCAAACTGGCAACTCAGCTAAATAAAATTTATTTTTCCATTGCACAGCAGATTCTGAATAGCAGCGCGGGATAAGCTGCATATCTCATTTTATGCTATGATAAGGACTGCTTTAGATTATATCTATCTAACAAGACTTGCTGAGCCAACAAAAGCCACTTATTCATTTCTCTTTTTTTCAAAGGAAGAGGAAGTAACTAAGGAAGCAGAGCCACCGCTAAACTAAACCATCATCTAATTTAGCTGTTGACTGATGATTTCAGTTTCTAATGAATGTACAAGTATGTTGGTTGAAGATTAGCATTCGCTTACAAGCGGTCTTTGATAAGTGTGTGTGTGTGTGTAACAGCAGCGGTCTGAGAGGTGGTGTCTGTGTCTTTACTTTGGCACTGTGATTTTGAGTGCCATGTTGATTTTGGGACTCTGACCGTGGTTAGCCTTCCATGGCCTAGCCACTGTTTACACTGATTACTTACATTTGGTTAGTAAATTCCCACGATTTTGACAGGTGGCGAAGCGGGACCAGCAGACTGGGTACTTTTGCTTGAGTTCTCTCACACTTTCTTTGTCTGTCCTTCGTTATCTCTCCTTTTCTGCTCTATTTCTCCTCTCCTCCTGCTGTTAACCTCCGTGAAGGGGGGTTCTAGGGCTGAAAGGAAGTTGCTGCACTTACTCAAGGCTAATGTTGTGGCCGATGTCAGTGGAATGGAACCGTTTCATAGGTGATTGGCTCTGATGCCCAACTACCTTTCCCTTTATAGCAGAAGGTTTTAAAGAAAGATAGCAGCTGTTTTATGTGGGCAGATGTTTGACTTCGGCTGCGGATGGTTTTGTGTTTATGAACTTCAGCTTATTACTCAAACTGATAACAAGGAGCCAGGGTAAGATAATTAAAGGTGTGGGTGTTTATGTATGCGTTTTCCTCTTGACATGAAGAGTCTGAATGAAGTGAACTAAGACTGGACAACTATATTAAGAAAATATACTTGTCTAATGGCATCAGGCTTGCACTCAAGCTGTTACTTTAGGGACTTATGTAGATTTATTATATATAGACTGCACTGTGAATAAACAAAGTAGATTTCATCACTTAGAGAACAGTCCGAAAGATTAGATTTGATAAAAAAGGGGGATTTATGCACAGTGTGAATAAAGCCAAAGAGATTTTGTTGTTGTATTAAGGTCATTCATGTGACCGTTCCAGTATCGTGAGACACCATGTGAAATATTGACACCCTCTTTTTACCCATTCTGTAAATGAGGAGCTTGCGGATCCACACAGAATCTTCCGTAGGCTGTTTATTGAATGCTTCTGAATCATTTCTTCTCATTAT
This sequence comes from Cyprinus carpio, assembly GCF_018340385.1. Classification (NCBI taxonomy): domain Eukaryota; kingdom Metazoa; phylum Chordata; class Actinopteri; order Cypriniformes; family Cyprinidae; genus Cyprinus; species Cyprinus carpio. The sequence continues at coordinate 8,484,699 of NC_056619.1, read as the reverse complement.
TCTGGTTTAGTGTTTTCACTATCACTTTGTCTTTTCTGATTTGGCTCATGATCTTCCTTGTCTGACTGTTTTCTGGTTTTGACCACCCACTTTCTAGTCATGTGTTGTTGAGAGCCCTAGCGTTTGCTCTGGACTGAATTCCTCTGTTGCTGGAAGTGGGGCAGTGTGTCTAATTGCTCACACAAACACACTTACTGTAAAAAAGCCACTGACACCATCACACACACATTTTTGAGCAAGTGTGACCCTCATAAATGTGTTGTAGATGCCAGAGTGCCCCTGTGAATGCAGCGTGAACAATCTATCTTGCATTTTGTCCTTTGACTTAGTCGCCTCTGGCTCTTCAGTAAAGCTGCTTTGAAACGATATATATTGTGAAAAGCATTACACAAATAAACATGAAATATATGTTGTTAGAATGCAAAAACAAAATTGGCTTTTGGGTCAAAGAAGGAATGCACAAAATGACACAAAATTACCCAAAATTCCTTAGGCTCTCATGATGGTTATACTGCTTTGGCATTTTGACAGTATGCCTCAGAGAAACTATAATTTGTACTGCTTGCATTTAATATGTGATGCACCAATGTCAGCAGTTCAACATCTGCAGCAGGAAGCCATTAGCAACATGTTTATGCAGTTTAGATTTACAGTCTACATGTGCGGACCTGTGTATGTGAAAGATTTCAGGATTCCTGCAAAGATTCATGTATAATGCAACATGTAATGTCTCATAAGTGTTTCATAGCTAAAAGTGAGCAAAGCATAGCTGTGTACTGTAACACACTCATGTACTCAGAGCACACCTCAGCAGTGAACACTAACAGCAAAAACATCTTAAATATTTTAAGAGGGAAGATACACAATCAGACTGACGCAAATGGACTTAAATAGGGATTGGAGGTCATCTGAGGGAAAGAATGAGGTTGTGAGTCTCAGAAACCACCATAAAAGTAAGAGGTCTCTACAGATTGAAAGAAGGAGAGAATTCAAAACATAGAGATGCATAGAAAGGTACAAGTTCAGTGTTTGTGTGTTTGATATCTGGATCTCCTGCCATTCACATCAATCTCAGTTTGCCATTTGGATTGTCTCAGGACCCACCACAAGTGCACAGACTGAAATCTGTCATCTTGTTCATGGGCGTTGAGTTTCAGGAAAATGTTTTGGGCCAGTCGCCTAAATGATTATTGTGCAACCAAGTTCCTCGGTGCGTAGTTCACCTGGTCTTGTCAGAGTTAATAGGAATAGTTCACTCAAAAAATAAAATTTGTGAAAAATCCTCGAACTCATCTACTTCTTGAATAGCCTGAGGGTGTTTCTTCATCCGAATATATTTTGGAGAAGTATATCTTCACATCACTTGGTCACCAATGGATCCTCTGCAGTGAATGGGTGCCGTCAGAATTTTGTCAATCAAGCCGTTTTTGGAGCTTGATTAAATTGACGCTAATAAAATAAATTTAAATAAAATATAACGAGGAGGACATTTTAAGCCATGAAACTTGCAGTATGTTTTAATGATACAAAGACCTCTTGTACGCCAAAAGATCAAGGCAAATTTGTTTTGTCATGTCATGACCCCTTTAATGTCTTGTGAAGAGAAAAGCTGTGTGTTTGTAAGAAACAAATCCATCATCAAGATGTTTTTAACTTCAAACTGTTGCTAAAATATGACTATCCACAATATGGTTTCGATGAATATAAACAAAACTCATCTACATTTTAGATGTTCCTGAGGGTGTGCAAATTTTCTGAAAATGTAGTTTTTGGATGAACTATTCCTTAAAATTTTTTTTTAAAAAAATTGTAACTTCAAAAATAAAATAAACTGAAATAAAGTATATAAAAGAAAACTTTATATCTAAAATGAAAATGAAAACATAAAATATAAAAATAAAAACTTGTTATAAGTTTGTTGAAAACATAAAAGTTGATATGAAATATAACACTGGGCCTAATAGGATGCTTACCAAAGGTAGCAGCAGCAGTTAAAAAAAAGAAGTGTGATTTCTGGCGCGTCATTATACAATAAAGATAGAGCTTGCAAGACATTGCAGGGAAATGTAGCTTAATCATGACTTATGTAAAATATATGCAAGGATAACATATCTTATGATAGAAGCACAAAGATCTAATCATCTCTGCAGGCATGTGACGTTCCAAATCAGTAAACACTCGCTATTACACTCTTTATGCATGGGCCGGCACAGCTTGCTGCCAGCTCTTGGGTTCGTCCAGGCAGAACAGATCAGGCTTGATCCAGGATTTCAACTTCCGAAAATAGACGATTTCCTGAGTTTTAGGAAATTGGAGTTGTATTCATCTTTGTTAGGTATACACAAAGTGCAGAGGTGAGGGTTGATGCCCTCTGTTCTCCGTCCTCCTCAAGCCTTGTTCTGTAATTGAAGTGCACAGCAGGTAGCTGGAACTCTGTATTCATGAGCTCTTCACCCCGTTACACTCCGTTTGCTAACAGCAGGAGCGTGTGGGGGTGTGTCAGACGTTTGCGTGTGTGCATGTGTCTAAAGACCATGTTTCCTGGAAGCTTGTGTGTGGGATTTTGGTTTCGACACATTTGCGGGCTGTGTGATCACCACAACTTCAACCTTCTCTCTAGTCAGAGCGTGATGATGTCACAAGGTGCTTTCCCCATTTTGTTAAGTGGAAATGAATGGATTTATTGAAAGGTACAGCTTTGACCTTTTTTTGTCTAGAAGTTTAAAGTGGTTTAATGTATTTATTAGTGCTGTCAAATGATTGATAGCGATTAATCGCATCCGAAATAAAAGTTTTTGTTTACATAATATATATGTGTGTGTTTGTACTGTGTATGTTTATTATGTATATATAAATAAAAACACATGCATGTATATATTTATATATTTAAAAAATTGTTTATACAATAAATATATTTATATATGATATAAAATATAAAAATGTCGTACCCCCATGTCGTTCCAAACCCGTAAAAGTGTTGTTCGTCTTCGGAACACAATTTAAGATATTTTGGATGAAAACCAGGAGGCTTGTGACTGTCCCATAGACTGCCAAATAATTACACTGTCAAGGTCCAGAAAAGTATGAAAGACATCATCAGAATACTCCATCTGCCATCTGTGGTTCAACCTTAATGTTATGAAGCAACAAAAACACTTTTTGTATCTCCTCTGTGCCTCTCTGCATCACTGTAGCGCCATTTTGGAGAATATCTGCTGAACGCAGGCAGCGTACACTCTTCTGTGTCAGCCGCGCCACAAAGATACATTTTCTGTGTGTATTTACACTTTGATTTGAATGAAAACTTATGTTAATGTTACATTGTAAGCTCTTTAGATCAGTGTGTTTGTTTCTAAGTTCTTTAAAACACCAGTACGCAGACAGTTTTCTAAAGAACTGGAGAATAACAAGTTCTTTGTTGAAACTAAAAAAGTTCTCCAATGACATCAGACTGGTAAAGCCCTTTGGTCCTAATTTGAAGCTTTATATTTAAGAGTGTCTTTGAATTCTGTGTCTTTCTCTGTTTCTTTAGCGCTTTCTTTGAACGACGGCATGGTTGCCATTAGCAGGTCAACATAAATGTTTTCAAAATGGAACATCAGTCAGGGCTTGGCTTTATGCCACCACTTACACACACACAGGAGCTCATACAGAAGGCCTGTTCCTTGTTTGTTGAAATATTCCATGCTTGCCACAGGTACGCAGGCATATGAAGTTCTCCAGCACTTCGCTCACTCTCCGCTCCTTATAAACACACACGTACAGTACTCTCCGTCCATGTGGAAAGCTCCGGGTTATTGGGTGCTTCCATTTCATTTGCCTCTCACATGTTTCCACTGGATTGTCCTCGGCTGAGTCAGTAGCTGCATCAATGTGCATGCATACTTGCATATATCAAGTGCTTGTCTTTGCATGTGTATTTCAGTACATACGCTCTTGCTTAGTCTGGCAGTGAGAGAAGGAGAGAGATCTGGCCTTGCCTTAAGAATCGAGTGGGATAAACACATCAGCTGCCTTTGACTGTTTAGTCCCAACTTCCTATTTTGCCCAAATGTGTAATTTGTAGTGCGCAAAATAAAGACAGAAAGGCCAGATGGATCCCATAAAAGATTTTTATTTATTAATAAATAAATTTATTTAATAAAAATAGATACTTTTTAATACATATACTGGGTACTTAACATCTTCTGATGTTGATATAGAATGAAAAATGTATTAATTTTTATAGGAATCCATGGGATCTAGAATTTCGTGTGAGGAAAATTAACTGGTTCCTGAGAAATTCGCCATGTTGACCCACAAATGTGACCACAATATATACTGTATGTATATATATATATATATATATATATATATATATATATAAAAGAGATACTACAATATAAAGTCTAACATTAACATACAATATATTTGAAGTTTATTGCATAATATTCAAATATGCAATGCTTAATGGGAGGTTGCTGCTGAGCTCTTTTAGTGCAGTTTTTGTTAAGTAACTTCTGATTGGCCAATTTCTCTTCAGGATTATGGGTAGTGTAGTTCTTTTTTATTTTGAAAGTAAAGTTGAAATTGTGACAGTTCTAAAGTTTTATTAGATACCAAAACTCTAAAAACAATAATAATTTTGCCCCAAAAAAAAACCAAACAGTACAATAAATTAAAGTCAGTAGACCAGAACATAAAAAAAAATCTTTCCTTTTTGTCCGAAAAACAAACCAGACAGGAGAGTAAATTAAAACTTGAAAAATGGTGTGTATTGACGTCTTTCCATGGCTGAAACCAGACACCTTCTAATGTTCATTCATGTTTACTTGCACTATAACTAGTAAAGAGGAAGAGATGATTGGTTCACGTGCCCCTTGAACTGAGGTGCTACAGTGATCTGTCATGACAAAAAACGGTATATATTGTTTGAATTTCATACAAAATGACAAAATTCAAAAGTTGAGACTTAGTTTCATAAAAGAAGTAACCTGCTCTGTCTTGTCTGCTGGCGTGTTGTCAGTTTCCTCATTGCTCCTCGATGTATTTTTCACTGCGTGAGAACATGATGTGTGGCGTGAGAGCACCATGGATTGTCGGACATAGCAACAGTAACTAAGGAGGGCGGGTTTTTGTAAAGGGTCAATTGTCCAATCACAATAAAGTATTCTGGAAAGCCATGTATTGTGATCTGTACTAATACTGTAATAAAAGCCCTTCTATATCATGCCAAAACATATTTGAATATTTAATCGTGAGAGATTCAAGCAGTCTCTAACTTTCTCTTTTTCTTCTTTTCTTTTTTCATCCTGTCATGGCTTTAAGCCACCTTGTCAAGTCAGTCTGCGCTTTCTCTCTCTCTCATTTCACACATCACTGCGTTCACTCGTCTCCCGCTTATCTGCCCACCTCTTTATTGGCCCTCTATCCTGGCCTTTTCTCTTAACATGCCTACAATTTAGCTCTACCAATAAAACTATCTCACAATTAGATAAGCCTGACCTACTATAGCTTTATAAAGAGCTAAGGTAATTTAAGTCATTTTGTTTAATTCTGTTTGGTCACTCAGGGCTCCACTTCATTTACTTTCTCTGATTTTCTTCGAATTTGTGTGAAAGGCTAATTGTGTTGGTCATGAGGTCTCCATGTGAATGACAGAGGGAAAGTTAAATTTAACAATGAGAAAGCGCTACAGAATTGAGCCAGAAAGAAGCCTTTGAGCAGTGACATGTAAAGCTCAGATTCATTTGAGTGTGTGTTTACTTAGCTATATTTTTAACGTTTCAAATTTGACACTGATTAAAGTGCCAAAAATAAGAGCGGTTCACACATCCAACTGCAAATGGCTAGTTGCATAGTCACACTCCCTCTTTTTCTCAACATTTTCTTTCACCTAAATCTAACCATCACTAAAGCCTTTCTGCATTTTTATACATCAGAATGATAGAATATATGTAGATTTCAGAAGCTCATATCTGATGCATGCAAGAAAGGGCCTCCATGTCAAATGATTTAGGAGTTACTTACATTCAGAAAGTTTTTTTTTTATGTTGTGCACATACCACAAGCAAAATCATATTTACATGAATGCACTTACAGTACAATGGATTCTATGGGGCAGGATGCCATTAAATATGTTAATCAAACTATTACAGCAGTCTCACCTCAGAAAGGATGCTAAACTTTACAATTCTCAACATAAATTTTTATACAGAATAAATAGTATAGTAATACTAATCTCATTTTTGAAGCCTCCAGAATGTATTTGACCCAAATTTCCATTGTAAGTACATTACTGTATTTGTTTTTATGAACTGATGGACAAGATAAAGTGAACTAATTGGCATTCCATGGACATTGCCGATAGAGCTTAACTTGTATTGAGCCCAGAACAAGCTTTTAAAGTGAAGTTGAATAAGTTGTGATAAGATGATGATTAACAGGATTTAATTAGGCCAACATTGATTGGGCTGCATGAACCAATACATCACTGCGAAGCGACATTGAAAAGCCAATTAGAGTGGGAGTTTGAGGGAGGACTGGAGACATGAGGTGTGTAGTAATGTGTTGTTGACTGATTGTGGAGGCTGAAAAGTCACATACTAAATTTGAAATGAAGTTTCCAGAGAAGAACAATGCATTCCACATGATAAAAACTGAACACATAAGAAAATGTGACCAAACCTGTTGATTTTATGAAAAAATTTTGGGTTCTCCCTTATTTGTTGCTGTTAACATTGTACTGCATGGATCATTTCAAAGAAGGACAATTATTTCAAGATTATGCAACTGGACTTAAGAACTGTTAATCATTGATTCCCACGCGAGTGAAAAAAAAAACACACCTAATAAGCGCCAGAGTACATTCTCATCCAACAGAACTAAATATTTAACTGAATGGTACATTTGACTCATAGACTGCAAAATTAAATAAGAAGTGTGAAGTCTGTTGTATAATTCCCAGTGAACGCCGCATTTGACAGTATGTAGGCCTGAGACTTGTGCTGTCTTGCCAAAGCCAGGTGAACCAAAGGACATACTGAATGTTTAAAGGCAGAACTTCGAAATAAATGCGCTCACTGTTACTCTGAAGTAGCCTTCAGAGAAGAAAGAGAATTGAAAATGAATGTGAAGCAGAGAGGGAGCGAGCGATGGAGGTATTTTATCCTCTGCAGGGACTTGAAAATATAAACTGATGCAGCTGTTAAATATTAGTGATATATGATATGTCGGAGCTGTAAGTGACTGCTGAAATCATGTTTAAAAGCACACCTCACGCATAAGTTTGTGTGTACATGTGTTTTTTTAACGCTTCCTTGTTTACGTGTGAGAACAACAGGAAAAGCAGAGCCTGGGGACAAATCTAAATCGCGTGATGGTCTGTCTGTCAAGTTGCTAGTCTACTTTCTTAATGATTGTTGTCGGCATGTGTGTCTTCCTGAGAGATGCTATCGCATTCGCGCACCGATTTTCCAACTTATTCTCTACAGCCAAATCAATTTCAAGCTCTCGGACAACTCCTGCTAGCATTTAGCGGGTTTATTGGTGCTCTTGTTGTGTTTATTACTCGGCGTACAATGAAAAGGCAGCAGGTTTAATTCTCGCACGCTAAAGACTGTGGAAAACAGATAAAACACAAGGGCAGGAGATGAAAGTGAGCTCGTAATAAAAGAAACAAAATGAATGCACAGGGGTAAAAAGGGAAGCTTAATGACTGTGTTTGACTGACAGGGATTAGCGCTGTAAGCACACGCGGTGTGATTTGGGTAATTACAGTAGTGCTTTCCTGCTAAGACTAACTGTTACCTTGACACTCTAAAGGAGTCCTTGAGGAGCTGCGCAGGTGACTTGACACTTCAACAAAAATGGCTCGGAGGAAAACAGATCCGGTATCACCTCTCGCCTTGTTAACATCATCAAATTAAACAAGCGCTTGAGGAAAAAGTTGCAGAAAGCACATTGATCTTTTTCTCCTTGCGCAGACGTCACTCAAAACTCCCGCCGCGGGGCGCATCACGTATGCTTCTGTGAGCGAGAACTGAATTCTTGGAATGAAAACTGTTAGTGCACCTTGTGATAATAGCTAAATTGACTAGAATTTCACATTTTCTAAAGAGCTTGTCCATACAAATCTAGCTTTCATGATGGCATGATGGTGTTGTGGAGGCCTGCCAGTTGGTTACTATGCAGATGCTAAGATGTGGTGTGTTTAAACGCATTTGCAAAGGAGTTCTGGGTGTTTAATAAGGCATTGCTTGATCCCATTAAAGGGATAGTTCACACCGAAATGAAAATTCTGTAATCAGTTACTCACTCTCATGTCCTTCCAAACCAATAAGCCCTTTTTTCATCTTTGAAACACATATAAATATATTTTTGAGAAACTTAAAAGATTTCTGTCACTCCATTAAAAGTCCATTGCACAGATGCTTCAAAAAGTTCATGAAGATGGTCGAAGTAATTCACATGGTTGGGCAGTATAATCCACAATCGCTTAATGTGATGAACAGATCAAATTTAAGATGTTATTCACATATAAACAATCTGTGAATTGATAAATGCACATATTGCACATCAGATATGGTGAGCGGAATATCTGTGAAAACAAACCTCATTGGATGAGGCTTTTGAAACATGATTTTGGTGGAATGGACCTTCAGTGGAGGGACATAAAACTTCAGATTTCATTAAAAATATCATCTTTTGTGTTCTGAAGATGAACATAAGTCTTATCGAAAGTTTATAGGGATTAGAAGTAGAAATTGGGAAAAGGGCTTTAAAGCACTCTCTTTGGGGACAGAAATAAGAGATGTGAGGTGAAAATTACAAGTTCAGTCACTTAGGAAACTAATAGCACACCTTTCCTCACCAAACCAGATGATCTGAGGTGTGATCCATGTCTGCAACATAAACAGTGTGAGATGAGTTACCCACCGAGCTTTAATATTTAGTTTGAATCTCTAACTTTAATTATGAGTAAGAATAATAATAATGTACCCTAACAAACACTGCTAATTGCTGATGTTGAGGCTCTGAGAATTAAAACATGTAAATGTTTTCTATTCTGAGCAATGTTTGCTAAGTTTATCCTTCATAAATGAGTTCAAAATGGGTCATGTTTGTCAAAAAAGATTGCATCAGTTTGTTAAATGAAATCTACAGTGTAACATTCAAGGTGTCTCTGTGTGTGTGAGGGTTCATGAAGATGTTGGGCCTCTGATAAGGTCCAACAGGACCTCTACTGCCCTTGTGCTTGTTTGTTTGTAGATCAGCCTTATAGATCAGGAGAAAATTGTACAAGCCTCTGAATTGTGTTTGCATTGAACGGCTGCACCACACTCACACTCTGTTGTAGCTTTTCTATAGCTTTATGCTAATCAGTTCGCCATTGTTTTTCCCCTTACATGTGACTGATTGCCTGGCTCATGTGTGTGTGGTCGGGCACTTGAAGGTCAGTAAGATGATTGCTCTTGTGGGATTTCTCTTCTGTTTATCCCCTCTTTCCTCATCTGTTTTCCCCCCTTTCTCATCTGTTTCCAGAGTAAGCGTTGATAGGACTGTTTCTGCTTTTTAAATAAGATCTGGCAGTTTGTTACATGTTCCTGAGATTGGATTTTGCCAAACTAATTTCCAATCTCTCTCTCCCTCACACACTCACTCTCTATCTTTCACTCACTTGCTTTTATGTTGGTTCACAGCTACAAGACGGATTGATCAATGAATTTCAATTTGGACTCAAGCATGATTGGTTAAAGTTTACACAGGATGGATAGGAGAAACAGAGACGAGGAGAGATTATCATAGTGCGGCCTATGCTGGCATTCATTAAACCACCTCTACTGGACTAGTCTAGCGGGGTTTAATTGGGTGCTTGAAAGGCCTCTGGAATCAATTGACTCAGAGAAAGGGATGAAGAGCGGATGAGAAATAGAAACAGTGAAGGGATAACAGATGGAATTAAAACTAGGCTGCCTGAAGGTTGCAGCTCTCCTTGAATTGATTTCAGGACTTACAGGGGAAGGGCGGCAAAGTGTTTGTTAAAACCAAGATTTACTAAACCTATATCATGTCATTTTCTATTCTTAGAAATATTATAATTTCCTTACTAAATCCTAAAAACACTTGACTATCTTTGCATTAGAGAATATAAAATCAGATGGCATTCAAATGATTCAAACAGATGAGGGGAAAAAAAAATTCTGTTTCAAATGAAGATAAAAAGTATTGTGAGATGTGTGGTTGTCAAATGTGGGTCATGCACGTGGTAAATGTGATGAATTACACCTGTGGTTACTTTACTAACAGTGCATTGTCATATGAACTATTGTGAATATGTTAACTCCTCTCCTGTGGGCCACTTTTTCAAATTTCACTGGAAGCAGCAAATCATTTGGACATTACTCATTTGACAGACTGCTTTTGTGGATATTATATAGAAGGGAAGTAGTCATTTTCGGGGAAAGAAATTGGAAACCAAAAATAAGACTTAGAAAAGGGAAGTTAGTTCTGAGAAAACCCCCTTTTTTTTCTTTTTGATGTGCCAGTTGGTTAATATTTTGTCTAAAGTGTTGTTTATGCAAGTTTAATGTTAAAGTTTAATGTTTTTTAAGGAAGTCTCTTATGCTTATTAAGGCTATGTGTGTATACAGTATATATTAAAAAAAAATAATAATTGAAAATAATAATAATAATATTAAGCACAGCACAGTTGTTTTTAACGCTGATGACAATAAATGCTTTTTGAGTAGCAAATCAGCATATCTGAATGATCATGTGACACTAGTAATGATACTGACAATTCAGCTTTGCGTCAAATGAATATATTACATTTTAAAATACATTCAATTGTATAACTTTCTCACTGACATGTGTAACAAATTACAGCTCAACTAGTCTGCCACTGCACGTACGCTTAAGAACACTCTCACATTTTTTACAGCCTCTGAATACAGGCAGGGGCTCTAGTGTGGTTCACCGTTACTTTTTTAAATTGCCCAATGGACCAGCGGTCATCAGCTTGTCTTACCAGGCTCAGCAACTATCTAAATTATTAATCTAAGTCTGGGAGCATGGACGCATCACAGCAAACCCCAGAGGCCAGACAGGTCTACTGTCCAGACACAGAGACAGAGCATATCAGACATTTTACCCTGTATCTTTTTTGATAAATATAATATACTATAGGTTGGAGCAGTGGCCCTGTGGTTAGTGCCCCAGACACGGAAACCAATGAAAGAGACGGAAGCTCAATTCCAGCTCATATCATGTACTGATCCCTCTTTTTCCTCCTACCATTTCCTCTCTGGTCTCAACTACCATGTGTCTTAAATCTCTCGGTGACTTAACAGGCAGAGTCTGTGTATAAGACAAGGAAAGGCTTTCAAGGCACCCTAACACCACATCTATTCAAAAATAAATAGAAATTTATGTAAAATATAATGCATGTGACCTATCAGTCCTTACCTACTAATACTTTACACATAGAGTAGTAAGAGGCTAATTTACCATTATCTGGCTGCTCAGGTCATTCCCATGCAGTTGATGTGCTGTTAATCATCTCATGAGTTTCTTGTGTGCATTTTCTCCTCTCTTCTCCGAACAAATAAGTCAGTATTTCTTAAGTGTTGTATTAATTTCTGGCTTGTTGAGGAAGCCGGGCAGCAGCAGGAATTAATTGCATCTTTGCAATAGTTATGTGAAGCAGCAGCATGCTGCGTGGTGATGAAAAGCGCTTCACACGGAATATGAATAAGAGCATAAATCACACCAAGCGGTGGGTCGCGTAATGAGAAAAAACGATCACGTGGTACATCAGGACCAATCCACGATCTCAGAGATTATTGAAGGTCATGGGAGGGAAGGAATCCAGATAAAGAAGACAGCAGCAAAAAGGCATTCATGTTCTTACTTCAACTGAAGTCAAAACTCTGTTATTACGGGGAAAAGTTTACTGAGGTTATAGTCATAGTAAAAAAAAATAAATAAAACAATCAAAAAAAAAAAACAAAAAAAAAATAAATAAAACTATAATTATATTACAATCAAATAAATAAATGCAGTGCTTAACTGTTCAATAACTTTGATCTTATTGTACTTTTTTCCAGTTATGATGGTTGTGATGTTTTCTGACAAAACACCCAAATGCTATCAGTCTCTAGACTGTACCATGTTTGCATGTAGTGTTTTGTTTTGCTTTGCTTTTACGCATTTTACTTTGCTTTGTCTTGGTTTGCTTTGCATTTTGATGTTTTGTTTTTGTTTTTGCTTTGATTCTATTTTATGCTTTGCTTGTTTTGTTTTGCTTTGCCTTGGTGATTGTTTTGTTTCGTTTGTTGATTTGCTTGTCTGCTTTGTCTTGGTGATTTTTGCTTAGCTTTGTTTTTTTTTGCTTTGCTTGTGTTTTTTTTTTTTATTTTTTCGCTTTGCTTTGCATTTTTGTTTGTTTTTTGCTTTGCTTTGTTTTTCTGATTTGCTTTGCTTTGCTTTGTGTTTTTATTTAGTTTTCTGCTTAGCTTTGTTTTTCTGTTTTGCTTTGCATTTGTGTTTTTTTCTTTTGCTTTTTGTTGCTTTTTGTTTATTTTTTGATTTGCTTTTTGTTTAGTTTTTTTTTTTTTTACCTCGCTTTTATGTGTTTTGTTTTGTTTAGTTTTTGCTTAGCTTTTATGTGTTTTATTTTGTTTTTTCTTTGCTTTGTGTTTTGGTTTTTGTTTTAGAATTAGAATAGCAGATAACAGAGCAAAGTCCACCATGTTTGTGCATTTTACCTGTAATCCAGTCTTAATTCTGTCATTACAGTTGAAGAGATCTTCCTCTGGTTATTATATCACATTTCTGCTAGGTGTGATTTCCCCAAATACACCATTACAGACGTAGGTCACAAAAATAGAATGAGAGATGAAGAAAAAGAGGAGAGAAATCATGACGCATGGAAAAGGGTGACAGACAGACAGAGAGGGAGATGAAAGCCACCTCTGTATCAGTTTTCTCTCACCTATCCATCACCTCGGCGACAGCAGGTCTGTGGTTGGGCCTGTTTGCTGTCACTGAAGGTGTAGTGAAAGAAGCAGCCATTTTACATCATTGATTTACATTAGTCAGAGAAGAAAGTTGAAGTATGACTGAAGAGAGTGACTCACACACGCACACACACTCCCTTGTGTGCAGCCTTTTAATATTGCATTGGGTGTTTGGTGTCTGCTTTCTACTTGATGGGGTTTAATTTAATCTATGGTGGTTAACTTTCTCTCAGTGTGGGGCTCTTTTCAGCGTGCTGACAATTATAGAGCGAGAAAGAAGAGGGAGCAGAGGAGAAGAAAAGACAAAGTAACACAACAGAAGAAAGAAAAAGAAATGGGGGGTAATGTATTGTGGAAAACCTAAGTGGGAAGAGAGAATGAGTGGCGGATTAAAGGAGAGTGTGATGGAGTGACAGAGACAGACGTATAAAGATGAAGAGGAGAGAGGGTCAGTGTGGGCTTATGGCTGAAGGGAAGGATGTTGAATGATGGCTGAGCGTGTGCCTTCTGTCAGTGTCACCTTAACATGTCTCACTGCTGCAGAGAAAGACTCTTACTAAGTGGTTGACTTGATTGGTTCAGACTGTCGAAAGCTTGTTTTCAATAGTGTTCTTTCATATGAAAACATTGACTTTTTATGCTTTACACAGGGCAGTCGTGGGCTAGTGGTTAGAGAGTTTGACTCCTAACCCTAAGGTTGTGAGTTTGAGTCTCAGGCCAGCAATACCACGACTGAGGTGCCCTTGAGAAAGGCACCGAACCCCCAACTTCTCCCCGGGTGCTGCAGCATAAATGGCTGCCCACTGCTCCAGGTGTGTGTTCACGGTGTGTGTGTGCACATAAATGGGTTAAATGCAGAGCACGAATTCTGAGTATGGGTCACCATACTTGGCTGTATGACACGTCACTTCACTTAACTTCACTTTACATTTTGCCAAGATTGATACTTCACATTGTGTGGCTTGTTATTACTTTTCTAGGCAAATGGTCATGATCAAATATAATGATAAAGCAGAGCCTTAGGGACTTGAATATCTAGTTTACAATCTCTGGTCAAGGACTGCAGGAGGGTCCATGGGTAGCCTGAGATAACATAAAGATTTAGCAAAAAGCATTTTTGCAGCTGTCAAAATTAACACATATTATCATGTTTAACCATCTACCAATTTTGATAGTAGTACTGAATTTTATGTTTATTTATTATTATTTTAATAATGTTCTTTGGCTTCAATCAAGTATTTGACAATATATAATATAAAAGTAAAAATGTATAAATGTATATAAATGTAAATATTTTCATGTGTGTGTATTTATATATACATAATAAACATACATAGTACACATACATATGTTACAGTATGTAAACAAAAACATTTATTTTGAATGCGATTAATGCCGATTATTCATTTGACAGCACTACTTATTTTCCAGATAATATTTTAATAATATGCTTTGGCTTCAGTACAGTATATAACAACAATTTGTATTTATTTATTTATTTATTACAGCTGGCAAAGTGAACGTTAACATAACTACCGATTTTATCTATGCAGTATTAATTATTTATTTATTTATTTTCCGGATAATATTTTAATAATGTGATTTGACTTTAGTAGATTTCAAAAGTGTATATAACAATATAAAATTATTTTAACAACCTATTGTTTATAATAATTTTAACAATAAGTTTAAATGGCTCTTTTTGAATGACCTTATTTATTTATTATTATTTTAATAATGTTCTTTATCCTCAATTAAGTATTTGACTATAATAAAGCAAATGTTTAAAATATTACATTAAACTCTTCTTTTCTTTACATGATAAAATATCTGCCTTTATATATGAAATAAATATATTTTACAAAATGTATTTTAACAGCTGTCAAACATTTTATGTTTACCACATCTACCAATTCTGTTAACATTATTTATTTACTTATTTTCCATATAACATTTTAAAAATGTACTTTGGCATCAATTCAGTACATGACAACATATTCTTATGTTTTTCCTTTTTTTTTTGTATTTGTGTATTTATTTATTTATTTTCCAGATAATTTTTTAATAATGTGCTTTGAGTTCAATAGCCTTCAAAATGTGTATAGCAATTTACACCTTTTAACAACCTGTTGTTTATAATAATAGACTCTTTATGCATAAAAAATATTTAGCTGCTTTTATATTTCATATATTTATATATCTCCTTGCAAGGAGATATTTAGGGGTCCTTGGGATCAATGTACTTTGAAAATCACTGTCATAGAAACTTGGGGTTGTGCTTTTCCTGACTTCATCTTCATCTTCACCACTCAAAACACTTTAGCTACAAGATTGCAACACCCTGAAACACATCCCTCTCTGTAGTTAAATACATCCAATGGAGAGTGACAGGAACTTGTTCGAGAATCTTTGGTAATGCACTCAGGATCAGTTGCATGCCATGCTTGACCATGTTTAATCAACACCATCACCACGGCTCGCCATCCCTTACACCACAGCTCTGACGTCACAGTACTTTTTCACCCTTTGACCCTACATTTCGACTCGAATACATTTTATTTACCAAATTTCACACAGTTCAGAATAGCGCACAAACAAGTCTACATCTCAACAACTAGCTTGAGGCTGAATAAGAACACCATTTCAACCCTGCTTTTGTCTGGGGTGAATGGTGGGCCACTAATTACCTCTCCTCCTCTTTCACTCTCAGCTCTTCTGTAATACAGCTTAACATATTCACATCCCACCCTAAAGATGTTGATGAATATGCATGAGCCCCCTCAGCTTAATCCTCATGATTGACAGCTTGACATCTTAATCAGAGTGATTGATGGAGGGCTGATTCCATTCGATCGGGTATCTCCTCCCTCCCTCTTTCTCCTCATACATTCCTATAGCCGTTCCCACACTGTCATTAGCCATCATGCTAAATATCTTAACCTCCCTCACTGAGGTCTCTTTAAGCTTTCATCCTGATTACCAAGTCTAGTTTCTGGCCGCTTCGTCTGAATAAACTTGTCGCGCTCTGTTTTGCGTGTGTGTGTGTATTTGTGTGTGTTTTTGTGGTGTGGTGCTCACTAAGCCCCCCTGCTCTGGTAATTGGGCCTGCTTTCTCTCAGCGGCCTCCGAGCGCAGTAGGAGCTGGCAGTGCGGTGGGAAAAAAAGAGGCCAGAAAGTCATTCTGCGTGTCCAAATGCACTGCACAAATCCATGACATCAGTATTCTAGTCAGACTTCACTTCAGACACAAAGA
The DNA here is from genome assembly GCF_018340385.1 of Cyprinus carpio. Lineage (NCBI taxonomy): Eukaryota > Metazoa > Chordata > Actinopteri > Cypriniformes > Cyprinidae > Cyprinus > Cyprinus carpio. Next base: position 8,468,448 of record NC_056619.1, on the reverse strand, counting down.
AAAGAAGTGTAAAAGGAGGGAAAGGCAAGAGAGAGAATGCGAGACTGAAAAAAGGAAGAGAGAGGAGCACATAGAAGTCTTTTGACTGGGAATTAAATGTGGCCTGTAGTTTTTTTTTTTTTTTTTTGACTATTTCTTTAGAAGCAAATAAGTTTCAAGCACACAAAACAGAGAAATCAATTGCTGCCATTGAAAGAAGCACCAAATGAAAGTGATATTGAGAGTTTGATGCAAAAAGTTGGGTTTTGTGCAGTAGATGTGACTTTTTCCCTGTTTGCTTGTTTTGCAGAACAAAGAGTCTACTAGAAGAGCCGTGAGCCTGGTACCCTGGACCGGCAGGTGAGTGACAGGATGTTGGACAAACGACACGGGCACATGGCCAAGTTGTCATGATGAGAAATTGTCTTATTCAAAAAAGCTGCCCTCTTGCATTAGACCCTGGCAGCTGTATTGAACATGTTGATCATTCTTTATACCGAACAGAAACAAAAGCGTATTGTTGAAGATGACTGTGTGCCATTTAAAAGTGCTGTGGTGGAAATACGGTGTAGTGTCAGTATACTACTGTGGTGCTGCTATAAAACGCATTGGCCTTAAAGTGTTAAGACATAATAATAATAATATTAAAAAAAATTACATTAGATACAATATACTGTATCAACCCCAGTGTCACAGTACATTACACATTATATAATGCAATATAAATGTATTTACAGTCACTTTTGATCACTTAAATGCTTCTTGCTGAATGAAAGTGTAATAATAAAAATAATAATAGTTAGTTTCTTTTTGTGAAATGTTCTAGTCTAGTACAACTATATTTTTATTTCTTTATTTTTTATGTATATTTAACTATTACTTAATTGTCCACATATTTTTATAGTAAGTATCACCTTATAGCATGATACAGACATATTACCATGTTCATATGTACTAACTTCGTACTTTACAGAATGTTGTTATTGACAGCAGCGTATTATTTTAGAAAATGTAAAAAAAAAAAAAAACACTGATGTTTTGTGTGTGTGAGTGAAGGAGAGTGTTATGATGATACGTAGCATCATCATAGCATAGATCGTAGCATAGAATCGTAGATGCAAAAGGAAAAATAGAAATGACTGATTAATACAGTATATGAAGGAAATAAAAGTAGGACACGGGGTCAGAGCTCTGTGGGGTACTACAGAAACACACACACAGGATGACCTTTTTGTATGGTAGATCAACCCTTACTGAAAACACACAAATGCTTCATTACTTCTGCCTCATAGACACACACACACACACGTTTGTTTCTGTGTGGAATACTCAGAATATTTTCCCAAGGCTGGCTGGTCTGAATCAGTCAAGTGTGTCCAAACTTTGAACCGTTAGTGTGCCGCTATCTGAACAGTACCAGTCACACGCAGAATGCTTACACGCTGGTTTTAAACGTCTTTCTGCCTGACCTGGAGGTCAGTGAACTTTCACCTACGATTGAATCCTAGGCTTTCTGTGGGCGCTTGGGTTGATTCTGTTTATTCCTCCCACACTCGCTCTCTCCAACACCCACCCAGCAAAAAGACGAGAACGTATTCCACAAAGATTCCTCTGATAAAGATCTCCTCTCTCCGGCTCATACACACCCACACTCGCGCTTGCACAATGTGCATATGGTTTCAATCTTTCCAGCTGTCCCACGGTTGCAGTCATGAGAGGCCAGCAGGAACAGTACAGCATGTGTGTGTGTGTTTTTTTTTTTTTTTTTTTTTTTTTTTTTTTTTTTGTGTTTTTTGTGTGTGTGTGTGTGGTGTCTCCGAATATGAAGGAGCATCAGAGGTTAGAGGAGTAGAGGATAGAGGGAATGGGTGAGAAGGAGACACATTCTGTTTAGTCTCACATGCAAGGTTTCTGTCTAAGTCTCACTTTCTCCTTCACACAAACACACACACTCACACACTTACAGGCACACATGGTCTCTAGGGATGAGATGTGCTCTAGAAAGCAGGCATCCTGATTTCCCAGCAGGCTGTGCTAAAGGAACATCAGGTTCAATCTGCCCCTCACTCTGTTTTGTTTCATTTTGTTTTGTCCGTCTCTGTGAGGTTACTGTACATTTCTCAGTGCCACTTCTGTAGTGAGTGGCGGCTGGCTTACCAACTTCATATCAAGTTTACATGCGCTGTAATCCCATTTTCAGTCACACTAAGCAGGTTTGGTGAAAAGGGACTCCCACAAGATGCATCTGAACCATCTGACCCACAGAGAAGTGTTATCAGAAAAGTTATTCACAATATGTTTATACTGCAGTGGCCTGAAGAGTTAACTTTCTGCACAGTCTGTTTAATTGGTGGCTACTTGCATCATCTAAACTCCTATTGCCCAATAAAGTGTTGTTATCCTGATTTAGGTTATTGGTGGTTAAAAATATGACAAATATGGAGCCACCCTTCTGATTAAACTCATAAATAAATCTATCTGTCTATCTATCATTTGCATCACAACTCAACATGCACCAACCACAGTCAGTGTTTAATGATATAATCACACAGCATCTGTTTTAACCTTAGTAATAAATTGTCATAATAAACATCACATTGTCATACTTGCAGCCCTCTATAAAATTTATTTTACTACAAAATTTTATATTAAGCTTTAAGAAGGGCTTTAAGACCAAATTGGTCTGAATGGGCCATTTATAGCTGTTTTTGAGCTACCTGTACAAATAATTTCCCCCTAAAAACTGCAAATAATTTCCATGTATGACACATTATAAACATGTTTCCACGTTATTTCTTTTTATTTCCTTTTCGCTGGTTTGGAAGGTAAAAATAACTCCTTCAGAGACATGAGTCACTGTACTTGTTTTCTTTTGGTGTCAAAGGAACATCCTTCTCTTTGTAAAAAAAAGAGTCACAAGGACAGTTCTTGTTGTTCGTCTGCCGTCCACCTCCACATCAGATGTGCCGCGGCTCTTTAAAGCTGGCAAAGCGTCCGTGGGAGTGAGTTTGAGCTGTCAGTCAAACTCTACACCGCAGTGACTGGCGGATGGACTCATGTTTTCTAATAAGGTCATTCTTCTTTCTTAATTGGGCACGTGTTCTGTGGACAGCAGAAGCCAAGCTAACACTCTGAAAAAAAAAAATAATGCACGTGTAATCTTGAAAATCCCAGTAGAGAGCCCGTGCTAATCCATCATTCTATTTCTAAAGGTTATTTTTGGAGAAAACTTCATTAAAAGTAGCACTCCTTTGAGTGTGTGTCAGCAAAAGGCGAGATGTGGGAGGATGTGGGATTAACAGTGTGCGCGTTTTTAGGAGAACCTGAATGTGTGTTTTAATAAAGCGACAAAAGCTTTCGGTTTGTGGTTGATTATTAATTTCTGAAAACAGCACTATTTTGTGTTTGCAGACAAAGCACTGGGCTTCTTTATTTAGATTGGCTTCAGTGAGTGTCCTGCAGTTATTTACTGGTGTGTGTGTGTGGTTTCCTGTATGTTTGAGTGTGTGAGATGAGAGGAGGGGCCGTGACCCATCCCGCAGTGCTGTTTGTATTTTTCCGTGGTCCGCTGCCGTAAGGACGTGTAGAGATTTGTTACCTAGGGTACCATTTATCATAGTAACAGCATTGTGCTGGGGCAACATGGGAGGAAACCAATCATCCATCATATACAGTACATGTCCTGTCTCCACAGCAACGCCACGGCCCGTGACCAGAGGCAGAGAGGCTGCTGGGGGATTGAGTGGATCACTTAGAGTTCACAACTGGACAACCTGTCGTCTATCTAACATGCACAAATAGCTAAATAAGGGCATACTATGGATTATTTTTATTATAAAGCTAATTGTCTAAGCTAAACTAAAATAAATATGTATTTATATATAGTGAGAGACAAAAAGTCCGAATTGTGAGATGTAAACTCACTACTGTGAGAAACAAAGCCAGAATTATAAGAATTGTACATTTATTTTTATTCATTTATTTGTTGTAATTATGTGTCGGAAACAAGCTTCCATATACTGTATGTGTTTATATGTATTCTTCTGAAATCCATAAAGTTTTGCATTTTTTTGGAGCACAAGACAAAAGATTTTAAATTATATTATAATAATTTTCCAAGCACTCTTTTTCTTTAATGATGCCAAATTATCAATAAAATATTTTATTATTTTTTTTTTTTTTTACATTAGTCTAGTCTAAAAAAAACTGGTCTGAAAGGTCTCACTATCATGTTTATTCCCCATTGTTTGGAGCATAAGACAAATGGAGATACAATGCAAACAACAAATTTATAAAATTTTAATTAAAATAAATATGAATATTTATAAATAACAAACCTAAATTAAATAAAGAAATGAAATACACCCACACACTGCAGCTGCAGTTGTTTAGTGCAGATGGTTTTCTACTGGATGAGTAAAAAATAGTACATTTAATTTGTTTGAAAACGCTATTTATTACTTAAGCATTTCTGTAACTTTTTAGTATAGGCACCATGAAGAAGCACTTCTTTCTGTCTGTCTCTTCTTCTAAGTGTCTGGGTGATTTATTTTCGAGTATGTAGACTTTGCACAACCCTGCAGCAACTGGGTCTTTGTAAACAATCCACTTGAATCCTTTGAGCCTTGGCTGCAGGTGTGTATGTGTGTGTGTCTGAGAGAGAGAGAGAGAGAGAGAGAGAGAGAGAGAGAGAGAGAGAGAGAGAGAGAGAGAGAGAGAGAGAGAGAAAGAGAGACCCCCTTTGGGGTGTGATAGTGAGCATAGTATTTTTGGCAGTAGTTACGGCCATTATATGAGCAAGAGTGTGGAGGAGAGAGAGAGAGAGAGAGAAAGATGGAGCTCTTTTTCACTGTGTCCACCAGGAATAGCAGCCACCTCAGGGGTCTCAGCGAGACTTATTTCCCCAGTCACTTAGATCACCCCACCAGCAACGTCCCCTATTACTAGTTCAGAAAGAAATGCTGAGTAAAGTGAATCTTTTGAAGAACATGTTCAGGTCATGATTTTCCCAAAATCAAAAAAAAAAAAAAATAATAATAATAATTATTATTATTAAATAATATTTTGGATTAAGAAAATGAAGCCTGTTATAAGGAGCATAATATATTTTTGTGACAATGTTATCACGTTGTGGAAAGTGTTTCATTAGAATTAACATATATATTTTTAAATGTTTTTTTTTTTTTACTTCTTGTCTCATTACCATTAGTATATATAAAAACAACCATTAAAATTGTGGGGATGTTATTGTCAGACTTTGTTCCTTGTTTTGTGTGTGTTTTGCTCCCCATGTGCCTTCCTTGCCCTTATTTGGTCCTTCCTGTTCCTGTCCCCATTTAGTTCTATTAGTTCCAGGTGTTCCTCGTTATTAGCTATCCTCCTCACCTGTCTGCCCCTCGTTATCTGCCCTATTTGAGTTCTAGCCTGTTCTATTCTTTCTTGTCTGGAATTGTAGATGTCTACCTTTGCTATGTGTGGTTTCCTTATTCCCTGGATGTGCTTAAAGCCAATATGTTTGAATTTCTCTCCGTGCTCCTCACAGTTGCAATGCATGATGGTTATATTATAAATGAGTTTATTTTACTTTTTATCAAAAAAAGTCTCTGACATCTGCCAGTGTCCATCTTTTGGATAACCAATTAGTTTGAACGTCACAAAACACAATTAATATTCATGCCCCAAACACCTGACAATTTCTGTGTGCTGAACTGAAAATAAACAAACGAAGAGCGAAATACATTTTTTTTCATAGCTGTCACAACAGTGTTTTAGGTCTAATAAATAAAGTGTTTTTTTTTTTTTTCATAGTTAAAATGCTCCCTTCATTCCCAGCTTATCATATACAGTATATATATATAAAAAAAAATGTTTTTGTGAGATCCCGTCAGCTGTGTTGTTTGAGAGAGGGTGGGAAGAGGAGGGTCATTCTGGACTCTGTCTTTAATAAATAAACAATAAAGAAGCCAGAGCTTCTCAATCCCTTTTATATCTCCTGTGACATTCTGATGGATTACACAGCCATCTGCAGCAGAATGTGTGCGTGTATGAGGGGAGGGAGTTCACCCATTTTACACATACATAAATCCAGACAGGCAGCGCTTTGTTGTGCGAGTTTGTCAGCAGGCCTGGGTTAACGGGAGTCAGAGACAGGTGAGCAGGTTGTACATACAGAATAAAAATGGACGTCAGATGACTGATGGTATGTAGAGAGATACTTCAGAGAGTAAATGAGTGATTGAGTGTATGAACTTCCTTAATTAATCTGATCCTTTTAATGAGTCAGATCAAAGGTTCATGTATAATTAAAACTGCCGAGCAATAATGCACCTGCTTCATCGGGAATTATGTGTTCTTGAGTGTGTGGAGAGGAAAGTAGTGGACTTTCTGAGTGAATTTCACAAAACCAGTCAATTTCTTCCCAAAATCAAAAATAAGAAATAAGATTTTATTGTTACGTCATGGTTTACTTTATAAAATACTTTTTATCTCACAATTCTGGCCTTTTTGAGTTAAAATCTCATAAGTCTGGTTTAATTTTAATTGAAAAAAAAAAAAAGTCGGAAGTGAGATATAAAGTTGATATTTTAACTTGCAATTGCGAAATAAAAAGTCTCAATTATCTGTTTTTTTTTATTTATTGGTGGAAACAAACAAACAACAAAAAAGACAGAACAGCAATATGTAAACTAAAACTGTGAGAAAAAAGTCAAAATTGCAAGTTTATTCAGTATTTCAAAATTCTGACTGTACATCTCACAATTTAGTGATTATATGTACCTCATAATTCTCAGAAGAAGAAAAAAATGAGAGAGAAAGAGAGAAAAAGTCCAAATTATTAGATAAAAAGTCACTAATTATATTTTGTGGAAACAGGCTTCCATACATTTGTGGCAATTGTATTTTTGTAATACTATTATTTTTTTCTTCCAAAAAATATTACAGTAGTTTTCTACTCTATTTCAACACAAGATTGCGTAACAGTGACAAAAATGTAATATATTGAGATACTCTGAGGTGCTGATCTAAGTTCTTATTTATTATATGGATTTATACTGGTCAGTATTAGATTTCAGGAACACTTTAGTATAGGGACCAATTCTCACTATTAACTAGTTGCTTATTAGCATGCCTATTATTAACATATTGAGTGTTTATTAGTAAAAAAAAATAAAGCAAATATTCTGCATGACCATATTCTACATCCTCAATCCTACCTAATACCTAAACTTAACATCTACCTTACAAACTATTAATAAACAACAAATTAGGAGTTTATTGAGGCAAAAGTTATAGTTAATGGTTTGTTAAATAATGGGAACTGGATATACACCAAATAGGAACTGGTGTGAAAAGTCTCACTGTCATATTTATTCCACAGGGTTTTTCTTTAGGGGCACAACCTTTTCGATTTATCATCTTGAACTTTAACTCTGAATGCTTGGCTATGACCTCCGTCACCACCAGCATCATCAATCTGCCCTGCATTCAAGCCCCCTCTATGCCCCAAATATCAGCAGGATGTTTTCCAAACCAGTAGACATCACAGGTTGAATCCTTGTTAATAAATTGCTTTTTAATATGGCATCTCTATTTTCCAATTGATTGCTTGCAAAAGCACGCCACAGGAAGAGACAAATCATTGGTAATTAGGTTAATACATCTGCAGTCCGGTGAGGAGAGAGCCTTTCATCCACGGCTCACTTTGTACACTAGTCCAGCTATCAGAAAAGAGTGCTCAAGAGTAGACACGTTTGGAGATGAGTAAATGGCCTTATTTTCTGAAGAAATGTTTTAAAAGAAGGGTTTAAGAAACTCAGGGGATTATTAAAGGATTATATAAATTGGTGCTGAATGTCATTTGAATGCATTTAATGATATGATAATCTGATATAATTTGGACTTTTTTTCAACACAGGGTTTTTTTTTTTTTCATTAAAATATTACAGATGACTGACGCCTGCCAGTGAGTCCAACTCCAAGTTTTCACACACTAGATTAAAGCCTTTTGCAACTGGAATTTGTATGGTTTTTTTTTTAGGGACTCACCCTCTGAAAAGGTTATACACTAGACATTTTCAGGATTTCAATTTTGTTCAGTTTATGTTTTTATGTTTGTTATGTTTATGGGATGGGACAGTCAAGCCATGTGAACTCACTCGACCTGGTCTCCGACACTTCAATCCTATGATTCTAAAATTAAAGAATAAAGTCTCATTTTATGTTATACTTAACAATGAAACAATAATGTTCAACAAAAAACATGTAAGAAATAATTGCTTAGCCAAATATTCAGCTTATATTTAGCTTATACTGTATATTGCATACACTGCCATTCAAAAGTTTGGGGTCTGTTTCTTTTGTGTGTGTGTGTGTCTTATATTATTAATTAAAAATACAGTAAAAACAGTTAAAATTCTAGTATGCTGATTTGCTGATCAAGAAATTTTGAACTAATCATTATCAGTGTTGAAAACAGTATAGTAGTTTTGTGGAAACCATGACACAGTTGTCTTCAGGATTCGTTGATAAATAGAGAGTTCAATAGAACAGCGTTTGATTGTTTTTTTTTTGTTGTTGTTGTTTTTTTTTTTGTTTTTTTTTTTTACAATGTAAATGTCTTTACTGTCACTCTTTAAATTCATCATTGCTATGAAGTATTCATTAAAAAATTGAAAAAAAAAAAATAATGGTGTTGTACATATGCTTATTTAAAGACATATTTCAAGATTTTCTTTCCTGAAATGCTATTAAAGTATGTCCTTACAATACATATTAAAGGTATAATTCATCCAAAAAATAAAAAATAATAATTTTTATTTATGAATGAGTAAATGATAACAGAATTTTAATTTTTTAGGAGGACTATCCCTTTAAGAATCTTATAGACACTCCAAACTGACATGCCAACTTAAACAACAGGCTGTTCAACCTGGAGCTCCTGCATAGACCTGCAATTATAGAAAATTAACACCCTTGGATCGGAATCAAGAATTTAACAATGCCCCGGTATGAAAGCAAATAAAGTGCTTATTCAGAGTTCACAGTAAATAAACACAGACACAAACAGGGAAGATCCCTTCAAAACAGACAACACCCAAGTGTTTTTGCCAATTTCACTCCCTGAGATTTAAGGTTTTGCAAAACTCTTCTTTTGTGCCCCAGTCAACTTACGCTAATTAAAGACTTTTGTGATTGTACCTCCAGATTAAAAAGAGAAAAAATAACCACACCTTCTTAAGCTCTTCCTATTTCTGTTTCACTTGAAATTCCCTGTGTCAGCAAGTCAAGAAGGGTTTGTTAAATTAAGGCCTGCTAAATGATATTCAAGCTCCAAGAAGAGTTGTCGGAGATGACAAAGTACAGGCAGGGAATGATCGATGATGAATACGGTTTGATGCATGGTATTGATTGGAACCAAAGTGAGTGTTGCTGTGATTTAGTCTCAGGTGTGGCTCATCCAGAGTGGGCTTAGAGCTGATATTGATCTCTGAGCTACCTGAAGGCTCCTGCCTGCCTGTCTGTGAAGCAGTGGTGCTGAGGAACGGAAGGCCTCTCCATCAAAGTCACTAAGGGTTACTTGTAATGCAATGCTGGGATGAAGAATAAAACATAGCTCTATTAGGGCAATCTTCATTTTTGAGGTATTTCACATTTTAAGACATTGTATAGTTTGGGGAAAGGTATGTCATGCTGCCTTCTAACATGTGGAGACTCCTAGGGTACGTTCTGATTACTTAGTGCCCTGTGAAATGGACTTCACGGAGTATTTTATCAAATTAAGTAAGATTACAAATCACAGGGAGTGTATCTTAGTCCGAAAGGCAAAATTAAGCTAAAATAAATGAAATTTAGTAGAAGGTGCATTTTTATTCAGCTGAATTTGTTTCAGATGTGCCTTTTCAAAGTTGTTTAAGGGTTTGGGACTAAATAAAGTGGTCATTTTGATAGAAATACATCTATCATTGACGTCTGAGTGAACTGATGTAAAAAGCAACAAGACAGACTCAGCATTTTGATGCAATAAAGGCTGGAGCTGTTATTTATGGCACCCACCACCACTTACTATGAGGGCAGAGCATGACTGATCTTCTCAATTTTGGCGGAGGTGCTGATGCTATAAAACATGCTGTAAACCACTCCAGATTGAAATATAGAAATGACTCATATTGTGCATAATTCTGTGGAGTATGTAACAGTGTTCACCTCAGAAGGGACTGTGAGAACAAAAGTTTGAAGTAGGGAGTGTGTTCATATGTGCAAAAGTTGATCAGCTAACCTTGAGTTTAAGGAGTTTATGCCTAATTCAGTCAAGCCACAGTATATCTGATTCTTGAAATGAGCAATATTCAGTTACACTTTATTTTAAGGTGTCACAGTGTAATCATACAGTTAATTATTAAGTAATTAATTAACATGTGAGGGTTTGGTTTAAGGTTGCTGTTATTACTATAGAAGTACATGTAACACAACAAGGGACACTGTACAATGAAGTGTTACCCAATATTCTAATTGAAATACTTCTTAATTGAAAGTAAAGTTCTCTTAGTATTTATCAGTACTGTTAACCATTGTTGGTATCCAAATGAGTAGGGATGAATATCTCTGGTCTGGTGCTTCTCCTTTGTTTATATACTATTTAATAAAAATAAAAAATAAATAAAAAATAAAGTCATTTGGAAAGACTCGTCCTCTTTGCCCTCCACCCTCACCACTGGGGTTCCACAGGGATCGGTGATAGGCCCTTTTACCTTTTTCTGTCAAGGGTGATTCTGTACATTGCTCTGACTGATTTTAGAAATAAATTCAACACAGTTTTTACATTCCACCCAACTACAGTCTTTTTACTTTGAACTTTATTTTTAGCCAGCTTTTGTGATTTGCTTTTTAGTGTCTTAAGTCCATATATTTCTTTGTACAGATCCAGATGATTCTTTTCTATCCCTTCAAAGATTTATATCCCTCTCTCAATAAGACAAAAACCCACTGCACATCTTTTGCAATCACATTTACCTTTATATGAAATCTTTATAACAAAATAGTATTACCTTTATTTTTGTCTAATGGCTGCAGTCAGAGCAATTAGCTGGAATGGTAGTAATAGTAGAGATGGCAAATCTCTTCTTCTCATTTCACCGTGAATCTCTGCCCTCTCCCTTTGTGGTGACCATTCGTCACGGTACTCTGCTGTCGTTTCCTGTTCCCAAATTTGGCAATTGTGCCTTTGCCTTGTTCCACCTCTTTCCTATACAGACAGATGACAGCAATCCCTCAACTCTGTTAGCCTTATCTCTGCAGGCTATCAGCAAAATGAAGAGTTTGTTGACCTTTTTTCATATCTCGCTCTATCTCTCTCTTGCCGCTTTGTCTTTGAGCCGTCCTCTGTGTTTCACTGTGCCATGGGTATTTACTGTGGGAATGGCCGCGGTCTGTAGGGTTAGCTTACATGGGAACACACACCCACATTTTATTCTCCCCATTCCCTAGATGCATGCATGCACACCTCCGTCATGGAGTCATATATCATCATTCACTTCATTACTTATCAATGATTTTCCTGCACTGTTTGCAAATTCAGCAACGAAAAATCTCATAGAATTAAAGGGATAGTTCACCTGAAAATGAAAATTCTTAGCCAATGTGTATCATAGTCCCATTGTATTATTGTCATTATGCCATGGCTCCACCATTGCTTTATACCTTTCAAAAGTAGATATGCCCACAATGAAAAGTGGAAACTTTAATTATTTCTTTCTCTTTCTTTTTCACTTCCTTCCTCTCTTTCAGATGTCAGTTGCATTAGAAATCTGATGCACAATGTATTAAACTTGTTTTTCATTACATCACGCCCTGTCTTCCTCTGCTCTTTCTCTGATAATAAAGTATCCGGCTCTCCCCTCAAAATTTCCGTTGGATTCAACTCGTGCCCCACCCTTCTGTCGCTCTCTAATAAAGCTTGTGTCTCAGAGGAATAGAAGGTAATGAATAGAGCTCTGCTACAGTGGCCTGCAGGGCACCAGCCCTGACTCAGCAGAAAAACCTGATCCTTTTTGCTCTAGAAAGCATGCTTGTATTTAAAAGCGATGACAGACTTTCACCTCGACGTACAAGGTGTGTAATAAATTAAAAATCTATGAGTCCTTTGGTTTTCCAGATAGAAATTATTGCTTCTCTTTTTATTTTTGCCCCTGAATTTTGTCCAGGCATGCTTTCTCTGAACTGATGGCCATGACACAATGGTTATTATTTACAGTAATAGACTAGAGTGGCATTGTGGGAAGACTTTTGCCCTCTGGGTGAATAGTGGATTTGTTGGTTGATAGATAAGCAGGGAAACTTCGGTTATTAAATCTGTTCATGCTGAACTGCTCTTCCATTGTTTTCTTCCCAGTGGTTCTCATCTCTCATATTAAGCTCTGAATCATGGCCATGAGTGAATTTGCTTAATTCGAAATATACACTACACAACACAAATGCTTCTATTTTTTAAATATTCTTGAGGTCTCTCATGCTTGCCGAAGCTAAATTTATTTGATCAAAAATACAGTAAAAACAGTAATAATGTGAAATATTATTACAATTTAAAATAACTTTTCTATCTGAATATATTTTAAGATGTAATTTATTCCTGTGATGCAAAGCTGAGTTTTCAGCATCATTAGTGCAGTCTTCAGTGGCACTTTAAGACTGAAATGCTACAGCCACTGTAACTTCTTGAATATGTGGACATTAAAGAGTATAAACTTAGAATTTTATTTTGAATTCGCGATGAACAGTTAGCATATTAAGAAATATATTGATGTATTCTGCTGTGTTTGCATAGATTTCCAAATGATTTACCTTACAATGGAGCATGGAGCATGCTGCGTTCCCAGATGAACATTATAATAAATCCAAACTCACAATAATATGCAGAGATGTAGTTTGAGATGCTCCAGACATGTAAATGAAAACAGTTTGTGTGGAGCAGCATTTACTGTGAACAGAGCTTAAATGAAATATGACTACATAAGAAAAACTACAAATGTTTTGTTGGCTATGTAAGTGTGTGTTTTTATGTCAGGTTCAACACATTTACCTGATCAGTGCTGTAGCGTTCAGAATTATTTGGCATTATATCATATTTATCTTGTCTGTTTCTCCACTCACACCACTACCAGCTCAACCCATCATTTTGTATGGCGCTGTTTAACTGGCTCATATTGACCTTGGCATTTCACTTGGATTTATGGGTCAGCTGTTGTCTTTGACCAGTCATATTTCACAGCCTCTTATCTGCTAACACATAAGCTAAGCATGGCTGAACACGCTTGTATCTTGTCAATTGTTTTGGTCACAAGTATGGACTGCTTTTGTGTTTTTGTAGTGACGTTCCAGTTCACATTCATTGTAACTGCACAGAAAGGTTATTCATACTCCATTTATTTCTTATGTGGAAAGAAAAGGAAGTCAAATGTGTTTGAAATGACATGAGGGTATGATATCAGTTTTTCTACCAAATGTATAACCTTTCCTTCCTCCACCTCTTCTTTGTAGTCTCAGTTTCTTCTGTGTTTAGACAAGCTGTTAATTCTGCTTGTAATAGTGATTGTGCGTAATCAAGTAAAGTGAGTAATTAGGTGTCTTCAATAGCTTAGAAGAGGGCTAATGAGAACTCTTCAGCATCCTGTTGGGTTTTCCCTCTCAGGTGTCCTAAAGGAAGGGCCTCTTGTGGAGAGAAGTCAGTTTTTTTGATTCTGCTTCCTTCTCTAAAATAAAAACAGATTTTTTTTCTTTAAACATAATTCATACTCCGCTCACGTCTCAAGAAAAAGAAATTGGGTGAAAGGAGAGACGGAAATATCATTAATTTCCTGTCAGTGTGCTTAACTTTTGTGTCTTTGAATTTATTTATTTATTTATTTTTAGCTCATTTAATGCTGAATGTAACTTGACATTGCATTATCCTGAGGGTTTGCAAACACCTAATATGGGGAGAGAAAAAAGGGAGCGGAAAATTGAGATGGATGAGAGCTGGAGGAATGGAGGTTGTGTGTGTTTTATGTCACAAGAGACAATATTTGTTAAATGTTCTTGGTGTAGCCTTTGGCTCTGATACTCTGCTCAGAGATGAGTGTAAACAAACTCATTAAACTGCAAAACAAACCATTTAATTGTTTCATTTGGTATGACAGCTCAAATGCACACACACACACACACACACACACAGATATAAGCACAAACTTTTGTTAATGTAAAGAGAATATGTTTAATCGAATTTCTGGATATGCCAAAATTCAACCCAACTTGACTTCATTTAAGACAACATTCTCCCACATGTATATAAGTGTCAGTTTAGCATATTACAGAAAAAGTCAAAACAAGCTTCATTTCAACACAAATGCTTTTCATTCATTCATTCATTCATGTTCTTGTCCGTTTCTCTTAATTTAAAATAAGGAACTATTTGATTGAAATAGTAGCTAGCAAAAAGCAACTAACTACATAGTTATTAATATTTATTATTTACAGTACTTCCATCAAACTTGGTTATTAATAAGTTTTTAAGAAACTGAAAAAAGCACAAATGTCAGGGCATGTCAAAACTTCTCCAGGGCCCCCAAACCCCAGAGGGTTAAAATAAGATTATTATATTGTATTATTAATATGAAATCAAAATATTTATTTTATTATTAATAATGATATATTCAATTTATAATATAATATAATGTACTGTAATATAAATTTGATTTAAATGGTAGCTAATAAAACAGTAAAATATTATTAATAAAATAATTTACTATAAATATTTTTATTATTAATTTATTTTGAACATTATAACAATAAAAATGCTTTAATTGAATACTTTACTAATTTTATTCAAGCCATATTTTTTTGCCACAAATAATACGGATTTTGAATGAGTGAAGTCATCACAGCAACTTTTACAAATGTTTTAAGACATTCACATATACTAAATAAATACTATTTAGTTTGATCAGGCGGAAAACAAACATTAATGCGCAGCATTTAATGCTGTTTCAATGAAGACCTAAACACACCATGGTTATTTGAATCAGTTTTGTTTTGTTTTGTTTTGTTTTGTTTTGTTTTGTTTTTTGTTTTGTTTTGTTTTACAGAATTGGTCCACTTGAATGAAGATTTCCCAACAGGACTGTTCAGCAATAACAGCACATACTGTATAGCCATGTAAATGTGTTAGTTGTTTTGCTGCACAAGTTACAAGTTTAAAAACTGACAAGTGTAGTTAAGATGGTAGTGTTGCTACTTAGCTATTTACTCCCTAACACTGCCGTGCTGCTAAGTGTTGCTTTTGACAGAGACATAAAATCACACAAACTCTGGGTGTGTTGTGTCTATGGAATGCATCTGTGAACCACACCTGCTTTTGAGACTTATTTTCTGAAGAACCTGGTGGGGCTATGATCAGTTCCCCAGAGCGTTGTCGTCCTGAGGTTACACGGCTTGTTTTTGTAAGCAGGTGAAGCACACAACACAATAACACTCAGAGAAGTGTGCTTTACTTTATCCAACAAGGGACGGTGGGTGGCATGATGTTGCTAATGTCATTAGTAGTTGTGCTCCTGAGGAACCAGAAATAATCCAGAGCAACGGTGCATGGCAACATCTAATCCACAGAAAACCGATTCCCTCAACCCTGAAAGTCCTTCTAAAGCCGCTCTCTGCTCCATGTAGCACACATACACACACAGTTTCAGTAGCCAGTAGAAACCGCTGTGCTTCCCTACTGTTACTTTTCTAAATGGATCCACTTGCTCCGGGCATGTGGAAGGTGTATTACTTTAAGAGCATGTCCGGAATTTATAATAAGTCTTTCATCCACATCTGGCTCTTACTGAGGCATTGTTACTGTGTTTTGGCAATTTGAAACCCATTTTTCTATTCAGTGGGTTTACAGAGTGTGAGAGAGGGAGGTTCAGACGTACCTTTTTTTTTTTTTACTTTTTTTTCCTGTGGTGCTGAGTAAAGAATAATTGTGTTTTTTTTTTCTGAACTGAAATCCATTTTTGGTTCTTCTTCGCAGAAGTTGCCAACGCAGAAATGAAAAAAGGAAATTGATAAAAAAAAAAAGAATATAAACAGCAGGGAGGAGTTGTAATTGAGTTGGCAGTGTATTTTCAGTCACATGGTAAGTTTGATTTAACAGTATTTAACTAGTTTTTAGGGTACTACTGTACTAGTGAGCTAGGTCAGAAATGAACTCCCCCCCACCCCAAAAAAAAAACTATTTGCCCACTGGTATTGATTTCCAGAAGCATTTCCTGCTACATAAGGGCAATTTTAGAATTACCTCATTAAAAATAATCTGAAATGTCTTTTATGTGACCAATTACTTCAATCAATCAAAATAATATGTACTGTTACAAATTCAATTTTACCAACATCAACACTGTAAAGGTGGAAAAGAAGCTGTATCTGATATGGCATTTTCAGTGGTGACTAATCTAAACGCCTCTGATTGGCTGTTGCATGCATAAGCGCAGCAGAAACATGTGATTGGTTGCAAAAGAACACACAAACTAAATTTGATGCAACATGTGCAGATCTAATTGTAAATGTGAAAATCGATCTGTTTGTCAAAGATCTGGTATGTGATGTCACTTTCAAACCAATCTGATTTCTGTTGGTTAGTGCGGCAAATTTGCATGACCGACTTGAACAAGAGCAAAATCTGTTTAAAGGAACTTTTTCACCCTTGCGTGGAACTCCCAAATGCATGGGTTGCAACTGAAATAAATGGAATTCGTCCACAAATTTTTGCAGAGTAACAGTAAATGTGACCACACATGACTGCTGCAATCAACACTCTTCATTCTTTTTCATGCTTGACTTTATTTGCGACATCCGTATTGTATTTATGATGCGCTCCAGGCAAGTTTTTGAGCCTGTAAGTCACGACTTCAAACCACGACTGTTTCTGGTTTGTAGCATTCCAGGCAAGTTACAGCAAACTGCCTTAGCACAAGGAATTGTAGCTAGATTATTAATTTTATTGCAACATTATATTGTACTAAAGTATATTTCTCACCATGTACCACTTGCATAAACACCGCATCCGTATGCAATATTATCCGTAGGGGCTCCCATTGTTGTTTCGCAGGCTATGTGACATCAGATTTTGGATCTGGGAGTACATCGATTTGGTACGAGTTCACGGGTGGGAAGTCATGGGTTTGACTGCCATTCCAGTGCCCTTTCACGGGTAGAAGGTTGAAAAAACATGAGTTACGGGTTGCCTGGAATGCGGCATTAGTTGAATTGTGCAGGGGCACAAAATTAACTATTTTTGTTAATTTTGCTGGCATTAAAACACCCATTCATTTCCAACTCTGCTTTTGAGTATGAAGATTTTTTTTTCTTTCAGTAGGTCACTAAAAGAAAAAAATCTTACTCAGAAGCAGAGTTGGAAATTAATGGGTGTTCAGGGCAATAATTCATTTAACATGTCCCAGTTTCTCTCAGTGCAGTGCCTTGTCCCATAGACTTTCATTATACATGCATTACTGCAAACATGATGTTTGTTTTCACAATCTGAAGGACGAGTCTAAATTATTTTTACAGTAATCGACAACATGCCACAGATGCTGTCAATAGAGATTAAGTTGTATTGAACCTGGAGCGTTCCTTCAAGGGGATGCGCTGTTCTCGCACCACAGAGTGGCACTGATCCTGCCAACAGGACCATCGAATGCTCTGTTATCCCAGCAGGCAAAAAGAGATTGCCTGCTTTGATTGACAGCTTCTCTCCAGTATTTATTTATTGCACCTTTTAAAATATTTATTTATTTTTTATTAAATTTTGCACCTTTTCTTTAATATTTCTCTTTTTCTATTTGTTCTTTTGTTTTTTTTTTCTTTTTTTATTTTATAATCCGTAGCTTAAAATCCCATGTCAGCATTCACTTTCATTGTATGGAAAAGAGCAGCATGAACATGAGGGCTGCACTGGTATATTACATTACATTACATTCAGTCATTTAGCAGATGCTTCTATTCAAAGCCACATACAAATGAAGCAATCAAAACCAACAAAAGAGCATAAGTATAAATATCTAAGTTCTGTGACAAGTCCTGGATAGTCTACCGCAGTACACATAGCAAGGGTTATTTATAATAAATAAAAAGAAGTAGATAGAATAGATAAATAATAGAGAATGCTAGTGGTAGAGGGTCCTTTTTTAAATAAAAAGAAACAAGTCAAAAGAATAGAAAACACTAGTGTTATGGGGTCATTCTTTTATAATAAATACAAATAAAACAAGTAGATAGAATAGAAAAAGAATAGAGAACACTAATGCTAGATGGTCACTTTTTTAAAACTGCTGAAAATTACAGATAAGGATCAACTGATAATTATTTTCATGTCATGGCCGATAACGGATTAATGGCTTATTAAAATCTCTTGTTTTATCCACATAAAAAAAAAAAAAAAAAAACTGAATGCTATATCAACATCACAACATGATAATGTATGCAAAATAAATACATTTGCTAAAACCTGTTATTTTACTAGTATAGTATAAATATTATGAATTAGCATTTATTTTTGTACATTTTTTTATTTTAATTTTAGATTTAAGTTTTAGTAATTTTATGTGCTTTTATCATTTGTAATAGTTTTTGTTTATATGTCTATTAGCTTTATTTGTATAAATCAGTTTTAGTTTTAGTAATGTTAATGCTTAAACCTAAACTTATTTTAGTTCAGTTAGTTGCATTGGCAACATTTCTCATTTTTAAGATTTTCATCTATTTTTTTATATTTCATTTTATTTCAGTTTATTTCAATTTTAATAGTATTAGTTTACAATCACAAACACTGGCTAAAGATTCAATTTAAAGGGGTCATATGATGCGATTTCAAGTTTTCCTTTCACTTTGGAGTGTTACAAGCTCTTGGTGCATAAAGAAGATCTGTAAAGTTGCAAAGACTAAAGTCTCAAATCCAAAGAAATTCTTTCTAAAAGATAAGAGTCAACCACACCTCCCAAAGTGGCTCATTCTAACATGCCATTCTAAGTCTACATCACGATGTGGGAATATTTGCATAACGCAGCCCAAATGTTCATGCAAAGAAAAAGGCTTAACTTTTATTCTCTCTGTTGCCGCCGCTGACATGTTGTGAAGTCCCTGTGTTTTGTTGTGAAAGCAAAATGACTTTGTTTGGCCTTCCAAAAGAGGACACAACTAGAAATCAGTGGTTAAGTTGTATTTACAACACTGTTTCAGAACAGTTCAAACCCAAATATTCAGATGTGTGCAGTGCATTTTGCGGAGGACGAGGACTGTTTCCTAGAAGAGTAGCCTACAATGCCGGTGTCTGTTTCTATAAAGTGGGGCAGTTCCAACTTTCCAAGGACAGTCTGGCGCTTCTGACTCACAGCCTGTAAGTGCGTTTTCATATGTAAAGGATTTACCGCTGATGATTCAAACTTGAGTTTTGAGCAGTGTAGAGTAACTGTTAGAGCTTGTTGTTTGTCTTTCTCCAATCACAAATGCAGACATGGTTTTATGTTTACGCGGCGCGATATGACAGTATAAGTCATTATAATCAGTAATTATGTCCCCACTGGATGCAACAAATGTCTCATTTGTAATGGGTTTTATTGGTTTTGTCTCGTCGGGCCGGGACTCAGCATCACAGTATGTGAAGGGGCGTAACATTTCCGTCACACACTTGAGGTATTCGCACAATCACAAAGCACTGGATAGCTGACCAGTCAGAGCACACAATAATGTACAGTATGTGGAAAATAATGAAAAAACTACATGTTTCAGAAGGCGGGGCATAGAGGAGAAACAATAATGTACAGTATGTGGAAAATAATGTTTTTTGAACCTTAAACCGCATACACAAAATTAACCACACAAAATAAAAAAAGAAATGAAATCTCTATAATCATCATATGACCCCTTTAATAATAATAAATTATTAGTGTTTTTAAAAAATTATATACATTTAAAAAAAATAGAGGAAATCCACCATTACTTATCTACAAATCTGTAATATCAGCCAGTGACCAATGTGGTATCAATATATTGTTCATTCCCTTGTGAACATTCTGCTAAACTTTTATGTTCCACAGAAGAAAGGAAGTCAGATAGGTTTGTAATGACATTGGTATGAGTAAATGATAACAGAATCTGTCTCAAGGCCTGTGGATTGTTTGTCTTTAGTTGTTTTTAGTCAAAATGACTCACTAAAAGACTGCTGTTCTCTCTTTTTTTTTTAAACTACAGTATGAACTATTTTGGATGTGGGTGTCAGCACACAAGTAAAGGTGTAGAATCACCCTCATTTAGTTTGGAGGAAGTAGAGAGAATTAAAGGCAGACAGAGAGGCAATGACAAAATGAGAAATAGTACGTTGTCGCTTGCTAACACGGGTGTTATCATGGAGTCTGTTTCACACGTCGTGTTTATTCTTGCTTTCGAGACTGAGCTGCTCTCACCTCGTGCATTATGCATGTAGCCGGACGCTGTTAGACAGGAAACGTGCCAGTAAATGTGATTCAATGAGTTTGTGTGTTTCAGTGAGTTCTCCACAGGCACATTTCTGTATGGCGAGATTCCTCATGGGTGCCGCTTTCCTTTCAGGTATAAGAGGCCATTTTTGGTGATAATGGACAGGAAAGTGGACACTGGCCCAGGATTGGTATTTCATAGCTGTTTGAGTAATATTTCACAGATCTTATTTGCCGCATAAGTGGATAAAATGTGATGTTCGAGGTGTAGGGTTGATTTGCCCTCTACAAATCAAATTGCTCTGTAAGACACATTGGACGCATAAAGATGTTTGAATGGCTGTCTGGGGATTGTTGTATAAAATATAGCGGTAATGCAAGCCACAATAGGATGGCTGAAAATTGATGTGTGTGCGTGCGTGTGTGAGATGTTTTATTCTCATTAGTCTGTTGGGTAGCAGATGGTCTGACATTTGTCTCTTACTTGCAAATCAGCACAGATGTTCAACACACAATTAGCTCCAACAATAAACTCAGAAATACATTGGCTACATCACAATGAGAGAAATTCAGCACTGGTATAATGTGTGTCGTAATCAAACATCTGAATCTTTTTGATTATATTGTGTGGGGATTTTGGGCATGTGAATAAATTATGTTTTGTAGCATTTGTGACGTAATGAGAAGGCGAACAATGCCTCAAATCATGCGGCTGGATGAGTAAATATGCTTTTACTTTTCTAAATGATTGGGCTCATGGATTTTTGTAAGGCAGACAATAAAACTGCTAAAATAATCTCATAGTTTTATACACCTATTAATATTTAGGGCTCACAATATCGTAGTGACTTGGTTTTGGGTTGCCAGGTCTGCAAAACAAAACCAGCCCAATTACTATTCCAAACTAGCGGTATCAGTTAAAAAACAATCATGGCAACAGTGTCAAATTAGCCCAGTACCGTGGGAAAATTGTAGACTTGGCAACACTGTTAGGCTTGGTCTGTTCTGAAATGGAAAAGTAAACAAATGCTCAAAGATTTTTAAAGCTTAACTTCATTTCACAATTCATTTCCAAGAAGCAGCAAGTAACACACTGAATTAAACATGAAATTTTTAAATAGGAACTGAAAGACTGAAATAATATTTTCTTGTAATACATACACCAGTGATCTTTGTTTAATTCACAACTTCAAAAAACCTTTTAAAATTTAGTACAGGTAATTTTTTAGTTTTAAATAATTTTGAAACATATTTTTATTTAATTTAATTTTAATTGTATTATTTTATTTTAATCACCATTCATTCTTTACCAAGCCCCACACATGACAAACACAATATTGTGGCCACAGCTTCTCAATCCCCTACTTCTAGATAATTGTGAACTTAAATTTAAAGAAACATATTCACAGCATATATAAAGTAACGGTAAGCCTCTGCTTCTTCAGCGGCTCAGATGTCAGGAGTAAATGACGACTGCTATGTTCATTATTACATCCAACAACAAAACACCTCAATCGCTTAATCTGAGACATTCTTGTCTTCCCCGCACTGAAGTCGACGCAATGGCGGACAGCTCACAGCTCACTCAGGGCGGGTCTACAGTAAGACTGCCTTGTCAATCAACTATTGTGGGAGGGGCCTGTGCAGAACTAAGTCATTCTAACAGGAATCTCAGAACAGCCTGATTTGAGAATATAGGGATTCTAAAAAAAAAAAAAAAAACACTGGGTGGATTTTTATCATTATAGGTTGGATGTGTACACACACTTCCAACACACATTTACTGTATTTTCAAACAACATGTAAAGTAAATTTTGCATCCGATGATCCCTTTAATGTCAGTTGATATCTCTGTGACATGATCTATAGTTAGGCAGCATGCGGTCTATATGGAAACTGAATTCTCACCTGCTGTATATTATTTATGGAGAACTTGTATTATAGGTCTACTATATATTCTGTTTTCTGTGGGAGAGTGGCGAGAAAAAATAGAAGAAGGGAGTAGGAAGAGAGCGGAAGCGACAGAATAAAGAAAGCCTCTGTCACCTCATCTTATCCAGAGTTCACTAAGACCCACTTCTGCATCTGCACATAAAGATGTTTCCTCTCTCTCTGTTCTGTCATCATTAAAACTCCATCCTACAGAAGGACTGGAGAGGTGATGATGTGTGTGTGTGTGTGTGGCTTCACAGCTTCCTCTGCATGTGTGGATCCACTAGCCAATGCGACATCACTTCCTAGTTTGCGTACATACACTTGTCTTTGTGTGACTTTGCCGGATTCTATCTGAGCGTGTGCGTGTCCTTGCCTTTCCTCTGCGTGTCCTGTTTGATTTATCCTCGGTGGAGGGGCTTTGATGACTCCCTTCTGATCTATTTGGTTGAAAAATATGAGAAATTGCACCATTGCTCTTTATACTTGAGTAAAAGAAAGGGAAAAATTGGACACGGGGGGACTGCGCAAATGAGCGCACACACACCGTTCAGGGCCGGGCATGTGTGCTTTACTGCTGTTGTTGAAACTCATTTACTAATGTATGTTTCATCCTTTATAAATCGATGCAATGTGTTTTTATATCTACAGCCCTGTTAAAATTTGTATGATGAGAGGAAACGAGTTGCATCTGATTGCAGATTCTTGTGTATAGAAATTTAGGCTGGATACAGGAAGATGTAATTAGTCTGAAGACCTCCTCTAACTTGCCAAGAATGAGTTAGTGTCAATAATGATGGTCCTACCTCACATTGTACCCAAGAAATATTAACCAAAGATTCACAGATAGTTCCCTCATGTCCTCCTACAATAAAAAGATATTTGGTGTAGAAACAGATTTCACTCAGAAATTGCTAGCAAGTTCACAATTCATTTAAAGAAAGCAAAAGTAACATGTTGAATTAAACATGACATTTTTAAATACAACGACTGAAATAGTATAAAACAATAGTATGTTTTATTCACAAATTCAAAAAGTCATTTTACAATATAATGCAGGACATTTTTTTAGTTTTACATAATTTTGAAATGAAATCTTTTCAGGGCAGTCAATTAAATTTTTTTATGTAATTCTTTACATGATGTGTCGATTAATTAATCAAATTAATCGTAAAATAAATTTGATTGTGAAAATACCCACAAAAGATTATTTAAAGCTATTTTTGTGTTAAATGAGAAAGTATCAAGTAGACACAATTTTAGGGCATAACTGCATTTATGGAGTTGTTGCCCTGCATTAGTTATGTACGCCAGTGCGTTAAGTGTTAAAATATTTTAACTGCGTTATTTTTACATACCTAACAAGTTAATGCATTAAACCGACATCCCTAATCTTTTTTTATTTTATTTTATTTATATTTTATTTTATTTAATTTCATTTTATTTCATTTTATTTCATTTCATTTTTTCATTTTATTTTATTTTTTATTTTATTTTATTTATTTTTTTTATTTTACCAAGCCCTACACATGACATGGAAACAGGATCTTGTGGCCACAACTTATAAATTCCCTAGTTTTAGTTAAATTCTGAGTGTGAAAAGGAACAAAGTCAGGAATTCATAAATTGCGGGAATTAATTCCTAATTTGTAGCTAAAATTGAACTAAAACAAGGGAATGAATGAATAAAATGTGGCCACAAAATGATAAATTGTAGAATTGTGGCCACATCTTTTCTTCCATATGACATGTGAACTCTATTGTAGTAAATGGTTTTCTAAATTTGAATGTACAACATAAATTTTTTCTAAATTGTAATATAAATGGTATTTATATAAATTATAATATATATATATATATATTGTATAGTATTGTATATAATCATAAGATATATATATAGCAATATATAATTATATATTTGGAGAAAATATACTAAATAGGTAGTTGTTAGATTCTGGTTTTTGGTGGGATTAGAGATGTAGAATTTGGTCATACATTAATAAACATACAATACGTCATTAATATGCTTGCTTATAAGCAATGAGAAAATATACTAAAGTGTTAAAGACTTTAGTTTTTATTCTTCATTTGGCAAACGTTTTCTTTCTAAACATGCTCAGTAGCTAATTCTGGTTGCATATGCAGATACTGACTCAATTTATTGTTTTTCTTTCTCCTCAGTCTATGTGGTTTGTGCATCTCCACTGGTTGTCTGGACAAGCAATCATCTCCTCTTTGTCAGGTAAGTGATCAAACACACTCCTCCAGTGAGTTGAGGTCTCTCCATCTCTGCACGGTTGAGTGTAACACTTTCATCCTCCTAAACACTGTCCATCAAACTCCTGCAAAGTTTACAAACAGGAACCATCAACAGACACTCACACATTTCGAGTATTTCTAACCACACAGATACTCTGCTGTCTGGTACAGTCTCTAATGACTTGTAAGGCAGCTGTGGGGCATCTCATGTCTTCTTTTCTTGCTCATCGATGACCCTTGTTATGTCTTCACGCTGTTGCCTGGATACTGGGGCCATAGAGGTGGCCTTGACCGAGAGGGAAATGAAATGGCCAGTTCTAATGGCTATCAGGAGACAAGCTTCAAAGCCTCCAGGGCCCAATCTGACGAGTGTAAACAACTTTCTCATAAACATGAAAAACGTCTCCTCCCCACAAAACCATCCTCTACTTCTAAGTGACTGAACTAGGCACAAAAAGTCTATTGCAGAATCCAGACCATTATAATTGTGGCTTTGAACAGGAGTGGTTGTGTTTTTTGAAAAGGACTATAGGTGTATTTAGTATGTACTAAAGTACTCCCCTCCTCTATTGTGTTTCAAGAGTTTGTACCTCTTGTCTACAATTAATTTTGTCTTGGTGCATTTTTCATGCTGTACATCCCTCCCCTCTGTATGGTGCACCATGCCTTTTAATGCTGCCTGCCAAACACGGTGGCGGGTGGATTAACAGCACTGTACATTAGACGTTATAGGTGAGATTATATTAGAATAAGGTACTTATTCTAATATACAGATGAAAACATTTTGTATTCTGTAATATCCGGTACTTATTTATTGTGTAGTGTGATGGTGATGATTTCTTCTTTGTAAGGTTTCTTATAACTATATTTCCCACATATTATATATATTAGAAATTTGGGGCACGAAAATCCGGGGCTTATTCTAATATACAGATGAAAACATTTTGTATTCTGTAATATTTTTTCCTATATTTTCTTAATTGTTAATTTAATGTTTTGTTTATATACTACACTTTTTTTATTTTCACAGAATAAGGCAAAAAATATATTGAAATATATATTATGTCATGTCAGTTAGCACTGCATCATTCAGATACTTTATTTATTACCTGGAAATGACCTGAAAAACACATATAAACCATATATAAACTGAGTGTGAATGAAACATACACTGCATGAGAGTGTTTAGCGCTCCATAATGTTCACATCTTCTCATTTCAGATACGAATAAAAGACCAGGTCATGCATAGACTTTTTTAAACAAGTTAAATTTACATGTATTTTTATTTATTTATTTATTTATTTTTGCTGGAGCACCACCCGAGTCTTCTCTTCCCATTTCCCTTGATTTCCACGTCTGCCACCTGTGCAGATATCAACAGCACAGCATGGTTTTAGGTTGCCAGGTTGAGGTCACAAATGGGTTGAAATTTTTATGTTGTATCGATTGTGTGAGTAGGATGCGTTTCACACAAGATCTGGCAACTGGACAACCTTGGGATAACATATTTATTCCAAGTTCCCACCCGTTCCTCCCTCTGTTGTATCTACGGCACAAGGACGCGCCTTCCTGGAGGGGGCGATATATCAGGATTATGGACCTGTTTTGTTGTCTTTTTCTCCCCACGTGCCCCCCGTGATGCAGTTTCTCCCATGTGTGATTGTCTCATTTGGTTCAGATGTGTCTCGTTACCTTGTTTAGTCCTGTATTTAAAGTGTTGTCTGCCCTATGTTCCCTTGTCCGGTGTTAAAGACTTGATGTACTACTTGTGTCTCCAGCCTGCTCTCTGTTTCCCTGCATTTGGATTTTTTAAGACAGTTGTTTATGATTATCACTCGTCTCTGCATACCTTGCTGACAGCAAAAAGTTACTTTTTTATGGAGCAACACGATAATATAATGCATTACTTTTAAAAGTAATTTTCCCCAACTCTGGCAATAATAATACTGTATGTTTGCACACACACAAAACAGTAATGCATTAATGCAAAACGCTTTGGCAGCACATCACACATTGAATTTGACAGAAAGCATGTTGAAAATGTAGTGTAAACTGATAATGAAATTTACAATTGTCCTCAGACAACAATTTTTTATATTTTTTTGTTCATTATTGATGGAAATACTAGTGCAGTAAACCAGAAATCGCTTTATTTTCTACATCCAGATGCTGTCAGTTTAAAATCACAATGCAAGCCTGCTTATCTGAACTACATGGCAACCCTTGCGCAGTGTGTAATTTGAGCACAGCTAATATAGCTCAACATCTTCCCTCGAAGATCAACACAGATGTGGGCTTGTGTACATAACTGCCTAAACCATAATTACCATAATTACATGTATGAGGCAAAGTTGTGGTTCAACTGTACAACAAGCAATGTAAATGGACAGGAAAATACAGGCTATTTGCTTTAATTCCCTCTTTTGTTGGCATTTCTTAAATGGATGGCCGAACAAACCTTAGCCTCTAGTATTAGACCAAAGCCATTATTCAGCCATTGGTCTAAATGTGATAACCTCTAAACTGCTAAAAAATGGAGGGATCTTTTCAACAAGACACCCAGTCGGATCGGTTTGAGGGAAGCCATTCAAAATGGCAGTTTTCCCAAAAGCCAAACCATCTGTTCATTCAGATTTTAGTGTAATCATCATATCTTTTTCTTATTCTGAAGCATGGAGGGTAGATGAAGAGGAAAGGAGAGAGTCTTTAACCAAAAAAAAAAAAAAATCTGTTTGCTTATAACCAGCCTCCCGTTTTTGCCTTACTAAACATTAGACCATCTGTATATATTTATTCATTATTAAAAAAAATACAGCCCCTACAGTTAATTGAGTGTGAATAATCTGAATAATCCAGTGTGGAGTGTTTGTGTGGTTTAATTCATAAAACTGCACTGCACTCACATACGGTAATCCCCATCGGATCTCTGTGGCGGTTATATAAATTTCATAATCTCTTTCATAGTTTATGAAAGCCAGCGGGAGGTCAGCTGGATGCCCCATGGGCCGTCCTGAAACACAGGTTATGAAAATCCAAAAGACAGGTGGTGTTACAAAGAAGAGAAAACAGTCATCTGCAAATGAATTCAGTGCTTTGGTGTTGCATTGGTCTGGTTTTTTTAATCTGTTATTCTGAAATCTCCTATACCTCACATTCCTTTTCAATTTGAAACACATTTCATAGTGTAATGGGGTTGTTGTTGTTGTGCATTTTGAGCATATTTGGATTGTCGTCAAGTGTTTGTCATCCAAATAGGTAGCGTGGTAAAGAAACAGAGGTGAAAGAAAGGTAAAAAGGGAGGAAATGGTAGGAAGTCACTAGAATGACAGGAAGAACTTAACGCTGTGCTGTTGTTATTCCTGCCATTGTTTTCTTTCATATAATGTATCAAAAGTCATGTTTGGATCTCTAATAGAAGTGACCTTGCCTCAAAACCACAGGGATATTGAAACAATAGCCTGAAAATATGTTTAGTGGGGAAAAACCTTTATGTGGGAAACCTATATTTCCCAAATGTGATGTAATATAAATATTTTTTTTCTGTTTTTTTTTTGTTTTTTTATGAAGTCTAAAATTGTCTAAAGAGTTGCTCTTCTGTGTCATCCGCGCCACAAGGATGCGCTGTTTTATTTCAAATTAAAGCTAAATACATGTAGAAACAGTGCATCCTTGTGGCACGGATGACACAGAAGAGCATACACAGCACACAGTGATATGGAGAGACACGGAGGAGACCTTTGACAAAGGAATTTTTGAATAAAGTCAGTATTTTCATTTTCTTCGCTTACAAAAAATGTTCCCGTCGCTTCATATAACCCAGATTACACGTCTGATGGCAGATGGAGTATTCTGACGATGACTTTCATACATTTTATGGACCTTGACACTATTATTTACTTGGCAGTCTATGGGAGAGTCTCAAGACTCCCAGTTTTCACCCCAAATTTCTTAAATTGTGTTCCGAAGATGAACGGAGCTTTTACGGGTTTGGAACGACATGGGGGTAAGTGATTAATGACAAAATTTTCATTTTGGTGTGGAGTATCCCTTTACCTTGAAAAATGGTGTGTATTGATATCTTTCCAAGGTTGAAATGAGATACCTTCTGATGTTCATTCATGTTTATTTCATGCTATAACTAGTAAAGTAATCTTAACTCTTTGGATGTGAATTAGATTTACAGAAGATCTTTATACTAAATGTCTCTTTTCAAAAGTGTTTTTGTCCACCTTTACCCACTGACAGGTTGAACAGCTTGTTTCCAACCTTTCGATTCATCTGATCCTCCACCATCTCTGCTGATTAAACATAGACAGAGAGCGAGAGAGAGAGAGTCATTGATTTCGTCACCTATCTCATTCTCAATGATTTGGAGACACTAAGCTTTGTCAATAAAAGGCCACACACTGTTCCAGAAATGCCACTGTGGTGACATTCTAGATGATTACCGTGAATCTGTCCCTGCAGAAATTCATTATGGATCAGCCACGTGAGGCTTATTCCATCTCTTTTGTCTCTAGTGTTTGGCTGTTATTAGTTTATCTACATTTCTCAGCAGTGAGGTGGGAGTGTTGCTGTTCTTGAAACTATGGAGTCGCTTTTCTGAATCAGTGGCAGTGTTATCAAACACAGCATTATATTTTCTCTGACAATATGTTGCCAGAATCAGAGTTAAAGTGACCCTATTATGGGTTATGAAAGGTTCATATTTTGGTTTTGGGAGTCCCCAACAACAGGTTGACATGCATGCATTGTCTTATAATATGCATTTGCTTTTACTTTACTTGCTCAACGACTCCCAAACGATTCGCTCAACGATTCTTTTTTCTGAACCCCTCCTTTGCGTGATGGTGATTGGTCTGAATGGTCTCATTTTTATTTCATCATGCCTGTAATGCCTGATAAAGCAGCGTTTGTGAGCGCAGTGCTGCTTTGTGTACAACATTACCAGTGAAACGGCTATTTTTATGCTCCAATGACTTCAACATGAGGCTTGGGATTTGTTTTAAAAATGACTCGTTTAAATGATTCTGAGTCGACTCTTTCTTTTGAGAGACAATAACTTTATACAAAGTGCACTTTCAGATTTAAAACTTTGCAGGATGTTTTCATTCACTTAGAGCTGACATTAATAGCTTTAATGATAGAAATAGATGCGATGAAATTAGTAACTTTAATGATTTTTGAGTCATTTGAATCAGTTCTTTTAAATGAATCATACTGAATGGTTAGGAAAGTATCTGAATTAGTTTACTGAACTAGAGAGGTTTCTGAAGAGGTAAAACAGTACCAGAATGGTTTCTCAATAGTTCTGAGTAGATCATAAGTAGTTTATCATACAAAACTGAATTTTGAATTTGTGGCTCTGGGCAAACTACACAACGCATTTGCAAGTGATACAAACCATGACACATGAATGTGTATATTGTGAATATGTCTTCCCTAATCTAAATTGTTACCATGAACATATTCTCCAAAAATCTTTTTCAGTGTACTGTAGGGGATCAGATTAAACTCTAGTGTTGCTACTAAACCACATACAGACATCTGGCAGAGTATGATGAAGGGTGACAGCAGGACTAGAGGACATATGGCCAGTCCTAAACCCTGTGTTTGTGTCTATTTTGTGTCTCGTCTTATGTGTGTGAAGGGCCAATTAAGTTTGGAATATTTATTTAACGAATTCTGCTTAGAATGTTCTTTTCTTACAGCTTCAAATTGACTCCAAGCCCAGAGTGATAACGAGAGAAAGAAAGAGTGAGGAAACCGAGGCAGGATAAGTTAGAGAGGGCTACATGAGCAGAATATGCACTCTGTTGTTGTCAAGGTACTAAATATAAGCCTTTCAAGTGTCTGTGAGTATGTGGGTGTGCATGAGTGTATGTGCTCGCAGGCAAAAATCTCCCACAAAAACCCTTCTTTCTCTCTCTTGCTGATAACATAATTGTTTAATAGATTTAAGTAGCGATAAAGGGTCTCGGCTCTGGGCTAATGAAGTAGCAAGGAACTTCAGTTAAGTGCCTGTAATCTGCTATGCCTGTTGCAGGAAATGCTAACCTCTTCAGAGATCGCTCAGATAGGTGTGTGCTACTATAGCGGGTTGCTGATTTAGCACCATGTGTTTGTGGGAGTTGGAAAAACATTTAAAATGCAAGGTTAATGTGTCCATAAATCAATTAACATTTTATGCTAAGCATGAACTTTGAAGCGCGGTTGATTTGTGCTGAAAATGATTGCTTCCAAATCTAGTGAAAGCTGTTTTGAATAGCTTGCCCAATAATGGTTCTGTGTTTGTAATGTGTTTTCAATAAGCGTGAACACTGTTTTTATTGAGAAAGGCTGTGAGATGTGATGAAATCAAAATTCTCATTTCGTCTCCAAAGGTTTAGTTGTTATTTTGTGTATTGAATAATTTCAGATTGATAAGGTTTAACATGCAAGGTTTGATATTTCATAAGTGCTGTTCTCTATACTGCTGCGTTTACTTACCCAGAGATTCTTCTTCAATGTGTAGTGCTAAAAATACAGCTGAGGTAACGTACAGCTGTCATACATACACATTTCCCATTAGTCAGATGAGCTGTTGGCGGTGGACTTTGCTAGATATTCATCCACATTTCATCCCTATATGTCCTCAGTTCTGCTGCTTTCGTTTACTTTCATCACATCATTTATTTTTCATCATAATGCCTTCTCTCTCCCTCTTAACCGCGGATATTGACAGATGGATGGATGAAGCGCTGAAAGAATTCACGGGGCGAGCAAATAGATGTGGGGGTAGGAAATGGCACGTGTGCACATGTGCAGCCTGATGTGTTGCATTTCTCTCTATCTCACGCTCTCATCTTTGAGTATAATTTCACAGAATGAGAGCAAAAGTGAATGATTCAGAACAATGCTTTGAGGAAAACACTTTGCTTTGAGGGAAGCATGGGAAGTTCACGCTTGGATGGGTGTACGGACAGACAGACAGACAGACAGATAGTTAGTCAGGATTTTGGAGTGTTTCTGTGGGACTTTCTGCCTGTTCATCCAGTAGAGCATTTGTGAGGTCAGGTACTGATGTTGAATGAGAAGGCCTGGCTTGCAATCCCTGTTTCAGTTGATCCCAAAGGGCTTTAGGTCAGGATTCTGTGTGGATCAGTCAAAACTCATCCAACCATGTCTTTATGGACCTTGCTTTGTGCGCAAGAGCACAGTCATACTGGAATAAAAAAAGGGCCTATCCCAAACTTTTTTCTTAAAGTTGGAAGCATAGCATTGTTCGAAATGTCTTGGTGTGCTGAAGCATTAAAGCTATAGTTTACCCAAAAATGAAAATTACCCCATTGTTAATGTGAGAGAAGCTAGAGATTACAGTTTATAAAGTTTTAAATATGGATATTTTTATACACAAACACATTGATTCACTTCAGAAGGCCTTTATTAACCCCTGGAGCTGTGTGTAGCACTTTTTGTGATGGATGGATGCACTTTTTTGAGCTTGTAAATCTCGACACAGGATATTTTTTAATTTCATTGTATTCATCTGAAAATAGAAAGTCTTATACACCTAGGATGGCTTAAGGGTGAGTAAATCATGGGGTCATTTTCATTTTGGGGTGAACTATCACTTTAAGATTTCCCTTCACTGTAAGTAAAGGGCCAAGCCCAACACCTAAAAAAACACCCCCATACCATTATCCTCCACCAACCAAACCATGCTTTACACCACTATCTAGCACATAAGGAATCGAGGAAAGAAAAAATTGTGGAAAATTACTCTGATGGGCTGCTAAAAAACCGAGACCTTTAAATTGTCATTTGAAGTGTTCTCTTGCCATCCAGGAGAGAGTGGTTCTGAAATCTAAGTGCTGAACTGGCCCAAAGCATAACGGCATGGCAGAGAATGAGCTGTAATTATGGATGGGCAATTTGCCGTGGTTAATGTGGGCCTCGGGCACAGAGGGTGAGAGAGAGAGGGATGATGGGTAACAGGATGTGATCATGGCTTTGTATCATGCAGAGGTCATGGAGGAGGCAATGGCTGAATCAGAGACAGAGAGAGAGAAAGAGAGAGAGATTTCTGGGTGTGCACCTGTTAACATTATTGAGCTCTTGTGTAACACCTCTGTGTCTGTCCTGGTTCTTGCGCTGTTAATCTGTCAGGTCAGACATAGAAGTTCAAGTCTAGCTCAACAGGTCGCTGGAACAAAAAACAGGATCAGAACTGTTTTTACCACTACTTACATTCACCAAATTGTGAATTATGGGTATTAAATATAAACCTCTTTCACCTCTTAATCTTGTGAATCCTGTACGGAGTGATAAAACAACTCTAACTCCCGTTAAAAGAGGACTTAATCTAAGCACTGCTGTCTCTCTGCATTTCCACTAAAACATGCTTGATTTCCATGAACTGAGTGTAATCTCATGTAAAACGCACACACCATTGTGCTCCAGGATTGTAGCAAATGATTAACATGAAGATGCATGCTTATATCACCACAACATGAGTCACATCGCTTACAGTTTATCATTTTTAAGTGGTATCGGATTGTTCAGAGGCAGTAGGAGGGCTTTGGACACTGTGTGGGATGAAGAAAGATAGACGGAGCATAGTTTGTACATGTTACTTTGTTGTACTGTATAAATCTGCAGTTTCAACTAATTTTGTCCGTGTTGTTAATGGGGAATAGCACGTTTAGAATAGAATACTAGCGACTATTTAAAATGTGCAGTAAAAAAAATATTTTTATTAAAATTTTTGTAATAATGTCTTCATTAAATGTTCACAGTCTTACCAGATACACTATAATATGGGGTCAGAATGATTTTTTTCAATCAATTTTTTAGTTGATGCATTAATTTAATTAAAAGTGACAGTAAAGACATTTATAATGATAAAAATATTTCAATTTCAAATAAATGCTGTTCTTTCAAACTGTCTATTCAGTAAGAAATCCTGAAAAAAGTCACAGTTTCCACAAAAATAAAGCAGCACAACTATTTTTAACACTGAAAGTAATGTTTTTGAGCATCAAATGAGAATATCAGAATGATTTCTGAAGGATCATGTGACACTAAAGACTGGAGTAATGATGCTGAAAATTCATGAATTCATGAATATTCAAATAGAAAAAAGTTATTTGAAATTGCAATAATATTTCACAATATTCACGTTTTACTGTATTTCAATATAATATAGTATAATAAAAGACTTCAGACTGAAAGAGTCCAGTTGCATGCTTCATCCTAGTGATGGATCAACCCAGTCCTGTTCTTCCTCCAGTCGTGATCTGTTTCCTCTTCGCCACACTATTTTCTTTGCTTGGTGAAGTGTTTGTCATGCTGAATCACTGTGTGATTGTCACTTTATCGGTTGTTTCTCTCTCTCTCCTTTATCTGTTCACACACATCTTTCCATCTATCAGGCTACACTTCTTCCTCTCTTCCTCTCTCTTCTTCCAGACTGTGATATAATTACACAATCTGTCCTGCCAGAGTGGGACATTATTTTTTGGCCAATAGCTACCTGATCCTATGTGTCTGTGTGTGTGTGTTTATGAGCAGACTACAGCCTGTAGTTTAAAGGCACACTACACACAGACACACACAATCTTATATGAACATGATTTACCCACACATTCTAAGCTATTAAAAGCAGGCCATTATTATAGCATGGGCTTTTGTATGTTGAGTCATTAACTCTGCCTTTTAAAATTCAGAAGAATATAAATGACAGCATAAAATAAAAGTCTTGAAATATGAGATCATATAGTGTGTTACTGTAGCAGGAATGTGTAACTGTGCTTACATTGTGCTGTGATTGGCTGATTGCACTGTCAGCTGGGTCTGTCCTCCTCGTTTTTGTTATTTAATTCTTATTGTTTTTAATGGTTTTGTTTTGTTTATTGGTGTTTGATGATTTTTATTTATTTTATTTTTGTTTTGTTTTTATGTAGTTCTGATATGTGCCTTTTTCTTGTTCCTTCAATGAAGTATTGTCAGTTTTTTTTTTTTTTGTTCCTCAGGGGACATTTTTAGAAATCCAGAGAGAAAATTTCTTTTTTTATGCCAATACACAGAATTATTATTTTTTTTTTTCGTTTAGTTTTATATATATATATATATATATATATATATATATATATAGTTAAGATCCTCCCAGTGGGTAATTACTGCATGGATGATTATGTTATATGCCCAAAGAATGAGGTCAGCTGACTACCTGAATATACTGAATGACCAGGTTATTCCATAAATAATTTTTTTCTTCCCTGATGGCACGGGCATATTCCAAGATGACAATGCCAGGATTCATTGGGCTCAAGTTGTTAAAGAGTGGTTCAGTGAGCATGCAACATAATTTTCACACATGGACTGGGCACCACAGAGTCCAGAGTCAGACCTTTACCCCCAGTGAGAATCTTTGGGATGTGCTGGAGAAGACTTTGCGCATGGTCTGACTCTCCCATCATCAATACAAGATCCTGGCAAAAAAATGAATGCAACTCTGGATGGGAATAAATGTTGTGACATTGCAGAAGCTTATCGAAATGATGCCACAGCGAATACGTGCCAAAATCAAAGCTACAACCACACACGCGCGCTTCCCCTGCAGCCTGTGCAATGAGTCATGCTGGACAGCCACAGCATGTGGCTTTAAGAAAAAGGCACATTATAGAACAATATATATATATATATATATATATATATATATATATATATATATATATATATATATATATATTATATATATATGTAGTTCTATAATGTGCCTTTTTCCTTTTCTCTCAGTGAGGTGTTTAGTCAGGTTTTTATTCCTCTGGGGGCATTTTCAGAAATCCGGAAAGATTTTTCTTTCTTTCTTTTCTTTTTACTTTTCTCTCTTTTTTAAGAGGGAAAACAAACCTGCCCACACACATAATTAAGGATGTTTACAGAGTGTCTGAGTCTGTCACTTTCCTCTCATTTCACTGGCACACAGGACTTTAAATTTATTGAACTGATCTCAGAGCTGTGCTGAATTTCAGTGCTGTCTGTGTTTGTGCTGGACAGCTGCTCTGAGTGCAGTATTTGTTTTCCTGGGAACATTTTTGGACTCGTAACAGGATAAAAGGATCTGACCAGCTCTGCTGATGGTTCTTTGATGTCTGCCTTTGTTCTGCCCATCGTGTGTGTGTGTGTTTGATGTGGAACTGATGTCTGTGTGTGAGCCTGTTACTGCACAGAGGTAGAAAGAAGCAGAAGCATCAGATTAGAAAAGTGTGTACATTTTGTGTACGAGTACTGTGTGTTTGTGTAGGCTAGTTTGAAATTGATCTGTGGTTTTCATTTTTCCGCCAAGGGCATAGCCGTGATGTCTGAAAATTGAGGCAATTTCAAACTGGAATAGTATGAAAGGAATCTGATTGATTTGTTCAAGGCTTGCACCAATATCATTTTTATTTTAGGCCTTTTTGCCGCTTTTTTTCGTAGCAGTTGTGTTGAGGGGACAGGAAATGATGAGAGAGGTTGACGGAATGAGATCAGGAATCTGGACTTGCATTGTCCGGGCCTGAAAATATTAAGAAAAAAATATTAATGACCATTTAAACCTTTTACATTGAAAAGGTTTCATTGTTGATTTGTTACAGATTGGAAGATCAAAACAAAATTATTTATTAATTCACTATCATGACATTTTAGGCCAAGAAAAAAAAAAGATGTCCATTATTATATTTTTTTTATACAGTTATCAGGATCAATATATGTACTCATAATGAGATTATGTTTATAACATAACATAATCTTTTTATGTTAATAGTTCTTTTTGAATAATTAACAGTGAGATTGACATAATGATAGTATCTAATTCTGAGAAAATGTCACAATGTCCAGGTACAATTCAGCCTTTTTAGAAAATCCACAAAGCTTTTATTTAAAAAGAAAGAAAGAAAATAAGAAGGAAACCTAAACCATGAATTCATTTTACTAAAAGTAAAACTTTTTGGTTATTTTTTGCACATTAAACAGTTCAAACTAATAAGTTACATAATGTGACTTTTCTGTTCTTAAAAGTCTGATTTTGCCTGTTATTACAGTATATCAGAGAGTCATGGTTTCTCAAATGGCACTGTTTGCTGAGAACTGACCACAAAGCAAGTCTGTTCTCATCCTCAATAACCTCTTGCAGCAGTATTACTTTCAAAGTGGACTGCATGAATTATGTTTGCATGGGAATTCTGGATCATTCTGGATCTGTATTCAGTCGATACACACAGGGGAGAATCTCTGTAAAGGTTGAAATGGCTCCACCCTGGACATTTCTGCAGAAATCTCCATCATTAGAGAACAATAATCTGTTGCTCTGGGTTCTCAGAGTTTGATCAGACTCATCTCAAGTGCTGCAGTGATGCTGTGGCTGTCCAGCATGACTCATTGCACAGGCTGCAGGGGAAGTGTGCAAGTGTGTGTGTGTGTGTGTTTGCATGTGTATGAAGAGGAGGTTGATGACTTAGATGCTTAGAAACAAGCTCAGCCATATAACTTGAATCACTCTGCACCTGTAACCTTCCTCTGATTCAGTCCAGTGAAGGTCAGAGTTACAGCGCTCAGACCCTGGGGTTGGTTGAGAGGGGACTGACATCAGTGTTTCAAATTCTGCCCTGCTACATGCTCTGATACGCTCTCTGTTCCTCTCTGGGACTCTGTAATAAAAGTAATAACACTTTCCCAGACACACAGACAGACTGCTGAGAGAAAGCGCTAACTCAGCGTGGCCTCTAAGATGTCTTTCTTCTGCTTCTAGACCTTTGAGCTGATGTGACGATCGTGCAGGGCACCCACTGTTTCCTCCCTGTCTGTCTCACACACACACACACACACACACACACTAGAATTGAGCCAAGACAGATTGAATCAAGAGAGAAAAGAAACTGAATAAAGACAGATGAGAATTGGGAACACGGAGAAAGGAATGGAAATGGTTTTGAGGAACCTCTTTAGCTCCTGAATTAATATATAATTGATTTTGTGCAGTGACATTTTAGAGACATATTAGTTTTAAGTCTATTTTGACCTTATTATCAAGACTGATCTGAAGACAGTAATGGCCAATGTTTCTAGGTTAGATTTTACCAGTGGTGAATAAATGCTTCAAATGAGAGGAGAAAAAAAGACTTGATAAAAGTCGACACTTTTAGGACAAACTCCTCGTCTGCTTTCTCGTTCTTCAGAGAGAGGAGGCAAAAACACCTTGAAGGCACTCTCTTTCAACCCTAAAAAACGTGTCCAATTTCAACCCAAAATAAAAAGAAGTTATATTTTATGTTGAGAACGTAAAGTCTGTTTTAGGACCATTATGGTTTTTTTCTTTTTTTAAATGTCATTTTCTTGACAATTAAGCAATTTCTGGAATACTCCACTGGAATACATACTAAATAAATATTGTTCAATTAAAATGCAATGTGTGAGGTTCAGGACATTGACATAAGTAATAACTTTTCCTCCAAGGCCGTGCCTGCTGTCAGTTTCCAACAGAGCAAAGACCGTCCAGGAAGGCAGTGATCTTAAATCTAACTCATGATGACAACTGGAAAACATTACAGGTGCAGTTTCCCTGATGCAAGATATTAGCTGACAGAGCTCTGATTGAATGCAAACATAGGTTTAGAATAAGGGTTTCATTCATGTAATATTTCACAGAAATGTATATGTATAATTATTTAGTGTTTGGGGGATTTTGGCCTTTCAGAGCTGCTAAAGCACAATGTGAGAATTCCTCAGAGGAAACCTCATAGGAAACAACATGGGCTCAACAGAAGTAGAGCAGATGCTGCATTTCACCAGGTCTAGACTGCTTCCAAAACCACTTCTGTTCCCTAATGAAAATCCCAGCCGGGTTTATATAGCACACATGCAGTTTCTGTGAGATTCATGAGAGCAGATAATTTTCAGTGACATGAAGATGAGTAGAGTGTTTCCACCTTTGCTAAATTCTATCAATATTGTTAGATCATGTGTTTCAATGTTATTTTATTATTTTCAGATTTTATCAAAAATATCTTAATTTTTGTTCTGTAGATGAACAAAGGCCTTTGGTACTTTGAGATGTAACTTTTAAAGGTGTTATAGAAAATAAAGTTTATTATTATTACTACTACTACTACTACTACTACAACTACACAATTTCTTAAAAAATAGGTCGCACATTTTTTTTCCATTTAAAAAAATAATTTAATACATTTATTCATCAGTGATGCATTAAATTGATCAAAAAGTGCATTAAAGATTATTTCAAATAAATCCTGTTCTTTTCAACTTTCTATTCATCAAAGAATACTGGAAAGAAATGGATCTGTTTCCATAAACGAACAACTATTTTCAATGTTGATACTAATAAAAAAATGTTTCTTAAGCAGCAAATCAGTGACACTGATGACTGGAGTAATGATGCTGAAAATTAAGCTATGCATCACTGAAATAAACTGAATTTTAACATATTTTAATTGTAATGATATTTCACAGTATTATGTTTTCTTAATCGAATAAATGAGCCATGTTGATTTCTTTCACAACATCTAACTTGTTTGTCCAAGTAGCTACTCCAGCACTGATGGGTTATTTGTAATAACTAAGCACAACGACTCCAACAGCATTGTTAGTCTGAGTGTGTTTGTGTGTGTATCATAGTCATACAGTGTGTAATTTGGCAGCTGAGGGCGGCCGCGGGGAGGTGAGAGGGGAGGGAAATGAATGAATGTGCTCCGCGACGGGAGTTTCATCCATAAGCTCCCCAAAGCGCCGAAACAGACGTGATTTAGCACCTTTTACCTTCGCCTCTCTCCCCACCAAAGGCCACCGCATTCATCCTACTGTCAGCAGCCTGCTTCATCAGCACTATACACTATATATATGTGTGTGTGTGTGTGTGTGTGTGTGTGTGTGTGTGTGTGTGTGTGTGTGTGTGTGTGTGTGTGTGTGTGTTTCCATAGAGAAGGGTATGAGCCAGCAAAGTGCAACAGTGTGTTAGGTGTAGTGACAGCTTAATAACAGAAGGATGAATAGCTGATATGTGTGTAGCATATGGATTAAACAGATTTCCCAGAATAGCTCAGAGGCTAATAGGGTGTCTGCCTCATCAGCGTACACCCTGTGACAGTCTGTTGATGGTTTAAAAATAAAATTAATTAAAAGGATAGAAAATCTGACTTGAAATCACTTTGTAGTGTTTCAGAAAGAGCGGAGACTGTTGGGAAGCTAATTTGAAACTGTAGCTTCTCAAGCCAAAAGCTAGACACAATCTAAAGTCGTGAAGCTATGCTACAAGTTACTAACTAATAAAAAGTAGCTAACTATACTGAAGCTACTAAAACCAGTGTTAGATATGATAATAATGTTTGGAATAGCGTGTTTGATTATTGACTTTAAGGCTAAAAACAATATTGTAGTGCTATGCTATATCACTCCATGTTGGAAACAGTAGCTTGTTCCAACGTATTATTGGTTATTGGTTTGTTTGTTTGTGTGAGAAAGAAATAGTGAATGGAGACAGATAGAGCAGTGGAAGCGAGGGGAGCAGGTGGGTTTTTTCTTTGATGACACTCCAAAAATATAAATCTCTCGATATCTAAATCACACCTATAAAGCCACACAAAACAGCTGTAAACATCAGTAAACTTTACAGTGGTTTTCAGGGAACATGTGGTTTTAGTAAAAACACATATTCACATCACAGCAGAGGCATTATGCCTTCACTTTTTTACAAGCAAATACACTTTTGTGAAGAAGTACTTAAACTTTAGCATATCTTTTAAAAAAAGAGTACTTATTACAGAAATAATATACTTTAAAAGAATGCACTTATTGTGAAGTTTTCAGACTCTTGATTTTATGTCGTTTACAGTTTTGTCATTTTTATATTAAATGCAATTAGCAGAACTTAAGTAGGACTTAAGCACATCTTTAAATGCGATTTCATTACTTCTATTTTCTTTGAAATATGGTTAAATTGTACTGCTGAATGTGCAGAAAACCATGTATGGTATGCTAAAACATATGTTAATCTAATTTCTATTGAAAGTATATAATGCATTTGTAATTACACATTTGTAATGATGAAGTTGCAATTTAGTACATTTAAAGTATATTAACTTTAAATACGCTATCAAATAGCACACTGCAGTTAAAATTATAATTAAGTACTTTACATGTGCTTTAGTATGTTAGAGAACACATCATAATAAGTGTACTTCTTTAAAGCATGAAAAAAGATTATTAAAATATTCTTAAACCTTTAATTTGGCATTACAAAAGGCACACTTTTTAAACAGACACAAAAGTGTGTTAAGAAACATAGTCATGAAAGTATGCTCACTTAATTGTCCTTTTATTTAATTAATATTATATTATCTAATGTACTGAAAAAAATACACATTTAAGATTTGAAGTGCACATTTAACACTATTAAGCAAATTTCTTTTTCACAAGGGTAATCATCTTTATAGTTTGTTTACATTTTAATCATAATTGTTAGACTAATATTACATGATAATTTGAGTATTTTGGAGATTATTTAAAGAAGTATGTCACCAAAGCTGTCTAAACACTTGGTTTGCTTGCTTGGTCCGAATCCAAATCCGTTCCCAGCCCTTCCCCATTTTCACATTGTATAATTTGGCTCAGAATCACAGCATGTTTATGTCATCAATGCGCTGTTTCACTCATTTTTTTCCTTAAGTTGTTGTCTTTTTGGTTTTATTAAAACATCATCTGAGGGTGAATTCTGTCCATTATATCTGACACATACTTACATCTGCTTCTCTCATCTGATGAGAAAAACAGACAGAGTAAGGAAAGTTGGTATTTAGATGAATCTGGATCTGGAAGGATGAGCTTCTTACCACTGTCTCTCTCTCTTTCTATTTCTCTCTCTTAGTAGGGAGTGGATCTTGTTTCTGTGGCGCCTGGGAGACTCAGTGTTTGTCTCCACTCTGTCCTCTTGCTCTCTCCATCCCTGATTTCGTTTTGCTGTCTTCACACTTTCTCATTCTCCTTAAAGGGATAGTTCGCTCAAAAATGAACATTCTGTCATCGTTTAATCACAGAAACCTGTATGACTTTGTGGAAGACGAAAGGAGAATTTTTGAAAAATGTCCTGGTAGCTCCATGCAATAACAATGAATGGGAACGGAGGCGTTGAATCTTCAGAAAGGACACAAAAGCATCAAAAAATATTTCAGATGACTTGTTTGGTGGATTCCAAGTCTTCTTCTGTGAGGAACAGATGGAAATGTAAGCCATTAATCACTAATAATCAACCAATTGATTCAAATGATGAAATGATTCAAAATATTGAATCATTGAGTTGAATCGGACAATTGGTTTGTAAATGATTAATTCAGACTGGTCAACCAATTAACTCTTTCCCTGCCAAACATGGAATTTTCCATGTTTCCGTGTTTTCACTGTTATGCACTAGGGGGCGCTATTACGCATCTCCTGAATGAGTATAGAATGTCCTGATCAAAAACACAGGCAAGGAAGATGCAGAAATGAGCAATCCCATTTGTAAGCATATGCATATGAAAAATAATGCAATCATCAGCACTAACCTCATTTAAATGAAAACTGCCTAATGTTACAGAGTGAACGTGATGAAGGAATGTACAAGCTTTGGGAGTGCTGATGGAAGCCATCTACTGCATCTTTGCTTTGATGATATTACTGAATATGGTCCAGATGCAGTATTTGATAAAAATCCGATTTTCTCAGCTTTTTGCTTAAAATTTTTTTTTATGAAACCTACCTACATTCAAGTGTTGATTAAAAAAAAAAAAAAAACTAAGCTTGAAGCATGAATACAATTATTATTACATTTTTTGGAAATAGGAGTGTCTAATTTTTATTTTGATATACTGCATGTTCAGATATTAATACAACA
The DNA here is from genome assembly GCF_018340385.1 of Cyprinus carpio. Lineage (NCBI taxonomy): Eukaryota > Metazoa > Chordata > Actinopteri > Cypriniformes > Cyprinidae > Cyprinus > Cyprinus carpio. The sequence goes on along the minus strand of NC_056619.1, from coordinate 8,425,889 downwards.
AAATATTTTGGGAGAATTTTTGTGAAAATCAGCAAAAACGCTGGCGGTGACTGGAAACGTTTTTCAAAAACTCTGGTGGGTAAAGAGTAAATAGACAAGATCTGACTCAAAAGTAAAATTTTGCATGAATTTGTGCATGAATTTCTCATGATCACAGAGAGTAAATCTAGTGTTGATGTCAAAATGTTAAGTTAATTAAAAATGTAAAGTTTTTTTGAAACTTGATAGCTCCAATACCTGTTTTTTGTCATTTCATGGAAAAAGCTGAACGCCACATTTCTCAAAATATCTCTTTCTGTTTCCTTATAAGAAAGCAGGTCATGAGGGTGAGTAAATAATAACATAATTTTCATATTTTAAGAATTGAATCCCGTGGGTCTCATCTATGTGTAATTCTTTTCATATACACATCATGTCTCTGCATGTGCATGCAGAATGGCATTGACCTTCACATGTTAAATAGGCTTGGAAATGATTCATTACGAAATTGGTGTGTCGTATAAGTGTTTGTGTGTCCGTGTTCTGTCGTGTGTGCCGTGTCCCTCGCTTTGGGTATGAGTTTCACTTTAAAGCCCTTCTCTGCTGGGAGCGACAAATCATGGCAATTAGGCTGATGTGGACGAGGTTACGCTATGCATTATTAATCAGTCTGGTCATTAGTGCTCCAGTAGCACACCCAGAAAGCAGATCTTATATCAATAGGCTAGCGCCAGGGCTCTTTAGCTTAGCGCTGGCTTTAGCAGCAGTTTTTAGATGGAGATTTGGGGCCAAAAGTGGTTAAACCCCCCGGTGAGCAGTTTTCCAGCAAAAGGGGGAGCTGGGGGACAGGGTTAAAGCAGGGGAAAGTGTATGTGATAGGCTCAATATGTTAGCACTTGTGTGTGTTTACATATGCGCACCCTCAGGAATTTGTGTGCACTGACAGAGTCTCTAAACGCATGCTGTGCTGATATAAATGAAGGGGTAAAAACATCAGCCTAAAAATGTAAACCACTTGTTATGCTGAAGGAGAACAAGTAAAGAGGTTGTTACGGGAAACATTCCTCTACAGACAAACGACGCAACCATTAGCAATAGCGGTGGTTGTTTGCCTCTGTAGCGGGCGTTTTGCTATCAGCACACACATAGAACGTCTTTAGTATGTCTGCATTTCTCCAAAACATTTGTTCATGAATGTGGTTATCTGTTTGTTTGTTCTTTATTTTTGTTCTGTTTGCTTGTTTTTGTTTTGTTTACATTTGTTAATCTTTTGTTCACTTTCTAGTCTGTTTATTTTCATTGTTTATCCACATTCATTTTATTCATTTGTTGGTTTTCTTTTTTTGCATTTGTTAATCTTTTTCTTTCTTTCTTTCTTTCTTTCTTTTTCATAGCTTATTACTATTAGTTATTCATTCGTCATTCATCCTGCTTTCTTTCTTTTTCAGTGTTTATCCACATTTTGTTCTCACTCACTTTACTTTCTCATAGTTTTTCATCATAATCATTTATTCATTCATCTTTAAACCTTTTTTCTATATCTTATTTACTTTCTTTCTCACTCACCTTCTTTCTTTTTCATCCTTATTTCTTTCTTTTATTCATTTGATTTTCTTTTTTGTTTGCCTTTTTCTTTTCTTTCTTTCTTTCTTTCTTTCTTTCTTTCTTTCTTTCTTTCTTTCTTTCTTTCTTTCTTTTTCATTATTTATTCACATTTGTTGTATTCATTGATTTTCTTGTTTTTGTTCATCTTTCTTAGCAATAAAGTAGACACCATGCCAATTTTTCAAGTAATTATTACTAGTAATCTGCGCTAGTAATTACTGTTAGCGAAAGACTAAATTATACATGCATAACTACATCATCAATACAAATAATCACACTCCCATGTGGGTACAAATTACATGTGTATTTATTACCAATACTGCAGGAGACTGATATGGTTACTTTACATTTTAGTATTGGCATTTATTATTTACCTTAATTGCAACAAAATATTATATCACCAGTAATTGTTCACTGTAGCAACTAATGCTGTATGCTTTCTTAGAAGTGTACAAAGTCAAAAGACATTTTCTAGCCTATTTAGCAGCATTTTCGCACATAGATTATGTAATTATCACATGTATGCTTGCAATTAATTACTTGATGCTTGATTTACATTCATTTTGACATGTAAAAGCACATTAGTGAGCTGTTAGCGCTGAATGTGTCATCGCTGAGCTGACCACCTGTTAGCAGTACCACTGTTTCCAGATCATGTCTTTAATTTGGGTTTGTGCTGTATAGTAATTGGCTACATGCCGCCTCACTGACCTCAGGTCAGCCGCTCACCGTCATGAGTCACAGCGCAGACAGGATTACAGCTGAGCACAGTCACCCTGGAGGGCCAATTACTGCTTGTTTAAACAGAAGCATTGGCTGATCCAGGATCAGTGTAAGAGAGCGGAGAAAGGTCATCGAGTATGCTGGTGCTGGTTTGAATTTTGCTGCTTTTCACTGATCCAAGTACTGAGGTGGATTTTGCTGAGTTTGCAGAAGTGTTTGAGTGACTTGACAAAGAAGAAACACTCATTCTCACACACACTTATCATTTCCCAGGTGTTGTCGGGCGGATGGTATCAGGATGATGGGTGGTAGAGATGAGAGCGTGGGCTGGGAGTTCTGCTGAGTTTGAGATAGTGTGTGTGTGTGTGTTTGTATAATAGCTGTAGTTAAAGACATGATTAATATGCAGTGTAGGCAGAGTGACAGAGGTGCATGTGTCATCAGAGCTGTGCTGTGTAACAGGGCCTCTATAATATTCCCATATGTATTCTTATACAAATTATATCAAGCATAACATAATGCAGAAAGAGTCTTTATTCTCAGACTCACAGACTGTATATGAGTGTATACTGTAGATAGTAAAGCAGGCGTTAGATCTCAGCCGTGGAGATGTTCCTTGTTTGTTTATTAATTCATTGTTCACTAATTTGCATATTCATTCATTTTTGTCCATTCATTTGTTTGTTTAATAGCTTGCCCTTTGTTTATTTTAATTTTTCATTGTTTATTTGTGTTTGTCATTGTTCTTTCTTTCTTTTCCATTCTTTTTATTTGTTCTTTTGTTTTTCATTTGTTCGCTTGGTTTTTGTTTGCATGTTAATTCTGTCATTCTTTTTCTTTCTTTCATTCACTTTATTCATTCACTTGTTGTTATTCATTTGTTTGTTCACTTGTTTTTGTTTGCATTTGTTAATATTTTAGTTATTTTTTCTTTCCCTCATTTATTGTTTGTTTGATCTTTCCTTCTTTGTGTCATTCTTTTCTTTTGTTCATTGTTTTTAGTTTACAATTGCCTTCATTCTTTCATTTACTTTTGTTTGATTTGTTCGTTCACCTACATTTTTTTTTTGTTCGTTAGTTTGTTTGCTTGTTTTTTGTTTGCATTTGTTTTCACTTTCATTTGTTCTAATTTAATTTTCATTATTTATATTTGTTTGGTTCTTTTTTATTTGTTTTTATCTATTTTATTGACTTTTGTTTCTCATTTATTTGCTTTTTTTATTGTTCTTGCTTTGTTCATCTTTCTTTCTTTCTTTCTTATATACAGTTCCATCTGTACTCATGGCATGTCCTTGCTGACATTTTCTCTCTATACATCATAATCCTGTCTGTCATTTCACTGGCATTTCACTGAGCCTCTGGAGACCAGCCAATCTTACCAACACTACCAGACTTAACCAACCACACGCAAACGCATACACACACACACGCACAAGCACACAGAAAGAGAGAGAACTCCATAAGGCACAGATTAAAGATGATGAATAGGTGGGTAATGGCAGAAGCGTTAACCCCACAGCCTCAACTCTCAGATTCATGGCCCACCATATAACTAATGACTTCATCAATTGCCCAAGGACTATACAAAGGCAGCATTCATCAACACGCTTAGCCGTTAACCAGTTGTGACACAAATTCATCCTGCATGGATTTAGCTGCAGTGTACACCATATACTATGAACACTTTTTGCACATCTTTACTCAAAATATATGTACAATATGTAGTCAGGCACATGTTAGAAAAACCCACAGTGTTCCACTGCAAGGCTCTTAGCTTGAATTCATTGATAGCAAGCTTATGTCTGGCATTTCAAGAAGCCCTAGCAGTGTTTCCAATCGTGGTTTAATCTTTTTGTGATTGTTTAATCTGTCTTTTGATTTTATTTTGTTTGTTACCATGGTGAAGCAAGACACAGCAGCACAATACATCTAAGACTCAGAAGATTAAACGCTAAACAATCCCTGGTTTACTGTTTTAGTGCAACTACAGCAGTTTTTGCATCAAGGATAAATAGTAAGCAGCTGAAAGCACATTTCACATGCTAGCCATATTTAATTACATGTGATTAGGATTATATGTGTCATATTGTATGTGTAATATTGTAACTGCACAGTATATGTGCCATAAATCATAGCACATGGCTACATATAAGTATGTACACTACCAGTTATGTTTTTAAAGAATTATTTTCTGCTCACCAATTCTGCATTTATTTTTGTAAATAAAATAGTACAGCAAAACCCATAATATTGTGAAATATTTTTACTATTTAAGTAAACTGTTTTCTATTTGAATATATTTTAAAATGTAATTTATTCCTGTGATGCGAAGCTGAATTTTCGCTGGGTGTTTTATGTTCAGTGTGAATAGATGTTGGGCTTGGAGAGAAAAAGAGAACAAGTAAGAGATGGATTTACAAATCAAAACAACATTACATTAAAAAAACTTTCTCTAATATGGCATTAAAAAAAAATTGAAAACTCGCAAATACATTATTAAAACATTTTTAATTCACTGTAGAGCCATGGATTCTTTTTTCCCCATTTTTTACAGTCTTTTTTATTATTATGGCAGAAAATGACTGATTCTCCATTGATTTCATTGTACAATTCTGAAGTGGTATTTTATTGTCTGCTATTTTATGATAATTACTGTTAGATCATATAAAGTCCTAGCAGTTTTTCCAGTGTGTGTGTGTATGTTCTCTTTCAGAGCCATACCTCCCTGAACCTTCAAAACTGTTTCATGAGCAAGAGAAATGAAATAATGAAATATACAGCAATAATAAGATGAAAGGCTCTTTGTGCCGCCGCTGGATTAATATTTCACACTTTTGTGATTGAGGAGAACATTGAGTGTGTTGTAATTAGTTTCTCTGCAGCTCCTTGTAGGGGAGAGCACAGGACTGTGACAGATCATTAAAACACACACAGACTCACACATGTGGAGGGAGATGATGGGGGACGTGATTGAGTTTGACAGCTGACGATAAGAGAGACACTGCTTCAGTGGTCGGTCAGTAATGAAATCTCTTCACAGGATTCCATGACAGAGAGGGAAAGCTGTTACGTGATATAAACAGCGCTGTCAGATCCATATTCACACGCAGTGTGCATATGAGGTATGTGTGTGATAGTGTTGCTTTGAAAAACAGTTAAAGGGATATTTCATGCTGTAATGACGGTTTTGTCATTATTTCCCTCTCCTTGTACTGTATAAAGCCCATATGCCTTGTTTCATAACCCAGAATATATTCAGTTCACAGTGTATTTCAGAGCAGGGCTGTCACAATATCAGATTTTCACACAATTGTCATGGCCATAAGAATTCATGAAAATATCTGGAGAAACTAAAAATAAATAAATAGACCGTCAATTGTATTATTATTTACACTCAAAAAAATAAGCAATTTTTAAGATTTACACAGTCTAATTAATAGTAAAATTCTATCAAACTGAATTGAATAATCCTTGCTTATTTTAATTGAATAGTTGATTAAGGATTGTTAAACTATTCAATTAAAATGCATAAGGGATATATATAAAAAAAAAAAAAAAACATTTTTAATGTATTTTTTTCCCCTTTTTTTGGCTAATGAATTACACTCAAAAATTGAGTTTTTAACCATAAATGCACAAAAACGTATAAATAAATCTTACTGTTGATTTGCACTTATTGCAGAAAGTGTCTCACATTCTGTCTTTTTTTACCAAATCCATTTTTGTAATGTGTAATAATGATATTATCATATGTTTAGTACATTTTTTTCACCTAGTAATTTCTAGTAAAAAAATATAGAAAATAAAGACTGAAATTGTTTTTTTTCTCTTTTTTTTCTTGTAAGACATCCTTCAATAATGTTAGTTTTTTTTTACATTTTTGAAAAAATATTGTTTTAAAGAATATGCAACAACACCCCTAATTCAGAACTTTCAGAATTTTGAAACTTCACAGCCTCAGTCCTCAATCTCTTGCATTATTTTGTCAAGAGTGATCAGAGTAATGTCTGGCAAAAAAATAAATAAATGTTTTTTTGCTACATGGAAGACACATGGAAGAGAGAAAGTCATATTAATTTGGGTGGAATAAGAGTACATGATAAATGAATTTTTAGGTGTCCCATTAAGGACACATGTTGCAGTTTCCTAATCTTAAAATATATTTTGTAACTTCAGTGTTCTACCACATTTTCATATTTAAATTATCCAGATCCAGATTAAATTCCACGACTTCTTAAACACATTGTTCTTTTGGCCTAAGTGAATCCTGAAGTCTTTGCTCCAGATGTAAGTAATCTTTCCTGCTCCAAATTTAATTGGGATGGAAAGGCTATGTGTTGAATATTAGAGATTTCTATCTTTGGTCTGTCACAGAGAGCTGCTAATCTGTTTATGGATAGTGGAAAAATTTATCATTTGTGAATGGGGATTTCCACTTCCTCCCTCTCGAGATGGTCAGGACACTTACACACTAGAAAAACTCTGATGGATAAGAATTTCTTAAAAGCATTTGTACTAAACTGCCACGTCCCTCTCGCTTATAGTTGATTTTTTGGTTCAGTTTGCAAGAGTTTTTGTAGCACACCTTCCTCAAAGAAGTCAAGAAATTTGTAGCAACCAACAGTGCATGTGTTTAAGTGTCCTAAGACTGAACAGAGTTGTGTTTGCTGTGCTATTTGATAGTTTTGAGCTAACAGTTTCCAAGCAAACATTGAACATACACATCCTCCATCAAATGCATCCTGTCTGGTTTCCACATCTCCACCCACACATGTACGTTTCCCTCATTCTCACCCGGCACGCAAACACGCACATCCACAGACCAATCCACCGTTGTGGGCGGTTGTCCTTTTAATCACACATCTCTCAAGTGATTGACTGCTCCTTTGGTGATGTAACAAAATCCCTGATCCCAGTGCTGCCACAAGCCTCAGAACACACAGACACGGAGAGATATAGAGAGCGAGCCTTGTCATGCTCACTAAGCCTCAGACCTCCGTGTTAGAGGAGGTAGAATCCAGTCTTAGTCTGGTCATAAAGAGACTAAATCTTTACAAAATATAATAGAGAGAGAAAGAGCGATCACAAAAGTGCAGTGACATATTATACAAACAGTAAGTGCTTCTGAGAACAGATGCTGGATTTGCCAAAGTTCATGGCTGCAAGTATTTGAAAGTCCACATACTTTTTCTGCTGAATTATGTTCATAAAATAATCTGTGTTTATTGCTTTTTAGTAGTTGAACATTTTGACCACAAAGTCAACACATATTTTTCACTATGTTTTTCGGTTTCTGTGGGTCAGGAGTGTCTAAGCTAAAGAAAAGGAGAAATATTTTAATAATTTTTAGATAGAATAATTTTAATAGAATGCATGTGCTAAGTTCTTAGGAACTGCTCTTTGTATGCTTTAAACCATTTCAAAAAAAAAAAAAAAAAAAAACTCAAACAAAAAAAAAAAAATTAATTTCTTCTTTTCAACTTTAAACATATTTTACCAACCTGCATGTTCATTATCTTGTCATAAAAATTACATTTTGAGACATATTGACCTTGACACAGTCAAATGGGTCTGCAGGGGTCCTCAATATGATAATTTATTGTTTTATGTTTTTTTCCCCCCTGCATGTTCATTGGTCACACAACATGACTTGACAGGCTGTTGTTTTCTTCAAATATTAATAGTTAAAATAAATAAATAAATGCTTTTTTGTTTCTAAGAAAAACTAATAAAAAAGGACTTAATCCAAATGATTTATTATTATTATTATTATTTTACACAATTGTATTATATTATTTATTTATTTGCTCTAAAAATATAATTTTTAATTAAAAAACAATCAATAATTGATTCTCAAAAAATACAAAATATAATAAAAAAAATACAAAAAAAGAGGGTCATTCAATTAACCCTAATAAAACATTAAATGAAAATAGTGTAATAATAATAAAAATAACAATAATAATAATAATACAATAAATGAGGGTCATGTCATTGACCCCTGTAGCACCTTTCATGGAAACTGGTGTGCCATTATTTGAACTGGCTCTTACTTGAATACTAGTCTGTTATCTTGAGCATCAGTTTCGGATAAAAGTGCCACTATTGGTCACTTGAAACAATAACTATGTTTGGTCAGATCAGATGAACAGTTCTCTTCTAAAATGAGTGATTCTTGTCAAGAATAAGCTCTAGTTGACCAGCTTTGCAATAGTCAAAAAGCTGGCCTTGTAAAACTAGACAAATCTTTATTCAGCATCTGTTCAACTTAGGAGCTCAGATATGTACTGTATATGTACACTAAACTAATACTGTCCTCTGAGACCTAAGAGTGTATGGAGTGAGAGAAGTGTGGAGGAAGTGTGAGGCAGTGGAGAGCAGGATGTCAGAGCGGAGGACGCTTTGATTCTCTCCGGCATCTGTTTCTCCAGTGTGGGAGGCAAAGGGCACCTGTCATGTCTGATCACGGAGAGAAAGAGCAAAAAACATAATCGATCGAGAAGTTGTCAGACAGTATGTGTGTGTGCACAGAGAAAGTGGACGTCTTACTTTTACATCACCGCTATGGGCTTGTTGTGTGTTTGATTCGTAGCAACACATTCTCTTTAAAAAGAAGAAAAGGGAGAAGAAGACTGTCCTGTGGGGAGAAAAAGAGAGTGAAAGAACACTGTTTCCTGAGGTCTATTTAGCTGAAATCAGAAAAATACACACACACATTAATATACAAAACGAGATATGTGTGACATACTGTATATTAGGACTTTTTATTTTAAAGTCATAAGAATATTGATTTTGGTTTAGTTTTTCATAAAAGTGTACAGTAACAACAACTGCTGGGAAACATTAAAAAATTCTTACAATATTGTGTTACTCAGTATAAAAAGTATCATGTACTAACAATAAAATACTTCTAAAGCTTTTTAAATCTTAGTTGATGTTCATTTCAGCTTTTACTAATGCATAAATAAAATCAAAAGTTGTATCTGTTAATATTATTTAATGGATCTGAGCTAACATGAATTAACAATAAACAGCATCTTCAAAAATACTGTAACAAATGTACTGTTTATTGTTAGTTAATGTTAGTTAGATGTTAACTAATGGAACCTTATTGTTAAATGTTACCAAAGTAACAAATTACATTAAATTGTTACTCTTTATGGAAAGTAACAAGTTAAAGGGATAGTTTACCCAAAAATGACAGTTCTGTCTTCATTTACTCATTCTCTTGTCATGCTCAAAAGAAGATACTTTGAAAAATGTCTCGGCATTTCATATGTATTCCATACTATTAAACTCCAGTGTTGTTTTGGACCCCATTGACTTTCATTATATAGACAAATACAGTTGAACCGTTTTTCAAAATAGCTGCTTTTGTGTTATGCAGGACTTTAAAAAATCATAAAGCTGACAAGGCTTAGTAAATGATATTTTGTAGGTGAACAATCTCTTTAATATACTTGTATATCTTCCAGAAAGGGAGAGCACTTCAATGCTATTTGTTCGTCAAAAATAAAATAAATATAAAAATTAATTAAAACACAGTAATGTGTAATATGTAATATATTTCACAAGCACCGCCTGTGATTCATCACCCCTGCTATTAAGTATTAGCACAGCTTGCGGTGAAAGTTGTGTGTGTGAAAATGTGTCATATCTTAGGCGTGTCCTGCAGTCAATGCTTGTCACATCTTCGTTCACTAGGAAAACACACTCACACTGATTAATGATGTGTGACAGAAACCTAACACATCCCACTCTGTGTTTCACCACTCACACACACACACACACACATCAAATACTCAGGAAAGAAGGAGATAAGTGTTTAATAGAGCTACTAAATAAATTGAAAATAACCGCCACCCTCACTTTGGCCACTGCAGATATTCCCGTCTCCGCATCTATCCCACTAAAACACTCCGTAACACTGTTCAACCCAAACCCAAGCCTGAACCACACGGATGTGTCTGGCTCAGTTCAGCCCATATGTGCGCCTCATCTGCCAAACGCGTCTCACTGCTTTTACAGTGCCAGATTTCACAGATGTGTTTAACTTCATCCAGCCTGCCTCAGTATTTCAAGAGGCCCATATTTTTCAGTTATTAAATTGTTCTCGTTTATGTTTTTGCTTCATCAGTGTGAGCAGTTTCCCAGTAAACTGCTGACAGATGTAGGTGCTCGTATTTAGCTGCCACCATGAGCACAATCTACAGAATATTGTTATGAGTTGCTTTCAACAGATTGCACTAATTTAAAAAAATATACTGTTTGCGGCTCTCAAAATGCTCACAGTTGAATCGCTGGTAATGTACAAGCTATCATGCTGCCTCAAAGATGCTGCTCCTCATTGTGCTGCACAGTTTCACACTAAATAAACTTGACTAGATGCACCGTAAAGTAGATTACAACAAAACAAGACTGTCTGGCTGTCATTACTGTGGCAGTGCTGTGGTATTGTACATGGTATTACCGTAGTACTTTTTCATTTTGGACAAAGTTCACAAATCAGGTGCTTGAGTACAAGTACAGAAAACCTTAATAAATATTACTCCAGTAGAAGTATTAAGTACTCCTTTTCAATTTCATAATTTTATATTATATATTTTATATAATTCTACTGCTCAGAATACCTGGGGGAAGGGGACTTGTCCAACGCTATCTCATACGATGTATGAATTGTACGAATTGCCATGAGATCAGGCTGACTTGTCATACACTATCAAAACATTAAATATATTAAAATATAAATTTCGCTTACTGATACTTCATCAGTGCAAACAAGTGGAAAAAAAAATAATAATAACAGACTTAGGGCCCTATGGAATCTGTTCTGATTTCCCTTTTTTCTAGACTCTGTTTTAATTGTTAAATTAAATTTTATTAATCAGAAAGCTTATCGAATTAATCAAAATCATGAAACTTACACAATTTAACAGCAATTTATTAAAATCGTAACAAAAATTATATGTTAAGGCTCCATGAAATTCATTTTTTAACCAATTTCTGTTTTCCATTCATTTTCTGGATTCAATTTTAATGGTTTCATTAAATTTTAGTAATCAAAAGTATCTCTAATTAACTGATTTTATATATAAAAAAGTTATTAGTAGTAGCTATATTGCAAACTAAACAATAAATAACATACATCTGTCACATCAACTTAAACAAAAACCAACCTTTTTTTTTGAAGGGTTGCTGTTGAAGACCTTTACGTTTCTGTTTGTATATGATATGGCGATAGATTTTCTCAAAAGAAATGGTAAAATGTGCATGAAGTGCCTGAATACACATGCTTTAGTATGTGCAGTAAATGAAACCAAGTGTCTGTGCCATTCATTCACACAGAGACAAGCAGAGCATGCAGGATTCATATTTGTTTATATTCACAAACATTAGTCCATATTGCATTTTTTTTAAGTGTACTTACCTACTTTTAATCTTTTCATCCAATTTTTTGCAAATTCTGTGACATTATGCCTGATTCCTCGATTCCGTCTATTATGTCTATAATCATAGGGCCCTATAGAGTATTTAAAAATGAGGAAACACTAAATGTTTGCTGACAAACAATATGCTGTAAAATCATATCATATAGGGCAAAATTAATATAATCTTAAGAACAACATGCATGCATAGTTTGAAACTCATTTTAAACTGCTTCAGCAGCAGGGAAGATGCATGACATTAATTTGCGTTATGTTTCGTTTTTACCTAAAATTTTCCCCATTAAGATGATGATACACAAAAGTGTAGAGTTTGCATTCAGTGGGCTGACAGTCGCGACCTAAATAGGATTTTTATTTACAATAATAAATTCTAACTTCTTTTTCACGGCAGCAGTTTCATGCACACTCAAGCTCCGAGGGTTTCACATTCTTGGCGAATTTTGAGTCAGCCTTGTGAATTCACTGAATTGCTAACTGGAGACTCGCTCTGACTGAATCAGTTGAATCAGTGAGTTGTTCACTCAAGAACAGATGCAAACTGCAAATTCAAGAATGAACCATTTAGTGCATTTTGCAAAACAATTTAATGGTTCCATTGAAAAGAATCAGCAATTGGATAACCGCAATAACGTCTCAGAGCAGGTGACGATGTCTTCAGTTCAAAATAACAAGGAATGGCATGTTTTTAAGAAACTGAATGGAGTAAATAGTACAATATTATGCTTTGGAATGAAGTGAAGTAAAAGTTAAAATACTCAGATAAAGTACAGATACTTTAAGAATATACTTAAATACAGAAGCGAAGTAGAAATACATTGTTACTGTCCACCACTGCCTTTTTTGTATGCTGAATCTCAATGCAGGAAAGTTGGTGTTCTAGCAACACCCTGGCAACCACCCAGAACACCCTAGCAACTACATGGCATCATACTGTAAAATACTCAGAGCACATTAGCAACTGCATGACATGCTGGTATACTGAAAGCCTCCTTTGCACATGCAATGCAACTCACACTTCTTCAGAAAATGTAGAAATCATTTTTTGATTTCAGGATTATAGCAAGATTTTCAGTTGGATCACTGATTTTTAGGATGAGAGTCTAAGCAGTGAACCATAGCCTGAGAAGAGTGCTTGAGCTTGTTGTCAGGAGATGAGAGGATGGGCTGGATGAATGAAAACAGGCAGCATGTATGAGAGCCAGTCATGCTTTCATCTATTAACCGTAGCGTCCGTAAGTTGACTTACTGCGTCCTCTCCTTTGATCTTCCCTTGATCTTTATATATTCAAAAGAGCGATGCTTTCTCTCTTTTTCCTCTTTCCTTGTTCCCGCGCAGATGTCGTAACACATCGCAAAAGAAAGCTCAGAGCTATAACTCATGCTCACATGGTCAGATGAATGGAAAGAGTGGGCTGCACATGTGAAAAACATAATATGAGAGCTGTGAGTGGGTACATGTGTCTCGAAGACACAAACACACGTCTCCGGATTATTTTGTGGTTTCATACGACCCTAAGAGAATGGATCTTAAAAGCTTGGGGAAAATCTTCCTATTCCTAATGGTCTGCATTTCAAACAGGGCCAATCTTGAATTACCCTATTATAGCAATAACTACTGTTATTCAGCACTAGAGGCAAATACAAATGTTTTATTGGACAACATCAACAATATATAAAACACTAGTTATTCTTTCATAATTCTCTCACAAAGGCACATGGTTATTTTATGTTTTATGCACATTATGTTGCAACTACTGTAGATATAAAAAAATATGACCTATACATACAGTACATTCTAGTCTTAATATTTTTCCTTTTATTAATTTATCTCTTTGTTTGTTTATTTGTTTGTTTCAAGCCTCTCAAATGTGAGAATTAACAGTTTTCCCTTTTGTTAACTATTCATTTATTTGTTTATTTATTTTATTTTTAATATGTTTCAAGCCTCTCAAATTCTAGTCTTCTCCTTTTGTTAACTTTATTTATTAATTTGTTTGTTTGTTTGTTTTACTTTTTCCTTAACTTTCAATTTTTTAGCATTAAATCATACTGGGATTTTTCCTGAAATTGTTGAAAATGACACAGTCCTACATAAAAAATTTCCAGCAGCTGGCTATTAGTGGTAGTAGTTTAGATAATAATACAGTCACACTTTATGTTAAGGTCCAATTCTCGCTATTAACAAACCATTAACTACGACATTTGTATCAAAATACTAATACTAATACTAATAAGTACTAGTAAACAGCCAATATGTTAATAATAGGCATGCTAATAAGCAGCTACTTAATAATGAGAATTGGTCCCTATACTAAAGTGTTACCAATAATCATAATAAATGAATAATGGTATTTTAAAATGAACTCTTTGATGTGGGAGGCAATGGATGGATTCGGTTGGACAGGATAGTGGATGGTGTCTGTTCACTGTTTTCTTGGATTCTTCCTCTAGGGCAGCAGTAGATCAGGGCTGTTTTGCTACTGATGATGAAAAAAGGTAGAGCAGTCAGGTTGATGGAGAAGAGCGGGCACAGGGCGAGTGAGGGATGGATGGATGTGTGGGTCAAGATGTAATAATAGAGAGATGAAGGAAGTAAAGCTGGGTGAGAGTGCACTTTGACACGCTGTTAACAGAGACCTGGAACTAATGAACTGTGACTTACACACGTAAACACAAACATACAAATGAGAAAGAGGATTCTGAGCATTCATCCTGCTGTGAGTCTGGCTTTAGCCTCCTCTGAACGTGTCCATCACAGAGAGAGACCTGTGTAGTTGTACGAGCAGACGTGCGATGTTGCCATAGCAATGCTTCTGGAAGTAGCAGAAGTCCGTCTGAACTGTTAGTGTGAGCATGATAATGAGTGTGTTTCACTTCAGGGGGTAAGCAGAGATGTCAGGGTTTATGTTTTGTGTTTATTTCTTCTATGTATCCCAGATCACCAGACCCACACAGACTCAGAACGCCTGTTCAGTTCTGCGCAGCACTGACACCTTTGGCTTACTTTGAATAATATAGTACTGTTCTCTACTGCATGTAACACAAGTTGAAATCACAACCACATACTGGAGTTCTGCCGATTGTTCCCAAAAACTACAAAATAATTGCATATGCCATGCTGGCTACTTATCAGAAGAGCATATGAAGGAGTCAAAATGCCACTTGCAGATCAGTTTGTTAGTTTTTAAAGGAATAGTTCACCATAAAAATAAAAGAATTTAAAATAACCCCTCATTTATCATCACATGTCATCAAAATACCTAAATGAGCATAATCTATGTTAAACCAGCAGTGTTGCAACCTTATGTGGTATATTTAATTAAACCAATATAGAATGTAATAATGTAATTTGGGGGGGTTTACAGCAACAGTCCTAATTCATTTTCATTGTATGCAAAGATCAGCATGAGCATTCTACTAAGTTTCTTCTTTGTGTTCCATAAAATCATACAAGTTTGAAACAACATGAGGGTGAACGAATTAAAATATTAAAAATCATTGACAATATTAGTTTTTGGATGAACTATACACTACTGTACTGTTTCAAAGTTTGGAGTTGGTAACGTTTTTAAAATGTTTTTGAAACCTCACCAAGGCTGCATTTATTTGATCAAAAATAGAGGAATATTGTGAAATATTATTACAATTTGAAAAAAGTGTTTTCTATTTGAATATATTTAAAAATGTAATTTATTTCTGTGATGCAAACCTGAATTCTCAGCATCATTACTCCAGTCTTCAGTGTCACATGATCCTCCAGAAATCATTCCAATATGCTGATTTGCTGCATTTTTTTTTTACAGTTTTAAATGCAGCAGAATCTGAAAGCGTTTTGTGTTGCTAAACTGAATGGAGCTCAGGAAGGAATGGAAGCAGAGCTGCACAGTGTGGCGTCTCAGCGGTCTGAAATACCCAGAAGGCTTCAGGCTCGCTTTGCATGTCAAGACAAGCAGAGGCATATGTGGGAATATCTGTATGGGCATCGCAAAAAGAGCATGTACATCACTGTCATATTCATTTGAACACAAAATACAAGAGCTTTCCCGTCCCATGTGGGACTTAAGTTGAAATATATCACACACACACACACTAGATGTCTTCTTCCACACTTTCCTGCCTCATAATAGACTTTTTCACACTGAATACAAGTGTCAGATTAGAGTATCTAATGTATATTCTGTAGGCGTCCTGGTCCAAAGGAAAGTGTTTTTCCCCTACCTTTCTCTATTTATATTCTTCAAGCTAAAATGAGGCGGGTTCTAGCAACAACTGAGGAGGCAGTGTGAAAAAAGAACATGAAAGTACTGCTTCCCCAATGGAAAGCCAAAGACGAATGTTAGCTCAGGAGTTTGTGGGAGTCGGGTCAAGATTTGGCCCCCACCAGGGTTACCGCAAGCTTATTATTACTGCGCTTAACCGCAAGAGCTTCTCCATCCTTAACCTGAGAGCAGAAGGAAACTTTAACACACCGGAGGAATCGATCAGGGTTTGTTTTAGCCTCAACTTTTCAGAGGCAAAAGGAGGTGAACTGTGCTACTCAACTGCTCTGCTTAAAGATAAGGTGATGCTTAGGGGGAAAAGAGGTAAATTGGTTTAGAAGCCTTGCAGGCACACTTAAATTCACTACTGGCAGCTAATAGTGAGCTGAATCTTAATATCTCTAATAAAGCTACAGCGCTGGGCCTTCCTGTGCAAGGCCGCTCTCTGTAAACTTTGCAAATTGGGTTAAATAATGACCCTCTTCATTGTAGAATAAGCACTTTCCCAGCATTTTAATTCTTTCGCCTTATTGATTCATTGGCTCTGTCAGTCTCACCCAGGGTAAGGGACAAACTAAAGGAGCATTCATGCAATCTGACAGCAATTTTCAATGACAAAGTGACCGGAATCCATTCATTTTCAATGAGAGTTGACATGAGCAACAGAGACTGGAGCTGATGCTATAAAATTGAGCTGCATTCAAACTGATGTGCATCTGCAGCAATGCAGCATGGAAACTACCAATCAGAGTGCAGAATGTGGACTACACTACACTCTTGAAAAATAAAGGTTCCGAAATGGGGTTTTGGAAGCAATGCCGTTTAAGAACCATTTTTGGTTTCCCAGAGAACCCTTCAATGAACACTTCTTAAAAGAACCATTTTTTTCTTCATGTGAAGAACTTTTTAAAGGTGCTGTATGTAAGTTTTTGACTCTACTAGCATAAAAATACCATAATATGTTTGCAGATATTTAAGAAACATATTAAGTTAACATACTTGTTTATCTGAAAAACAGTGCTACAGTCAGTTATTCTCCTTTGAAAATGTGCATTCCAGGCTGGAATGTCGGTCTCTGTTTTGGATTGTGTAATCCGCCCACTGCAAGTTTACCCAATTGTATTTCAGCACCCCGAGTTGCCAATTGGCGGAAAACACAGTGTATTTCATTCATCAAGGAGATCGGGTGAAAAAAACCCTCTCCAATATATTGAATTTGGACTACAATACCTAGTTCAACCACTCGGTGTCAATCCTATATACAGCGCCTTTAATAATCTGAAGAATGTTTGCACACTGTAAAGAACCTTCTGAGCAATGGCATTTTAGATTTTTCATGTAACCATAGATGCCAATAAAAAGCTTTATTTTTTAGAGTGTACGGGGTGCAAAGTGAAACCTGACAAATTTCACGGACTGAATTGAAGTATGTGACACAAATGCTGTATTTCGTGCCATTTAAGCATTTAGCAGTCACTTTTATCAAAAGTGATTTGCATTAAATGTAAATTATCTGTTTTATCAGGTCAGACATTCCCAGACATATGACCTTGGAGTTGCTTCCGTCCACAGAAAGATTAACTGTCGCATTTGTTAGGACTACATTTCATACGCAAATTTCTAAACTTAGATTTTGGGCATGAAAAGAGTTCCTTTCATTTTGTGCACATAATAGGGAATGTACTTAATTTTGTTTATAACAGAAATCGGTAACACTTTAGTATAGGGACCAATTCTCACTAATAACTAGTTGCTTGTTAGCATGCCTATTATTAAAATATTGGCTGTTTATTAGTATTTATAAAGCACATATTCTGCATGACCATATTCTCATCTCTAATCCCCAATACTTAAACTTAACTACCTTACTAACTATTAATAAACAGCAAATTACGAGTTTATTGAGGAAAAAGTGATTTTGTTTGATAAGTTGTTTTGTAATAGTGAAAATTGGACCTTTAAAGTAAAAAAAAAATCCATATAAAACACCAAATGCTCCAAGAATCCATATAAAACACCAAATGCTCCAAGAAATGTCTCTAAATGAGATATGTATTTTATTCTTGAAAGAAGTTTTCTGAATCACATGATGGATTTTGTACATTCTCTTGCTTCTTTCACAGGCACTTTTCATTTTATATTTTCATATTTATTCAGTTAATTTGGCAATTCGTTTGCCAGCTGATGATGTGCCTCAGGTGTTTTTGATTAGATCGCATCATTTGCTAGATATTTAGGGGAAGACTCTTTCATATCAAGTACATTAGATTTTTAGGAACAGCCTTTCAAAAAGTGTCCCATCAAGGTTTCTCCCTGCATTCCTGATGAGGGTATCGGCCTGGTTCAGCCGGCGAGTGAGCTTGGTCGCTCTGCATTGATGGAGCATCCCCGGGGGCCACTTTCTGTTAACTACACGCCTCAGGCTAGATGCAACACTATTATTTTATGTAAACAGCAGATGCCTGTCCTAAAAGACTGTAAGCCAGCATCACCCTACTGTATGTTTTTTAGAAGTATACTTTCTTACTTTCTCAGTTCACTAATCGTTACCAGGTTTAGTAAAATTGTTTTGGATCTTGAATGTATTTGCATATTTGGGATTAATATTACTTTTTTGTATTAAGAGTTCAATAGTTTGCAGAGATTTGCAGGTTTGATTGGTCCTTGAACTGTCATCGGTGTGTCTTCTAGCAAGGCACCTGACCTCAGGCTGCTCAAAAGGGACTGCGGTTTTATTTAGTGTACCATAAATCGTTTTGGATTAGAAAGTGTCAGCTGAATAAATAATTAGCGAAGCAGCAGCAAAAAGAACCATTGAAAACTGAGGGAAAAAGGTCACACTTCATTTAAGTTGCTTTCATCTTTTTGCACGGTATCCAATGAGATCTGGGAATGATTAGCATCACTGAATAATGTATAATTAAGCATGATGTGTGTTAAGCAGAAATCACACTAAAAACATTTACACAGTTTGGAGAGAACTCTTGGTGCATTTTATTTTGCAGCAAGCCAAAGTGGATAAGGCAAGTCGTTTATTCTTTCGGTGTATTCATGCACAGATACACACACACACACACAAGCAATTACACACATTTGGTTAATGTGCAAATTAATTAGCAGCCTTGGCACAGCTCCAGCATTCATAGTCAATGAGAGCATGTCAAACGCACACACACACACACACATACAGGCAAATGGAGCAGTGATAAGTTGCAAATACGTTGGCAGGAGTTCTTGAGTATGCATTGCTTTCCAAAGTGCTTTAACATTTCATTGCATGAGTGATTAAAATGTTCTTTCTTCTTCTTCTTTCTGTCATTGTCTTAAAGAATTTATTTTGTGGTATTCATTTTGCTTGCAGAGCAACATCTTGCACAAGGGTTACAAGTTATGCATGTGTGGTTTCTCTGCACCGCATCAGTAATTAAAGCCCATTACTGACTAGTTCCTACTGTTCTTAATGCCAGTACGGCCTCCCCCAAACTAAATTAATTACTTTCTGTGTGCAATCGTTAAGCCTGTCAATCAAGCCAGCACACACACACACACTTCTTCAGCCAAATCTTAAAATCCTCTGACTGTTTATTATAATAGAGTTGTAAATCACTCGACACACAAGAGGAAAAACACATGGGGCTTTTAAACAAGCAAGATGTGTGTCATAATAATTACAGAACAAACATTCTCATAAATTCACTGTTAATAAGCTGGAGGTCTCCAAATGTTTCAAATACTGGCATTTACATTCATACTGTATGTTGACGTTTTCTTGTTAGCTTTTATTTCTAAAGATCTTAACTTGTATATTACACACGGAAATATATTAATACTAATAAAAAAGAGTTAAATATTTATATATCATATAATTATATTAGCATTTTTATCTAACTATTATTATTATTATTTAAATAGTATTTTTTTAAATAATTCCTTTCTATTGGAATATATTTTAATTTAAAATGTAATTTATTCCTGTGATCAAAGCTGAATTTTCAGCATCATTACTCCAGTCTTCAGTGTCACATGATCCTTCATAAATCAATTTAATATGCTGCTCAAGAAACATTTCTTATTATTTTCAATGTTGAAAACAGTTGTGCCACTTCATACTTTGGGAAAACTGTAAAACCTATTTTTCAACTTTTTTTTTAGAATAGGAAGTTCAAAAGAACAGCATTTCTTTCAAATATAAATCTTTTTTTTATTTTTTATAATGATGATTATTAAGACTAATAATTAAGGCATTATAAATATTTTACTGTCATTTTTGATCAATTTAATGTGTCCTTGCTGAATAAAAGTATGAATTTTGTTAAAAAACTGACCCCAAACTTTGGAAAGTTAGTGTGTTGATATATTTCAGTGCAATTTTTTCATCAAAGTGTATTCATAAATCTTCATTAAAGTGTATTTAGTGGATTGTAATTACCTTACAAAAACTCACAGCAAAAACAGAACAATGTTGTGTACTAGTTCCCACAAACCATTTAACCCACACTGCGTCTCTCCATTAAACAGTTTTACACCCTATTTCAACTCTCCCCGCCTCATAATTCACATCATTTAGTGCAATTGTAAATACAGTTCATTTTAATGACAAACCTTTCCCTTGACAACGCAAATAAAACTACATTGTAGCGGAACAAAATTCATATGCAGTGCAATTCTGGAGATTTTTGTCAAATTTTTTAAGGGGTGTGGGAGGCAGAGACACGCCAGAGCAGTGCAGAGAGAAAGAGAGAGATGAATTATAATTAGCAGGTGTAATTAGAGGCTAGCAGACACTAATGAAGAAGGATTAATTGCTGTTATCATCAAGGACTCTTCATTAATGCCCTTATTTAATACAAGTCATCCACATGTTCGTCACGGCAATAAACTCCAGACCTGAAATAGCTCTCAAATCTCAGTGTGCTGTTTGGCTCAAGTCTTGACTCAGTGGATGGTGAGACATTGAGCCTGTGCTGTTGTTCTGATGTGATATGTGCAGCAGGTGTTTTGATGAGTTACTGCTGTTAATTAGTGTCAGCCTGTGAATGCAGATTTGTGATTTCAGGCTGTTAATTTAGTTCAATATTTATTTCTGCTTTACACTTTAATTAAAATATTTAAAAATAAGATTTAAAGCTTCATGTTTTTTATTTTTATTATTATTAGAAGTAGAAGTAGTTGTAGTTGTAGTATTTATACTACAGTATTTATAGTAGTTATCATGTGCTGTGGTATGTGGGAAATCCCTTTGAAGATTGTATTACTAACAAAATATAATATTCTAAATAAGAAAAAAAAATTAGTTATTTTATTTAATCCTGTTTATTAGTTTCTGTTAGTTGTTTTTTTTCATTCATTGTTCTCTTCATTTGTTTTCTTTTAAAATATGCAGATATTAAATATTTGTGTACAGAAAAGCTGATAATTATTTTATGTTATAGCTCATATTAAATTTCAAAGCTATTTGGTCTCAACAAATACAGAAATAAAACACTAAATACCAAAATCATTCATTTAAAGTGAATCTAGGTCTCACAACAATGTAATTTACAGTATGAAAAGTGGATATTCCAAGATTACTAACAGTATTATTCAATTATTAGTGTTATTAATGATGAACCTTGAGTGAGTGAAAATGGCAAAACCAACCTAAATGTAAAAATCAGGGAATGAGCAGCAAAATATCAAAAAAAAATAAATAAATAAATAAAAGCATCAACCAATACTAATTTAATAAATTAAATAAATAATAATAAAAAAGAAATGTGTTCTGAAACGTGTTTGAAAATGTCCCATCCCATGTTGTTGGATTTACTCTTTTGGTTTACTAGTTTCTAGTTTACTAGTTTCTGGACGTGAATCTGCTGCAGTGTGTGAAAATGGGCTTAGTGCGTTCATTTATTAATAAGCGGCATGTTATTCAAGTACCTTTTATGTTTAATCATACACACACACACATTCTCTCTTTCTGTCTGTCTGGGTGGCATTTTTTTAATGTACTGCGATAAGAAGAGCAAATGGACAAAGTTAATTAAAAAGAAAGGCCAGACAATTTGACAGTTCTTTTCTCTCACTCTCTCTGTGTGTCTCTCTGACAATAACAAAGACACGGTCTGTTGAGCTGCTCACAGTGGGAACTGTATAGCATTTTTCTGGAAATTCATGGCAGAATAGTTGTGGGATTAGTTGTGAATAGTGAAGGGTTAAGTTGAAAATTCCAGCTGTCTTCGCGGTCATAGACAGATGTCTGAAGTGCGTCTGGTCTGGCGTCATTTCTCTGTCTGTGTGGATGTATTTGGGTGTGTGTGTGTGTGTGTGTGTGTGTGTGTGTGTGTGTGTTCGTGTGTTGATTCAATACTTCTCTGCCCCAGACGGCCATAGTCCATCAGGGTCTTTACACACAAAACCTCTTCAGTTATCTGGACTCTATCCTGTGTGGTTGTCTTTTACTCAAACCACTTTACAACAAACATTTATCTCAAGTTTAAGAAAGACAGCATTTAGCTGGTAGTCAATGGGTAGTGAAAGACATGAAGTGCTTTTGGGATTTTGACATGCTCTGTGTTGTGATGAGGTACTATATCTCATCGAAAACTGTTATAAGCAACATTTTGATCATTTGTTTTATGAGCTCATATTCATTTAGAGACCACATTGAATCTTTGTACTTTTAAAATTTCATTTTCAAACATCAAACCAATTTAAAATGAGCTATTGAAGGAAAATAAAATTACTATAAAATGGTGAAAAAGAAATGGTGCATATAGTGGATTGAAGAGATAAATTACTTATATTCATATAATTACCTGTATATTTACCTGCGCTAAATTATAAATACTCAAATAGGCTATTAGAGTAATATAAATAATATTATTGTCTAAATTATTATTATTATTATTATTATTATTATTATTATTATTATTATTATTATTTAAAATGAACTAGAGAATGAAAAAAATATCATTTACTTATCACCCTTATACATATTTTGAAAAATGAAACCCCATGAGAATACTATTGCTTAAATTAAACTTTATTTTAAGTTTAGTCAAAAAAAATGTATTTGTTATTAATATGTTATAAATATGTTCTAATTTGTTATAAATATATATATTTTATATTTTTAAATATAATTTTTAATATTTAGAATTTTATGTTTTATATATTTTTTATATATTTTAATATTTAGAATGTTAATATTATCAACAAATCTGTGCTTCGAATGCATCTTCAACACATCTGGCACAGTGAGTTAAAGCAAACCCCAAATGCATCCATTAGCATGCAGTTTGCACGCACAAATCATTGGTATGTAAATACAAGCACCATTTTGCCTCAAATAAAACGGCAGCTCTTGCAGTAATTCATCTAAATTTAAATGTGGCGGGCTTTCATTTAGAACTCATGTAAATATAAATAGCGAGAGCTTTCATTTGAGATGCTTGTTAATATAATGTAATGTAAATGAATGTGCCCGTATGCAGAGCAGCGTGGTCGGCGGAGCATAAACAGGACGCAGATGGGACCCTCGTCCTCGGTTTTGTTACGGCGCGATGCTCCGTTAACCCTTACCAAAGATGGAAGATGGGACGGGGGTTAGAGGGACAATAAATTGAAAGCAGCAGAGCTCAAGGTTACAACACATCAATCCTGAGAGAGTGGAGAAGAGACGAGTGGGAATGGAATTATAGCAGGGGAGACAGAGAAAGAGAGAAAGAGAGAGAGAGAGAGATAAAGCTAGAATAAGAGAGCCTAGATGGGGGGAGACGAGATGTGAAGAGAGAGAAGCGCACATGAGCGACTCCAACTGTGAGAGAGAGAGAGAGAGAGGGATATAGCTACAGCGCAGTGACCTACAGAGACAGATGAGGAAGTGCTGTGTGTGGAGTGTTGCCACCGTATCTTGTTATCAAGGATCCCATTAAATGGTCCCATAGCCCTCGCGCTCCATATCTGGATATTTCTACTTCCATGTGGGATGAGCAGCTGCGCTGAGCGAGAGAGACCAAGGCATCTGACATCAACACCATGAGGTACTCACGGAACGGAGGGAACGAGATGTGAGAGAGAGGTGTTTGAGAGCAGAAAGAGACAGGGATGACAATGATAACAAGCGGGAGATTCTGTGCGAGGAGGTGAGAGAAGAGGAAAGGAGGTTTAGAATGAGGAAAGCAGTGAGAGACGAGTGGAGGAGAGGTGTTTTCCTGAAAAGTGAAGTTGAGGTTTTGTGCCTCTGTTGAGGGACTCTACATTAACCCAGATTCTGCTCACTTCAGGCTAGTAAGTTGTATAATTTCTGCTCGGTTTTAACATTTTGTAGTATTTTAGCCTCTTAAAGATTCAAACTTAGTTTAATTCTAAAACTATTTCAAATATAAATTTAAATGGGAATCCTAATACAATTCCGTTTATATTTAAATGGTAATCCAGATATAGTTCCGAATTAAATTTGAAGGGAAATCCACATGCAATTCAGATTTATATTTTAATCAAAACCCAAATGCAATTCAAATTAAGTTACAATTTGAGTTCACAGTTGACATTTAAATCCAGATTTCAAATGTAAATGCAAAAACGGATCCACTTCAGATTTATATTTAAATCAAAATAAAAACACATACAACATAAATTATATTTAAATCCAAATTCAGATACAATTTGAATTCACAGTAGACATTAAAATCCAGATTTCAAATGTAAATGCAAAAACGGATCCAATTCAGATTTATATTTAAATCAAAATCAGAATACAGTTTACATACTGTATATTTAAATCCAAATTCAGATACAATTTGAATTCACAGTAGACATTTAAATCCAGATTTCAAATGTAAATGTAAAGACAGATACAATTCAGATTTATATATAAATAAAAAGTGTAATACAGTTCAAATGTACTGCATGATTGTATCCAATTTCATACACAATTTGAGTTCACAGTTCACATGTAAATTCCGATACAATTCAAACTGAAATTCAAATTCACATTTAAATCCATATTCCTGATAA
Organism: Cyprinus carpio; assembly: GCF_018340385.1. Classification (NCBI taxonomy): domain Eukaryota; kingdom Metazoa; phylum Chordata; class Actinopteri; order Cypriniformes; family Cyprinidae; genus Cyprinus; species Cyprinus carpio. Next base: position 8,400,877 of record NC_056619.1, on the reverse strand, counting down.
AATGTAGATCCAATTCAAGTCTGAAATCAGATCAAGTAGATAATTTTATTTTTCTTTGAAACATACCTGTCAATAGTACATAAAATTTAAATCTTAATTTAATGTGTATGGTGATATAAAATCATATATATTCAAATTCAGAGCAGATTATAAAATGGATAGTTCTGGCTCTAAATTTCTATTGGATAAGCCGTATTCATACTATACTATAAACACACTCCCAAAAAAACACACATACTATATTAAAGCACCTATTTGCTGTGTTGCTTGGTGACCACAAACTA